>NW_028322245.1:4911463-5548791 GCF_059928025.1 Delphinapterus leucas
TTTACATTCCGTTTATTAGGGATATCTAATGATGTTTCTTTTTCTGTGTGACTTATTTCTCGTAGAATCATCATAACTGAATCCACTCATTATGCCGCTAGGGTCCTGATGACGTAGATTTCATTGCTGAGTGATATTCCATTGTACGTGCGTACCACAACTTCTTTATCCATTTTTTGCTTTCTTGGATATTTAACTTGTACCGTAGACGAGGTTCTTGTAAACAGAGCCGTCCCAAACTTTGGAGTGACTGTGTCTTTTTGATTTTAATTTCCCTAAGCTATAGGACCATAAGTGGAAGTGCCATAGGCTGTGTTGCCTTGTTTCCTACCTGTTTCAGGAAACACCATACACTCCTCCAGAGTGGCTGTTGGCAATTTACATCCGCCCATCAGCATAAAAAGGCTCCCTGTTCTCCATGACCTGTCCTGGCTTTCTGAATTTTACACTTTATTCAGATGGCCCTTTTGACCGGGGGGCAGTGAGACTTCATTGTAGTGCAGATTTCCTTTACACGCTTGCTTGGTTGGCCAAAACGGGCGTATGCATTTTTTCTTGCAGGAAAAAAAGCATACGCCCTTTTTGGCCAAATGTATCATTGTCGACATTCTGCCTATTTTCCTATGCTTTAAGTGCAATTCCAGTCTACCCCCTGAAATCGTTTTCCGGAAATTCTTCCACTCTTTCAAGTCCTCTTCGAAGACTTACTTCAATACATTTTTGGACGACCGTCTGTCATTCATAACTCTGCATGTTTGTGAATTACAGTGCCCCTGAGCTCCTTTCTTCAACTCGCTTTCTTGTGAGCTGGCCGCAAAACCGCAGGAATGCTTCAGGCCCTAATATGTTTCTGGCAGGGCATGCTGAGCCTTTGGTTAATTCCTTTTCCTGGTGGGAAATGAGCGTTCCATTTGCCCTTGCAGACACCTACAGGTAGTCTCAAATTGGTTCTCCCTATTCCTGTTCATCTTGCGCAGAAATTGCAAACTGTGCCAAACAGGAGGTTAAAGGCACTGACTCTCCAAGTGGGGAGAGTGTTAGTAAACCTTCTGGAATGGTGAACCCCAGTACCAGGGTTCGAAAACTGAGATGCATTTGAAAACGTTTCCCAATCACACAGCGGGCGATAGTCTGGGTTTCCCATGCATGTTTTAGCTGAAGGAAGAATCCCTTAAAACTGGAGAGTTGGGACCCGTGGAATGGGTACCATGCAGTATGACTTCAAAGGGTCTGCGTTTGCTCACCGAACCTCACCAATGCTATCAGCCCGAAGTGTCCAGCCTTATGTCTCACCCAGCTCTGGGTGTAGATGTGGTAAATCCAGGTTGCATCACAAGCCCTGAATGAATTATTTAAGAATTGCTCTCTATTTCACTGTCATTGTGTTTTCTTTTTGAAATTTATTTTGATAATGGGATTTATCGGATGTTCACTGCTGCGTTTAGGCCGCTGTACACATGCTTGATTTCCTTATGGAGACATATAAATCCATGGGTTTTAAGATTCTTACTTGTCAAGTATCTTGCCAGGCGTTGAATATGCGGTGTTGAGTCCATTTCGTTGAGCAAGGAGTAGGTCTTGTCTATTATATATTTGGCTTATGGAATGGTATCTGTGCTAATTTCAATCTCTCGTTTTATGCAGCACCCCAACTCTTCTTTCCCCATAAGCAAGCATAAGTTGGTTTTCTAAATTTGAGACCCTGTTCTGTTTTGTAATTCAGTTCATGTGTAGCCAAGTTTACATTCCGTGTATTAGTTATATCTTATGATGTTTCTTTTTCTGTGTGACTTATTTCTCGTAGAATCATCGTACCTGAATCCACTCATTATGCCGCTACGGGCCTGATGACGTAGATTTCATTGCTGAGTGATATTCCATTGTACGTGCGTACCACAACTTCTTTATCCATTTTTTGCTTTCTCGGATATTTAACTTGTACCGTAGAGGACGTTCTTGTAAACAGAGACGCCCCAAATTTTGGGGTGGCTGTGTCTTTTTGATTTTACTTTCCCTAAGCTATAGGACCATAAGTGGAAGTGCCATAGGCTGTGTTGTTTTGTTTCCTACGTGTCTCTGGAAACACCATACACTTCTCCAGAGTGGTTGTTGGCAATTTACATCCCGCCCATCAGCATAACAAGGCTCCCTCTTCTCCATGACCTGTCCTGCCTTTCTGGATTTTACACTTTTTTCATATGGCCCTTTTGACCGGGAGGCAGTGAGACTTCATTGTAGTGCAGATTTCCTTTACAGGCTTGCTTGGTTGGCCAAAAAGGGCGTATGCGTTTTTTCCTGAATATATTCAGGAAAAAACGCATACGCCCTTTTTGGCCAAGTGCATCATTGTCGACATTCTGCTTCTTTTCCTATGCTTTAAGTGCAATTCCAGTCTACACCCTGAAATCGTGTTCCTGAAATTCTGCCCCGCTTTCAAGTCCTCTTCGAAGACTTACTTCCATACATTTTTGGACGATAGCCCTCATTCATAACTCTGCATGTTTCTGAATTACACTGCCCCTGAGTTCCTTTCTTCAACTCGCTTTCTTGTGAGCTGGCCGCAAAACCACAGGATTGCTTCACGCCATAATCTCTTTCTGGCAGGGCACGCTGAGCCTTTGGTTAATTCCTCTTCCTGGTGGGAAATGAGCGTTCCATTTGCCCGTGCAGACACCTACATCTAGTCTCTCATTGGTTCTCCCTATTCCTGTTCATCTTGCGCAGAAATTGCAAACTGTGCCAAACAGGAGGTTAAAGGCACTGACTCTCCAAGTGGGGAGAGTGTTAGTAAAGCGTCTGGAATGGTGAACCCGAGTACCAGGGGACGAAAACTGAGATGCATTTGAAAACGTTTCCCAATCACACGGTGGACCATACTCTGGGTTTCCCATGCATGTTTTAGCTGAAGGAAGAATCCCTTAAACCTGGAGAGTTGGGACTCATGGAATGGGTACCATGCAGTATGACTTCAAAGGGTCTGCGTTTGCTCACCGAACCTCACCAATGCTATCAGCCCGAAGTGTCCAGCCTTATGTCTCACCCAGCTCTGGGTGTAGAAGTGGTAAATCCAGGTTGCATCACAAGCCCTGAATGAATTATTTAAGAATTGCTCTCTATTTCACTGTCATTGTGTTTTGTTTTTGAAATTTATTTTGATAATGGGATTTATTGGATTTTCACTGCTGCATTTAGGCCGCTGTACACACTCTTGATTTCCTTATGGAGACATATAAATCCATGGGTTTTAAGATTCTTACTTGTCAGGTATCTTCCCAGGCGTTGAATATGGGGTGTTGAGTCCATTTCGTTGAGCAAGGAGTAGGTCTTGTCTATTATATATTTGGCTTATGGAACGGTATCTGTGCTAATTTCAATCTCTGGTTTTATGCAGCACCCCAACTCACCTTTCCCCGTAAGCAAGCATAAGATGGTTTTCTCAATTTGAGACCCTGTTCTGTTTTGTAATTCAGTTCATGTGTAGCCAAGTTTACATTCCGTGTATTAGTGATATCTAATGATGTTTCTTTTTCTGTGTGACTTATTTCTCGTAGAATCATGGTACCTGAATCCACTCATTATGCCGCTAGGGACCTGATGACGTAGATTTCATTGCTGAGTGATATTCCATTGTACGTGCGTACCACAACTTCTTTATCCATTTTTTGCTTTCTTGGATATTTAACTTGTACCGTAGACGAGGTTCTTGTAAACAGAGTCGTCCGAAAATTTGGGGTGGCTGTGTGTTTTTGATTTTAATTTCCCTAAGCTCTAGGACCATAAGTGGAAGTGCCATAGGCTGTGTTGCTTTGTTTCCTACCTGTTTCAGGAAACACCATACACTTCTCCAGAGTGGCTGTTGGCAATTTTCATCCGCCCATCAGCATAACAAGGCTCCCTGTTCTCCATGACCTGTCCTGCCTTTCTGGATTTTACACTTTTTTCAGATGGCCCTTTTGACCGGGGGGCAGTGAGACTTCATTGTAGTGCAGATTTCCTTTACACGCTTGCTTGGTTGGCCAAAAAGTGCGTATGCGTTTTTTCCTGAATATATTCAGGAAAAAACGCATACGCCCTTTTTGGCCAAGTGTATCATTGTCGACATTCTGCCTCTTTTCCTATGCTTTAAGTGCAATTCCAGTCTACCCCCTGAAATCGTTTTCCTGAAATTCTGCCCCGCTTTCAAGTCCTCTTCGAAGACTTACTTCAGTACATTTTTGGACGATAGCTGTCATTCATAACACTGCAGGTTTGTGAATTACAGTGCCCTTGAGCGCCTTTCTTCAACTCGCTTTCTTGTGAGCTGGCCGCAAAACCGCAGGATTCCTTCAGGCCCTAATCTGTTTCTGGCAGGGCACGGTGAGCCTTTGGGTATTCCTCTTCCTGGTGGGAAATGAACGTTCCATTTGGCCGTGCAGACACCTACAGCTAGTCTCTCATTGGTTCTCCCTATTCCTGTTCATCTTGCGCAGAAATTGCAAACTGTGCCAAACCGGAGGTTAAAGGCACTGACTCTCCAAGTGGGGAGAGTGTTAGTAAAGCGTCTGGAATGGTGAACCCGAGTACCAGGGGACGAAAACTGAGATGCAATTGAAAACGTTTCCCAATCACACGGTTGACCATACTCTGGGTTTCCCATGCATGTTTTAGCTGAAGAAGAATCCCTTAAACCTGGATAGTTGGGACCCTTGGAATGGGTACCATGCAGTATGACTTCAAAGTGTCTGCGTTTGCTCACCAAACCTCACCAATGCTATCAGCCCGAAGTGTCCAGCCTTATGTCTCACCCAGCTCTGGGTGTAGATGTGGTAAATCCAGGTTGCATCACAAGCCCTGAATGAATTATTTAAGAATTGTTCTCTATTTCACTGTTATTGTGTTTTGTTTTTGAAATTTATTTTGATAATGGGATTTATCGGATTTTCATTGCTGCGTTTAGGCCACTGTACACACTCTTGATTTCCTTATGGAGACATATAAATCCATGGGTTTTAAGATTTTACTTGTCAGGTATCTTCCCAGGCGTTGAATATGGGGTGTTGAGTCCATTTCGTTGAGCAAGGAGTAGGTCTTGTCTATTATATATTTGGTTTATGGAACGGTATCTGTGCTAATTTCAATCTCTGGTTTTATGCAGCACCCCAACTCACCTTTCCCCTTAAGCAAGCATAAGTTGGTTTTCTAAATTTGAGACCCTGTTCTGTTTTGTAATTCAGTTCATGTGTAGCCAAGTTTTCATTCCGTGTATTAGTGATATCTTATGATGTTTCTTTTTCTGTGTGACTTATTTCTCGTAGAATCATCGTACCTGAATCCACTCATTATGCCGCTACGGGCCTGATGACGTAGATTTCATTGCTGAGTGATATTCCATTGTACGTGAGTACCACAACATCTTTATCCATTTTTTGCTTTCTCGGATATTTAACTTGTACCGTAGACGAGGTTCCTGTAAACAGACCCGTCGCAAATTTTGGGGTGGCTGTGTCTTTTTGATTTTAATTTCCCTAAGCTATAGTACCATAAGTGGAAGTGCCATAGGCTGTGTTGCTTTGTTTCCTACGTGTTTCTGGAAACACCATACACTTCTCCAGAGTGGTTGTTGGCAAATTACATCCCGCCCATCAGCATAACAAGGCTCAATGTTCTCCATGACCTGTCCTGCCTTTCTGGATTTTACACTTTTTTCAAATGGCCCTTTTGACCGGGGGGCAGTGAGACTTCATTGTAGTGCAGATTTCCTTTACACACTTGTTTGGTTAGCCAAAAAGGGCGTATGCGTTTTTTCCTGAATATATTCAGGAAAAAATGCATACGCCCTTTTTGGCCAAGTGCATCATTGTCGACATTCTGCCTCTTTTCCTATGCTTTAAGTGCAATTCCAGTCTATCCCCTGAAATCGTATTTCTGAAATTCTGCCCCGCTTTCAAGTCCTCTTCGAAGACTTACTTCCATACATTTTTGGACGATAGCTGTCATTCATAACTCTGCAGGTTTCTGAATTACACTGCCCCTGAGCTCCTTTCTTCAACTCGCTTTCTTGTGAGCTGGCCGCAAAACCGCAGGATTGCTTCACGCCATAATCTCTTTGTGGCAGGGCACGCTGAGTCTTTGGTTAATTCCTCTTCCTGGTGGGAAATGAGCGTTCCATTTGCCCGTGCAGACACCTACAGCTAGTCTCTCATTGGTTCTCCCTATTCCTGTTCATCTTGCGCAGAAATTGCAAACTGTGCCAAACAGGAGGTTAAAGGCACTGACTCTCCAAGTGGGGAGAGTGTTAGTAAAGCGCCTGGAATGGTGAACCCGAGTACCAGGGGCGAAAACTGAGATGCATTTGAAAACGTTTCCCAATCACACGGTGGACCATACTCTGGGTTTCCCATGCATGTTTTAGCTGAAGGAAGAATCCCTTAAACCTAGAGAGTTGGGACCCATGGAATGGGTACCATGCAGTATGACTTCAAAGGGTCTGCGTTTGCTCACCGAACCTCACCAATGCTATCAGCCCGAAGAGTCCAGCCTTATGTCTCACCCAAATCTGGGTGTAGATGTGGGAAATCCAGGTTGCATCACAAGCCCTGAATGAATGATTTAAGAATTGCTCTCTATTTCACTGTCATTGTGTTTTGTTTTTGATATTTATTTTGATAATGGGATTTATCGGATTTTCACTGCTGTGTTTAGGCCGCTGTACACATGCTTGATTTCCTTATGGAGACATATAAATCCATGGGTTTTAAGATTCTTACTTGTCAGGTATATTCCCAGGCGTTGAATATGGAGTGTTGAGTCCATTTCGTTGAGCAAGGAGTAGGTCTTGTCTATTATATATTTGGCTTATGGAACGGTATCTGTGCTAATTTCAATCTCTGGTTTTATGCAGCACCCCAACTCACCTTTCCTTTAAGCAAGCATAAGTTGGTTTTCTAAATTTGAGACCCTGTTCTGTTTTGTAATTCAGTTCATGTGTAGCCAAGGTTACATTCCGTGTATTACTGATATCTTATGATGTTTCTTTTTCTATGTGACTTATTTCTCGTAGAATCATCGTACCTGAATCCACTCATTATGCCGCTAGGGACCTGATGACGTAGATTTCATTGCTGAGTGATATTCCATTGTACGTGCGTACCACAACTTCTTTATCCATTTTTGGCTTTCTCGGATATTTAACTTGTACCGTAGACGAGGTTCTTGTAAACAGAGCCGTCCCAAACTTTGGGGTGGCTGTGTGTTTTTGATTTTAATTTCCCTAAGCTATAGGACCATAAGTGGAAGTGCCATAGGCTGTGTTGCTTTGTTTCCTATGTGTTTCAGGAAACACCATACACTTCTCCAGAGTGGCTGTTGGCAATTTACATCCCGCCCATCAGCATAACAAGGCTCCCTGTTCTCCATGACCTGTCCTGCCTTTCTGGATTTTACACTTTTTTCAGATGGCCCTTTTGACCGGGGAGCAATGAGACTTCATTGTAGAGCAGATGTCTTTACACGCTTGCTTGGTTGGCCAAAAAGTGCGTATGTGTTTTATCCTGAATATATTCAAGAAAAATCGCATATGCCCTATTTGGCCAAGTGCATCATTGTCGACATTCTGCCTCTTTTCCTATGCTTTAAGTGCAATTCCTGTCTACCCCCTGAAATCTTTTTTCTGAAATTTTGCCCCACTTTCAAGTCCTCTTCGAAGACTTACTTCAATACATTTTTGGACGACAGTCTGTCATTCATAACTCTGCATGTTTGTGAATTACAGTGCCCCTGAGCTCCTTTCTTCAACTCGCTTTCTTGTGAGCTGGCCGCAAAACCGCAGGATTGCTTCAGGCCCTAATATGTTTCCGGCAGGGCATGCTGAGCCTTTGGTTAATTCCTTTTCCTGGTGGGAAATGAGCGTTCCATTTGCCCTTGCAGACACCTACAGGTAGTCTCTCATTGGTTCTCCCTATTCCTGTTCATCTTGCGCAGAAATTGCAAACTGTGCCAAACAGGAGGTTAATGGCACTGACTCTCCAAGTGGGGAGAGTGTTAGTAAAGCGTTGAAATGGTGAACCCGAGTACCAGGAAAAGAAAACTGAGATGCATTTGAAAACGTTTCAAAATCACACGGTGGACCATACTCTGGTTTTCCCATGCATGTTTTAGCTGAAGGAAGAATCCCTTAAACCTGGAGAGTTGGGACCCATGGAATGGGTACCATACAGTATGACTTCAAAGGGTCTGCGTTTGCTCACCGAACCTCACCAATGCTATCAGCCCGAAGTGTCCAGCCTTATGTCTCATCCAGCTCTGGGTGTAGATGTGGTAAATACAGGTTGCATCACAAGCCCTGAATGAATTATTTAAGAATTGCTCTCTATTTCACTGTCATTGTGTTTTGTTTTTGAAATTCATTTTGATAATGGGATTTATCGGATGTTCACTGCTGCTTTTAGGCCACTGTACACACGCCTGATTTCCTTATGGAGACATATAAATCCATGGGTTTTAAGATTCTTACTTGTCAGGTATCTTTCCAGGCAATGAATATGGGGTGTTGAGTCCATTTCGTTGAGCAAGGAGTAGGTCTTGTCTATTATATATTTGGCTTATGGAACGGTATCTGTGCTAATTTCAATCTCTGGTTTTATGCAGCATCCCAACTGACCTTTCCCCATAAGCAAGCATAAGTTGGTTTTCTAAATTTGAGACCCTGTTCTGTTTTGTAATTCAGTTCATGTGTAGCCAAGGTTACATTCCGTGTATTACTGATATATTATGATGTTTCTTTTTCTGTGTGACTTATTTCTCGTAGAATCATCGTACCTGAATCCACTCATTATGCCGCTAGGGACCTGATGACGTAGATTTCATTGCTGAGTGATATTCCATTGTACGTGCGTACCACAATTTCTTTATCCATTTTTTGCTTTCTCGGATATTTAACTTGTACCGTAGACGAGGTTCTTGTAAACAGAGCCGTCCCAAACTTTGGGGTGGCTGTGTCTTTTTGATTTTAATTTCCCTAAGCTATAGGACCATAAGTGGAAGTGCCATAGGCTGTGTTGCTTTGTTTCCTACGTGTTTCTGGAAACACCATACACTTCTCCAGAGTGGTTGTTGGCAATTTACATCCCGTCCATCAGCATAACAAGGCTCCCTCTTCTCCATGACCTGTCCTGCCTTTCTGGATTTTACACTTTTTTCAGATGGCCCTTTTGACCCGGGGGCAGTGAGACTTCATTGTAGTGCAGATTTCATTTACACGCTTATTTGGTTGGCCAAAAAGGGCGTATGCGTTTTTTCCTGAATATATTCAGGAAAAAACGCATACGCCCTTTTTGGCCAAGTGCATCATTGTCGACATTCTTCCTCTTTTCCTATGCTTTAAGTGCAATTCCAGTCTACCCCCTGAAATCGTGTTCCTGAAATTCTGCCCCGCTTTCAAGTCCTCTTCGAAGACTTACTTCAATACATTCTTGGACGAGACGTGTCATTCATAACTCTGCAGGTTTCTGAATTACACTGACCCTGAGCTCCTTTCTTCAACTCGCTTTCTTGTGAGCTGGCCGCAAAACCGCAGGATTGCTTCACGCCATAATCTCTTTGTGGCAGGGCACGCTGAGTCTTTGGTTAATTCCTCTTCCTGGTGGGAAATGAGCGTTCCATTTGCCCGTGCAGACACCTACAGCTAGTCTCTCATTGGTTCTCCCTATTCCTGTTCATCTTGCGCAGAAATTGCAAACTGTGCCAAACAGGAGGTTAAAGGCACTGACTCTCCAAGTGGGGAGAGTGTTAGTAAAGCGCCTGGAATGGTGAACCCGAGTACCAGGGGCGAAAACTGAGATGCATTTGAAAACGTTTCCCAATCACACGGTGGACCATACTCTGGGTTTCCCATGCATGTTTTAGCTGAAGGAAGAATCCCTTAAACCTAGAGAGTTGGGACCCATGGAATGGGTACCATGCAGTATGACTTCAAAGGGTCTGCGTTTGCTCACCGAACCTCACCAATGCTATCAGCCCGAAGAGTCCAGCCTTATGTCTCACCCAAATCTGGGTGTAGATGTGGGAAATCCAGGTTGCATCACAAGCCCTGAATGAATGATTTAAGAATTGCTCTCTATTTCACTGTCATTGTGTTTTGTTTTTGATATTTATTTTGATAATGGGATTTATCGGATTTTCACTGCTGTGTTTAGGCCGCTGTACACATGCTTGATTTCCTTATGGAGACATATAAATCCATGGGTTTTAAGATTCTTACTTGTCAGGTATATTCCCAGGCGTTGAATATGGAGTGTTGAGTCCATTTCATTGAGCAAGGAGTAGGTCTTGTCTATTATATATTTGGCTTATGGAACAGTATCTGTGCTAATTTCAATCTCTGGTTTTATGCAGCACCCCAACTCACCTTTCCTTTAAGCAAGCATAAGTTGGTTTTCTAAATTTGAGACCCTGTTCTGTTTTGTAATTCAGTTCATGTGTAGCCAAGGTTACATTCCGTGTATTACTGATATCTTATGATGTTTCTTTTTCTATGTGACTTATTTCTCGTAGAATCATCGTACCTGAATCCACTCATTATGCCGCTAGGGACCTGATGACGTAGATTTCATTGCTGAGTGATATTCCATTGTACGTGCGTACCACAACTTCTTTATCCATTTTTGGCTTTCTCGGATATTTAACTTGTACCGTAGACGAGGTTCTTGTAAACAGAGCCGTCCCAAACTTTGGGGTGGCTGTGTGTTTTTGATTTTAATTTCCCTAAGCTATAGGACCATAAGTGGAAGTGCCATAGGCTGTGTTGCTTTGTTTCCTATGTGTTTCAGGAAACACCATACACTTCTCCAGAGTGGCTGTTGGCAATTTACATCCCGCCCATCAGCATAACAAGGCTCCCTGTTCTCCATGACCTGTCCTGCCTTTCTGGATTTTACACTTTTTTCAGATGGCCCTTTTGACCGGGGAGCAATGAGACTTCATTGTAGAGCAGATGTCTTTACACGCTTGCTTGGTTGGCCAAAAAGTGCGTATGTGTTTTATCCTGAATATATTCAAGAAAAATCGCATATGCCCTATTTGGCCAAGTGCATCATTGTCGACATTCTGCCTCTTTTCCTATGCTTTAAGTGCAATTCCTGTCTACCCCCTGAAATCTTTTTTCTGAAATTTTGCCCCACTTTCAAGTCCTCTTCGAAGACTTACTTCAATACATTTTTGGACGACAGTCTGTCATTCATAACTCTGCATGTTTGTGAATTACAGTGCCCCTGAGCTCCTTTCTTCAACTCGCTTTCTTGTGAGCTGGCCGCAAAACCGCAGGATTGCTTCAGGCCCTAATATGTTTCCGGCAGGGCATGCTGAGCCTTTGGTTAATTCCTTTTCCTGGTGGGAAATGAGCGTTCCATTTGCCCTTGCAGACACCTACAGGTAGTCTCTCATTGGTTCTCCCTATTCCTGTTCATCTTGCGCAGAAATTGCAAACTGTGCCAAACAGGAGGTTAATGGCACTGACTCTCCAAGTGGGGAGAGTGTTAGTAAAGCGTTGAAATGGTGAACCCGAGTACCAGGAAAAGAAAACTGAGATGCATTTGAAAACGTTTCAAAATCACACGGTGGACCATACTCTGGTTTTCCCATGCATGTTTTAGCTGAAGGAAGAATCCCTTAAACCTGGAGAGTTGGGACCCATGGAATGGGTACCATACAGTATGGCTTCAAAGGGTCTGCGTTTGCTCACCGAACCTCACCAATGCTATCAGCCCGAAGTGTCCAGCCTTATGTCTCATCCAGCTCTGGGTGTAGATGTGGTAAATACAGGTTGCATCACAAGCCCTGAATGAATTATTTAAGAATTGCTCTCTATTTCACTGTCATTGTGTTTTGTTTTTGAAATTCATTTTGATAATGGGATTTATCGGATGTTCACTGCTGCTTTTAGGCCACTGTACACACGCCTGATTTCCTTATGGAGACATATAAATCCATGGGTTTTAAGATTCTTACTTGTCAGGTATCTTTCCAGGCAATGAATATGGGGTGTTGAGTCCATTTCGTTGAGCAAGGAGTAGGTCTTGTCTATTATATATTTGGCTTATGGAACGGTATCTGTGCTAATTTCAATCTCTGGTTTTATGCAGCATCCCAACTGACCTTTCCCCATAAGCAAGCATAAGTTGGTTTTCTAAATTTGAGACCCTGTTCTGTTTTGTAATTCAGTTCATGTGTAGCCAAAGTTACATTCCGTGTATTACTGATATATTATGATGTTTCTTTTTCTGTGTGACTTATTTCTCGTAGAATCATCGTACCTGAATCCACTCATTATGCCGCTAGGGACCTGATGACGTAGATTTCATTGCTGAGTGATATTCCATTGTACGTGCGTACCACAATTTCTTTATCCATTTTTTGCTTTCTCGGATATTTAACTTGTACCGTAGACGAGGTTCTTGTAAACAGAGCCGTCCCAAACTTTGGGGTGGCTGTGTCTTTTTGATTTTAATTTCCCTAAGCTATAGGACCATAAGTGGAAGTGCCATAGGCTGTGTTGCTTTGTTTCCTACGTGTTTCTGGAAACACCATACACTTCTCCAGAGTGGTTGTTGGCAATTTACATCCCGTCCATCAGCATAACAAGGCTCCCTCTTCTCCATGACCTGTCCTGCCTTTCTGGATTTTACACTTTTTTCAGATGGCCCTTTTGACCCGGGGGCAGTGAGACTTCATTGTAGTGCAGATTTCATTTACACGCTTATTTGGTTGGCCAAAAAGGGCGTATGCGTTTTTTCCTGAATATATTCAGGAAAAAACGCATACGCCCTTTTTGGCCAAGTGCATCATTGTCGACATTCTTCCTCTTTTCCTATGCTTTAAGTGCAATTCCAGTCTACCCCCTGAAATCGTGTTCCTGAAATTCTGCCCCGCTTTCAAGTCCTCTTCGAAGACTTACTTCAATACATTCTTGGACGAGACGTGTCATTCATAACTCTGCAGGTTTCTGAATTACACTGACCCTGAGCTCCTTTCTTCAACTCGCTTTCTTGTGAGCTGGCCGCAAAACCGCAGGATTGCTTCACGCCATAATCTCTTTCTGGCAGGGCATGCTGAGCCTTTGGTTAATTCCTCTTCCTGGTGGGAAATGAGCATTCCATTTGCCCGTGCAGACACCTACATCTAGTCTCTCATTGGTTCTCCCTATTCCTGTTCATCTTGCGCAGAAATTGCAAACTGTGCCAAACAGGAGGTTAAAGGCACTGACTCTCCAAGTGGGGAGAGTGTTAGTAAAGCGTCTGGAATGGTGAACCCGAGTACCAGGGGCGAAAACTGAGATGCATTTGAAAACGTTTCCCAATCAAACGGTGGTCCATACTCTGGGTTTCCCATGCATGTTTTAGCTGAAGGAAGAACCCCTTAAACCTGGAGAGTTGGGACCCATGTAATGGGTACCATGCAGTATGACTTCAAAGGGTCTGCGTTTGCTCAACGAACCTCACCAATGCTATCAGCCCGAAGTGTCCAGCCTTATGTCTCACCCAGCTCTGGATGTAGATGTGGTAAATCCAGGTTGCATCACATGCCCTGAATGAATTATTTAAGAATTGCTCTCTATTTCACTGTCATTGTGTTTTGTTTTTGTAATTCATTTTGATAATGGGATTTATTGGATTTTCTCTGCTGCGTTCATGCAGCTGTACACACGCTTGATTGTCTTAAGGAGACATATAAATCCATGGGTTTGAAGATTCTTACTAGTCAGGTGTATTCCTAGGCGTTGAATATGAGGTGTTTAGTCCATTTCGTTGAGCAAGGGGTAGGTCTTGACTATTACATATTTGGCTTATGGAAAGGTATCTGTGCTAATTTCTATCCCTGCTTTTATGCAGCACCCCAACACACTTTTCCCCTTAAGCATGCATAAGTTGGTTTTCTAAATTTGAGACCCTGTTCTGTTTTGTAATTCAGTTCATGTGTAGCCAAGTTTACATTCCGTGTATTAGTGATAACTTATGATGTTTCATTTTCTGTGTGACTTATTTCACTTAGAATCATCGTACCTGAATCCACTCATTATGCCGCGACGGGCCTGATGAAATAGATTTTATTGGTGAGTGATATTCCTTTGTAAGTACGTACCACACTTCTTTGTCCATTTTTCGCTTTCTGGGATATTTAACTTGTTCCGTAGACGAGGTTCTTGTAAACAGAGCCGTCCGACACTTTGGGGTGGCTGTCTGTGTTTGATTTTAATTTCCGTGATCTATAAGACCATAAGTGGAAATGCCGTAGTCTCCGTTGCTTTGTTTCTTAGGTGTTTCAGGAAACACCATACACTTCTCCAGAGTGGCTGTTGGCATTTACATCCCGCCCATCAGCAATACAAGGCTCCCTGTTCTCCATGGCCTGTCCTGTGTTTCTGGTTTTTACACTTTTTTCAGATGGCCCTTTTGACGAATGGGAAATGAGACTTCATTGTAGTGCGGATTTCCATTTCTCGAGTGCTTGGTTGGCCAAAAAGTGCATATGTGTTTTTTCCTGAATATATTCAGGAAAAAATGTTTACGCACTTTTGTCCAAGTGCATCACTGTCAAAGATCTGCCGCTTTTCATATGCTTTAAATGCAATTCCAATCTACCTCCTGAAATATGATTCCTGCAATTCTGCCTCGTTTTCAAGTCCTCTTTGCAGACTTACTTCCATATATTTTTGCCAATAGCTGTCATTTATAACTCTGCAGGTTTGTGAATTACAGTGCCCGTGATTTCCTTTCTTAACTCGTTTCCTTGAAAACTGGCCACAGAACCGCAGGTTTGCTTCAGGCCGTAATCAGGGTCCGGCACGGCACTCTGAGACTTTGGTTCATTCCACTTCCTGGTGGGAAATTAGAGTTAAATGTGCCCCTCCAGACACCTGCCTCACTCCTAGCCCCTTGGTGATGTGTGTCCTCTGGTTTGAGGCCACATGTGCTGGGTTCCTCACCTTTGGCTGATGTGGCCCCACTGGTGTGAGGACACTCCTGCCTGGTTCCCATCCCCTTGGTGATGTGGGCCCTCCGGTGAGAGTCTGAT
Organism: Delphinapterus leucas; assembly: GCF_059928025.1. Taxonomy (NCBI): domain Eukaryota; kingdom Metazoa; phylum Chordata; class Mammalia; order Artiodactyla; family Monodontidae; genus Delphinapterus; species Delphinapterus leucas. The sequence continues at coordinate 4,926,509 of NW_028322245.1, forward strand.
CCTGGTTGGGTTCCTCACACTTCTGTGAGGTGGGCCCTCTTCTCTGAGGTCACTCCTGCCTGGCTGGCACACCCCGCCTTGGCGACGTCGGCCCTCTGGTGGGATTTGGTGCCTGCTGGGTGTCTCCTCCCCTCGGTAATGAGGGCCCTCTGGCGTCAGGCCCTAACTCCTGGGCTCCCAATATTTTCTGATATGCGCCCTGTGGTTCGAGTACACTCCTGCCAGGTTCCCAACCCCATGGGAATGTGGGCCTTCTGCTCTGAGGTCCCAACCGTGGGTTACTCAGTTTCATGATGAGGGCCCTCTGCTGCGAGTTCTCTCCGGCCTGGATCCCATAGCCTCGCTGCTCTTGGCCACCTGCTGGGAGGTTACAACTGCGGGATTCCTCACCTTTTTTCTTCTATGGGCCCTCTGTTTTGAGACTCCTCCTGCCTGCCTCACTCCCAGCCCCTTGGTGATGTGTGTCCTCTGGTTTGAGGCCACGTATGCTGGGTCCCTCGCCTTTCGATGATGTGGCCCCACTGATGTGAGGACACTCCTGCCTGGTTCCTATTCCCTTGATGATGTGGGCCCTCTGGTGAGAGTCTGATCCTGGCTGGGTTCCTCACCCTTCTGTGAGGGGGGCCCTCTGCTGTGAGGTCACTCCTGCCTGGCTGGCACACCCCACCTGGGCAACATCGGCCCTCTTGTGGCAGTTGGAGCCTGCTGGGAACCTCCCCTCGGTGATGGGGGCCCTCTTGCCTCAGGCCCTAACTGCTGGGCACCCACATTTTCTGATACGTGCTAAGTGGTGATAGGACACTCTTGCGAGGTTCCCATCCCCTTGGGCATGTGGGCCTTCTCTTCTAAGGTCCCAACACCTGTGTTGTTCACCGTTTCATGATGTTGGCTCTCTGGTGTTAGTTCACCCAGGCCTAGATCCCATAGACTCTGTGCTCTGAGCGGCCTGCTGGGAGGTTCCTACTGCTGGATTCCTTACCTCTTTTATTCTTTGGGTCCTGTGTTTTCATGCTCCTACTTCCTGACTCACTTCCAGCCCATTTGTGATGTAGGTCCTCTGGTTTAAAGCCACATGTACCGGTTTCCTCACCTTTATTGATGTGGCCCCACTGGTGTGAGGACACTCCTGCCTGGTTCCCATCCCCTTGGTGATGGGGGCCCTCTGGTGAGAGTCTGATCCTGTCTGGATTCCTCACACTTCTGGGAGGTGGGCCCTCTGCTGTGAGGTCACTCCTGCCTGGCTGGCACACGTCACCTTGGCGATGTGGGCCCTCAGTTGGGAGTTGGTGCCTGCTGGGAGTCTCCTCCCCTCGGTAATGAGGGCCCTCTGGCGTCAGGCCCTAACTCATGGGCTCCCAAAATTTTCTGATGTGCGCCCTGTCGTGCGAGTACACTCCAGCCAGGGTCCCATCCCCATGGGGATGTGGGCTTTCTGCTCTGAGGTCCCAAAGGCTGGGTTGCTCACAGTGTCAGAATGTGGGCCCTCTGCTGTGAGTTCACTCCGGCATGGATCCCATAGCCTCGGTGCTCTGGGCCACCTGCTTGGAGCTTCCAGCTGCGGGGTTCCTCACTTTTTTATTCTATGGGCCCTCTGTTGTGAGTTTCCTCCTGCATGCCTCACTCCCAGCCCTTTCGTGGTGTGTGTCCCCTTGTTTGAGGCCACATGTGCTGTGTTCCTCACCTTTCGCTGATGTGGCCCCACTGGTGTGAGGACACTCCTGCCTGGTTTCCATCCCATTGGTGATGTGGGCGCTCTGGTTAGAGTCTGATCCTGTTTGGGCTCCTCACACTTCTGTGAGGTGGGCCCTCTGCTGTGAGGTAACTCCTGCCTGGCTTGCTCCCATTGCCTTGGTGACGTCGGCCCTCTGGTGGCATTTGGAGCCTGCTGGTAGCCTCCTCTCCTCAGTGATGAGGGCCCTCTGGCGTCAGGCCATAACTGCTGGGTTCCCACATTTTCTGATACGTGCTAAGTTGTGCGAGGACACTCCTGCGAGGTTCCCATCCCCAGGGGGATGTGGGCCTTCTGCTCTGAGGTCCCACTGGCTGGGTTGCTCACAGTTTCATGATGTGGGCCCTCTGCTGTGAGTTCACTGTGGCCTGGATCCCATAGACTCCATGCTCTGGGCCACCTGCTGGGAGGTTCAAACTGCTGTATTCCTCACATTTTTTATTCTGTGGGCCCTGTGTTGTTAGGCTACTCCTGCCTGCCTCACTCGGAGCACCTTGGAAATGTGGGTCCTCTGGTTTAGGCCACATGTGCTGGGTTCCTCACCTTCCTATAATGTGGCCACACTGGTGTGAGGACACTCCTGCCTTGTTCCGATCCCCTTGGTGATGTGGGCCCTCTGGTGAGAGTCTTATCCTGGCTGGGTTCCTCACCCTTCTGTGAGGTAGGCCCTCTGCTGTGAGGTCAATCCTGCCTGGCTGGCACACGTCAACTTGGCGACGTGGGACCTCAGTTGGGAGTTGGTGCCTGCTGGGAGTCTCCTCCCCTCGGTAATGAGGGCCCTCTGGCGTCAGACCCTAACTCCTGGGCTCCCAAAATTTTCTGATGTGCGCCCTGTGGTGCGAGTACACTCCTGCCAGGATCCCAACCCCATGGGAATGTGGGTCTTCTGCTCTGAGGTCCCAATGGTACGTTCCTCAGTTTCATGATGAGGGCCCTCTGGTGTGAGTTCACTCCGGCATGGACCCCATAGCCTCGCTGCTCCTGGCCTCCTGCGGGGAGGTTCCAACTGTGGGATTCCTCACCTTTTTCCTTCTATGGGCCCTCTGTTTTGAGACTCCTCCTGCCTGCCTCACTCCCAGCCCCTTGGTGATGTGTGTCCTCTGGTTTGAGGCCACGTGTGCTGGGTCCCTCACCTTTCGATGATGTGGCCCCACTGGTGTGAGGACACTCCTGCCTGGTTCCTATCCCCTTGGTGATGTGGGCCCTCTGGTGAGAGTCTGATCCTGGCTGGGTTCCTCCCACTTCTGTGAGGTGGGCCCTCTGCTGTGAGGTCACTCCTGCCTGGCTGGCACACCCCGCCTTGGCAATGTCGGCCCTCTTGTGGCAGTTGGAGCCTGCTCGGAGCCTCCTCCCCTCGGTGATGACGGCCCTCTGGCGTCAGGCCCTAACTGCTGGGTACCCACATTTTCTGATACGTGCTAAGTGGTGCGAGGACACTCGTGCCATGTTCCCAACCCCATGGGGATGTGGGCCTTCTGCTCTGAGGTCCCAACGGCTGGGTTGCTCACAGTTTCATGATGTGGGCCCTCGGCTGTGAGTTCACTGCGGCCTGGATGACATAGACTCGGTGCTCTTGGCTGCCTGCTGGGAGGTTCCCACTGCACGATTCCTCAGCTTTTTTATTCTATTGGCCCTGTGTTGTGAGTCTACTCCTGCCTGCCTCACTCCGAGCCCCTTGGAGATCTGGATCCTCTGGTTTAGGCCACATGTGCTGGGTTCCTCACCTTTCTATGATGTGGCCACCCTGGTGTGAAGACAGTCCTGCCTGGTTCTGATGCCCTTGGTGATGTGGGCCCTCTGGTGAGAGTCTTACCCTGGCTGGGTTCCTCACCATTCTGTGAGGTAGGCCCTCAGCTGTGAGGTCACTCCTGCCTGGCTGTTGCACGTCACCTTGGCGACATGGGCCCTCAGTTGGGAGTTGGTGCCTGCTTGGGGTCTCCTCCCCTTGGTAATGAGGGCCCTCTGGCGTCAGGCCCTAACTTCTGGGCTCCCAAAATTCTCTGATGTGCGCCCTGTGGTGCGAGTACACTTCTGCCAGGGCCCCAACCACATGGGAATGTGGGCCTTCTGCTCTAAGGTCCCAACGGCTGGGTTGCTCACAGTTTCATGATGAGGCCCCTCTGTTTTGAGTTCAGTCAGGCCTGGATCCCATAGCCTCGCTGCTCCTGGCCACCTGCTGGGAGGTTCCAACTGCGGGATTCCTCACCTTTTTTACGCTATGGGCCCTCTGTTTGGAGGCTCCTCCTGCCTGCCTCACTCCCATCCCCTTGGTGATGTGTGTCCTGTAGTTTGAGGCCACGTGTGCTGGGTCCGTCACATTTCGGTGATGTGGCCACACTGGTGTGAGGACACTCCTGCCTGGTTTCCATTCCCTTGGTGATGTGGGCCCTCCGGTGAGAGTCTGATCCTCTTTGGGTTCCTCACACTTTTGTGTGATTGGCCCTCTGCTCTGAGGTCACTCCTGCCTGGCTGGCAGACCCCGCATTGGCGACGTCGGCCTTCTGGTAGCAGTTGGAGCTTGCTGGGAGCCTCCTCTCCTCAGTGATGAGGGCCCTCTGGCGTCCGGCACTAACTGCTGGGCTCCCCACCTTTTCTGATGTGTGCCCACTGGTACGATGACACTCCTGCTTGGTTCCCTTCCCCATGGGGATGTGGGCCTTGTGCTCTGAGGTTACAACGGCTGGGTTGCTTACAGTATCACGATGAGAGCCCTCTGTTGTGAGTTCATCACTGCCTGGATCCCATAGCCTCGGTGCTCTGGGCCGCCTGCTGGGATGTTCCAACTGCTGGATTACTCACCTTTTTTATACAATGGGCCATGTGTTTTGAGGTTAATCCTGCCTGCCTCGCTCCGAGACCCATGGTGATGTGGGTCCTCTGGTTTGAGGCCACATGTGCTGGGTACCTCAACTTTCGATGATGTGGCCCCACGGGTGTGAGGACACTCCTGCCTGGTTCCCAGCCCCTTGCTTATGTGGGCACTCTGGTGAGAGTCTGATCCTGACTGGGTTCCTTACCCTTCTGTGAGGTGGGCCCTCTGATGTGAGGTCACTCCTGCCTGGATGTCTCATGTCGCCTTGGTGACGTAGGCCCTCTGTTGGCCACTGAAGCATGCTGGGAGCCTCCTACCCTCTTTAATAAGGGCCCTGGAAGAAACGCATATGCCCTTTTTGACCAAGTGCATCATTGTCGAGGTTCTGCCTCTTCTCCTATACTTTCAGAGGACTTCCCGTCTACCTCCTGAAATCATATTCCTGGAATTCTGCCCCGCGTTCAAGTCCTCTTTGCAGCCTTACTTCAATATATTTTTGGACGATAGCTGTCATTTATAACTCTGCAGGTTTGTGAATTACAGTGCCCCTGAGCTCCTTTCTTCAACTCGCTTTCTTGTGAGCTGGCCGCAAAACCGCAGGATTGCTTCAGGCCCTAATCTGGTTCCGGCACGGCATGCTGAGCCTTTGGCTAATTCCTCTTCCTGGTGGGAAATGAGCGTTAAATTTGTTCGTGCAGACACCTACAGCTAATCTCTCATTGGTTCTCCCTATTCCTGTTCATCTTGCGCAGAAATTCCAAACTGTGCCAAACAGGAGGTTAAAGGCACTGACTCTCCAAGTGGGCAGAGTGTTAGTAAAGCATCTGGAATGGTAAAACCGAGTAGGAGGGGACGAAAACTGAGATGCATTTAAAAAGGTTTCCCGGTCACACGGTGGACCATATTCTGGGTATCCCATGCGTGTTTTACCTGAAGGAAGAATCCCTTCAACCTGGAGAGTTGGGACCCATGGAATGGGTACCATGCAGTATGACTTCAAAGGGTTGCCTTTGCTCACCGAACGTCACCAATGTTATCAGCCCGAAGTGTCCAGCCTTATGTCTCACTCAGCTCGGGGTGTAGATGTGGTAATTCCAGGTTGCATCACAAGCCCTGAGTGAATTATTTAAGAATTGCTCTCTATTTCACTGTCATTGTGTTTTGTTTTCAAAATTTATTTTGATAATGGGATTTATCGGATTTTCGCTGCTGCGTTTAGGCCGCTGTACACACGCTTGATTTCCTTATGGAGACATATAAATCCATGGGTTTTAAGATTCTTACTTGTCAGGTATGTTCCCAGGCGTTGAATATGGGGTGTTGAGTACATTTCATTGAGCAAGGAGTAGGTCTTGTCTATTATATATTTGGCTTATGGAACGGTATCGGTGCTAATTTCAATCTCTGGTTTTATGCAGCACCCCAACTCACCTTTCCCCATTAGCAAGCATAATTTGGTTTTCTAAATTTGAGACCCTGTTCTGTTTTGTAATTCAGTTCATGTGTAGCCAAGTTTACATTCCGTGTATTAGTGATATCTTATGATGTTTCTTTTTCTGTGTGACTTATTTCTCGTAGAATCATCGTTCCTGAATCCACTCATTATGCCGCTACGGACCTGATGACGTAGATTTCATTGCTGAGTGATATTCCATTGTACGTGCGTACCACAACTTCTTTATCCATTTTTTGCTTTCTCAGATAGTTAACTTATACCGTAGACAATGTTCTTGTAAACAGAGCCGTCCCAAACTTTGGGGTGGCTGTGTGTTTTTGATTTTAATTTCCCTAAGCTATAGGACCATAAGTGGAAGTGCCATAGGCTGTGTTGCTTTGTTTCCTACCTGTTTCAGGAAACACCATACACTTCTCCAGAGTGGCTGTTGGCAATTTACATCCCGCCCATCAGCATAACAAGGCTCCCTGTTCTCCATGACCTGTCCTGCCTTTCTGGATTTTACACTTTGTTCAGATGGCCCTTTTGACCGGTGGGCAGTGAGACTTCATTGTAGTGCAGATTTCCTTTACACGCTTGCTTGGTGGCCAAAAAGGGCGTATGCGTTTTTTCCTGAATATATTCAGGAAAAAACGCATAAGCGCTTTTTGGCCAAGTGCATCATTGTCAACATTCTGCCTCTTTTCCTATGCTTTAAGTGCAATTCCTGTCTACCCCCTGAAATCGTTTTCCTGAAATTCTGCCCCGCTTTCAAGTCCTCTTCGAAGACTTACTTCAATACATTTTTGGATGATAGCTGTCATTCATAACTCTGCAGGTTTGTGAATTTCAGTGGCCCTGAGCTCCTTTCTTCAACTCACTTTCTTGTGAGCTGGCTGCAAAACCGCAGGATTGCTTAGGGCGCTAATCTGTTTCTGGCAGGGCACGCTGAGCCTTTGGTTAATTCCTCTTCCTGGTGGGAAATGAGCGTTCCATTTGCCCGTGTAGGCACCTACAGCTAGTCTCTCATTGGTTCTCCCTATTACTGTACATCTTGCGCAGAAATTGCAAACTGTGCCCAACAGGAGGTTAATGGCACTGACTCTCCAAGTGGGGAGAGTGTTAGTAAAGCGTCTGGAATGATGAACCCGAGTACCAGGGGACGAAAACTGAGATGCATTTGAAAACGTTTTCCGGTCACACAGTGCACAGTACTGTGGGTTTCCCATGCATGTTTTAGCTGAAGGAAGAATCCCTTAAACCTGGAGAGTTGGGACCCATGTAATGGGTACCATGCAGTATGACTTCAAAGGGTCTGCGTTTGCTCAACGAACCTCACCAATGCTATCAGCCCGAAGTGTCCAGCCTTATGTCTCACCCAGCTCTGGATGTAGATGTGGTAAATCCAGGTTGCATCACATGCCCTGAATGAATTATTTAAGAATTGCTCTCTATTTCACTGTCATTGTGTTTTGTTTTTGTAATTCATTTTGATAATGGGATTTATTGGATTTTCTCTGCTGCGTTCATGCAGCTGTACACACGCTTGATTGTCTTAAGGAGACATATAAATCCATGGGTTTGAAGATTCTTACTAGTCAGGTGTATTCCTAGGCGTTGAATATGAGGTGTTTAGTCCATTTCGTTGAGCAAGGGGTAGGTCTTGACTATTACATATTTGGCTTATGGAAAGGTATCTGTGCTAATTTCTATCCCTGCTTTTATGCAGCACCCCAACACACTTTTCCCCTTAAGCATGCATAAGTTGGTTTTCTAAATTTGTGACCCTGTTCTGTTTTGTAATTCAGTTCATGTGTAGCCAACTTTACATTCCGTGTATTAGTGATAACTTATGATGTTTCATTTTCTGTGTGACTTATTTCACTTAGAATCATCGTACCTGAATCCACTCATTATGCCGCTATGGGCCTGAAGACGTAGATTTCATTGCTGAGTGATATTCCATTGTACGTGCGTACCACAACTTCTTTATCCATTTTTTCCTTTCTGGGATATTTTACTTGTACCGTAGACGAGGTTCTTGTAAACAGAGCCGTCCCAAACTCTGGGGTGGCTGTGTGTTTTTGATTTTAATTTCCCTAAGCTATAGGACCATAAGTGGAATTGCCATAGGCTGTGTTGCTTTGTTTCCTACGTGTTTCTGGAAACACCATACACTTCTCCAGAGTGGTTGTTGGCAATTTACATCCCGCCCATCAGGATGACAAGGCTCCCTGTTCTCCATGACCTGTCCTGCCTTTCTGGATTTTACACTTTTTTCAGATGGCCCTTTTGACCGGGGGGGCAGTGAGACTGCCTTGTAGTGCAGAGTTCCTTTACATGCTTGCTTGGTTGGCCAAAAAGGGCGTATGCGTTTTTTCCTGAATATATTCAGGAAAAAACGCATACGCCCTTTTTGGCCAAGTGCATCGTTGTCGACATTATGCCTCTTTTCCTATGCTTTTAGTACAATTCCAGTCTACCCCCTGAAATCGTTTTCCTGAAATTCTGCCCCGCTTACAAGTCCTCTTCGAAGACTTACTTCAATACATTTTTGGACGATAGCTGTCATTCATAACTCTGCAGGTTTGTGAATTACAGTGCCCCTGAGCTCATGTCTTCAACTCGCTTTCTTGTGAGCTGGCCGCAAAACCGCAGGATTGCTTCAGGCCCTAATATGTTTCCGGCCGGGCACGCTGAGCCTTTGGTTAATTCCTCTTCCTGGTGGGAAATGAGCGTTCAATTTGGCCGTGCAGACACCAACAGCTAGTCTCTCATTGCTTCTCCCTATTCCTGTTCATCTTGCGCAGAAATTGCAAAGTGTGCCAAACAGGAGGTTAATGGCACTGACTCTCCAAGTGGGGAGAGTGTTAGTAAAGCGTTCAAATGTTGAACCCGAGTACCAGGGGACGAAAACTGAGATGCATTTGAAAACGTTTCCCAATCACATGGTGGACCATACTCTGGGTTTACCATGCATGTTTTAGCTGAAGGAAGAATCCCTTATACCTGGAGAGTTGGGACCCATGGAATGGGTACCATGCAGTATGACTTCAAAGGGTCTGCGTTTGCTCACCGAACCTCACCAATGCTATCAGCCCGAAGTGTCCAGCCTTATGTCTCATCCAGCTCTGGGTGTAGATGTGGGAAATCCAGGTTGCATCACAAGCCCTGAATGAATTATTTAAGAATTGCTCTCTATTTCACTGTCATTGTGTTTTGTTTTTGAAATTTATTTTGATAATGGGATTTATCGGATTTTCACTGCTGCCTTTAGGCCGCTGTACACACGCTTGATTTCCTTATGGAGACATATAAATCTATGGGTTTTAAGATTCTTACTTGTCAGGTACCTTGCCAGGCGTTGAATATGGGTTGTTGAGTCCATTTCGTTGAGCAAGGAGTAGGTCTTGTCTATTATATATTTGGCTTATGGAACGGTATCTGTGCTAATTTCAATCTCTGGTTTTATGCAGCACCCCAACTCACCTTTCCCCATAAGCAAGCATAAGTTGGTTTTCTAAATTTGAGACCCTGTTCTGTTTTGTAATTCAGTTCATGGGTAGCCAAGTTTACATTCCGTGTATTAGTGATATCTTATGATGTTTCTTTTTCTGTGTGACTTATTTCTCGTAGAATCATCATACCTGAATCCACTCATTATGCCGCTACGGGCCTGATGACGTAGATTTCATTGCTGAGTGATATTCCATTGTACGTGCGTACCACAACTTCTTTATCCATTTTTTACTTTCTGGGATATTTTACTTGTACCGTAGACGAGGTTCTTGTAAACAGAGCCGTCCCAAATTCTGGGGTGGCTGTGTGTTTTTGATTTTAATTTCTCTAAGCTATAGGACCATAAGTGGAAGTGCCATAGGCTGTGTTGCTTTGTTTCCTACGTGTTTCTGGAAACACCATACACTTCTCCAGAGTGGTTGTTGGCAATTTACATCCCGCCCATCAGCATGACAAGGCTCCCTGTTCTCCATGACCTGTCCTGCCTTTCTGGATTTTACATTTTTTTCAGATGGCCCTTTTGACCGGGGGGGCAGTGAGACTTCATTGTAGTGCAGATTTCCTTTACACGCTTGCTTGGTTGGACAAAAAGGGCGTATGCGTTTTTTCCTGAATATATTCAGGAAAAAACGCATACGCCCTTTTTGGCCAAGTGCATCGTTGTCGACATTCTGCCTCTTTTCCTATGCTTTTAGTACAATTCCAGTCTACCCCCTGAAATCGTTTTCCTGAAATTCTGCCCCGCTTTCAAGTCCTCTTGGAAGACTTAATTCAATACATTTTTGGACGATAGCTGTCATTCATAACTCTGCACGTTTGTGAATTACAGTGCCCCTGAGCTCATGTCTTCAACTCGCTTTCTTGTGAGCTGGCCGCAAAACCGCAGGATTGCTTCAGGCCAAAGTCTCCTTCCGGCAGGGCATGCTGAGCCTTTGTTTAATTCCTCTTCCTGGTCGGAAATGATCGCTCCTTTTGCCCGTGCAGGCACCTACAGCTAGTCTCTCATTGCTTCTCCCTATTCCTGTTCATCTTGCGCAGAAATTGCAAAGTGTGCCAAACAGCAGGTTAAATGCACTGACTCTCCAAGTGGGGAGAGTGTTAGTAAAGCGTCTGGAATGGTGAACCCGAGTACCAGGAAAAGAAAACTGAGATGCATTTGAAAACGTTTCCCAATCACACGGCGGACGATAGTCTGGGTTTCCCATTCATGTTTTAGCTGAAGGAAGAATCCCTTAAACCTGGAGAGTTGGGACCCATGGAATGGGTACCATGCAGTATGACTTCAAAGGGTCTGCGTTTGCTCACCGAACCTCACCAATGCTATCAGCCCGAAGTGTCCAGCCTTATGTCTCACCCAGCTCTGGGTGTAGATGTGGTAAAGCCAGGTTGCATCACAAGCCCTGAATGAATTATTTAAGAATTGCTCTCTATTTCACTGTCATTGTGTTTTGTTTTTGAAATTTATTTTGATAATGGGATTTATCGGATTTTCACTGCTGCGTTTAGGCCGCTGTACACACGCTTGATTTCCTTATGGAGACATATAAATCCATGGGTTTTAAGATTCTTACTTGTCAGGTATCTTGCCAGGCGTTGAATATGGGGTGTTGAGTCCATTTCGTTGAGCAAGGAGTAGGGCTTGTCTATTATATATTTGGCTTATGGAACGGTATCTGTGCTAATTTCAATCTCTGGTTTTATGCAGCACCCCAACTCACCTTTCCCCATAAGCAAGCATAAGTTGGTTTTCTAAATTTGAGACCTTGTTCTGTTTTGTAATTCAGTTCATGTGTAGCCAACTTTACATTCCGTGTATTAGTGATATCTTATGATGTTTCTTTTTCTGTGTGACTTATTTCTCGTAGAATCATCGTACCTGAATCCACTCATTATGCCGCTACGGGCCTGATGACGTAGATTTCATTGCTGAGTGATATTCCATTGTACGTGCGTACCACAACTTCTTTATCCATTTTTTGCTTTCTGGGATATTTTACTTGTACCGTAGACGAGGTTCTTGTAAACAGAGCCGTCCCAAACTCTGGGGTGGCTGTGTGTTTTTGAATTTAATTTCCCTAAGCTATAGGACCATAAGTGGAAGTGGCATAGGCTGTGTTGCTTTGTTTCCTACGTGTTTCTGGAAAAACCATACACTTCTCCAGAGTGGTTGTTGGCAATTTACATCCCACCCATCAGCATGACAAGGCTCCCTGTTCTCCATGACCTGTCCTGTCTTTCTGGATTTTACACTTTTTTCAGATGGCCCTTTTGACCGGGGGGCAGTGAGACTTCATTGTAGTGCAGATTTCCTTTACACGCTTGCTTGGTTGGCCAAAAAGGGCGTATGCGTTTTTTCCTGAATATATTCAGGAAAAAACGCATACGCCCTTTTTGGCCAAGTGCATCATTGTTGACATTCTGCCTCTTTTTCTACGCTTTAAGTGCAATTCCAGTCTACCCCCTGAAATCGTTTTCCTGAAATTCTGCCCCGCTTTCAAGTCCTCTTTGAAGACTTACTTCAGTACATTTTTGGACGATAGCTGTCATTCATAACTCTGCAGGTTTGTGAATTACAGTGCCCCTGAGCTCCTTTCTTCAACTCGTTTTCTTGTGAGCTGGCCGCAAAACCGCAGGATTGCTTCAGGCCCTAATATGTTTCCGGCCGGGCACGCTGAGCCTTTGGTTAATTCCTCTTCCTGGTGGGAAATGAGCGTTCAATTTGCCCGTGCAGACACCAACAGCTAGTCTCTCATTGCTTCTCCCTATTCCTGTTCATCTTGCGCAGAAATTGCAAAGTGTGCCAAACAGGAGGTTAATGGCACTGACTCTCCAAGTGGGGAGAGTGTTAGTAAAGCGTTCAAATGTTGAACCCGAGTACCAGGGGACGAAAACTGAGATGCATTTTAAAACGTTTCCCAATCACATGGTGGACCATACTCTGGGTTTCCCATGCATGTTTTAGCTGAAGGAAGAATCCCTTAAACCTGGAGAGTTGGGACCCATGGAACGGGTACCATGCAGTATGACTTCAAAGGGTCTGTGTTTGCTCACCGAACCTCACCAATGCTATCAGCCCGAAGTGTCCAGCCTTATGTCTCATCCAGCTCTGGGTGTAGATGTGGTAAATACAGGTTGCATCACAAGCCCTGAATGAATTATTTAAGAATTGCTCTCTATTTCACTGTCATTGTGTTTTGTTTTTGAAATTCATTTTGATAATGGGATTTATCGGATTTTCACTGCTGCTTTTAGGCCACTGTACACACGCTTGATTTCCTTATGGAGACATATAAATCCATGGGTTTTAAGATTCTTACTTGTCAGGTATCTTCCCAGGCGTTGAATATAGGGTGTTGAGTCCATTTCGTTGAGCAAGGAGTAGGTTTTGTCTATTATATATTTGGCTTATGGAACGGTATCTGTGCTAATTTCAATCTCTGGTTTTATGCAGCATCCCAACTGACCTTTCCCCATAAGCAAGCATAAGTTGGTTTGCTAAATTTGAGACCCTGTTCTGTTTTGTAATTCAGTTCATGGGTAGCCAAGTTTACATTCCGTGTATTAGTGATAACTTATGATGTTTCTTTTTCTGTCTGACTTATTTCTCATAGAATCATCGTACCTGAATCCACTCATTATGCCGCTACGGTCCTGATGACGTAGATTTCATTGCTGAGAGATATTCCTTTATACGTGCGTACCACAACTTCTTTATCCATTTTATGCTTTCTCAGATATTTAACTTCTACCGTAGATGAGGTTCTTGTAAACAGAGCCATCCGAAACTTTGGGGTGGCTGTGTGTTTTTGATTTTAATTTCCCTAAGCTATAGGACCATAAGTGGAAGTGCCATAGGCTGTGTTGCTTTGTTTCCTACGTGTTTCAGGAAACACCATACACTTTTCCAGAGTGGCTGTTGGCAATTTAAATCCGCCCATCAGCATAACAAGGCTCCCTGTTCTCCATGACCTGTCCTGCCTTTCTGTATTTTACACTTTTTTCAGATGGCCCTTTTCACCGGGGGGCAGTGAGACTTCATTGTAGTGCAGATTTCCTTTACACGCTTGCTTGGTTGGCCAAAAAGGGCGTATGCGTTTTTTCCTGAATATATTCAGGAAAATATATTCAGGAAAATATATTCAGGAAAAAACGCATACGCACTTTTTGGCCAAGTGCATCGTTGTCGACATTCTGCCTCTTTTCCTATGCTTTTAGTACAATTCCAGTCTACCCCCTGAAATCGTTTTCTTGAAATTCTGCCCCGCTTTCAAGTCCTCTTGGAAGACTTACTTCAATACATTTTTGGACGATAGCTGTCATTCATAACTCTGCAGGTTTGTGAATTACAGTGACCCTGAGCTCATGTCTTCAACTCGCTTTCTTGTGAGCTGGCCGCAAAACCGCAGGATTGCTTCAGGCCAAAGTCTCTTTCCGGCAGGGCACGCTGAGCCTTTGTTTAATTCCTGTTCCTGGTCGGAAATGAGCGTTCCATTTGCCCGTGCAGACACCTACAGCTAGTCTCTCATTGCTTCTCCCTATTCCTGTTCATCTTGCACAGAAATTGCAAAGTGTGCCAAACAGGAGGTTAAATGCACTGACTCTCCAAGTGGGGAGAGTGTTAGTAAAGCGTCTGGAATGGTGAACCCGAGTACCAGGGGACGAAAACTGAGATGCATTTGAAAACGTTTCCCAATCACACGGTGGACCATACTAACGGTTTCCCATGCATGTTTTAGCTGAAGGAAGAATCCCTTAAACCTGGAAATTTGGAACCCATGGAATGGGTACCATGCAGTATGACTTCAAAGGGTCTGCGTTTGCTCACCGAACCTCACCAATGCTATCAGCCCGAAGTGTCCAGCCTTATGTCTCACCCAGCTCTGGGTGTAGATGTGGTAAATCCAGGTTGCATCACAAGCCCTGAATGAATTATTTAAGAATTGCTCTCTATTTCACTGTCATTGTGTTTTGTTTTTGAAATTTATTTTGATAATGGGATTTATCGGATTTTCACTGCTGCGTTTAGGCCGCTGTACACACGCTTGATTTCCTTATGGAGACATATAAATCCATGGGTTTTAAGATTCTTACTTGTCAGGTATCTTGCCAGGCGTTGAATATGGGGTGTTGAGTCCATTTCGTTGAGCAAGGAGTAGGTCTTTTCTATTATATATTTGGCTTTTGGAACGGTATCTGTGCTAATTTCAATCTCTGGTTTTATGCAGCACCCCAACTCACCTTTCCCCATAAGCAAGCATAAGTTGGTTTTCTAAATTTGAGACCCTGTTCTGTTTTGTAATTCAGTTCATGGGTAGCCAAGTTTACATTCCGTGTATTAGTGATATCTTATGATGTTTCTTTTTCTGTGTGACTTATTTCTCGTAGAATCATCATACCTGAATCCACTCATTATGCCGCTACGGGCCTGATGACATAGATTTCATTGCTGAGTGATATTCCATTGTACGTGCGTACCACAACTTCTTTATCCATTTTTTACTTTCTGGGATATTTTACTTGTACCGTAGACGAGGTTCTTGTAAACAGAGCCGTCCCAAACTCTGGGGTGGCTGTGTGTTTTTGATTTTAATTTCCCTAAGCTATAGGACCATAAGTGGAAGTGCCATAGGCTGTGTTGCTTTGTTTCCTACGTGTTTCTGGAAACACCATACACTTCTCCAGAGTGGTTGTTGGCAATTTACATCCCGCCCATCAGCATGACAAGGCTCCCTGTTTTCCATGACCTGTCCTGCCTTTCTGGATTTTACACTTTTTTCAGATAGCCCTTTTGACCGTGGGGGCAGTGAGACTTCATTGTAGTGCAGATTTCCTTTACACGCTTGCTTGGTTGGCCAAAAAGGGCGTATGCGTTTTTTCCTGAATATATTCAGGAAAAAACGCATACGCCCTTTTTGGCCAAGTGCATCGTTGTCGACATTCTGCCTCTTTTCCTATGCTTTTAGTACAATTCCAGTCTACCCCCTGAAATCGTTTTCCTGAAATTCTGCCCCGCTTTCAAGTCCTCTTTGAAGACTTACTTCAATACATTTTTGGACGATAGCTGTCATTCATAACTCTGCACGTTTGTGAATTACAGTGCCCCTGAGCTCATGTCTTCAACTCGCTTTCTTGTGAGCTGGCCGCAAAACCGCAGGATTGCTTCAGGCCAAAGTCTCTTTCCGGCAGGGCATGCTGAGCCTTTGTTTAATTCCTCTTCCTGGGCGGAAATGATCGCTCCTTTTGCCCGTGCAGGCACCTACAGCTAGTCTCTCATTGGTTCTCCCTATTCCTGTACACCTTGCGCAGAAATTGCAAACTGTGCCAAACAGGAGGTTAATGGCACTGACTCTCCAAGTGGGGAGAGTGTTAGTAAAGCGTTCAAATGTTGAACCCAAGTACCAGGGGACGAAAACTGAGATGCATTTGAAAACGTTTACCGGTCACACAGTGCACTGTACTGTGGGTTTCCCATGCATGTTTTAGCTGAAGGAAGAATCCCTTAAACCTGGAGAGTTGGGACCCATGGAATGGGTACCATGCAGTATGGCTTCAAAGGGTCTGCGTTTGCTCACCGAACCTCACCAATGCTATCAGCCCAAAGTGTCCAGCCTTATGTCTCACCCAGCTCTGGGTGTAGATGTGGTAAATCCAGGTTGCATCACAAGCCCTGAATGAATTATTTAAGAATTGCTCTCTATTTCACTGTCATTGTGTTTTGTTTTTGAAATTTATTTTGATAATGGGATTTATCGGATTTTCACTTCTGCCTTTAGGCCGCTGTACACACGCTTGATTTCCTTATGGAGACATATAAATCCATGGGTTTTAAGATTCTTACTTGTCAGGTATCTTGCCAGGCGTTGAATATGGGGTGTTGAGTCCATTTCGTTGAGCAAGGAGTAGGTCTTGTCTATTATATATTTGGCTTATGGAACGGTATCTGTGCTAATTTCAATCTCTGGTTTTATGCAGCACCCCAACTCACCTTTCCCCATAAGCAAGCATAAGTTGGTTTTCTAAATTTGAGACCCTGTTCTGTTTTGTAATTCAGTTCATGTGTAGCCAACTTTACATTCCGTGTATTAGTGATATCTTATGATGTTTCTTTTTCTGTGTGACTTATTTCTCGTAGAATCAACGTACCTGAATCCACTCATTATGCCGCTACGGGCCTGATGACGTAGATTTCATTGCTGAGTGATATTCCATTGTACGTGCGTACCACAACTTCTTTATCCATTTTTTGCTTTCTGGGATATTTTACTTGTACCGTAGACGAGGTTCTTGTAAACAGAGCCGTCCCAAACTCTGGGGTGGCTGTGTGTTTTTGAATTTAATTTCCCTAAGCTATAGGACCATAAGTGGAAGCGCCATAGGCTGTGTTGCTTTGTTTCCTACGTGTTTCTGGAAAAACCATACACTTCTCCAGAGTGGTTGTTGGCAATTTACATCCCGCCCATCAGCATGACAAGGCTCCCTGTTCTCCATGACCTGTCCTGTCTTTCTGGATTTTACACTTTTTTCAGATGGCCCTTTTGACCGGGGGGCAGTGAGACTTCATTGTAGTGCAGATTTCCTTTACACGCTTGCTTGGTTGGCCAAAAAGGGCGTATGCGTTTTTTCCTGAATATATTCAGGAAAAAACGCATACGCCCTTTTTGGCCAAGTGCATCATTGTTGACATTCTGCCTCTTTTTCTACGCTTTAAGTGCAATTCCAGTCTACCCCCTGAAATCGTTTTCCTGAAATTCTGCCCCGCTTTCAAGTCCTCTTTGAAGACTTACTTCAGTACATTTTTGGACGATAGCTGTCATTCATAACTCTGCAGGTTTGTGAATTACAGTGCCCCTGAGCTCCTTTCTTCAACTCGTTTTCTTGTGAGCTGGCCGCAAAACCGCAGGATTGCTTCAGGCCCTAATATGTTTCCGGCCGGGCACGCTGAGCCTTTGGTTAATTCCTCTTCCTGGTGGGAAATGAGCGTTCAATTTGCCCGTGCAGACACCAACAGCTAGTCTCTCATTGCTTCTCCCTATTCCTGTTCATCTTGCGCAGAAATTGCAAACTGTGCCAAACAGGAGGTTAATGGCACTGACTCTCCAAGTGGGGAGAGTGTTAGTAAAGCGTTCAAATGTTGAACCCGAGTACCAGGGGACGAAAACTGAGATGCATTTGAAAACGTTTCCCAATCACATGGTGGACCATACTCTGGGTTTCCCATGCATGTTTTAGCTGAAGGAAGAATCCCTTAAACCTGGAGAGTTGGGACCCATGGAATGGGTACCATGCAGTATGACTTCAAAGGGTCTGCGTTTGCTCACCGAACTTCACCAATGCTATCAGCCCGAAGTGTCCAGCCTTATGTCTCATCCAGCTCTGGGTGTAGTTGTGGTAAATACAGGTTGCATCACAAGCCCTGAATGAATTATTTAAGAATTGCTCTCTATTTCACTGTCATTGTGTTTTGTTTTTGAAATGCATTTTGATAATGGGATTTATCGGATTTTCACTGCTGCTTTTAGGCCACTGTACACACGCTTGATTTCCTTATGGAGACATATAAATCCATGGGTTTTAAGATTCTTTCTTGTCAGGTATCTTCCCAGGCGTTGAATATAGGGTGTTGAGTCCATTTCGTTGAGAAAGGAGTAGGTTTTGTCTATTATATATTTGGCTTATGGAACGG
Organism: Delphinapterus leucas; assembly: GCF_059928025.1. Classification (NCBI taxonomy): domain Eukaryota; kingdom Metazoa; phylum Chordata; class Mammalia; order Artiodactyla; family Monodontidae; genus Delphinapterus; species Delphinapterus leucas. The sequence continues at coordinate 4,944,687 of NW_028322245.1, forward strand.
TATCTGTGCTAATTTCAATCTCTGGTTTTATGCAGCATCCCAACTGACCTTTCCCCATAAGCAAGCATAAGTTGGTTTGCTAAATTTGAGACCCTGTTCTGTTTTGTAATTCAGTTCATGGGTAGCCAAGTTTACATTCCGTGTATTAGTGATAACTTATGATGTTTCTTTTTCTGTCTGACTTATTTCTCATAGAATCATCGTACCTGAATCCACTCATTATGCCGCTACGGTCCTGATGACGTAGATTTCATTGCTGAGAGATATTCCATTGTACGTGCGTACCACAACTTCTTTATCCATTTTATGCTTTCTCGGATATTTAACTTCTACCGTAGATGAGGTTCTTGTAAACAGAGCCATCCCAAACTTTGGGGTGGCTGTGTGTTTTTGATTTTAATTTCCCTAAGCTATAGGACCATAAGTGGAAGTGCCATAGGCTGTGTTGCTTTGTTTCCTACGTGTTTCAGGAAACACCATACACTTTTCCAGAGTGGCTGTTGGCAATTTAAATCCGCCCATCAGCATAACAAGGCTCCCTGTTCTCCATGACCTGTCCTGCCTTTCTGGATTTTACACTTTTTTCAGATGGCCCTTTTGACCGGGGGGCAGTGAGACTTCATTGTAGTGCAGATTTCCTTTACACACTTGCTTGGTTGGCCAAAAAGGGCGTATGCGTTTTTTCCTGAATATATTCAGGAAAAAACGCATACGCCCTTTTTGGCCAAGTGCATCATTGTCAACATTCTGCCTCTTTTCCTATGCTTTAAGTGCAATTCCAGTCTACCCCCTGAAATCGTTTTCCTGAAATTCTGCCCCGCTTTCAAGTCCTCTTCGAAGACTTACTTCTATACATTTTTGGACGATAGCTGTCATTCATAACTCTGCAGGTTTGTGAATTACAGTGCCCCTGAGCTGCTTCCTTCAACTCGCTTTCTTGTGAGCTGGCCGCAAATCCGCAGGATTGCTTCAGGCCCTAATCTCTTTCCGGCAGGGCACGCTGAGCCTTTGGTTAATTCCTCTTCCTGGTGGGAAATGAGCGTTCCATTTGCCCGTGGAGACACCTACAGCTAGTCTCTCATTGCTTCTCCCTATTCCTGTTCATCTTGCGCAGAAATTGCAAAGTGTGCCAAACAGGAGGTTAAAGGCACTGACTCTCCAAGTGGGGAGAGTGTTAGTAAAGCGTTCAAATGTTGAACCCGAGTAACAGGGGACGAAAACTGAGATGCATTTGAAAACGTTTCCCAATCACACGGTGGACCATACTATGGGTTCCCCATGCATGTTTTAGCTGAAGGAAGAATCCCTTAAACCTGGAGAGTTGGGACCCATGGAATGGGTACCATGCAGTATGACTTCAAAGGGTCTGCGTTTGCTCACCGAACCTCACCAATGCTATCAGCCTGAAGTGTCCAGCCTTATGTCTCACCCAGCTCTAGGTGTAGATGTGGTAAATCCAGGTTGCATCACAAGCCCTGAATGAATTATTTAAGAATTGCTCTCTATTTCACTGTCATTGTGTTTTGTTTTTGAAATTTATTTTGATAATGGGATTTATCGGATTTTCACTGCTGCGTTTAGGCCGCTGTACACACGCTGGATTTCCTTATGGAGACATATAAATCCATGGGTTTTAAGATTCTTACTTGTCAGGTATCTTGCCAGGCATTGAATATGGGGTGTTGAGTCCATTTCGTTGAGCAAGGAGTAGGTCTTGTCTATTATATATTTGGCTTATGGAATGGTATCTGTGCTAATTTCAATCTCTGGTTTTATGCAGCACCCCAACTCACCTTTCCCCATAAGCAAGCATAAGTTGGTTTTCTAAATTTGAGACCCTGTTCTGTTTTGTAATTCAGTTCATGTGTAGCCAACTTTACATTCCGTGTATTAGTGATATCTTATGATGTTTCTTTTTCTGTGTGACTTATTTCTCGTAGAATCAACGTACCTGAATCCACTCATTATGCCGCTACGGGCCTGATGACGTAGATTTCATTGCTGAGTGATATTCCATTGTACGTGCGTACCACAACTTCTTTATCCATTTTTTGCTTTCTGGGATATTTTACTTGTACCGTAGACGAGGTTCTTGTAAACAGAGCCGTCCCAAACTCTGGGGTGGCTGTGTGTTTTTGAATTTAATTTCCCTAAGCTATAGGACCATAAGTGGAAGTGCCATAGGCTGTGTTGCTTTGTTTCCTATGTGTTTCTGGAAAAACCATACACTTCTCCAGAGTGGTTGTTGGCAATTTACATCCCGCCCATCAGCATGACAAGGCTCCCTGTTCTCCATGACCTGTCCTGTCTTTCTGGATTTTACACTTTTTTCAGATGGCCCTTTTGACCGGGGGGCAGTGAGACTTCATTGTAGTGCAGATTTCCTTTACACGCTTGCTTGGTTGGCCAAAAAGGGCGTATGCGTTTTTTCCTGAATATATTCAGGAAAAAACGCATACGCCCTTTTCGGCCAAGTGCATCATTGTTGACATTCTGCCTCTTTTTCTACGCTTTAAGTGCAATTCCAGTCTACCCCCTGAAATCTTTTTCCTGAAATTCTGCCCCGCTTTCAAGTCCTCTTTGAAGACTTACTTCAGTACATTTTTGGACGATAGCTGTCATTCATAACTCTGCAGGTTTGTGAATTACAGTGCCCCTGAGCTCCTTTCTTCAACTCGTTTTCTTGTGAGCTGGCTGCAAAACCGCAGGATTGCTTCAGGCCCTAATATGTTTCCGGCCGGGCACGCTGAGCCTTTGGTTAATTCCTCTTCCTGGTGGGAAATGAGCGTTCAATTTGCCCGTGCAGACACCAACAGCTAGTCTCTCATTGCTTCTCCCTATTCCTGTTCATCTTGCGCAGAAATTGCAAAGTGTGCCAAACAGGAGGTTAATGGCACTGACTCTCCAAGTGGGGAGAGTGTTAGTAAAGCGTTCAAATGTTGAACCCAAGTACCAGGGGACGAAAACTGAGATGCATTTGAAAACGTTTACCGGTCACACAGTGCACTGTACTGTGGGTTTCCCATGCATGTTTTAGCTGAAGGAAGAATCCCTTAAACCTGGAGAGTTGGGACCCATGGAATGGGTACCATGCAGTATGACTTCAAAGGGTCTGCGTTTGCTCACTGAACCTCACCAATGCTATCAGCCCAAAGTGTCCAGCCTTATGTCTCACCCAGCTCTGGGTGTAGATGTGGTAAATCCAGGTTGCATCACAAGCCCTGAATGAATTATTTAAGAATTGCTCTCTATTTCACTGTCATTGTGTTTTGTTTTTGAAATTTATTTTGATAATGGGATTTATCGGATTTTCACTTCTGCCTTTAGGCCGCTGTACACACGCTTGATTTCCTTATGGAGACATATAAATCCATGGGTTTTAAGATTCTTACTTGTCAGGTATCTTGCCAGGCGTTGAATATGGGGTGTTGAGTCCATTTCGTTGAGCAAGGAGTAGGTCTTGTCTATTATATATTTGGCTTATGGAACGGTATCTGTGCTAATTTCAATCTCTGGTTTTATGCAGCACCCCAACTCACCTTTCCCCATAAGCAAGCATAAGTTGGTTTTCTAAATTTGAGACCCTGTTCTGTTTTGTAATTCAGTTTATGTGTAGCCAAGTTTACATTCCGTGTATTACTGATATATTATGATGTTTCTTTTTCTGTGTGACTTATTTCTGTAGAATCATCGTACCTGAATCCACTCATTATGCCGCTATGGGCCTGAAGACGTAGATTTCATTGCTGAGTGATATTCCATTGTACGTGCGTACCAGAACTTCTTTATCCATTTTTTCCTTTCTCGGATATTTAACTTGTACCGTAGACAAGGTTCTTGTAAACAGAGCCATACCAAACTTTGGGGTGGCTGTGTGTTTTTGATTTTAATTTCCCTAAGCTATAGGACCATAAGTGGAAGTGACATAGGCTGTGTTGCTTTGTTTCCTACGTGTTTCAGGATACACCATACATTTCTCCAGAGTGGCTGTTGGCAATTTACATCCCGCCCATCAGCATAACAAGGCTCCCTGTTCTCCATGACCTGTCCTGTCTTTCTGGATTTTACTCTTTTTTCAGATGGCCCTTTTGACCGGGGGGCAGTGAGACTTCATTGTAGTGCAGATTTCCTTTACACGCTTGCTTGGTTGGCCAAAAAGGGCGTATGCGTTTTTTCCTGAATATATTCAGGAAAAAACGCATACGCCCTTTTTGGCCAAGTGCATCATTGTCGACATTCTGCCTCTTTTCCTATGCTTTAAGTGCAATTCCAGTCTACCCCCTGAAATCTTTTTACTGAAATTCTGCCCCGCTTTCAAGTCCTCTTTGAAGACTTACTTCAGTACATTTTTGGACGATACCTGTCATTCATAACTCTGCAGGTTTGTGAATTACAGTGCCCCTGAGCCCCTTTCTTCAACTCGTTTTCTTGTGAGCTGGCCGCAAAACCGCAGGATTGCTTCAGGCCCTAATCTCTTTCCAGCAGGGCACGCTGAGCCTTTGGTTAATTCCTCTTCCTGGTGGGAAATGAGCGTTCCATTTGCCCGTGCAGACACCAACAGCTAGTCTCTCATTGGTTCTCCCTATGCCTGTTCATCTTGCGCAGAAATTGCAAACTGTGCCAAACAGGAGGTTAAAGGCACTGACTCTCCAAGTGGGGAGAGTGTTAGTTAAGCGTCTGGAATGGTGAACCCGAGTACCAGGGGACGAAAACTGAGATGCATTTGAAAACGTTTCCCAATCACACGGCGGACGATAGTCTGGGTTTCCCATTCATGTTTTAGCTGAAGGAAGAATCCCTTAAACCTGGAGAGTTGGGACCCATGGAATGGGTACCATGCAGTATGACTTCAAAGGGTCTGCGTTTGCTCACCGAACCTCACCAATGCTATCAGCCCGAAGTGTCCAGCCTTATGTCTCACCCAGCTCTGGGTGTAGATGTGGTAAAGCCAGGTTGCATCACAAGCCCTGAATGAATTATTTAAGAATTGCTCTCTATTTCACTGTCATTGTGTTTTGTTTTTGAAATTTATTTTGATAATGGGATTTATCGGATTTTCACTGCTGCGTTTAGGCCGCTGTACACACGCTTGATTTCCTTATGGAGACATATAAATCCATGGGTTTTAAGATTCTTACTTGTCAGGTATCTTGCCAGGCGTTGAATATGGGGTGTTGAGTCCATTTCGTTGAGCAAGGAGTAGGGCTTGTCTATTATATATTTGGCTTATGGACCGGTATCTGTGCTAATTTCACTCTCTGGTTTTATGCAGCACCCCAACTCACCTTTCCCCATAAGCAAGCATAAGTTGGTTTTCTAAATTTGAGACCCTGTTCTGTTTTGTAATTCAGTTCATGTGTAGCCAACTTTACATTCCGTGTATTAGTGATATCTTATGATGTTTCTTTTTCTGTGTGACTTATTTCTCGTAGAATCATCGTACCTGAATCCACTCATTATGCCGCTACGGGCCTGATGACGTAGATTTCATTGCTGAGTGATATTCCATTGTACGTGCGTACCACAACTTCTTTATCCATTTTTTGCTTTCTGGGATATTTTACTTGTACCGTAGACGAGGTTCTTGTAAACAGAGCCGTCCCAAACTCTGGGGTGGCTGTGTGTTTTTGAATTTAATTTCCCTAAGCTATAGGACCATAAGTGGAAGTGCCATAGGCTGTGTTGCTTTGTTTCCTACGTGTTTCTGGAAAAACCATACACTTCTCCAGAGTGGTTGTTGGCAATTTACATCCCGCCCATCAGCATGACAAGGCTCCCTGTTCTCCATGACCTGTCCTGTCTTTCTGGATTTTACACTTTTTTCAGATGGCCCTTTTGACCGTGGGGCAGTGAGACTTCATTGTAGTGCAGATTTCCTTTACAAGCTTGCTTGGTTGGCCAAAAAGGGCGTATGCGTTTTTTCCTGAATATATTCAGGAAAAAACGCATACGCCCTTTTTGGCCAAGTGCATCATTGTTGACATTCTGCCTCTTTTTCTACGCTTTAAGTGCAATTCCAGTCTACCCCCTGAAATCGTTTTCCTGAAATTCTGCCCCGCTTTCAAGTCCTCTTTGAAGACTTACTTCAGTACATTTTTGGACGATAGCTGTCATTCATAACTCTGCAGGTTTGTGAATTACAGTGCCCCTGAGCTCCTTTCTTCAACTCGTTTTCTTGTGAGCTGGCCGCAAAACCGCAGGATTGCTTCAGGCCCTAATATGTTTCCGGCCGGGCACGCTGAGCCTTTGGTTAATTCCTCTTCCTGGTGGGAAATGAGCGTTCAATTTGCCCGTGCAGACACCAACAGCTAGTCTCTCATTGCTTCTCCCTATTCCTGTTCATCTTGCGCAGAAATTGCAAAGTGTGCCAAACAGGAGGTTAATGGCACTGACTCTCCAAGTGGGGAGAGTGTTAGTAAAGCGTTCAAATGTTGAACCCGAGTACCAGGGGACGAAAACTGAGATGCATTTGAAAACGTTTCCCAATCACATGGTGGACCATACTCTGGGTTTCCCATGCATGTTTTAGCTGAAGGAAGAATCCCTTAAACCTGGAGAGTTGGGACCCATGGAATGGGTACCATGCAGTATGACTTTAAAGGGTCTGCGTTTGCTCACCGAACTTCACCAATGCTATCAGCCCGAAGTGTCCAGCCTTATGTCTCATCCAGCTCTGGGTGTAGATGTGGTAAATACAGGTTTCATCACAAGCCCTGAATGAATTATTTAAGAATTGCTCTCTATTTCACTGTCATTGTGTTTTGTTTTTGAAATTCATTTTGATAATGGGATTTATCGGATTTTCACTGCTGCTTTTAGGCCACTGCACACACGCTTGATTTCCTTATGGAGACATATAAATCCATGGGTTTAAAGATTCTTACTTGTCAGGTATCTTCCCAGGCGTTGAATATATGGTGTTGAGTCCATTTCGTTCAGCAAGGAGTAGGTTTTGTCTATTATATATTTGGCTTATGGAACGGTATCTGTGCTAATTTCAATCTCTGGTTTTATGCAGCATCCCAACTGACCTTTCCCCATAAGCAAGCATAAGTTGGTTTGCTAAATTTGAGACCCTGTTCTGTTTTGTAATTCAGTTCATGGGTAGCCAAGTTTACATTCCGTGTATTAGTGATAACTTATGATGTTTCTTTTTCTGTCTGACTTATTTCTCATAGAATCATCGTACCTGAATCCACTCATTATGCCGCTACGGTCCTGATGACGTAGATTTCATTGCTGAGAGATATTCCATTGTACGTGCGTACCACAACTTCTTTATCCATTTTATGCTTTCTCGGATATTTAACTTCTACCGTAGATGAGGTTCTTGTAAACAGAGCCATCCCAAACTTTGGGGTGGCTGTGTGTTTTTGATTTTAATTTCCCTAAGCTATAGGACCATAAGTGGAAGTGCCATAGGCTGTGTTGCTTTGTTTCCTACGTGTTTCAGGAAACACCATACACTTTTCCAGAGTGGCTGTTGGCAATTTAAATCCGCCCATCAGCATAACAAGGCTCCCTGTTTTCCATGACCTGTCCTGCCTTTCTGGATTTTACACTTTTTTCAGATGGCCCTTTTGACCGTGGGGCAGTGAGACTTCATTGTAGTGCAGATTTCCTTTACACGCTTGCTTGGTTGGCCAAAAAGGGCGTATGCGTTTTTTCCTGAATATATTCAGGAAAAAACGCATACGCTCTTTTTGGCCAAGTGCATCATTGTCAACATTCTGCCTCTTTTCCTATGCTTTAAGTGCAATTCCAGTCTACCCCCTGAAAGCGTTTTCCTGAAATTCTGCCCCGCTTTCAAGTCCTCTTCGAAGACTTACTTCTATACATTTTTGGACGATAGCTGTCATTCATAACTCTGCAGGTTTGTGAATTACAGTGCCCCTGAGCTCCTTCCTTCAACTCGCTTTCTTGTGAGCTGGCCGCAAATCCGCAGGATTGCTTCAGGCCCTAATCTCTTTCCGGCAGGGCACGCTGAGCCTTTGGTTAATTCCTCTTCCTGGTGGGAAATGAGCGTTCCATTTGCCCGTGCAGACACCTACAGCTAGTCTCTCATTGCTTCTCCCTATTCCTGTTCATCTTGCGCAGAAATTGCAAAGTGTGCCAAACAGGAGGTTAAATGCACTGACTCTCCAAGTGGGGAGAGTGTTAGTAAAGCGTCTGGAATGGTGAACCCGAGTACCAGGGGACGAAAACTGAGATGCATTTGAAAACGTTTCCCAAACACACGGTGGACCATACTATGGGATTCCCATGCATGTTTTAGCTGAAGGAAGAATCCCTTAAACCTGGAAATTTGGAACCCATGGAATGGGTACCATGCAGTATGACTTCAAAGGGTATGCGTTTGCTCACCGAACCTCACCAATGCTATCAGCCCGAAGTGTCCAGCCTTATGACTCACCCAGCTCTGGGTGTAGATGTGGGAAATCCAGGTTGCATCACAAGCCCTGAATGAATTATTTAAGAATTGCTCTCTATTTCACTGTCATTGTGTTTTGTTTTTGAAATTTATTTTGATAATGGGATTTATCGGATTTTCACTGCTGCGTTTAGGCCGCTGTACACACGCTTGATTTCCTTATGGAGACATATAAATCCATGGGTTTTAAGATTCTTACTTGTCAGGTATCTTGCCAGGCGTTGAATATGGGGTGTTGAGTCCATTTCGTTGAGCAAGGAGTAGGTCTTGTCTATTATATATTTGGCTTATGGAACGGTATCTGTGCTAATTTCAATCTCTGGTTTTATGCAGCACCCCAACTCACCTTTCCCCATAAGCAAGCATAAGTTGGTTTTCTAAATTTGAGACCCTGTTCTGTTTTGTAATTCAGTTCATGGGTAGCCAAGTTTACATTCCGTGTATTAGTCATATCTTATGATGTTTCTTTTTCTGTGTGACTTATTTCTCGTAGAATCATCATACCTGAATCCACTCATTATGCCGCTACGGGCCTGATGACGTAGATTTCATTGCTGAATGATATTCCATTGTACGTGCGTACCACAACTTCTTTATCCATTTTTTACTTTCTGGGATATTTTACTTGTACCGTAGACGAGGTTCTTGTAAACAGAGCCGTCCCAAACTCTGGGGTGGCTGTGTGTTTTTGATTTTAATTTCCCTAAGCTATAGGACCATAAGTGGAAGTGCCATAGGCTGTGTTGCTTTGTTTCCTACGTGTTTCTGGAAACACCATACACTTCTCCAGAGTGGTTGTTGGCAATTTACATCCCGCCCATCAGCATGATAAGGCTCCCTGTTCTCCATGACCTGTCCTGCCTTTCTGGATTTTACACTTTTTTCAGATGGCTCTTTTGACCGGGGGGGCAGTGAGACTTCATTGTAGTGCAGATTTCCTTTACACGCTTGCTTGGTTGGCCAAAAAGGGCGTATGCGTTTTTTCCTGAATATATTCAGGAAAAAACGCATACGCCCTTTTTGGCCAAGTGCATCGTTGTCGACATTCTGCCTCTTTTCCTATGCTTTTGGTACAATTCCAGTCTACCCCCTGAAATCGTTTTCCTGAAATTCTGCCCCGCTTTCAAGTCCTCTTGGAAGACTTACTTCAATACATTTTTGGACGATAGCTGTCATTCATAACTCTGCAGGTTTGTGAATTACAGTGCCCCTGAGCTCATGTCTTCAACTCGCTTTCTTGTGAGCTGGCCGCAAAACCGCAGGATTGCTTCAGGCCAAAGTCTCTTTCCAGCAGGGCATGCTGAGCCTTTGTTTAATTCCTCTTCCTGGTCGGAAATGAGCGTTCCATTTGCCCGTGCAGACACCTACATCTAGTCTCTCATTGCTTCTCCCTATTCCTGTTCATCTTGCGCAGAAATTGCAAAGTGTGCCAAACAGGAGGTTAAATGCACTGACTCTCCAAGTGGGGAGCGTGTTAGTAAAGCGTCTGGAATGGTGAACCCGAGTACCAGGGGACGAAAACTGAGATGCATTTGAAAACGTTTCCCAATCACACGGTGGACCATACTATGGGTTTCCCATGCATGTTTTAGCTGAAGGAAGAATCCCTTAAACCTGGAAATTTGGAACCCATGGAATGGGTACCGTGCAGTATGACTTCAAAGGGTCTGCGTTTGCTCACCGAACCTCACCAATGCTATCAGCCCGATGTGTCCAGCCTTATGTCTCACCCAGCTCTGGGTGTAGATGTTGTAAATCCAGGTTGCATCACAAGCCCTGAATGAATTATTTAAGAATTGCTCTCTATTTCACTGTCATTGTGTTTTGTTTTTGAAATTTATTTTGATAATGGGATTTATCGGATTTTCACTGCTGCGTTTAGGCCGCTGTACACACGCTTGATTTCCTTATGGAGACATATAAATCCATGGGTTTTACGATTCTTACTTGTCAGGTATCTTCCGAGGCGTTGAATATGGGGTGTTGAGTCCATTTCGTTGAGCAAGGAGTAGGTCTTGTCTATTATATATTGAGCTTATGGAAAGGTATCTGTGCTAATTTCACTCTCTGGTTTTATGCAGCACCCCAACTCACCTTTCCCCATATGCAAGCATAAGTTGGTTTTCTAAATTTGAGACCCTGTTCTGTTTTGTAATTCAGTTCATGTGTAGGCAAGTTTACATTCCGTGTATTAGTGATATCCTATGATATTTCTTTTTCTGTGTGACTTATTTCTCGTAAAATCATCGTACCTGAATCCACTCATTATGCCGCCACGGGCCTGATGACTTAGATTTCATTGCTGAGTGATATTCCATTGTACGTGCGTACCACAACTTCTTTATCCATTTTTTGCTCTCTCGGATATTTAACTTGTACTGTAGACGAGGTTCTTGTAAACAGAGCCGTCCCAAACTTTGGGGTGGCTGTGTGTTTTTGATTTTAATTTCCCTAAGCTATAGGACCATAAGTGGAAGTGCCATAGGCTGTGTTGCTTTGTTTCCTACGTGTTTCAGGAAACACCATACACTTCTCCAGAGTGGCTGTTGGCAATTTACATCCCGCCCATCAGCATGACAAGGCTCCCTGTTCTCCATGACCTGTCCTGCCTTTCTGGATTTTACACGTTTTTCCGATGGCCCTTTTGACCGCTGGGCAGTGAGACTTCACTGTAGTGCAGATTTCTTTTACACGCCAGCCTGGTTGGCCAAAAAGTGCGTATGCGTTTTTTCCTGAATATATTCAGGAAAAAACGCATACGCCCTTTTTGGCCAAGTGCATCATTGTCGACATTCTGCCTCTTTTCCTATGCTTTAAGTGCAATTCCAGCCTACCCCCTGAAATCGTTTTCCTGAAATTCTGCCCCGCTTTCAAGTCCTCTTCGAAGACTTACTTCAGTACATTTTTGGACGATAGCTGTCATTCATAACTCTGCATGTTTGTGAATTACAGTGCCCCTGAGCTCCTTTCCTCAACACGCTTTCTTGTGATCTGGCCGCAAAACCGCAGGATTGCTTCAGGCCCTAATCTGTTTCCGGCAGGGCACGCTGAGCCTTTGGTTAATTCCTCTTCCTGGTGGGAAATGAGCGTTCCATTTGCCCGTGCAGACACCTACAGCTAGTCTCTCATTGGTTCTCCCTATTCCTGTTCATCTTGCGCAGAAATTGCAAATTGTGCCAAACAGGACGTTAAAGGCACTGACTCTCCAAGTGGGGAGAATGTTAGTAAAGCATCTGGAATGGTGAACCCGAGTACCAGGGTTCGAAAACTGAGATGCATTTGAAAACGTTTCCCAATCACACGGTGGACCATACTCTGGGTTTCCCATGCATGTTTTAGCTGAAGGAAGAATCCCTTAAACGTGGAGAGTTGGGACCCATGGAATGGGTACCATGCAGTATGACTTCAAAGGGTCTGCGTTTGCTCACCGAAGCCCACCAATGCTATCAGCCCGAAGTGTGCAGCCTTATGTCTCACCCAGCTCTGGGTGTAGATGTGGTAAATCCAGGTTGCATCACAAGCCCTGAATGAATTATTTAAGAATTGCTCTCTATTTCACTGTCATTGTGTTTTGTTTTCGAAATTTATTTTGATAATGGGATTTATCGGATTTTCACTGCTGCATTTAGGCCGCTGTACACACGCTTTATTTCCTTATGGAGACATATAAATCCATGGGTTTTAAGATTCTTAATTGTCAGGTATCTTGCCAGGCGTTGAATATGGGGTGTTGAGTCCATTTCGTTGAGCAAGGAGTAGGTATTGTCTATTATATATTTTGCTTATGGAATGGTATCTGTGCTAATTTCAATCTCTGCTTTTATGCAGCACCCAAACTCACCTTTCCCCATAAGCAAGCATAAGTTGGTTTTCTAAATTTGAGACCCTGTTCTGTTTTGTAATTCAGTTCATGTGTGGCCAAGTTTACATTCCGTGTATTAGTGATATCTTATGATGTTTCTTTTTCTGTGTGACTTATTTCTCGTAGAATCATCGTACCTGAATCCACTCATTATGCCGCTACGAGCCTGATGACGTAGGTTTCATTGCTGAGTGATATTCCATTGTACGTGCGTACCACAAATTCTTTATCCATTTTTTGCTTTCTCGCATATTTAACTTGTACCGTAGACGAGGTTCTTGTAAACAGAGCCATCCCAAATTTTGGGGTGGCTGTGTGATTTTGATTTTAATTTCTCTATGCTATAGGACCATAAGTGGAAGTGCCATAAGCTGTGTTGCTTTTTTTCCTACGTGTTTCAGGAAACACCATACATTTCTCCAGAGTGGCTGTTGGCAATTTACATCCCGCCCATCAGCATAACAAGGCTCCCTGTTCTCCATGACCTGTCGTGCCTTTCTGGAATTTACACATTTTTCAGATGGCCCTTTTGACTGGTGGGCAGTGAGACTTCATTGTAGTGCACATTTCCTTTACACGCTTGCTTGGTTGGCCAAAAAGGGCGTATGCGTTTTTTCCTGAATATATTCAGGAAAAAACGCATACGCCCTTTTTGGCCAAGTGCATCATTGTCGACATTCTGCCTCTAATCTTATACTTTAAGTGCAATTCCATTCTACCCCCTGAAATCGTTTTCCTGAAATTCTGCCCCGATTTCAAGTCCTCTTCGAAGACTTACTTCAAAACATTTTTGGACGATAGCTGTCATTCATTACTCTGCAGGTTTGTGAATTACAGTGCCCCTGAGCTCCTTTCTTCAACTCGCTTTCTTGTGAGCTGGCCACAAACCCGAAGGATTGCTTCAGGCCCTAATATAGTTCCGGCATGGCATGCTGAGCCTTTGGTTAATTCCTCTTCCTTGTGGGAAATGAGCGTTAAATTTGCATGTGCAGACACCTTCACATGAGTCGTCATGGTGCCCCTTTGCCCCGGTTATCTCTATGGAGGTTGGAGTTGGAGGGCCTCCTCCCTCAAGATCAGTGTGCCCACGGAGCCAACCCTGCAACTTCAGGGCATGGTTGGGGGTTAGAATCACCACGAGGGTTCCTTTTCCCTTAGGAGGGAGGTGGCCTTTTGGGCTGCTGATTTCCAGGTTATCAGATACTGCCAGTATCTTGGCCAGATGTGGCGGTGGGCCAAGCCCCTTGGTGACCGTAGTTTATCCTACCTGGATCGCATTCTTGCATTGTTCCATTTCAAGTGGTCCCAGGTTTTGCACTAATACTCCAGTGGCGATTCACCATTCACCAGGAATGTAAAGGTCAAAGGGTTTAGCTAAATTAGGGAGTTCCAGGGCAAGGGTCTGAATTGACTGCTCTTTCCATTCTTGAAAGGCCACTTCTGCATTCTATTCAAAAGGATCATCACCTTTTCCTTTCAGTGTTTCATATAGAGGCCGAGCTAGTAGACTGTAGTTAGGGATCCAGAAGCAGCAAACCCTGGCCTCCCCAGGAACCCCTAAGCTGTCTTCTAGTTTTAGAAATGGGTAAGGCTGTAAATTGTTTCTTCCCTTTCCTGGGATGGGCTTCTCCGACCTTCTGTGAGAATGAAGCCCAGGCAGGTCACCGTAGTCTGTGATATTTGAGCTTTTTCTTGGACAACTTGTATCCTTTATTGGCTTCGTAGTTCAGAGGTCTCCTTAGTAGGGCTGGCGATCAGAATGTCGTCTGCATATTGAAGGAGTGTTTCCTTTTCCAGAGGTAGAACTTTTAGGTCTTTAGCTGAGCTTTCCCCAAAGATGGTGTGGGAATTTTTGAACCCTTGGGGCAACACGGCCCGGAAGTATTGTTTCAGTTGTATGTTGAGTCCTGCCACTCACAAGCCAAAATTTCTTGTGACTCTGGGACTAATAGAATACAAAAGAAGGCATCATTGAAGACTAATACAGAATACCATGTCCTGGTGGTTGGTAGAATGACCAGCAGGGTGTAGGATTTAGGAACTACTGGAGGTATATCCTCGGTGGCTTCACTGACTGTCCTGACATCCTTTACCAGGACTCCAGCAGCCCATGGGGCTCTCGAGGTCAGGCCAATCCCAGGATATGGAGCTCACCTAGGCAGGTACCCCACCCCAGCCCACGGGGCTCTCGTGGTCAGGCCCCTCCCAGGATACAGAGCTACCCTTGCAGGTACCATGGCAGGGCTGGGAACACAGGAACCGTGCATATCGCCCTCATTGCAGAGCACTCCCAGCTCACCTGTCACTCAGATCTGACACAGAGCACCTCAGAGCAGGACTTGAACTAACAAACAGCAGCTCCGACAGGTCTGTGACCCTGGGCATCACTCTGTGTGGCCTCCCTCCACCTGGTCTTCCAGAGACTTCCACTGCACCCGGGGCACCAGGCCTCTGTCTCCACCCACCAGCCACCCCTCCTCTCCCTGACTCCTGGGTTCCTCTCATTAGGAGAGGGTTTTCTTGAAGTTGTCTCCCACTCATGGGCCAGATAATATAATTAGAAAACAAGCCAGAGCTGCAGCCCCTTGTCTATCCTGACTCTCAGGAGCCCACACCTGTTCCTTGGACCTGGCCGATTCAGCAAGTTCCAGTTTCTGCAACTGTGAGCCCCTGAGGGGTGATTATTGGCTGGCCTGGGAAGCCTGACCGTGCCGGCCAGCCCTCCCCAGGTGTGCCTGGGTTCAGATCAATATAAACACTGCTCCAGGCAGCAAGAGCCCCTGCAGCTGTGCCTGACGCCATTTTCTCTGCCCTGTCAGCAGTCTTGGGGCTGGACTGGTGGGAGGGAGTGAGAGGCCACGGCTTTGTGGGTGGCCCAGTGTGAGTGGGGCTCTGCTGGACTTTCTGCAGCAGTTGCCAAGATGCCACCTGCTAAAGAAGAGGATGTGTCACCCATACCTGCCGCTGGAATTTCTCCCTGGGCAGAGGTGAGTGAGGAAGAAAGCAGTGGGGGCCGGGACAGCAGGGGTATCTCAGGCAGGGAAATGGAAAGCTTCCAGAAGAGCACCCAGGACCAGGACCATCCTGGCTGGCCTGCAGGCACCAAGTCGGCTGGCATGCTGTCGCTCATGTGGCTCCATGGCCCTTCCTCTAGGCTTTCAAGTCCTTGTACATATTCAGGTGTTTTACCTGGGAAGGGTGGGAACATTTCAGCAGCAGCTGGCCTGGGGCTCAGCCCACGTTTACTCACAGATGCCTCGGCACGGTCCCCCAGCTTTGCAATGAGGACGCTTGTTGCGTGGGGCCTGCTGGCTGAATGGGAGATGATTCCCCACCACTGACCAACTTCAGAATTGTTTACAACTGGAGCAAGTGCCCTGATACGGTTTTCCTCTGTGTAGCTGGTGGGTTCTGTTTTTTTTTCTTTTTTGGTTCAAGGTAGATTTTATTCCTCTTTTTTGTATTTACAGATATAAGCATGGAAATAATTTATTCATATAAATACATGTATGTGAAGGGAAGAATATTTTTTCTGTTTTACTTTTTGTAATTTGAATTTTATTTTATTTTTTTATACAGCAGGTTCTTTTTGGTTATCTATTTTATACATATAAATGTATACATGCCAATCCCAATCTCTCAACTCCTCCCACCACCACCCCCCAACAGCTTTCCCCCCTTGGTGTCCATACGTTTGTTGTCTACATCTGTTGCTCTATTTCTGCCTTGCAAAACGGTTCATCTGTACAATTTGTCTAGGTTCCACATATAGCCATTAATAGACAAGATTTCTTTTTCTCTTTCTGACTTACTTCACTCTGTATGACAGTCTCTAGATCCATCAACGTCTCTACAAATGACCCAATTTCATTCCTTTTTATGGCTTAGTAATATTCCATTTTATATATGTACCACATCTTTATGCATTCGTCTGTCTGTGGGCATTTAGGTTGCTTCCATTACCTGGATATTGTAAATAGTGATGCAATGAACATTGCGGTGAATGTCTCTTTTTGATTTATGGTTTTGTCTGGGTATATGCCCAGTAGTGGGACTGCTGTATCATATGGTAATTCTATTCTTAGTTTTATAAGAAACTCCATAACTTTCTCCACAGTGACTGTATCAATTTCATTCCCAACAATAGCGGAAGAGGGTTCCTTATCTCCACACCCTTTCCAGCATTTGTTGTTTGTAGATTTTCTGATGATGCCCATTCTAACAGGTGTGAGGTGATACACCATGGATGAGTCTATTTCGTTGAGCAAAGAGTAGGTCTTGTCTATTACATATTTGGCTTATGGAATGGTATGTGTGCTAATTTCAATCTCTGGTTTTATACAGCACCGCAACTCAACTTTCCCCTTAAGCAAGCATAAGTTTTTATCTAAATGTGAGACTCTGTTCGGTTTTGGAATTCAGTTTATGTGTAGCCAAGTTTACACTCTCTCTATTAGTGATATCTTATGATAATTACCTTTCTCTGTGTGACATATTTCTCTTAGAATCATCATACTTAAATCCACTCAATTTGCTGCTACAGGCCTGATGACATTGATTTCATTGCTGAGTGATATTCCATTGTACGTAAGTAGCACAACTCCTTTATCCATATTTTTCTTTCTGGGATATTTAATTTGTACTGGACTCAAGGTTCTTGTAAACACAGCAGCCCTAAATTTGGTGTTGGCTGTGTCTTGTTGATTTTAATTTTCCTAAGCTATAGGGCCAAAAGTGGAAGTGCCCTAGGGTCTGTAGCTTTGTTTTTCAGATGTTTCAGGATACACCATAAACATCTCCAGAGTGTCTGTTGGCAATTTACATCCCACCCATCAGCATAACAAGGCTCCCTGTTCTCCATGGCCTGTCCTGTGTTTCTGGTTTTTACACATTTTTCAGATGGCCCTTTTGACGAATGGGAAATGAGACTTCATTGTAGTGCGGATTTCCATTGCTCGATTACTTGGTTGGCCAAAAAGTGCATATGTGTTTTTTCCTGAATATATTCAGGAAAAGATGTTTACGCACTTTTCTCCAAGTGCATCAGTGTCAAAGATCTGCCGCTTTTCACATGCTTTAAACGCAATTCCAATCTACCTCCTGAAATATGATTCCTGCAATTCTGCCTCGTTTTCAAGTCCTCTTTGCAGACTTACTTCAGTATATTTTTGCCAATAGCTGTCATTTATAACTCTGCAGGTTTGTGAATTACAGTGCCTGTGATTTCCTTTCTTAACTCGTTTCCTTGAAAGCTGGCCACAGAACCGCAGGTTTGCTTTAGGCCATAATCAGGGTCTGGCACGGCACTCTGAGCCTTTGGTTAATTCCTCTTCCTGGTGGGAAATTAGAGTTAAATGTGCCCCTCCGGACACCTGCCTCACTCCCAGCCCCTTGGTGATGTGTGTCCTGTGGTTTGAGGCCACATGTGCTGGGTTCCTCACCTTTGGCTGATGTGGCCCCACTGGTGTGAGGACACTCCTGCCTGGTTCCCATCCCCTTGGTGATGTGGGCCATCCGGTGAGAGTCTGATCCTGGTTGGGTTCCTCACACTTCTGTGAGGTGGGCCCTCTTCTCTGACGTCACTCCTGCCTGGCTGGCACACCCCGCCTTGGCGAAGTCGGCCCTCTGGTGGGATTTGGTGCCTGCTGGGGGTCTCCTGCCCTCGGTAATGAGGGCCCTCTGGCGTCAGGCCCTAATTCCTGGGCTCCCAATATTTTCTGATATGCGCCCTGTGGTTCGAGTACACTCGTGCCAGGTTCCCAACCCCATGGGAATGTGGGCCTTCTGCTCTGAGGTCCCAACCGTGGGTTGCTCAGTTTCATGATGAGGGCCCTCTGCTGTGAGTTCTCTCCGGCCTGGATCCCATAGCCTCGCTGCTCCTGGCCACCTGCTGGGAGGTTCCAACTGCGGGATTCCTCACCTTTTTTCTTCTATGGACCCTCTGTTTTGAGACTCCTCCTGCCTGCCTCACTCCCAGTCCCTTGGTGATGTGTGTCCTCTGGTGTGAGGCCACGTGTGCTGGGTCCCTCGCCTTTGGATGATGTGGCCACACTGGTGTGAGGACACTCCTGCCTGCTTCCTATCCCCTTGATGATGTGGGCCCTCTGGTGAGAGTCTGATCCTGGCTGGGTTCCTCACCCTTCTGTGAGGTGGGCCCTCTGCTGTGAGGTCACTCCTGCCTGGCTGGCACACCCCACCTGGGCAACATCGGCCCTCTTGTGGCACTTGGAGCCTGCTGGGAACCTCCTCCCCTCGGTGATGGGGGCCCTCTAGCGTCAGGCCCTAACTGCTGGGTACCCACATTTTCTGATACGTGCTAAGTGGTGCGAGGACACTCCTGCGAGGTTCCCATCCCCATGGGCATGTGGGCCTTCTGCTCTAAGGTCCCAACACCTGTGTTGTTCACCGTTTCATGATGTTGTCTCTCTGGTGTTAGTTCACTCAGGCCTAGATCCCATAGACTCTGTGCTCTGAGCCGACTGCTGGGAGGTTCCTACTGCTGGATTCCTTACCTTTTTTATTCTTTGGGTCCTGTGTTTTTATGCTCCTACTTCCTGACTCACTCCCAGCCCCTTTGTGATGTAGGTCCTCTGGTTTAAGGCCACATGTACCGGTTTCCTCACCTTTATTGATGTGGCCCCACTGGTGTGAGGACACTCCTGCCTGGTTCCCATCCCCTTGGTGATTGGGGCCCTCTTGTGAGAGTCTGATCCTGTCTGGATTCCTCACACTTCTGGGAGGTGGGCCCTCTGCTGTGAGGTCACTCCTGCCTGGCTGGCACACGTCACGTTGGCGATGTGGGCCCTCAGTTGGGAGTTGGTGCCTGCTGGGAGTCTCCTCCCCTCGGTAATGAGGGCCCTCTGGCGTCAGGCCCTAACTCATGGGCTCCCAAAATTTTCTGATGTGCGCCCTGTCGTGTGAGTACACTCCAGCCAGGGTCCCTTCCCTAGGGGATGTGGGCTTTCTGCTCTGTGGTCCCAACGGCTGGGTTGCTCACAGTGTCAGAATGTGGGCCCTCTGTTTTGAGTTCAGTCAGGCCTGGATCCCATAGCCTCGCTGCTCCTGGCCGCCTGCTGGGAGGTTCCAACTGCGGGATTCCTCACCTTTTTTACGCAATGGGCCCTCTGTTTTGAGGCTCCTCCTGCCTGCATCACTCCCAGCCCCTTGGTGATGTGTGTCCTGTAGTTTGAGGCCACGTGTGCTGGGTCACTCACATTTCGGTGATGTGGCCCCACTGGTGTGAGGACACTCCTGCCTGGTTTCCATTCCCTTGGTGATGTGGGCCCTCTGGTGAGTGTCTGATCCTCTTTGGGTTCCTCACACTTTTGTGTGGTTGGCCCTCTGCTCTGAGGTCACTCCTGCCTGGCTGGCACACCCCGCATTGGCGACGTCGGCCCTCTGGTAGAAGTTGGAGCTTGCTGGGAGCCTCCTCTCCTCAGTGATGAGGGCCCTCTGGCGTCCGGCCCTAACTGCTGGGCTCCCCACATTTTCTGTTGTGTGCCCACTGGTGCGATGACACTCCTGCTTGGTTCCCTTCCCCATGGGGATGTGGGCCTTGTGCTCTGAGGTCACAACGGCTGGGTTGCTTACAGTATCACGATGAGGGCCCTCTGTTGTGAGTTCATCACTGCCTGGATCCCATAGCCTCGGTGCTCTGGGCCGCCTGCTGGGATGTTCCAACTGCTGGATTCCTCACCTTTTTATACAATGGGCCATGTGTTTTGAGGTTAATCCTGCCTGCCTCGCTCTGAGACCCATGGTGATGTGGGTCTTCTGGTTTGAGGCCACATGTGCTGGGTACCTCAACTTTCGATGATGTGGCCCCACGGGTGTGAGGACACTCGTGCCTGATTCCCAGCCCCTTGCTTATGTGGGCACTCTGGTGAGAGTCTGATCATGACTGGGTTCCTTACCCTTCTGTGAGGTGGGCGCTCTGATGTGAGGTCACTCCTGCCTGGATGGCTCACGTCGCCTTGGCGACGTAGGCCCTCTGTTGGCCACTGAAGCATGCTGGGAGCCTCCTACCCTCTTTAATGAGGGCCCTGGAAGAAACGCATATGCCCTTTTTGACCAAGTGCATCATTGTCGAAGTTCTGCCTCTTCTCCTATACTTTCAGAGGACTTCCCATCTACCTCCTGAAATCGTATTCCTGGAATTCTGCCCCGCGTTCAAGTCCTCTTTGCAGCCTTACTTCAATATATTTTTGGACGATAGCTGTCATTTATAACTCTGCAGGTTTGTGAATTACAGTGCCCCTGAGCTCCATTCTTCAACTCGCTTTCTTGTGAGCTGGCCGCAAAACCGCAGGATTGCTTCAGGCCCTAATCTGGTTCCGGCACGGCATGTTGAGCCTTTGGCTAATTCCTCTTCCTGATGGGAAATGAGCATTAAATTTGCTCGTGCAGACACCTACAGCTAATCTCTCATTGGTTCTCCCTATTCCTGTTCATCTTGCTCAGAAATTCCAAACTGTGCCAAACAGGAGGTTAAAGGCACTGACTCTCCAATTGGGGAAAGAGTTAATAAAGCGTCTGGAATGGTAAAACCGAGTATGAGGGGAAGAAAACTGAGATGCATTTAAAAAGGTTTCCCGGTCACACGGTGGACCATATTCTGGGTTTCCCATGCGTGTTTTACCTGAAGGAAGAATCCCTTAAACCTGGAGAGGTGGGACCCATGCAATGGGTACCATGCAGTATGACTTCAAATGGCCTGCATTTTCTCACCGAACCTCACCAATGCTATCAGCCCAAAGTGTCGAACCTTATGTCTCACTCAGCTCTAGGTGTAGATGTGGTAAATCCAGGTTGCATCACAAGCCCTGAATGAATTATTTAAGAATTGCTCTCTATTTCACTGTCATTGTGTTTGTTTTTGTAGTTTATTTTGATAATGGGATTTATCGGATTTTCTCTGCTGCCTTCATGCAGCTGTACACACACTTGATTCTCTTACGGAGACATATAAATCCATGGATTTGAAGATTCTTACTAGTCATGTGTAATCCTAGGAGTTGAATATGGTGTGTTTAGTCCATTTCGTTGAGCAAGGTGTAAGTCTTGACTATTACATATTTGGCATATGGAAAGGTATGTGTGCTAATTTCTATCTCTGGTTTTATGCAGCACCCCACCTCACCTTTCCCCATAAGCAAGCATAAGTTGGTGTTCTAAATTTGAGACCCTGTTCTGTTTTGTAATTCAGTTCATGTGTAGCCAAGTTTACATTCCGTGTATTAGTGATATCTTATGATGTTTCATTTTCTGTGTGACTTATTTCACTTAGAATCATCGTACCTGGATCGACTCAATATGCCGCGACGGGCCTGATGACATAGATTTCATTGGTGAGTGATATTCCATTGTACGTGCGTACCACAACTTCTTTAACCATTTTTCACATTCTGGGATATTTAACTTGTACCGTAGACGACGTTCTTGTAAACAGAGCTGTCCCAAACTTTGGGGTGGCTGTGTGTTTTTGATTTTAATTTCCCTAAGCTATAGGACCATATTGGAAGTGACATAGGCTGTGTTGCTTTGTTTCCTACGTGTTTCAGGATACACCATACATTTCTCCAGAGTGGCTGTTGGCAATTTACATCCCGCCCATCAGCATAACAAGGCTCCCTGTTCTCCAAGACCTGTCCTGCCTTTCTGGATTTTACACTTTTTTCAGATGGCCCTTTTGACCGGGGGGCAGTGAGACTTCATTGTAGTGCAGATTTCCTTTACACGCTTGCTTGGTTGGCCAAAAAGTGCGTATGCGTTTTTTCCTGAATATATTCAGGAAAAAACGCATACGCCCTTTTTGGCCAAGTGCATCATTGTTGACATTCTGCCTCTAATCTTATTCTTTAAGTGCAATTCCATTCTACCCCCTGAAATCGTTTTCCTGAAATTCTGCCCCGATTTCAAGTCTTCTTCGAAGACTTACTTCAAAACATTTTTGGACGATAGCTGTCATTCATTACTCTGCAGGTTTGTGAATTACAGTGCCCCTGAGCTCCTTTCTTCAACTCGCTTTCTTGTGAGCTGGCCACAAACCCGAAGGATTGCTTCAGGCCCTAATATAGTTCCGGCATGGCATGCTGAACCTTTGGTTAATTCCTCTTCCTGGTGGGAAATGAGCGTTAAATTTGCATGTGCAGACACCTTCACATGAGTCGTCATGGTGCCCCTTTGCCCCGGTTATCTCTATGGAGGTTGGAGTTGGAGGGCCTCCTCCCTCAAGATCAGTGTGCCCACGGAGCCAACCCTGCAACTTCAGGGCATGGTTGGGGGTTAGGATCACCACGAGGGTTCCTTTTCCCTTAGGAGGGAGGTGGCCTTTTGGGCTGCTGATTTCCAGGTTTTCGGATACTGCCAGTATCTTGGCCAGATGTGGCGGTGGGCCAATCCCCTTGGTGACCGTAGTTTATCCTACCTGGATCGCATTCTTGCATTGTTCCATTTCAAGTGGTCCCAGGTTTTGCACTAATACTCCAATGGCGATTCACCGTTCACCAGGAATGTAAAGGTCAAAGGGTTTAGCTAAATTAGGGAGTTCCTGTGCAAGGGTCTGAATTGACTGCTCTTTCCATTCTTGAAAGGCCACTTCTGCATTCTATTCAAAAGGATCATCACCTTTTCCTTTCAGTGTTTCATATAGAGGCCGAGCTAGTAGACTGTAGTTAGGGATCCAGAAGCAGCAAACCCTGGCCTCCCCAGGAACCCCTAAGCTGTCTTCTAGTTTTAGAAATGGGTAAGGCTGTAAATTGTTTCTTCCCTTTCCTGGGATGGGCTTCTCCGACCTTCTGTGAGAATGAAGCCCAGGCAGGTCACCGTAGTCTGTGATATTTGAGCTTTTTCTTGGACAACTTGTATCCTTTATTGGCTTCGTAGTTCAGAGGTCTCCTTAGTAGGGCTGGCGATCAGAATGTCGTCTGCATATTGAAGGAGTGTTTCCTTTTCCAGAGGTAGAACTTTTAGGTCTTTAGCTGAGCTTTCCCCAAAGATGGTGTGGGAATTTTTGAACCCTTGGGACAACACGGCCCGGAAGTATTGTTTTAGTTGTATGTTGAGTCCTGCCACTCACAAGCCAAAATTTCTTGTGACTCTGGGACTAATAGAATACAAAAGAAGGCATCATTGAAGACTAATACAGAATACCATGTCCTGGTGGTTGGTAGAATGAGCAGCAGGGTGTAGGGTTTAGGAACTACTGGAGGTATATCCTCAGTGGCTTAACTGACTGTCCTGACATCCTTTACCAGGACTCCAGCAGCCCATGGGGCTCTCGAGGTCAGGCCAATCCCAGGATATGGAGCTCACCTGGGCAGGTACCCCAACCCAGCCCACGGGGCTCTCATGTTCAGGACCCTCCCAGGATATGGTGTTCCCTGGGCAGGTCCCCCTGCAGCCCATGGGGCTCTCGTGGTCAGGCCCCTCCCAGGATACAGAGCTACCCTTGCAGGTACCATGGCAGGGCTGGGAACACAGGAACCGTGCATATCGCCCTCATTGCAGAGCACTCCCAGCTCACCTGTCACTCAGATCTGACACAGAGCACCTCAGAGCAGGACTTGAACTAACAAACAGCAGCTCCGACAGGTCTGTGACCCTGGGCATCACTCTGTGTGGCCTCCCTCCACCTGGTCTTCCAGAGACTTCCACTGCACCCGGGGCACCAGGCCTCTGTCTCCACCCACCACACACCCCTCCTCTCCCTGACTCCTGGGTTCCTCTCATTAGGAGAGGGTTTTCTTGAAGTTGTCTCCCACTCATGGGCCAGATAATATAATTAGAAAACAAGCCAGAGCTGCAGCCCCTTGTCTATCCTGACTCTCAGGAGCCCACACCTGTTCCTTGGACCTGGCCGATTCAGCAAGTTCCAGTTTCTGCAACTGTGAGCCCCTGAGGGGTGATTATTGGCTGGCCTGGGAAGCCTGACCGTGCCGGCCAGCCCTCCCCAGGTGTGCCTGGGTTCAGATCAATATAAACACCGCTCCAGGCAGCAAGAGCCCCTGCAGCTGTGCCTGACGCCATTTTCTCTGCCCTGTCAGCAGTCTTGGGGCTGGACTGGTGGGAGGGAGTGAGAGGCCACGGCTTTGTGGGTGGCCCAGTGTGAGTGGGGCTCTGCTGGACTTTCTGCAGCAGTTGCCAAGATGCCACCTGCTAAAGAAGAGGATGTGTCACCCATACCTGCCGCTGGAATTTCTCCCTGGGCAGAGGTGAGTGAGGAAGAAAGCAGTGGGGGCCGGGACAGCAGGGGTATCTCAGGCAGGGAAATGGAAAGCTTCCAGAAGAGCACCCAGGGCCAGGACCACCCTGGCTGGCCTGCAGGCACCAAGTCGGCTGGCATGCTGTCGCTCATGTGGCTCCATGGCCCTTCCTCTAGGCTTTCAAGTCCTTGTACATATTCAGGTGTTTTACCTGGGAAGGGTGGGAACATTTCAGCAGCAGCTGGCCTGGGGCTCAGCCCACGTTTACTCACAGATGCCTCGGCACGGTCCCCCAGCTTTGCAATGAGGACGCTTGTTGCGTGGGGCCTGCTGGCTGAATGGGAGATGATTCCCCACCACTGACCAACTTCAGAATTGCTTACAACTGGAGCAAGTGCCCTGATACGGTTTTCCTCTGTGTAACTGGTGGGTTCTGTTTTTTTTTCTTTTTTTCGTTTTTGGTTCAAGGTAGATTTTATTCCTCTTTTTTGTATTTACAGATATAAGCATGGAAATAATTTAT
This sequence comes from Delphinapterus leucas, assembly GCF_059928025.1. Lineage (NCBI taxonomy): Eukaryota > Metazoa > Chordata > Mammalia > Artiodactyla > Monodontidae > Delphinapterus > Delphinapterus leucas. Next base: position 4,969,706 of record NW_028322245.1, read on the forward strand.
TCATATAAATACATGTATGTCAAGGGAAGAATATTTTCTCTGTTTTACTTTTTGTAATTTGAATTTTATTTTATTTTTTTATACAGCAGGTTCTTTTTGGTTATCTCTTTTATACATATAAATGTATATATGCCAATCCCAATCTCTCAACTCCTCCCACCACCACCCCCCAACAGCTTTCCCCCCTTGGTGTCCATACGTTTGTTGTCTACATCTGTTGCTCTATTTCTGCCTTGCAAAACGGTTCATCTGTAAAATTTGTCTAGGTTCCACATATAGGCATTAATAGACAAGATTTGTTTTTCTATTTCTGACTTACTTCACTCTGTATGACAGTCTCTAGATCCATCAACGTCTCTACAAATGACCCAATTTCATTCCTTTTTATGGCTTAGTAATATTCCATTTTATATATGTACCACTTCTTTATGCATTCGTCTGTCTGTGGGCATTTAGGTTGCTTCCATTACCTGGATATTGTAAATAGTGATGCAATGAACATTGCGGTGAATGTCTCTTTTTGATTTATGGTTTTGTCTGGGTATATGCCCAGTAGTGGGATTGCTGTATCATATGGTAATTCTATTCTTAGTTTTATAAGAAACTCCATAATGTTCTCCACAGTGACTGTATCAATTTACATTCCCAACAATAGTGCAAGAGGGTTCCTTATCTCCACACCCTTTCCAGCATTTGTTGTTTGTAGATTTTCTGATGATGCCCATTCTAACATGTGTGAGGTGATACACCATGGATGAGTCTATTTCGTTGAGCAAAGAGTAGGTCTTGTCTAGTACATATTTGGCTTATGGAACGGTATGTGTGCTAATTTCAATCTCTGGTTTTATACAGCACCCCAACTCAACATTCCCCTTAAGCAAGCATAAGTGTTTATCTAAATGTGAGACTCTGTTCGGTTTTGTATTTCAGTTTATGTGTAGCCAAGTTTACACTCCCTCTATTAGTGATATCTTATGATACTTATCTTTCTCTGTGTGACGTATTTCTCTTAGAATCATCATATTTAAATCCACTCAATTTGCTGCTACAGGCCTGATGACATTGATTTCATTGCTGAGTGATATTCCGTTGTACGTAAGTAGCACAACTCCTTTATCCATTTTTTTCTTTCTGGGATATTTAATTTGTACTGGACTCGAGTTTCTTGTAAACACAGCAGCCCTAAATTTTGTGCTGGCTGTGTCTTGTTGATTTTAATTTTCCTAAGCTATAGGGCTAAAAGTGGAAGTACCCTAGGCTCTGTAGCTTTGTTTTTCAGATGTTTCAGGATACACCATAAACATCTCCAGAGTGTCTGTTGGCAATTTACATCCCGCCCATCAGCATAACAAGGCTCCCTGTTCTCCATGGCCTGCCCTGTGTTTCTGGTTTTTACACTTTTTTCAGATGGCCCTTTTGACGAATGGGAAATGAGACTTCATTGTAGTGCGGATTTCCATTGCTGGAGTGCTTGGTTGGCCAAAAAGGGCATATGCGTTTTTTCCTGAATATATTCAGGAAAAAATGTTTACGCACTTTTGTCCAAGTGCATCAGTGTCAAAGATCTGCCGCTTTTCACATGCTTTAAATGCAATTCCAATCTACCTCCTGAAATATGATTCCTGCAATTCTGCCTCGTTTTCAAGTCCTCTTTGCAGACTTACTTCAATATATTTTTGCCAATAGGTGTCATTTATATCTCTGCAGGTTTGTGAATTACAGTGCCTGTGATTTCCTTTCTTAACTCGTTTCCTTGAAAGCTGGCCACAGAACCGCAGGTTTGCTGTAGGCCATAATCAGGGTCCGACACGGCACTCTGAGCCTTTGGTTAATTCCTCTTCCTGGTGGGAAATTAGAGTTAAATGTGCCCCTCCGGACACCTGCCTCACTCCCAGCCCCTTGGTTATGTGTGTCCTGTAGTTTGAGGCCACATGTGCTGGGTTCCTCACCTTTGGCTGATGTGGCCCCACTGGTGTGAGGACACTCCTGCCTGGTTCCCATCCCCTTGGTGATGTGGACCCTCCGGTGAGAGTCTGATCCTGGCTGGGTTCCTCACACTTCTGAGAGGTGGGCCCTCTTCTCTGAGGTCACTCCTGCCTGGCTGGCCCACCCCGCCTTGACGACGTCGGCTCTCTCGTGGGAGTTGGTGCCTGCTGCGAGTCTCCTCCCCTTGGTAATGAGGGCCCTCTGGCGTCAGGCCCTAACTCCTGGCCTCCCAAAATTTTCTGATGTGCGCCCTGTGGTGCGAGTACACTCCTGCCAGGTTCCCAACACCATGGGAATGTGGGCCTTCTGCTCTGAGGTCCCAACGGTGGGTTGCTCAGTTTCATGATGAGGGCCCTCTGGTGTGAGTTCACTCCGGCCTGGATCCCATAGCCTCGCTGCTCCTGGCCACCTGCGGGGAGGTTACAACTGCGGGATTCCTCACCTTTTTTCTTCTATGGGCCCTCTGTTTTGAGACTCCTCCTGCCTGCCTCACTCCCAGCCCCTTGGTGATGTGTGTCCTCTGGTTTGAGGCCACGTGTGCTGGGTCCCTCACCTTTCGATGATGTGGCCCCACTGGTGTGAGGACACTCTTGCCTGGTTCCTATCCCCTTGGTGATGTGGGCTCTCTGGTGAGAGTCTGATCCTGGCTGGGTTCCTCACCCTTCTGTGAGGTGGGCCCTCTGCTGTGAGGTCACTCCTGCCTGGCTGGCACAGCCCGCCTGGGCAACATTGGCCCTCTTGTGGCAGTTGGAGCATGCTGGGAGCCTCCTCCCCTCGGTGATGAGGGCCCTCTGGCGTCAGGCCCTAACTGCTGGGTACCCACATTTTCTGATACGTGCTAAGTGGTGCGAGGACACTCCTGCGAGGTTCCCATCCCCATGGGGATGTGGGCCTTCTGCTCTGAGGTCCCAATGGCTGGGTTGCTCACAGTTTCATGATGTGGGCCCTCTGCTGTGAGTTCACTGCAGCCTGGATCACATAGACTCGGTGCTCTGGGCCGCCTGCTGGGAGGTTCCCACTGCAGGATTCCTCACCTTTTTTATTCTATTGGCCCTGTGTTGTGAGGCTACTCATGCCTGCCTCAATCCGAGCCCCTCGGAGATGTGGGTCCTCTGGTTTAGGCCTCATGTGCTGGTTTCCTCACCTTTCTATGATGTGGTCACCCTGGTGTGAAGACAGTCCTGCCTGGTTCTGATCCCCTTGGTGATGTGGGCCCTCTGGTGAGAGTCTTATCCTGGCTGGGTTCCTCACCCTTCTGTGAGGTAGGCCCTCTGCTGTGAGGTCACTCCTGCCTGGCTGTCACACGTCACCTTGTCGACATGGGCCCTCAGTTGGGAGTTGGTGCCTGCTTGGAGTCTCCTCCCCTTGGTAATGAGGGCCCTCTGGCGTCAGACCCTAACTTCTGGGCTCCCACAATTCTCTGATGTGTGCCCTGAGGTGCGAGTACACTTATGCCATGTTCCCAACCACATAGGAATGTGGGCCTTCTGCTCTGAGGTCCCAAAGCCTGGGTTGCTCACAGTTTCATGATGAGGGCCCTCTGTTTTGAGTTCAGTCAGGTCTGGATCCCATAGCCTCGCTGCTCCTGGCCGCCTGCTGGGAGGTTCCAACTGCGGGATTCCTCACCTTTTTTCTTCTATGGGCCCTCTGTTTTGAGACTCCTCCTGCCTGCCTCACTCCCAGCCCCTTGGTGATGTGTGTCCTCTGGTTTGAGGCCACGTGTGCTGGGTCACTCACATTTCGTTGATGAGGTCCCACTGGTGTGAGGACACTCCAGCCTGGTTCCCATTCTCTTGGTGATGTGGGCCCTCTGGTGAGAGTCTGATCCTCCTTGGGTTCCTCACACTTTTGTGAGGTGGGCCCTCTGCTCTGAGGTCACTCTTGCCTGGCTGGCACACCCCGCATTGGCGACGGCGGCCCACTGGTAGCAGTTGGAGCCTGCTGGGAGCCTCCTCTCCTCGGTGATGAGAGCCCTCTGGTGTCAGGCCCTAACTGCTGGGCTCCCCACATTTTCTGATGTGTGCCCACTGGTGCGATGACACTCCTACTTGGTTCCCTTCCCCATGGGGATGTGGGCCTTGTGCTCTGAGGTCACAACGGCTGGTTTGCTCACAGTTTCATGATGAGGGCCCTCTGTTGTGAGTTCATCACTGCCTGGATCCCATAGCCTCGGTGCTCTGGGCCGCCTGCTGGGATGTTCCAACTGCTGGATTCCTCACCTTTTTTATACAATGGGCCATGTGTTGTGAGGTTAATCCTGCCTGCCTCGCTCCAAGACCCATGGTGATGTGGGTCCTCTGGTTTGAGGCCACATTTTCTTGTTACCTCAACTTTTGATGATATGGCCCCACGGGTGTGATGACACTCCTGCCTGGTTCACAGCCCCTTGCTGATGTGGGCACTCTGGTGAGAGTCTGATCCTGGCTGGGTTCCTTACCCTTCTGTGAGGTGGGCCCTCTGATGTGAGGTCACTCCTGCCTGGCTGGCTCACGTCGCCTTGATGATGTGGGCCCTCTGTTGGCCACTAAAGCATTCTGGGAGCCTCCTACCCTCTTTAATGAGGGCCCTGGAAAAAACGCAGATGCACATTTTGACCAAGTGCATCATTGTCCAGGATCTGCCTCTTCTCCTATGCTTTCAGAGCACTTCCTGTCTACGTCCTGAAATCATATTCCAGGAATACTGCCCCGCTTTCAAGTCCTCCTCGCAGCCTTACTTCAATATATTTTTGTATGATACCTGTCATTAATAACTCTGCAGGTTTGTTAAATACAGTGTCCCTGAGCTCCTTTCTTCAACACGCTTTCTTGTGAGCTGGCCGCAAAACCGCAGGATTGCTTCAGGCCGTAATCTGGTTTCGGCACGGCACGCTGAGCCTTTGGTAAATTCCTCTTTCTGGTGAGAAATGAGCATTCAATTTGCCCGTGGAGACACCTACAGCTAGTCTCTCATTGGTTCTCCCTATTCCTGTTCATCTTGTGCAGAAATTGCAAACTGTGCCAAACAGGAGGTTAAAGGCACTGACTCTCCAAGTGGGTAGAGGGTTAGTAAAGCATCTGGAATGGTGAACCCGAGTACCAGGGAACGAAACCTGAGAGCCATTTAAAATGGTTTCCCAGTCTCACAGTGGACAATACTCTGGGTTTCCCATGCATGTTTTAGCTGAAGGAAGAATTCCTTAAACCTGGAGATTATTGACCCATGGAATGGGTACCATGCAGTATGACTAAAAAGGGTCTGAATTTGCTCACCGAACCTCACCAATGCTATCAGTTCGAAGTGTCCAGCCTTATGCCTCACCCAGCTCTGGGTGTAGATGTGGTAAATCCAGGTTTCATCACAAGCCCTGAATCAATTATTTAAGAATTGCTCTCTCTTTCACTGTCATTGTGTTTTGTTTTTGTAATTTAGTTTGATAATGGGATTTATCGGATTTTCACTGCTGCGTTCATGCCGCTGTACAAACGCTTGATTCTCCTACAGAGAAATATAAATCCACGGGTTTTAAGATTCTTACTAGTCAGGTATATTCCTAGGCGTCGAATATGTGGTGTTGAGTCCATGTCGTTGAACAAGGAGTAGGTCTTGACTATTACATATTTGGCTTATGGAACGGCATCTGTGCTATTTTCAATCTCTGGTTTTATGCAGCACCCCAACTCACCTTTGCCCTTAAGCAAGCATAAGTTGGTTTTCTAAATTTGAGTCCCTGTTCTGTTTTGTAATTCAGTTCATGTGTAGCCAAGTTTACATTCCGTGTATTAGTGATATCTTATGATGTTTCATTTTCTGTGTGACTTATTTCACTTAGAATCACTGTAGCTGAATCCACTCATTATGCCGTGATGGGCCTGATGACATAGATTTCATTGCTGAGTGATATTCCATTGTACGTACGAACCACAACTTCTTTATCCATTTTTCACATTCTGGGATATTTAACTTGTACCGTAGATGAGGTTCTTGTAAACAGAGCCGTCCGAAAATTTGGGGTGGCTGTGTGTTTTTGATTTTAATTTCCATAAGCTATAGGACCATAACTGGAAGTGCCGTAGGCTCCGTTGCTTTGTTTTTTAGGTGTTTCAGGAAACACCATACACTTCTCCGGGGTGGCTGTTGGCAATTTACATCCCGCCCATCAGCATAACAAGGCTCCCTGTTCTCCATGGCCTGTGCTGTCTTTCTGGATTTTACACTTTTTTAGATGGCCCTTTTGACCGGGGGGCTGTGAGACTTCATTGTAGTGCATAATTCTTTAACATGCTTGCATGGTTGGCCAAAAAGGGCGTATGCGTTTTTTCCTGAATATATTCAGGAAAAAACGCATACGCCCTTTTTGGCCAAGTGCATCATTGTCGACGTTCTGCCTCTTTTCCTATGCTTTAAATGCAATTCCAGTCTACCCCCTGAAATCGTTTTCTTGCAATTCTGCCCACTTACAAGTCCTCTTCGCAGCCTTCCTTCAATATATTTTTGGACGATAGCTGTCATTTATAACTCTGCAGGTTTGTGAATTACAGTGCCCCTGAGCTCCTTTCTTCAACTCGCTTTCTTGTGAGCTGGCCGCAAACACACATGATTGCTTCAGGCCCTAATCTGGTTCAGGCACGGCATGCTGAGCCTTTGGTGAATTCCTCTTCCTGGTGGGAAATGAGCGTTAAATTTGCCTGTGCAGACACCTCCAGCTAGTGTCTCATTGATTCCCCCTATTCCTGTTCATCTTGCGCAGATATTGCAAACTGTGCCAAACAGGAGGTTAAAGGCACTGAGTCTCCAAGTGGGGAGAGTGTTAGTAAAGGGTCTGGAATGGTGAACCCGAGTAAAAGGGGAAGAAAACTGAGATGCATTTGAAAACGTTTCCCGGTCACATGGTGCACCATACTTGGGTTTTCCATGCATGTTTTAGCTGAAGGAAGAATCCCTCAATCCTGGAGAGTTGGGACCCATGGAATGGGTACCATGCAGTATGACTTCAAAGGGTCTGCACTTGCTCATCGAACCTCACCAATGCTATCAGCCCGAAGTGTCCAACCTTATGTCTCACTCAGCTCTGGGTGTAGATGTGGTAAATCCAGGTTGCATCACAAGCCCTGAATGAATTATTTAAAAATTGCTCTCTATTTCACTGTCATTGTGTTTTGTTTCTGTAATTCATTTTGATAATGGGATTTATCGGATTTTCTCTACTGCATTCTTGCAGCTGTACACACGCTTGATTTTCTTATGGTGACATATAAATCCATGGGTTTGTAGATTCTTACTAGTCAGGTGTATTCCTAGGCGTTGAATATGGGGTGTTTAGTCGATTTCGTTGAGCAAGTAGTAGGTCTTGACTATTACATATTTGGCTTATGGAAATGTATCTGTGCTAATTTCTATCTCTGGTATATGCAGCACACCAGCTTAACTTTCCCTTTAAGAAAGCATAAGTTGGTTTTCTAAATTTGAGACCCTGTTCTGTTTTGTAGTTCAGTTCATGTGTAGCAAAATTTACATTCCGTGTATTAGTGATATCTTATGATGTTTCATTTTCTGTGTGACTTATTTCACTTAGAATTATCGTACCTGAATCCACTCATTATGCCGTGACGGGCCTGATGACATAGATTTCATTGCTGAGTGATATTCCATTGTACATGCGTACCACATTTTCTTCATACAGTTTTCACGTTCTGGGATATTTAACTTGTACCGTAGACAAGGTTCTTGTAAAAATAGATGTCCAAAACTTTGGGGTGGCTGTGTCTTTTTGACTTTATTTTCCCTAAGCTATAGGACCATAAGTGGAAGTGCCATAGGCTCCGTTGCTTTGTTTTTTAGGTGTTTCAGGGTACACCGTACACTTTTCCAGAGTGGCTGTTGGCAATTTACATCCCGACAATGAACATAATAAGGCTCCCTGTTCTCCAAGGCCTGTCCTGATTTTCTGGATTTTTCTCTTTTTTCAGATGGCCCTTTTGACCGGGGGGCAGTGAGACTTCATTGTAGTGCAGATTTCTTTACACGCTTGCTTGGTTGGCCAAAAAGGGCGTATGCGTTTTTTCCTGAATATATTCAGGAAAAAACGCATACGCCCTTTTTGGCCAAGTGCATCATTGTCGTCGTTCTGCCTCTTTTCCTATGCTTTAAATGCAATTCCAGTCTACCCCCTGAAATCGTTTTCCTGAAATTCTGCCCCACTTTCAAGTCCTCTTCGCAGCCTTCCTTCAATATATTTTTAGACCATAGCTGTCATTTATAACTCTGCAGTTTTGTGAATTACAGTGTCCCTGAGCTCCTTTCTTCAACTCGCTTTCTTGTGAGCTGGCCGCAAACCCGCAGGAATGCTTCAGGCCCTAATCTGGTTCCGGCACGGCATGCTGAGCCTTTGGTTAATTCCTCTTCCTGTTGGGAAATGAGCGTTAAATTTGCCCGTGCAGACACCTTCACATGAGTCGTCATGGTGCCCCTTTGCCCCGGTTATCTCTATGGAGGTTGGAGTTGGAGGGCCTCCTCACTCAAGGTCAGTGTGCCCACGGAGCCAACCCTGCAACTTCAGGGCATGTTTGGTGGTTAGGATCACCACGTGGGGTCCTTTTACCTTAGGAGGGAGGTGGCCTTTTGGGCTGCTGATTTCCAGGTTTTCGGATACTTCCAGTATCTTGGCCAGATGTGGCGGTGGGCCAATCCCCTTGGTGACCGTAGTTTATCCTACCTGGATCGCATTCTTGCATTGTTCCATTTCAAGTGGTCCCAGGTTTTGCACTAATACTCCAATGGCGATTCACCGTTCACCAGGAATGTAAAGGTCAAAGGGTTTAGCTAAATTAGGGAGTTCCTGTGCAAGGGTCTGAATTGACTGCTCTTTCCATTCTTGAAAGGCCACTTCTGCATTCTATTCAAAAGGATCATCACCTTTTCCTTTCAGTGTTTCATATAGAGGCCGAGCTAGTAGACTGTAGTTAGGGATCCAGAAGCAGCAAACCCTGGCCTCCCCAGGAACCCCTAAGCTGTCTTCTAGTTTTAGAAATGGGTAAGGCTGTAAATTGTTTCTTCCCTTTCCTGGGATGGGCTTCTCCGACCTTCTGTGAGAATGAAGCCCAGGCAGGTCACCGTAGTCTGTGATATTTGAGCTTTTTCTTGGACAACTTGTATCCTTTATTGGCTTCGTAGTTCAGAGGTCTCCTTAGTAGGGCTGGCGATCAGAATGTCGTCTGCATATTGAAGGAGTGTTTCCTTTTCCAGAGGTAGAACTTTTAGGTCTTTAGCTGAGCTTTCCCCAAAGATGGTGTGGGAATTTTTGAACCCTTGGGGCAACACGGCCCGGAAGTATTGTTTTAGTTGTATGTTGAGTCCTGCCACTCACAAGCCAAAATTTCTTGTGACTCTGGGACTAATAGAATACAAAAGAAGGCATCATTGAAGACTAATACAGAATACCATGTCCTGGTGGTTGGTAGAATGAGCAGCAGGGTGTAGGGTTTAGGAACTACTGGAGGTATATCCTCAGTGGCTTAACTGACTGTCCTGACATCCTTTACCAGGACTCCAGCAGCCCATGGGGCTCTCGAGGTCAGGCCAATCCCAGGATATGGAGCTCACCTGGGCAGGTACCCCAACCCAGCCCACGGGGCTCTCATGTTCAGGACCCTCCCAGGATATGGTGTTCCCTGGGCAGGTCCCACTGCAGCCCATGGGGCTCTCGTGGTCAGGCCCCTCCCAGGATACAGAGCTACCCTTGCAGGTACCATGGCAGGGCTGGGAACACAGGAACCGTGCATATCGCCCTCATTGCAGAGCACTCCCAGCTCACCTGTCACTCAGATCTGACACAGAGCACCTCAGAGCAGGACTTGAACTAACAAACAGCAGCTCCGACAGGTCTGTGACCCTGGGCATCACTCTGTGTGGCCTCCCTCCACCTGGTCTTCCAGAGACTTCCACTGCACCCGGGGCACCAGGCCTCTGTCTCCACCCACCAGCCACCCCTCCTCTCCCTGACTCCTGGGTTCCTCTCATTAGGAGAGGGTTTTCTTGAAGTTGTCTCCCACTCATGGGCCAGATAATATAATTAGAAAACAAGCCAGAGCTGCAGCCCCTTGTCTATCCTGACTCTCAGGAGCCCACACCTGTTCCTTGGACCTGGCCGATTCAGCAAGTTCCAGTTTCTGCAACTGTGAGCCCCTGAGGGGTGATTATTGGCTGGCCTGGGAAGCCTGACCGTGCCGGCCAGCCCTCCCCAGGTGTGCCTGGGTTCAGATCAATATAAACACCGCTCCAGGCAGCAAGAGCCCCTGCAGCTGTGCCTGACGCCATTTTCTCTGCCCTGTCAGCAGTCTTGGGGCTGGACTGGTGGGAGGGAGTGAGAGGCCACGGCTTTGTGGGTGGCCCAGTGTGAGTGGGGCTCTGCTGGACTTTCTGCAGCAGTTGCCAAGATGCCACCTGCTAAAGAAGAGGATGTGTCACCCATACCTGCCGCTGGAATTTCTCCCTGGGCAGAGGTGAGTGAGGAAGAAAGCAGTGGGGGCCGGGACAGCAGGGGTATCTCAGGCAGGGAAATGGAAAGCTTCCAGAAGAGCACCCAGGGCCAGGACCACCCTGGCTGGCCTGCAGGCACCAAGTCGGCTGGCATGCTGTCGCTCATGTGGCTCCATGGCCCTTCCTCTAGGCTTTCAAGTCCTTGTACATATTCAGGTGTTTTACCTGGGAAGGGTGGGAACATTTCAGCAGCAGCTGGCCTGGGGCTCAGCCCACGTTTACTCACAGATGCCTCGGCACGGTCCCCCAGCTTTGCAATGAGGACGCTTGTTGCGTGGGGCCTGCTGGCTGAATGGGAGATGATTCCCCACCACTGACCAACTTCAGAATTGCTTACAACTGGAGCAAGTGCCCTGATACGGTTTTCCTCTGTGTAACTGGTGGGTTCTGTTTTTTTTTCTTTTTTTCGTTTTTGGTTCAAGGTAGATTTTATTCCTCTTTTTTGTATTTACAGATATAAGCATGGAAATAATTTATTCATATAAATACATGTATGTCAAGGGAAGAATATTTTCTCTGTTTTACTTTTTGTAATTTGAATTTTATTTTATTTTTTTATACAGCAGGTTCTTTTTGGTTATCTCTTTTATACATATAAATGTATATATGCCAATCCCAATCTCTCAACTCCTCCCACCACCACCCCCCAACAGCTTTCCCCCCTTGGTGTCCATACGTTTGTTGTCTACATCTGTTGCTCTATTTCTGCCTTGCAAAACGGTTCATCTGTAAAATTTGTCTAGGTTCCACATATAGGCATTAATAGACAAGATTTGTTTTTCTATTTCTGACTTACTTCACTCTGTATGACAGTCTCTAGATCCATCAACGTCTCTACAAATGACCCAATTTCATTCCTTTTTATGGCTTAGTAATATTCCATTTTATATATGTACCACTTCTTTATGCATTCGTCTGTCTGTGGGCATTTAGGTTGCTTCCATTACCTGGATATTGTAAATAGTGATGCAATGAACATTGCGGTGAATGTCTCTTTTTGATTTATGGTTTTGTCTGGGTATATGCCCAGTAGTGGGATTGCTGTATCATATGGTAATTCTATTCTTAGTTTTATAAGAAACTCCATAATGTTCTCCACAGTGACTGTATCAATTTACATTCCCAACAATAGTGCAAGAGGGTTCCTTATCTCCACACCCTTTCCAGCATTTGTTGTTTGTAGATTTTCTGATGATGCCCATTCTAACATGTGTGAGGTGATACACCATGGATGAGTCTATTTCGTTGAGCAAAGAGTAGGTCTTGTCTAGTACATATTTGGCTTATGGAACGGTATGTGTGCTAATTTCAATCTCTGGTTTTATACAGCACCCCAACTCAACATTCCCCTTAAGCAAGCATAAGTGTTTATCTAAATGTGAGACTCTGTTCGGTTTTGTATTTCAGTTTATGTGTAGCCAAGTTTACACTCCCTCTATTAGTGATATCTTATGATACTTATCTTTCTCTGTGTGACGTATTTCTCTTAGAATCATCATATTTAAATCCACTCAATTTGCTGCTACAGGCCTGATGACATTGATTTCATTGCTGAGTGATATTCCATTGTACGTAAGTAGCACAACTCCTTTATCCATTTTTTTCTTTCTGGGATATTTAATTTGTACTGGACTCGAGTTTCTTGTAAACACAGCAGCCCTAAATTTTGTGCTGGCTGTGTCTTGTTGATTTTAATTTTCCTAAGCTATAGGGCTAAAAGTGGAAGTACCCTAGGCTCTGTAGCTTTGTTTTTCAGATGTTTCAGGATACACCATAAACATCTCCAGAGTGTCTGTTGGCAATTTACATCCCGCCCATCAGCATAACAAGGCTCCCTGTTCTCCATGGCCTGTCCTGTGTTTCTGGTTTTTACACTTTTTTCAGATGGCCCTTTTGACGAATGGGAAATGAGACTTCATTGTAGTGCGGATTTCCATTGCTGGAGTGCTTGGTTGGCCAAAAAGGGCATATGCGTTTTTTCCTGAATATATTCAGGAAAAAATGTTTACGCACTTTTGTCCAAGTGCATCAGTGTCAAAGATCTGCCGCTTTTCACATGCTTTAAATGCAATTCCAATCTACCTCCTGAAATATGATTCCTGCAATTCTGCCTCGTTTTCAAGTCCTCTTTGCAGACTTACTTCAATATATTTTTGCCAATAGCTGTCATTTATATCTCTGCAGGTTTGTGAATTACAGTGCCTGTGATTTCCTTTCTTAACTCGTTTCCTTGAAAGCTGGCCACAGAACCGCAGGTTTGCTTTAGGCCATAATCAGGGTCCGACACGGCACTCTGAGCCTTTGGTTAATTCCTCTTCCTGGTGGGAAATTAGAGTTAAATGTGCCCCTCCGGACACCTGCCTCACTCCCAGCCCCTTGGTTATGTGTGTCCTGTAGTTTGAGGCCACATGTGCTGGGTTCCTCACCTTTGGCTGATGTGGCCCCACTGGTGTGAGGACACTCCTGCCTGGTTCCCATCCCCTTGGTGATGTGGACCCTCCGGTGAGAGTCTGATCCTGGCTGGGTTCCTCACACTTCTGAGAGGTGGGCCCTCTTCTCTGAGGTCACTCCTGCCTGGCTGGCCCACCCCGCCTTGACGACGTCGGCTCTCTCGTGGGAGTTGGTGCCTGCTGCGAGTCTCCTCCCCTTGGTAATGAGGGCCCTCTGGCGTCAGGCCCTAACTCCTGGCCTCCCAAAATTTTCTGATGTGCGCCCTGTGGTGCGAGTACACTCCTGCCAGGTTCCCAACACCATGGGAATGTGGGCCTTCTGCTCTGAGGTCCCAACGGTGGGTTGCTCAGTTTCATGATGAGGGCCCTCTGGTGTGAGTTCACTCCGGCCTGGATCCCATAGCCTCGCTGCTCCTGGCCACCTGCGGGGAGGTTACAACTGCGGGATTCCTCACCTTTTTTCTTCTATGGGCCCTCTGTTTTGAGACTCCTCCTGCCTGCCTCACTCCCAGCCCCTTGGTGATGTGTGTCCTCTGGTTTGAGGCCACGTGTGCTGGGTCCCTCACCTTTCGATGATGTGGCCCCACTGGTGTGAGGACACTCTTGCCTGGTTCCTATCCCCTTGGTGATGTGGGCTCTCTGGTGAGAGTCTGATCCTGGCTGGGTTCCTCACCCTTCTGTGAGGTGGGCCCTCTGCTGTGAGGTCACTCCTGCCTGGCTGGCACAGCCCGCCTGGGCAACATCGGCCCTCTTGTGGCATTTGGACCATGCTGGGAGCCTCCTCCCCTCGGTGATGAGGGCCCTCTGGCGTCAGGCCCTAACTGCTGGGTACCCACATTTTCTGATACGTGCTAAGTGGTGCGAGGACACTCCTGCGAGGTTCCCATCCCCATGGGGATGTGGGCCTTCTGCTCTGAGGTCCCAATGGCTGGGTTGCTCACAGTTTCATGATGTGGGCCCTCTGCTGTGAGTTCACTGCAGCCTGGATCACATAGACTCGGTGCTCTGGGCCGCCTGCTGGGAGGTTCCCACTGCAGGATTCCTCACCTTTTTTATTCTATTGGCCCTGTGTTGTGAGGCTACTCATGCCTGCCTCAATCCGAGCCCCTCGGAGATGTGGGTCCTCTGGTTTAGGCCTCATGTGCTGGTTTCCTCACCTTTCTATGATGTGGTCACCCTGGTGTGAAGACAGTCCTGCCTGGTTCTGATCCCCTTGGTGATGTGGGCCCTCTGGTGAGAGTCTTATCCTGGCTGGGTTCCTCACCCTTCTGTGAGGTAGGCCCTCTGCTGTGAGGTCACTCCTGCCTGGCTGTCACACGTCACCTTGTCGACATGGGCCCTCAGTTGGGAGTTGGTGCCTGCTTGGAGTCTCCTCCCCTTGGTAATGAGGGCCCTCTGGCGTCAGACCCTAACTTCTGGGCTCCCACAATTCTCTGATGTGTGCCCTGAGGTGCGAGTACACTTATGCCATGTTCCCAACCACATAGGAATGTGGGCCTTCTGCTCTGAGGTCCCAAAGCCTGGGTTGCTCACAGTTTCATGATGAGGGCCCTCTGTTTTGAGTTCAGTCAGGTCTGGATCCCATAGCCTCGCTGCTCCTGGCCGCCTGCTGGGAGGTTCCAACTGCGGGATTCCTCACCTTTTTTCTTCTATGGGCCCTCTGTTTTGAGACTCCTCCTGCCTGCCTCACTCCCAGCCCCTTGGTGATGTGTGTCCTCTGGTTTGAGGCCACGTGTGCTGGGTCACTCACATTTCGTTGATGAGGTCCCACTGGTGTGAGGACACCCCAGCCTGGTTCCCATTCTCTTGGTGATGTGGGCCCTCTGGTGAGAGTCTGATCCTCCTTGCGTTCCTCACACTTTTGTGAGGTGGGCCCTCTGCTCTGAGGTCACTCTTGCCTGGCTGGCACACCCCGCATTGGCGACGGCGGCCCACTGGTAGCAGTTGGAGCCTGCTGGGAGCCTCCTCTCCTCGGTGATGAGAGCCCTCTGGTGTCAGGCCCTAACTGCTGGGCTCCCCACATTTTCTGATGTGTGCCCACTGGTGCGATGACACTCCTGCGAGGTTCCCATCCCCATGGGGATGTGGGCCTTGTGCTCTGAGGTCACAACGGCTGGTTTGCTCACAGTTTCATGATGAGGGCCCTCTGTTGTGAGTTCATCACTGCCTGGATCCCATAGCCTCGGTGCTCTGGGCCGCCTGCTGGGATGTTCCAACTGCTGGATTCCTCACCTTTTTTATACAATGGGCCATGTGTTGTGAGGTTAATCCTGCCTGCCTCGCTCCAAGACCCATGGTGATGTGGGTCCTCTGGTTTGAGGCCACATTTTCTTGTTACCTCAACTTTTGATGATACGGCCCCACGGGTGTGATGACACTCCTGCCTGGTTCACAGCCCCTTGCTGATGTGGGCACTCTGGTGAGAGTCTGATCCTGGCTGGGTTCCTTACCCTTCTGTGAGGTGGGCCCTCTGATGTGAGGTCACTCCTGCCTGGCTGGCTCACGTCGCCTTGATGATGTGGGCCCTCTGTTGGCCACTAAAGCATTCTGGGAGCCTCCTACCCTCTTTAATGAGGGCCCTGGAAAAAACGCAGATGCACATTTTGACCAAGTGCATCATTGTCCAGGATCTGCCTCTTCTCCTATGCTTTCAGAGCACTTCCCGTCTACGTCCTGAAATCATATTCCAGGAATACTGCCCCGCTTTCAAGTCCTCCTCGCAGCCTTACTTCAATATATTTTTGTATGATACCTGTCATTAATAACTCTGCAGGTTTGTTAAATACAGTGTCCCTGAGCTCCTTTCTTCAACACGCTTTCTTGTGAGCTGGCCGCAAAACTGCAGGATTGCTTCAGGCCGTAATCTGGTTTCGGCACGGCACGCTGAGCCTTTGGTAAATTCCTCTTTCTGGTGAGAAATGAGCATTCAATTTGCCCGTGGAGACACCTACAGCTAGTCTCTCATTGGTTCTCCCTATTCCTGTTCATCTTGTGCAGAAATTGCAAACTGTGCCAAACAGGAGGTTAAAGGCACTGACTCTCCAAGTGGGTAGAGGGTTAGTAAAGCATCTGGAATGGTGAACCCGAGTACCAGGGAACGAAACCTGAGAGCCATTTAAAATGGTTTCCCAGTCTCACAGTGGACAATACTCTGGGTTTCCCATGCATGTTTTAGCTGAAGGAAGAATTCCTTAAACCTGGAGATTATTGACCCATGGAATGGGTACCATGCAGTATGACTAAAAAGGGTCTGAATTTGCTCACCGAACCTCACCAATGCTATCAGTTCGAAGTGTCCAGCCTTATGCCTCACCCAGCTCTGGGTGTAGATGTGGTAAATCCAGGTTTCATCACAAGCCCTGAATCAATTATTTAAGAATTGCTGTCTCTTTCACTGTCATTGTGTTTTGTTTTTGTAATTTAGTTTGATAATGGGATTTATCGGATTTTCACTGCTGCGTTCATGCCGCTGCACAAACGCTTGATTCTCCTACAGAGAAATATAAATCCACGGGTTTTAAGATTCTTACTAGTCAGGTATATTCCTAGGCGTCGAATATGTGGTGTTGAGTCCATGTCGTTGAACAAGGAGTAGGTCTTGACTATTACATATTTGGCTTATGGAACGGTATCTGTGCTATTTTCAATCTCTGGTTTTATGCAGCACCCCAACTCACCTTTGCCCTTAAGCAAGCATAAGTTGGTTTTCTAAATTTGAGTCCCTGTTCTGTTTTGTAATTCAGTTCATGTGTAGCCAAGTTTACATTCCGTGTATTAGTGATATCTTATGATGTTTCATTTTCTGTGTGACTTATTTCACTTAGAATCACTGTAGCTGAATCCACTCATTATGCCGTGATGGGCCTGATGACATAGATTTTATTGCTGAGTGATATTCCATTGTATGTACGAACCACAACTTCTTTATCCATTTTTCACATTCTGGGATATTTAACTTGTACCGTAGATGAGGTTCTTGTAAACAGAGCCGTCCGAAAATTTGGGGTGGCTGTGTGTTTTTGATTTTAATTTCCCTAAGCTATAGGACCATAACTGGAAGTGCCGTAGGCTCCGTTGCTTTGTTTTTTAGGTGTTTCAGGAAACACCATACACTTCTCCGGGGTGGCTGTTGGCAATTTACATCCCGCCCATCAGCATAACAAGGCTCCCTGTTCTCCATGGCCTGTGCTGTCTTTCTGGATTTTACACTTTTTTTAGATGGCCCTTTTGACTGGGGGGCTGTGAGACTTCATTGTAGTGCATAATTCTTTAACATGCTTGCATGGTTGGCCAAAAAGGGCGTATGCGTTTTTTCCTGAATATATTCAGGAAAAAACGCATACGCCCTTTTTGGCCAAGTGCATCATTGTCGACGTTCTGCCTCTTTTCCTATGCTTTAAATGCAATTCCAGTCTACCCCCTGAAATCGTTTTCTTGCAATTCTGCCCACTTACAAGTCCTCTTCGCAGCCTTCCTTCAATATATTTTTGGACGATAGCTGTCATTTATAACTCTGCAGGTTTGTGAATTACAGTGCCCCTGAGCTCCTTTCTTCAACTCGCTTTCTTGTGAGCTGGCCGCAAACACACATGATTGCTTCAGGCCCTAATCTGGTTCCGGCACGGCATGCTGAGCCTTTGGTGAATTCCTCTTCCTGGTGGGAAATGAGCGTTAAATTTGCCTGTGCAGACACCTCCAGCTAGTGTCTCATTGATTCCCCCTATTCCTGTTCATCTTGCGCAGATATTGCAAACTGTGCCAAACAGGAGGTTAAAGGCACTGAGTCTCCAAGTGGGGAGAGTGTTAGTAAAGGGTCTGGAATGGTGAACCCGAGTAAAAGGGGAAGAAAACTGAGATGCATTTGAAAACGTTTCCCGGTCACATGGTGCACCATACTTGGGTTTTCCATGCATGTTTTAGCTGAAGGAAGAATCCCTCAATCCTGGAGAGTTGGGACCCATGGAATGGGTACCATGCAGTATGACTTCAAAGGGTCTGCACTTGCTCATCGAACCTCACCAATGCTATCAGCCCGAAGTGTCCAACCTTATGTCTCACTCAGCTCTGGGTGTAGATGTGGTAAATCCAGGTTGCATCACAAGCCCTGAATGAATTATTTAAAAATTGCTCTCTATTTCACTGTCATTGTGTTTTGTTTCTGTAATTCATTTTGATAATGGGATTTATCGGATTTTCTCTGCTGCATTCTTGCAGCTGTACACACGCTTGATTCTCTTATGGAGACATATAAATCCATGGGTTTGAAGATTCTGATCAGTCAGGTGTATTCCTAGGCTTTGAATATGGGGTGTTTAGTCCATTTCGTTGAGCAAGGGGTAGGTCTTGAGTATTATATATTTGGCTTATGGAAAGGTATCTGTGCTAATTTCTATCTCTGGTTTTATGCAGCACCCCAACTCACATTTCCCCTTAAGCAAGCATAAGTTGGTTTTCTAAATTTGAGACCCTGTTCTGTTTTGTAATTCAGTTCATGTGTAGCCAAGTTTACATTCCTTGTATTAGTGATATCTTATGATGTTTCATTTTCTGTGTGACTTATTCCACTTAGAATCATCGTACCTGAATCCACTCATTATGCCGCAATGGGCCTGATGACGTAGATTTCATTGGTGAGTGATATTCCATTGTACGTACGTACCACAATTTCTTTATCCATTTTTCGCTTTCTTGGATATTTAACTTGTACCGTAGACGAGGTTCTTGTAAACAGAGCCGTCCGAAACTTTGGGGTGGCTGTGTGTTTTTGATTTTAATTTCACTAAGCTATAGGACCATAAGTGGAAGTGCTGTAGGCTCCGTTGCTTGGTTTTTTAGGTGTTTGAGGAAACACCATACACTTCTCCAGAGTGGCTGTTGGCAAATTACATCCCGCCCATCAGCATAACAAGGCTCCCTCTTCTCCATGGTCTGTGCTGCCTTTCTGGATTTTACACTTTTTTCAGATGGCCCTTTTGACCGGGGTGCAGTGAGACTTCATTGTAGTGCAGATTTCCTTTACACGCTTGCTTGGTTGGCCAAAAAGGGCGTATGCGTTTTTTCCTGAATATATTCAGGAAAAAACGCATACGCCCTTTTTGGCCAAGTGCATCATTGTCGTCGTTCTGCCTCTTTTCCTATGCTTTAAATGCAATTCCAGTCTACTCCTGAAATCGTTTTCCTGAAATTCTGCCCCACTTTCAAGTCCTCTTCGCAGCCTTCCTTCAATATATTTTTAGACCATAGCTGTCATTCATAACTCTGCAGGTTTGTGAATTACAGTGCCCCTGAGCTCCTTTCTTCATCTCGCTTTCTTGTGAGCTGGCCGCAAACCCGCAGGAATGCTTCAGGCCCTAATCTGGTCCTGGCACGGCATGCTGAGCCTTTGGATAATTCCTCTTCCTGGTGGGAAATGAGCGTTAAATTTGCCCGTGCAGACACCTTCACACGAGTCGTCATGGTGCCCCTTTGCCCCGGTTATCTCTATGGAGGTTGGAG
This sequence comes from Delphinapterus leucas, assembly GCF_059928025.1. NCBI lineage: Eukaryota > Metazoa > Chordata > Mammalia > Artiodactyla > Monodontidae > Delphinapterus > Delphinapterus leucas. The sequence continues at coordinate 4,989,154 of NW_028322245.1, forward strand.
TTGGAGGGCCTCCTCACTCAAGGTCAGTGTGCCCACGGAGCCAACACTGCAACTTCAGGGCATGTTTGGTGGTTAGGATCACCACGTGGGGTCCTTTTACCTTAGGAGGGAGGTGGCCTTTTGGGCTGCTGATTTCCATGTTTTCGGATACTGCCAGTATCTTGGCCAGATGTGGCGGTGGGCCAATCCCCTTGGTGACCATAGTTTATCCTACCTGGATCGCATTCTTGCATTGTTCCATTTCAAGTGGTCCCAGGTTTTGCACTAATACTCCAATGGCGATTCACCGTTCACCAGGAATGTAAAGGTCAAAGGGTTTAGCTAAATTAGGGAGTTCCTGTGCAAGGGTCTGAATTGACTGCTCTTTCCATTCTTGAAAGGCCACTTCTGCATTCTATTCAAAAGGATCATCACCTTTTCCTTTCAGTGTTTCATATAGAGGCCGAGCTAGTAGACTGTAGTTAGGGATCCAGAAGCAGCAAACCCTGGCCTCCCCAGGAACCCCTAAGCTGTCTTCTAGATTTAGAAATGGGTAAGGCTGTAAATTGTTTCTTCCCTTTCCTGGGATGGGCTTCTCCGACCTTCTGTGAGAATGAAGCCCAGGCAGGTCACCGTAGTCTGTGATATTTGAGCTTTTTCTTGGACAACTTGTATCCTTTATTGGCTTCGTAGTTCAGAGGTCTCCTTAGTAGGGCTGGCGATCAGAATGTCGTCTGCATATTGAAGGAGTGTTTCCTTTTCCAGAGGTAGAACTTTTAGGTCTTTAGCTGAGCTTTCCCCAAAGATGGTGTGGGAATTTTTGAACCCTTGGGACAACACGGCCCGGAAGTATTGTTTTAGTTGTATGTTGAGTCCTGCCACTCACAAGCCAAAATTTCTTGTGACTCTGGGACTAATAGAATACAAAAGAAGGCATCATTGAAGACTAATACAGAATACCATGTCCTGGTGGTTGGTAGAATGAGCAGCAGGGTGTAGGGTTTAGGAACTACTGGAGGTATATCCTCAGTGGCTTAACTGACTGTCCTGACATCCTTTACCAGGACTCCAGCAGCCCATGGGGCTCTCGAGGTCAGGCCAATCCCAGGATATGGAGCTCACCTGGGCAGGTACCCCAACCCAGCCCACGGGGCTCTCATGTTCAGGACCCTCCCAGGATATGGTGTTCCCTGGGCAGGTCCCCCTGCAGCCCATGGGGCTCTCGTGGTCAGGCCCCTCCCAGGATACAGAGCTACCCTTGCAGGTACCATGGCAGGGCTGGGAACACAGGAACCGTGCATATCGCCCTCATTGCAGAGCACTCCCAGCTCACCTGTCACTCAGATCTGACACAGAGCACCTCAGAGCAGGACTTGAACTAACAAACAGCAGCTCCGACAGGTCTGTGACGCTGGGCATCACTCTGTGTGGCCTCCCTCCACCTGGTCTTCCAGAGACTTCCACTGCACCCGGGGCACCAGGCCTCTGTCTCCACCCACCAGCCACCCCTCCTCTCCCTGACTCCTGGGTTCCTCTCATTAGGAGAGGGTTTTCTTGAAGTTGTCTCCCACTCATGGGCCAGATAATATAATTAGAAAACAAGCCAGAGCTGCAGCCCCTTGTCTATCCTGACTCTCAGGAGCCCACACCTGTTCCTTGGACCTGGCCGATTCAGCAAGTTCCAGTTTCTGCAACTGTGAGCCCCTGAGGGGTGATTATTGGCTGGCCTGGGAAGCCTGACCGTGCCGGCCAGCCCTCCCCAGGTGTGCCTGGGTTCAGATCAATATAAACACCGCTCCAGGCAGCAAGAGCCCCTGCAGCTGTGCCTGACGCCATTTTCTCTGCCCTGTCAGCAGTCTTGGGGCTGGACTGGTGGGAGGGAGTGAGAGGCCACGGCTTTGTGGGTGGCCCAGTGTGAGTGGGGCTCTGCTGGACTTTCTGCAGCAGTTGCCAAGATGCCACCTGCTAAAGAAGAGGATGTGTCACCCATACCTGCCGCTGGAATTTCTCCCTGGGCAGAGGTGAGTGAGGAAGAAAGCAGTGGGGGCCGGGACAGCAGGGGTATCTCAGGCAGGGAAATGGAAAGCTTCCAGAAGAGCACCCAGGGCCAGGACCACCCTGGCTGGCCTGCAGGCACCAAGTCGGCTGGCATGCTGTCGCTCATGTGGCTCCATGGCCCTTCCTCTAGGCTTTCAAGTCCTTGTACATATTCAGGTGTTTTACCTGGGAAGGGTGGGAACATTTCAGCAGCAGCTGGCCTGGGGCTCAGCCCACGTTTACTCACAGATGCCTCGGCACGGTCCCCCAGCTTTGCAATGAGGACGCTTGTTGCGTGGGGCCTGCTGGCTGAATGGGAGATGATTCCCCACCACTGACCAACTTCAGAATTGCTTACAACTGGAGCAAGTGCCCTGATACGGTTTTCCTCTGTGTAACTGGTGGGTTCTGTTTTTTTTTCTTTTTTTCGTTTTTGGTTCAAGGTAGATTTTATTCCTCTTTTTTGTATTTACAGATATAAGCATGGAAATAATTTATTCATATAAATACATGTATGTGAAGGGAAGAATATTTTCTCTGTTTTACTTTTTGTAATTTGAATTTTATTTTATTTTTTTATACAGCAGGTTCTTTTTGGTTATCTCTTTTATACATATAAATGTATATATGCCAATCCCAATCTCTCAACTCCTCCCACCACCACCCCCCAACAGCTTTCCCCCCTTGGTGTCCATACGTTTGTTGTCTACATCTGTTGCTCTATTTCTGCCTTGCAAAACGGTTCATCTGTAAAATTTGTCTAGGTTCCACATATAGGCATTAATAGACAAGATTTGTTTTTCTATTTCTGACTTACTTCACTCTGTATGACAGTCTCTAGATCCATCAACGTCTCTACAAATGACCCAATTTCATTCCTTTTTATGGCTTAGTAATATTCCATTTTATATATGTACCACTTCTTTATGCATTCGTCTGTCTGTGGGCATTTAGGTTGCTTCCATTACCTGGATATTGTAAATAGTGATGCAATGAACATTGCGGTGAATGTCTCTTTTTGATTTATGGTTTTGTCTGGGTATATGCCCAGTAGTGGGATTGCTGTATCATATGGTAATTCTATTCTTAGTTTTATAAGAAACTCCATAATGTTCTCCACAGTGACTGTATCAATTTACATTCCCAACAATAGTGCAAGAGGGTTCCTTATCTCCACACCCTTTCCAGCATTTGTTGTTTGTAGATTTTCTGATGATGCCCATTCTAACATGTGTGAGGTGATACACCATGGATGAGTCTATTTCGTTGAGCAAAGAGTAGGTCTTGTCTAGTACATATTTGGCTTATGGAACGGTATGTGTGCTAATTTCAATCTCTGGTTTTATACAGCACCCCAACTCAACATTCCCCTTAAGCAAGCATAAGTGTTTATCTAAATGTGAGACTCTGTTCGGTTTTGTATTTCAGTTTATGTGTAGCCAAGTTTACACTCCCTCTATTAGTGATATCTTATGATACTTATCTTTCTCTGTGTGACGTATTTCTCTTAGAATCATCATATTTAAATCCACTCAATTTGCTGCTACAGGCCTGATGACATTGATTTCATTGCTGAGTGATATTCCATTGTACGTAAGTAGCACAACTCCTTTATCCATTTTTTTCTTTCTGGGATATTTAATTTGTACTGGACTCGAGTTTCTTGTAAACACAGCAGCCCTAAATTTTGTGCTGGCTGTGTCTTGTTGATTTTAATTTTCCTAAGCTATAGGGCTAAAAGTGGAAGTACCCTAGGCTCTGTAGCTTTGTTTTTCAGATGTTTCAGGATACACCATAAACATCTCCAGAGTGTCTGTTGGCAATTTACATCCCGCCCATCAGCATAACAAGGCTCCCTGTTCTCCATGGCCTGTCCTGTGTTTCTGGTTTTTACACTTTTTTCAGATGGCCCTTTTGACGAATGGGAAATGAGACTTCATTGTAGTGCGGATTTCCATTGCTGGAGTGCTTGGTTGGCCAAAAAGGGCATATGCGTTTTTTCCTGAATATATTCAGGAAAAAATGTTTACGCACTTTTGTCCAAGTGCATCAGTGTCAAAGATCTGCCGCTTTTCACATGCTTTAAATGCAATTCCAATCTACCTCCTGAAATATGATTCCTGCAATTCTGCCTCGTTTTCAAGTCCTCTTTGCAGACTTACTTCAATATATTTTTGCCAATAGCTGTCATTTATATCTCTGCAGGTTTGTGAATTACAGTGCCCGTGATTTCCTTTCTTAACTCGTTTCCTTGAAAGCTGGCCACAGAACCGCAGGTTTGCTGTAGGCCATAATCAGGGTCCGACACGGCACTCTGAGCCTTTGGTTAATTCCTCTTCCTGGTGGGAAATTAGAGTTAAATGTGCCCCTCCGGACACCTGCCTCACTCCCAGCCCCTTGGTTATGTGTGTCCTGTAGTTTGAGGCCACATGTGCTGGGTTCCTCACCTTTGGCTGATGTGGCCCCACTGGTGTGAGGACACTCCTGCCTGGTTCCCATCCCCTTGGTGATGTGGACCCTCCGGTGAGAGTCTGATCCTGGCTGGGTTCCTCACACTTCTGAGAGGTGGGCCCTCTTCTCTGAGGTCACTCCTGCCTGGCTGGCCCACCCCGCCTTGACGACGTCGGCTCTCTCGTGGGAGTTGGTGCCTGCTGCGAGTCTCCTCCCCTTGGTAATGAGGGCCCTCTGGCGTCAGGCCCTAACTCCTGGCCTCCCAAAATTTTCTGATGTGCGCCCTGTGGTGCGAGTACACTCCTGCCAGGTTCCCAACACCATGGGAATGTGGGCCTTCTGCTCTGAGGTCCCAACGGTGGGTTGCTCAGTTTCATGATGAGGGCCCTCTGGTGTGAGTTCACTCCGGCCTGGATCCCATAGCCTCGCTGCTCCTGGCCACCTGCGGGGAGGTTACAACTGCGGGATTCCTCACCTTTTTTCTTCTATGGGCCCTCTGTTTTGAGACTCCTCCTGCCTGCCTCACTCCCAGCCCCTTGGTGATGTGTGTCCTCTGGTTTGAGGCCACGTGTGCTGGGTCCCTCACCTTTCGATGATGTGGCCCCACTGGTGTGAGGACACTCTTGCCTGGTTCCTATCCCCTTGGTGATGTGGGCTCTCTGGTGAGAGTCTGATCCTGGCTGGGTTCCTCACCCTTCTGTGAGGTGGGCCCTCTGCTGTGAGGTCACTCCTGCCTGGCTGGCACAGCCCGCCTGGGCAACATTGGCCCTCTTGTGGCAGTTGGAGCATGCTGGGAGCCTCCTCCCCTCGGTGATGAGGGCCCTCTGGCGTCAGGCCCTAACTGCTGGGTACCCACATTTTCTGATACGTGCTAAGTGGTGCGAGGACACTCCTGCGAGGTTCCCATCCCCATGGGGATGTGGGCCTTCTGCTCTGAGGTCCCAATGGCTGGGTTGCTCACAGTTTCATGATGTGGGCCCTCTGCTGTGAGTTCACTGCAGCCTGGATCACATAGACTCGGTGCTCTGGGCCGCCTGCTGGGAGGTTCCCACTGCAGGATTCCTCACCTTTTTTATTCTATTGGCCCTGTGTTGTGAGGCTACTCATGCCTGCCTCAATCCGAGCCCCTCGGAGATGTGGGTCCTCTGGTTTAGGCCTCATGTGCTGGTTTCCTCACCTTTCTATGATGTGGTCACCCTGGTGTGAAGACAGTCCTGCCTGGTTCTGATCCCCTTGGTGATGTGGGCCCTCTGGTGAGAGTCTTATCCTGGCTGGGTTCCTCACCCTTCTGTGAGGTAGGCCCTCTGCTGTGAGGTCACTCCTGCCTGGCTGTCACACGTCACCTTGTCGACATGGGCCCTCAGTTGGGAGTTGGTGCCTGCTTGGAGTCTCCTCCCCTTGGTAATGAGGGCCCTCTGACGTCAGACCCTAACTTCTGGGCTCCCAAAATTCTCTGATGTGTGCCCTGAGGTGCGAGTACACTTATGCCATGTTCCCAACCACATAGGAATGTGGGCCTTCTGCTCTGAGGTCCCAAAGCCTGGGTTGCTCACAGTTTCATGATGAGGGCCCTCTGTTTTGAGTTCAGTCAGGTCTGGATCCCATAGCCTCGCTGCTCCTGGCCGCCTGCTGGGGGGTTCCAACTGCGGGATTCCTCACCTTTTTTCTTCTATGGGCCCTCTGTTTTGAGACTCCTCCTGCCTGCCTCACTCCCAGCCCCTTGGTGATGTGTGTCCTCTGGTTTGAGGCCACGTGTGCTGGGTCACTCACATTTCGTTGATGAGGTCCCACTGGTGTGAGGACACTCCAGCCTGGTTCCCATTCTCTTGGTGATGTGGGCCCTCTGGTGAGAGTCTGATCCTCCTTGGGTTCCTCACACTTTTGTGAGGTGGGCCCTCTGCTCTGAGGTCACTCTTGCCTGGCTGGCACACCCCGCATTGGCGACGGCGGCCCACTGGTAGCAGTTGGAGCCTGCTGGGAGCCTCCTCTCCTCGGTGATGAGAGCCCTCTGGTGTCAGGCCCTAACTGCTGGGCTCCCCACATTTTCTGATGTGTGCCCACTGGTGCGATGACACTCCTACTTGGTTCCCTTCCCCATGGGGATGTGGGCCTTGTGCTCTGAGGTCACAACGGCTGGTTTGCTCACAGTTTCATGATGAGGGCCCTCTGTTGTGAGTTCATCACTGCCTGGATCCCATAGCCTCGGTGCTCTGGGCCGCCTGCTGGGATGTTCCAACTGCTGGATTCCTCACCTTTTTTATACAATGGGCCATGTGTTGTGAGGTTAATCCTGCCTGCCTCGCTCCAAGACCCATGGTGGTGTGGGTCCTCTGGTTTGAGGCCACATTTTCTTGTTACCTCAACTTTTGATGATATGGCCCCACGGGTGTGATGACACTCCTGCCTGGTTCACAGCCCCTTGCTGATGTGGGCACTCTGGTGAGAGTCTGATCCTGGCTGGGTTCCTTACCCTTCTGTGAGGTGGGCCCTCTGATGTGAGGTCACTCCTGCCTGGCTGGCTCACGTCGCCTTGATGATGTGGGCCCTCTGTTGGCCACTAAAGCATTCTGGGAGCCTCCTACCCTCTTTAATGAGGGCCCTGGAAAAAACGCAGATGCACATTTTGACCAAGTGCATCATTGTCCAGGATCTGCCTCTTCTCCTATGCTTTCAGAGCACTTCCCGTCTACGTCCTGAAATCATATTCCAGGAATACTGCCCCGCTTTCAAGTCCTCCTCGCAGCCTTACTTCAATATATTTTTGTATGATACCTGTCATTAATAACTCTGCAGGTTTGTTAAATACAGTGTCCCTGAGCTCCTTTCTTCAACACGCTTTCTTGTGAGCTGGCCGCAAAACCGCAGGATTGCTTCAGGCCGTAATCTGGTTTCGGCACGGCACGCTGAGCCTTTGGTAAATTCCTCTTTCTGGTGAGAAATGAGCATTCAATTTGCCCGTGGAGACACCTACAGCTAGTCTCTCATTGGTTCTCCCTATTCCTGTTCATCTTGTGCAGAAATTGCAAACTGTGCCAAACAGGAGGTTAAAGGCACTGACTCTCCAAGTGGGTAGAGGGTTAGTAAAGCATCTGGAATGGTGAACCCGAGTACCAGGGAACGAAACCTGAGAGCCATTTAAAATGGTTTCCCAGTCTCACAGTGGACAATACTCTGGGTTTCCCATGCATGTTTTAGCTGAAGGAAGAATTCCTTAAACCTGGAGATTATTGACCCATGGAATGGGTACCATGCAGTATGACTAAAAAGGGTCTGAATTTGCTCACCGAACCTCACCAATGCTATCAGTTCGAAGTGTCCAGCCTTATGCCTCACCCAGCTCTGGGTGTAGATGTGGTAAATCCAGGTTTCATCACAAGCCCTGAATCAATTATTTAAGAATTGCTGTCTCTTTCACTGTCATTGTGTTTTGTTTTTGTAATTTAGTTTGATAATGGGATTTATCGGATTTTCACTGCTGCGTTCATGCCGCTGCACAAACGCTTGATTCTCCTACAGAGAAATATAAATCCACGGGTTTTAAGATTCTTACTAGTCAGGTATATTCCTAGGCGTCGAATATGTGGTGTTGAGTCCATGTCGTTGAACAAGGAGTAGGTCTTGACTATTACATATTTGGCTTATGGAACGGTATCTGTGCTATTTTCAATCTCTGGTTTTATGCAGCACCCCAACTCACCTTTGCCCTTAAGCAAGCATAAGTTGGTTTTCTAAATTTGAGTCCCTGTTCTGTTTTGTAATTCAGTTCATGTGTAGCCAAGTTTACATTCCGTGTATTAGTGATATCTTATGATGTTTCATTTTCTGTGTGACTTATTTCACTTAGAATCACTGTAGCTGAATCCACTCATTATGCCGTGATGGGCCTGATGACATAGATTTCATTGCTGAGTGATATTCCATTGTATGTACGAACCACAACTTCTTTATCCATTTTTCACATTCTGGGATATTTAACTTGTACCGTAGATGAGGTTCTTGTAAACAGAGCCGTCCGAAAATTTGGGGTGGCTGTGTGTTTTTGATTTTAATTTCCCTAAGCTATAGGACCATAACTGGAAGTGCCGTAGGCTCCGTTGCTTTGTTTTTTAGGTGTTTCAGGAAACACCATACACTTCTCCGGGGTGGCTGTTGGCAATTTACATCCCGCCCATCAGCATAACAAGGCTCCCTGTTCTCCATGGCCTGTGCTGTCTTTCTGGATTTTACACTTTTTTTAGATGGCCCTTTTGACCGGGGGGCTGTGAGACTTCATTGTAGTGCATAATTCTTTAACATGCTTGCATGGTTGGCCAAAAAGGGCGTATGCGTTTTTTCCTGAATATATTCAGGAAAAAACGCATACGCCCTTTTTGGCCAAGTGCATCATTGTCGACGTTCTGCCTCTTTTCCTATGCTTTAAATGCAATTCCAGTCTACCCCCTGAAATCGTTTTCTTGCAATTCTGCCCACTTACAAGTCCTCTTCGCAGCCTTCCTTCAATATATTTTTGGACGATAGCTGTCATTTATAACTCTGCAGGTTTGTGAATTACAGTGCCCCTGAGCTCCTTTCTTCAACTCGCTTTCTTGTGAGCTGGCCGCAAACACACATGATTGCTTCAGGCCCTAATCTGGTTCCGGCACGGCATGCTGAGCCTTTGGTGAATTCCTCTTCCTGGTGGGAAATGAGCGTTAAATTTGCCTGTGCAGACACCTCCAGCTAGTGTCTCATTGATTCCCCCTATTCCTGTTCATCTTGCGCAGATATTGCAAACTGTGCCAAACAGGAGGTTAAAGGCACTGAGTCTCCAAGTGGGGAGAGTGTTAGTAAAGGGTCTGGAATGGTGAACCCGAGTAAAAGGGGAAGAAAACTGAGATGCATTTGAAAACGTTTCCCGGTCACATGGTGCACCATACTTGGGTTTTCCATGCATGTTTTAGCTGAAGGAAGAATCCCTCAATCCTGGAGAGTTGGGACCCATGGAATGGGTACCATGCAGTATGACTTCAAAGGGTCTGCACTTGCTCATCGAACCTCACCAATGCTATCAGCCCGAAGTGTCCAACCTTATGTCTCACTCAGCTCTGGGTGTAGATGTGGTAAATCCAGGTTGCATCACAAGCCCTGAATGAATTATTTAAAAATTGCTCTCTATTTCACTGTCATTGTGTTTTGTTTCTGTAATTCATTTTGATAATGGGATTTATCGGATTTTCTCTGCTGCATTCTTGCAGCTGTACACACGCTTGATTCTCTTATGGAGACATATAAATCCATGGGTTTGAAGATTCTGATCAGTCAGGTGTATTCCTAGGCTTTGAATATGGGGTGTTTAGTCCATTTCGTTGAGCAAGGGGTAGGTCTTGAGTATTATATATTTGGCTTATGGAAAGGTATCTGTGCTAATTTCTATCTCTGGTTTTATGCAGCACCCCAACTCACATTTCCCCTTAAGCAAGCATAAGTTGGTTTTCTAAATTTGAGACCCTGTTCTGTTTTGTAATTCAGTTCATGTGTAGCCAAGTTTACATTCCTTGTATTAGTGATATCTTATGATGTTTCATTTTCTGTGTGACTTATTCCACTTAGAATCATCGTACCTGAATCCACTCATTATGCCGCAATGGGCCTGATGACGTAGATTTCATTGGTGAGTGATATTCCATTGTACGTACGTACCACAATTTCTTTATCCATTTTTCGCTTTCTTGGATATTTAACTTGTACCGTAGACGAGGTTCTTGTAAACAGAGCCGTCCGAAACTTTGGGGTGGCTGTGTGTTTTTGATTTTAATTTCACTAAGCTATAGGACCATAAGTGGAAGTGCTGTAGGCTCCGTTGCTTGGTTTTTTAGGTGTTTGAGGAAACACCATACACTTCTCCAGAGTGGCTGTTGGCAAATTACATCCCGCCCATCAGCATAACAAGGCTCCCTCTTCTCCATGGTCTGTGCTGCCTTTCTGGATTTTACACTTTTTTCAGATGGCCCTTTTGACCGGGGCGCAGTGAGACTTCATTGTAGTGCAGATTTCCTTTACACGCTTGCTTGGTTGGCCAAAAAGGGCGTATGCGTTTTTTCCTGAATATATTCAGGAAAAAACGCATACGCCCTTTTTGGCCAAGTGCATCATTGTCGTCGTTCTGCCTCTTTTGCTATGCTTTAAATGCAATTCCAGTCTACCCCTGAAATCGTTTTCCTGAAATTCTGCCCCACTTTCAAGTCCTCTTCGCAGCCTTCCTTCAATATATTTTTAGACCATAGCTGTCATTCATAACTCTGCAGGTTTGTGAATTACAGTGCCCCTGAGCTCCTTTCTTCATCTCGCTTTCTTGTGAGCTGGCCGCAAAGCCGCAGGAATGCTTCAGGCCCTAATCTGGTCCTGGCGCAGCATGCTGAGCCTTTGGATAATTCCTCTTCCTGGTGGGAAATGAGCGTTAAATTTGCCCGTGCAGACACCTTCACACGAGTCGTCATGGTGCCCCTTTGCCCCGGTTATCTCTATGGAGGTTGGAGTTGGAGGGCCTCCTCACTCAAGGTCAGTGTGCCCACGGAGCCAACACTGCAACTTCAGGGCATGTTTGGTGGTTAGGATCACCACGTGGGGTCCTTTTACCTTAGGAGGGAGGTGGCCTTTTGGGCTGCTGATTTCCATGTTTTCGGATACTGCCAGTATCTTGGCCAGATGTGGCGGTGGGCCAATCCCCTTGGTGACCATAGTTTATCCTACCTGGATCGCATTCTTGCATTGTTCCATTTCAAGTGGTCCCAGGTTTTGCACTAATACTCCAATGGCGATTCACCGTTCACCAGGAATGTAAAGGTCAAAGGGTTTAGCTAAATTAGGGAGTTCCTGTGCAAGGGTCTGAATTGACTGCTCTTTCCATTCTTGAAAGGCCACTTCTGCATTCTATTCAAAAGGATCATCACCTTTTCCTTTCAGTGTTTCATATAGAGGCCGAGCTAGTAGACTGTAGTTAGGGATCCAGAAGCAGCAAACCCTGGCCTCCCCAGGAACCCCTAAGCTGTCTTCTAGATTTAGAAATGGGTAAGGCTGTAAATTGTTTCTTCCCTTTCCTGGGATGGGCTTCTCCGACCTTCTGTGAGAATGAAGCCCAGGCAGGTCACCGTAGTCTGTGATATTTGAGCTTTTTCTTGGACAACTTGTATCCTTTATTGGCTTCGTAGTTCAGAGGTCTCCTTAGTAGGGCTGGCGATCAGAATGTCGTCTGCATATTGAAGGAGTGTTTCCTTTTCCAGAGGTAGAACTTTTAGGTCTTTAGCTGAGCTTTCCCCAAAGATGGTGTGGGAATTTTTGAACCCTTGGGACAACACGGCCCGGAAGTATTGTTTTAGTTGTATGTTGAGTCCTGCCACTCACAAGCCAAAATTTCTTGTGACTCTGGGACTAATAGAATACAAAAGAAGGCATCATTGAAGACTAATACAGAATACCATGTCCTGGTGGTTGGTAGAATGAGCAGCAGGGTGTAGGGTTTAGGAACTACTGGAGGTATATCCTCAGTGGCTTAACTGACTGTCCTGACATCCTTTACCAGGACTCCAGCAGCCCATGGGGCTCTCGAGGTCAGGCCAATCCCAGGATATGGAGCTCACCTGGGCAGGTACCGCAACCCAGCCCACGGGGCTCTCATGTTCAGGACCCTCCCAGGATATGGTGTTCCCTGGGCAGGTCCCCCTGCAGCCCATGGGGCTCTCGTGGTCAGGCCCCTCCCAGGATACAGAGCTACCCTTGCAGGTACCATGGCAGGGCTGGGAACACAGGAACCGTGCATATCGCCCTCATTGCAGAGCACTCCCAGCTCACCTGTCACTCAGATCTGACACAGAGCACCTCAGAGCAGGACTTGAACTAACAAACAGCAGCTCCGACAGGTCTGTGACCCTGGGCATCACTCTGTGTGGCCTCCCTCCACCTGGTCTTCCAGAGACTTCCACTGCACCCGGGGCACCAGGCCTCTGTCTCCACCCACCAGCCACCCCTCCTCTCCCTGACTCCTGGGTTCCTCTCATTAGGAGAGGGTTTTCTTGAAGTTGTCTCCCACTCATGGGCCAGATAATATAATTAGAAAACAAGCCAGAGCTGCAGCCCCTTGTCTATCCTGACTCTCAGGAGCCCACACCTGTTCCTTGGACCTGGCCGATTCAGCAAGTTCCAGTTTCTGCAACTGTGAGCCCCTGAGGGGTGATTATTGGCTGGCCTGGGAAGCCTGACCGTGCCGGCCAGCCCTCCCCAGGTGTGCCTGGGTTCAGATCAATATAAACACCGCTCCAGGCAGCAAGAGCCCCTGCAGCTGTGCCTGACGCCATTTTCTCTGCCCTGTCAGCAGTCTTGGGGCTGGACTGGTGGGAGGGAGTGAGAGGCCACGGCTTTGTGGGTGGCCCAGTGTGAGTGGGGCTCTGCTGGACTTTCTGCAGCAGTTGCCAAGATGCCACCTGCTAAAGAAGAGGATGTGTCACCCATACCTGCCGCTGGAATTTCTCCCTGGGCAGAGGTGAGTGAGGAAGAAAGCAGTGGGGGCCGGGACAGCAGGGGTATCGCAGGTAGGGAAATGGAAAGCTTCCAGAAGAGCACCCAGGGCCAGGACCACCCTGGCTGGCCTGTAGGTACCAAGTCGGCTGGCATGCTGTCGCTCATGTGGCTCCATGGCCCTTCCTCTAGGCTTTCAAGTCCTTGTACATATTCAGGTGTTTCACCTGGGAAGGGTGGGAACATTTCAGCAGCAGCTGGCCTGGGGCTCAGCCCACGTTTACTCACAGATGCCTCGGCACGGTCCCCCAGCTTTGCAATGAGGACGCTTGTTGCATGGGGCCTGCTGGCTGAATGGGAGATGATTCCCCACCACTGACCAACTTCAGAATTGCTTACAACTGGAGCAAGTGCCCTGATACGGTTTTCCTCTGTGTAACTGGTGGGTTCTGTTTTTTTTTCTTTTTTTCGTTTTTGGTTCAAGGTAGATTTTATTCCTCTTTTTTGTATTTACAGATATAAGCATGGAAATAATTTATTCATATAAATACATGTATGTGAAGGGAAGAATATTTTCTCTGTTTTACTTTTTGTAATTTGAATTTTATTTTATTTTTTTATACAGCAGGTTCTTTTTGGTTATCTCTTTTATACATATAAATGTATATATGCCAATCCCAATCTCTCAACTCCTCCCACCACCACCCCCCAACAGCTTTCCCCCCTTGGTGTCCATACGTTTGTTGTCTACATCTGTTGCTCTATTTCTGCCTTGCAAAACGGTTCATCTGTAAAATTTGTCTAGGTTCCACATATAGGCATTAATAGACAAGATTTGTTTTTCTATTTCTGACTTACTTCACTCTGTATGACAGTCTCTAGATCCATCAACGTCTCTACAAATGACCCAATTTCATTCCTTTTTATGGCTTAGTAATATTCCATTTTATATATGTACCACTTCTTTATGCATTCGTCTGTCTGTGGGCATTTAGGTTGCTTCCATTACCTGGATATTGTAAATAGTGATGCAATGAACATTGCGGTGAATGTCTCTTTTTGATTTATGGTTTTGTCTGGGTATATGCCCAGTAGTGGGATTGCTGTATCATATGGTAATTCTATTCTTAGTTTTATAAGAAACTCCATAATGTTCTCCACAGTGACTGTATCAATTTACATTCCCAACAATAGTGCAAGAGGGTTCCTTATCTCCACACCCTTTCCAGCATTTGTTGTTTGTAGATTTTCTGATGATGCCCATTCTAACATGTGTGAGGTGATACACCATGGATGAGTCTATTTCGTTGAGCAAAGAGTAGGTCTTGTCTAGTACATATTTGGCTTATGGAACGGTATGTGTGCTAATTTCAATCTCTGGTTTTATACAGCACCCCAACTCAACATTCCCCTTAAGCAAGCATAAGTGTTTATCTAAATGTGAGACTCTGTTCGGTTTTGTATTTCAGTTTATGTGTAGCCAAGTTTACACTCCCTCTATTAGTGATATCTTATGATACTTATCTTTCTCTGTGTGACGTATTTCTCTTAGAATCATCATATTTAAATCCACTCAATTTGCTGCTACAGGCCTGATGACATTGATTTCATTGCTGAGTGATATTCCATTGTACGTAAGTAGCACAACTCCTTTATCCATTTTTTTCTTTCTGGGATATTTAATTTGTACTGGACTCGAGTTTCTTGTAAACACAGCAGCCCTAAATTTTGTGCTGGCTGTGTCTTGTTGATTTTAATTTTCCTAAGCTATAGGGCTAAAAGTGGAAGTACCCTAGGCTCTGTAGCTTTGTTTTTCAGATGTTTCAGGATACACCATAAACATCTCCAGAGTGTCTGTTGGCAATTTACATCCCGCCCATCAGCATAACAAGGCTCCCTGTTCTCCATGGCCTGTCCTGTGTTTCTGGTTTTTACACTTTTTTCAGATGGCCCTTTTGACGAATGGGAAATGAGACTTCATTGTAGTGCGGATTTCCATTGCTGGAGTGCTTGGTTGGCCAAAAAGGGCATATGCGTTTTTTCCTGAATATATTCAGGAAAAAATGTTTACGCACTTTTGTCCAAGTGCATCAGTGTCAAAGATCTGCCGCTTTTCACATGCTTTAAATGCAATTCCAATCTACCTCCTGAAATATGATTCCTGCAATTCTGCCTCGTTTTCAAGTCCTCTTTGCAGACTTACTTCAATATATTTTTGCCAATAGCTGTCATTTATATCTCTGCAGGTTTGTGAATTACAGTGCCCGTGATTTCCTTTCTTAACTCGTTTCCTTGAAAGCTGGCCACAGAACCGCAGGTTTGCTGTAGGCCATAATCAGGGTCCGACACGGCACTCTGAGCCTTTGGTTAATTCCTCTTCCTGGTGGGAAATTAGAGTTAAATGTGCCCCTCCGGACACCTGCCTCACTCCCAGCCCCTTGGTTATGTGTGTCCTGTAGTTTGAGGCCACATGTGCTGGGTTCCTCACCTTTGGCTGATGTGGCCCCACTGGTGTGAGGACACTCCTGCCTGGTTCCCATCCCCTTGGTGATGTGGACCCTCCGGTGAGAGTCTGATCCTGGCTGGGTTCCTCACACTTCTGAGAGGTGGGCCCTCTTCTCTGAGGTCACTCCTGCCTGGCTGGCCCACCCCGCCTTGACGACGTCGGCTCTCTCGTGGGAGTTGGTGCCTGCTGCGAGTCTCCTCCCCTTGGTAATGAGGGCCCTCTGGCGTCAGGCCCTAACTCCTGGCCTCCCAAAATTTTCTGATGTGCGCCCTGTGGTGCGAGTACACTCCTGCCAGGTTCCCAACACCATGGGAATGTGGGCCTTCTGCTCTGAGGTCCCAACGGTGGGTTGCTCAGTTTCATGATGAGGGCCCTCTGGTGTGAGTTCACTCCGGCCTGGATCCCATAGCCTCGCTGCTCCTGGCCACCTGCGGGGAGGTTACAACTGCGGGATTCCTCACCTTTTTTCTTCTATGGGCCCTCTGTTTTGAGACTCCTCCTGCCTGCCTCACTCCCAGCCCCTTGGTGATGTGTGTCCTCTGGTTTGAGGCCACGTGTGCTGGGTCCCTCACCTTTCGATGATGTGGCGCCACTGGTGTGAGGACACTCTTGCCTGGTTCCTATCCCCTTGGTGATGTGGGCTCTCTGGTGAGAGTCTGATCCTGGCTGGGTTCCTCACCCTTCTGTGAGGTGGGCCCTCTGCTGTGAGGTCACTCCTGCCTGGCTGGCACAGCCCGCCTGGGCAACATCGGCCCTCTTGTGGCAGTTGGAGCATGCTGGGAGCCTCCTCCCCTCGGTGATGAGGGCCCTCTGGCGTCAGGCCCTAACTGCTGGGTACCCACATTTTCTGATACGTGCTAAGTGGTGCGAGGACACTCCTGCGAGGTTCCCATCCCCATGGGGATGTGGGCCTTCTTCTCTGAGGTCCCAATGGCTGGGTTGCTCACAGTTTCATGATGTGGGCCGTCTGCTGTGAGTTCACTGCAGCCTGGATCACATAGACTCGGTGCTCTGGGCCGCCTGCTGGGAGGTTCCCACTGCAGGATTCCTCACCTTTTTTATTCTATTGGCCCTGTGTTGTGAGGCTACTCATGCCTGCCTCAATCCGAGCCCCTCGGAGATGTGGGTCCTCTGGTTTAGGCCTCATGTGCTGGTTTCCTCACCTTTCTATGATGTGGTCACCCTGGTGTGAAGACAGTCCTGCCTGGTTCTGATCCCCTTGGTGATGTGGGCCCTCTGGTGAGAGTCTTATCCTGGCTGGGTTCCTCACCCTTCTGTGAGGTAGGCCCTCTGCTGTGAGGTCACTCCTGCCTGGCTGTCACACGTCACCTTGTCGACATGGGCCCTCAGTTGGGAGTTGGTGCCTGCTTGGAGTCTCCTCCCCTTGGTAATGAGGGCCCTCTGACGTCAGACCCTAACTTCTGGGCTCCCAAAATTCTCTGATGTGTGCCCTGAGGTGCGAGTACACTTATGCCATGTTCCCAACCACATAGGAATGTGGGCCTTCTGCTCTGAGGTCCCAAAGCCTGGGTTGCTCACAGTTTCATGATGAGGGCCCTCTGTTTTGAGTTCAGTCAGGTCTGGATCCCATAGCCTCGCTGCTCCTGGCCGCCTGCTGGGAGGTTCCAACTGCGGGATTCCTCACCTTTTTTCTTCTATGGGCCCTCTGTTTTGAGACTCCTCCTGCCTGCCTCACTCCCAGCCCCTTGGTGATGTGTGTCCTCTGGTTTGAGGCCACGTGTGCTGGGTCACTCACATTTCGTTGATGAGGTCCCACTGGTGTGAGGACACTCCAGCCTGGTTCCCATTCTCTTGGTGATGTGGGCCCTCTGGTGAGAGTCTGATCCTCCTTGGGTTCCTCACACTTTTGTGAGGTGGGCCCTCTGCTCTGAGGTCACTCTTGCCTGGCTGGCACACCCCGCATTGGCGACGGCGGCCCACTGGTAGCAGTTGGAGCCTGCTGGGAGCCTCCTCTCCTCGGTGATGAGAGCCCTCTGGTGTCAGGCCCTAACTGCTGGGCTCCCCACATTTTCTGATGTGTGCCCACTGGTGCGATGACACTCCTACTTGGTTCCCTTCCCCATGGGGATGTGGGCCTTGTGCTCTGAGGTCACAACGGCTGGTTTGCTCACAGTTTCATGATGAGGGCCCTCTGTTGTGAGTTCATCACTGCCTGGATCCCATAGCCTCGGTGCTCTGGGCCGCCTGCTGGGATGTTCCAACTGCTGGATTCCTCACCTTTTTTATACAATGGGCCATGTGTTGTGAGGTTAATCCTGCCTGCCTCGCTCCAAGACCCATGGTGGTGTGGGTCCTCTGGTTTGAGGCCACATTTTCTTGTTACCTCAACTTTTGATGATATGGCCCCACGGGTGTGATGACACTCCTGCCTGGTTCACAGCCCCTTGCTGATGTGGGCACTCTGGTGAGAGTCTGATCCTGGCTGGGTTCCTTACCCTTCTGTGAGGTGGGCCCTCTGATGTGAGGTCACTCCTGCCTGGCTGGCTCACGTCGCCTTGATGATGTGGGCCCTCTGTTGGCCACTAAAGCATTCTGGGAGCCTCCTACCCTCTTTAATGAGGGCCCTGGAAAAAACGCAGATGCACATTTTGACCAAGTGCATCATTGTCCAGGATCTGCCTCTTCTCCTATGCTTTCAGAGCACTTCCCGTCTACGTCCTGAAATCATATTCCAGGAATACTGCCCCGCTTTCAAGTCCTCCTCGCAGCCTTACTTCAATATATTTTTGTATGATACCTGTCATTAATAACTCTGCAGGTTTGTTAAATACAGTGTCCCTGAGCTCCTTTCTTCAACACGCTTTCTTGTGAGCTGGCCGCAAAACCGCAGGATTGCTTCAGGCCGTAATCTGGTTTCGGCACGGCACGCTGAGCCTTTGGTAAATTCCTCTTTCTGGTGAGAAATGAGCATTCAATTTGCCCGTGGAGACACCTACAGCTAGTCTCTCATTGGTTCTCCCTATTCCTGTTCATCTTGTGCAGAAATTGCAAACTGTGCCAAACAGGAGGTTAAAGGCACTGACTCTCCAAGTGGGTAGAGGGTTAGTAAAGCATCTGGAATGGTGAACCCGAGTACCAGGGAACGAAACCTGAGAGCCATTTAAAATGGTTTCCCAGTCTCACAGTGGACAATACTCTGGGTTTCCCATGCATGTTTTAGCTGAAGGAAGAATTCCTTAAACCTGGAGATTATTGACCCATGGAATGGGTACCATGCAGTATGACTAAAAAGGGTCTGAATTTGCTCACCGAACCTCACCAATGCTATCAGTTCGAAGTGTCCAGCCTTATGCCTCACCCAGCTCTGGGTGTAGATGTGGTAAATCCAGGTTTCATCACAAGCCCTGAATCAATTATTTAAGAATTGCTGTCTCTTTCACTGTCATTGTGTTTTGTTTTTGTAATTTAGTTTGATAATGGGATTTATCGGATTTTCACTGCTGCGTTCATGCCGCTGCACAAACGCTTGATTCTCCTACAGAGAAATATAAATCCACGGGTTTTAAGATTCTTACTAGTCAGGTATATTCCTAGGCGTCGAATATGTGGTGTTGAGTCCATGTCGTTGAACAAGGAGTAGGTCTTGACTATTACATATTTGGCTTATGGAAACGTATCTGTGCTAATTTCTATCTCTGCTTTTATGCAGCACCCCAACTCACTTTTCCCCTTAAGCAAGCATAAGTTGGTTTTCTAAATTTGAGACCCTGTTCTGTTTTGTAATTCAGTTCATGTGTAGCCAAGTTTACATTCCGTGTATTAGTGATAACTTATGATGTTTCATTTTCTGTGTGACTTATTTCACTTAGAATCATCGTACCTGAATCCACTCATTATGCCGTGATGGGCCTGATGACATAGATTTCATTGGTGAGTGATATTCCTTTGTATGTACGAACCACAACTTCTTTATCCATTTTTCACATTCTGGGATATTTAACTTGTACCGTAGATGAGGTTCTTGTAAACAGAGCCGTCCGAAAATTTGGGGTGGCTGTGTGTTTTTGATTTTAATTTCCCTAAGCTATAGGACCATAACTGGAAGTGCCGTAGGCTCCGTTGCTTTGTTTTTTAGGTGTTTCAGGAAACACCATACACTTCTCCGGGGTGGCTGTTGGCAATTTACATCCCGCCCATCAGCATAACAAGGCTCCCTGTTCTCCATGGCCTGTGCTGTCTTTCTGGTTTTTACACTTTTTTCAGATGGCCCTTTTGACGAATGGGAAATGAGACTTCATTGTAGTGCGGATTTCCATTTCTCGAGTGCTTGGTTGGCCAAGAAGGGCATATGTGTTTTTTCTTGAATATATTCAGGAAAAAATGTTTACGCACTTTTGTCCAAGTGCATCACTGTCAAAGATCTGCCGCTTTTCACATGCTTTAAATGCAATTCCAATCTACCTCCTGAAATATGATTCCTGCAATTCTGCCTCGTTTTCAAGTCCTCTTTGCAGACTTACTTCCATATATTTTTGCCAATAGCTGTCATTTATAACTCTGCAGGTTTGTGAATTACAGTGCCCGTGATTTCCTTTCTTAACTCGTTTCCTGGAAAACTGGCCACAGAACCGCAGGTTTGCTTCAGGCCGTAATCAGGATCCGGCACAGCACTCTGAGTCTTTGGTTCATTCCACTTCCTGGTGGGAAATTAGAGTTAAATGTGCCCCTCCAGACACCTGCCTCACTCCTAGCCCCTTGGTGTTGTGTGTCCTCTGGTTTGAGGCCACATGTGCTGGGTTCCTCACCTTTGGCTGATGTGGCCCCACTGGTGTGAGGACACTCCTGCCTGGTTCCCATCCCCTTGGTGATGTGGGCCCTCCGGTGAGAGTGTGATCCTGGTTGGGTTCCTCACACTTCTGTGAGGTGGGCCCTCTTCTCTGAGGTCACTCCTGCCTGGCTGGCACACCCCGCCTTGGCGACGTCGGCCCTCTGGTGGGATTTGGTGCCTGCTGGGTGTCTCCTCCCCTCGGTAATGAGGGCCCTCTGGCGTCAGGCCCTAACTCCTGGGCTCCCAATTTTTTCTGATATGTGCCCTGTGGTTCGAGTACACTCCTGCCAGGTTCCCAACCCCATGGGAATGTGGGTCTTCTGCTCTGAGGTCCCAACCGTGGGTTACTCAGTTTCATGATGAGGGCCCTCTGCTGCGAGTTCTCTCCGGCCTGGATCCCATAGCCTCGCTGCTCTTGGCCACCTGCTGGGAGGTTACAACTGCGGGATTCCTCACCTTTTTTCTTCTATGGGCCCTCTGTTTTGAGACTCCTCCTGCCTGCCTCACTCCCAGCCCCTTGGTGATGTGTGTCCTCTGGTTTGAGGCCACGTGTGCTGGGTCCCTCGCCTTTTGATGATGTGGCCACACTGATGTGACGACACTCCTGCCTGGTTCCTATCCCCTTGATGATGTGGGCCCTCTGGTGAGAGTCTGATCCTGGCTGGGTTCCTCACCCTTCTGTGAGGTGGGCCCTCTGCTGTGAGGTCACTCCTGCCTGGCTGGCACACCCCACCTGGGCAACATCGGCCCTCTTGTGGCACTTGGAGCCTGCTGGGAGCCTCCTCCCCTCGGTGATGGGGGTCCTCTAGCGTCAGGCCCTAACTGCTGGGTACCCACATTTTCTGATACGTGCTAAGTGGTGCGAGGACACTCCTGCGAGGTTCCCATCCCCATGGGCATGTGGGCCTTCTGCTCTAAGGTCCCAACACCTGTGTTGTTCACCGTTTCATGTTGTTGTCTCTCTGGTGTTAGTTCACTCAGGCCTAGATCCCATAGACTCTGTGCTCTGAGCCGACTGCTGGGAGGTTCCTACTGCTGGATTCCTTACCTTTTTTATTCTTTGGGTCCTGTGTTTTTATGCTCCTACTTCCTGACTCACTCCCAGCCCCTTTGTGATGTAGGTCCTCTGGTTTAAGGCCACATGTACCGGTTTCCTCACCTTTATTGATGTGGCCCCACTGGTGTGAGGACACTCCTGCCTGGTTCCCATCCCCTTGGTGATTGGGGCCCTCTTGTGAGAGTCTGATCCTGTCTGGATTCCTCACACTTCTGGGAGGTGGGCCCTCTGCTGTGAGGTCACTCCTGCCTGGCTGGCACACGTCACCTTGGCGATGTGGGCCCTCAGTTGGGAGTTGGTGCCTGCTGGGAGTCTCCTCCCCTCGGTAATGAGGGCCCTCTGGCGTCAGGCCCTAACTCATGGGCTCCCAAAATTTTCTAATGTGCGCCCTGTCATGCGAGTACACTCCAGCCAGGGTCCCATCCCCATGGGGATGTGGGCTTTCTGCTCTGAGGTCCCAAAGGCTGGGTTGCTCACAGTGTCAGAATGTGGGCCCTCTGCTGTGAGTTCACTCCGGCATGGATCCCATAGCCTCGGTGCTCTGGGCCACCTGCTTGGAGCTTCCAACTGCGGGGTTCCTCACCTTTTTTATTCTATGGGCGCTCTGTTGTGCGTTTCCTCCTGCATGCCTCACTCCCAGCCCTTTCGTGATGTGCGTCCCCTTGTTTGAGGCCACATGTGCTGTGTTCCTCACCTTTCGCTGATGTGGCCCCACTGGTGTGAGGACACTCCTGCCTGGTTTCCATCCCATTGGTGATGTGGGCGCTCTGGTTAGAGTCTGATCCTGTTTGGGCTCCTCACACTTCTGTGAGTTGGGCCCTCTGCTGTGAGGTAACTCCTGCCTGGCTTGCTCCCATTGCCTTGGTGACGTCGGCCCTCTGGTGGCATTTGGAGCCTGCTGGTAGCCTCCTCTCCTCAGTGATGAGGGCCCTCTGGCGTCAGGCCATAACTGCTGGGTTCCCACATTTTCTGATACGTGCTAAGTTGTGCGTGGACACTCCTGCGAGGTTCCCATCCCCATGGGGATGTGGGCCTTCTGCTCTGAGGTCCCAACGGCTGGGTTGCTCACAGTTTCATGATGTGGGCCCTCTGCTGTGAGTTCACCTTGGCCTGGATCACATAGACTCGGTGCTCTGGGCCGCCTGCTGGGAGGTTCCCACTGCAGGATTCCTCAGCTTTTTTATTCTATTGGCCCTGTGTTGTGAGGCTACTCTTGCCTGCCTCACTCCGAGCCCCTTGGAGATCTGGATCCTCTGGTTTAGGCCACATGTGCTGGGTTCCTCACCTTTCTATGATGTGGCCACCCTGGTGTGAAGACAGTCCTGCCTGGTTCTGATGCCCTTGGTGATGTGGGCCCTCTGGTGAGAGTCTTACCCTGGCTGGGTTCCTCACCATTCTGTGAGGTAGGCCCTCAGCTGTGAGGTCACTCCTGCCTGGCTGTTGCACGTCACCTTGGCGACATGGGCCCTCAGTTGGGAGTTGGTGCCTGCTTGGGGTCTCCTCCCCTTGGTAATGAGGGCCCTCTGGCGCCAGGCCCTAACTTCTGAGCTCCCAAAATTCTCTGATGTGCGCCCTGTGGTGCGAGTACACTTCTGCCAGGTTCCCAACAACATGGGAATGTGGGCCTTCTGCTCTAAGGTCCCAACGGCTGGGTTGCTCACAGTTTCATGATGAGGGCCCTCTGTTTTGAGTTCAGTCAGGCCTGGATCCCATAGCCTCGCTGCTCCTGGCCACCTGCTGGGAGGTTCCAACTGCGGGATTCCTCACCTTTTTTACGCTATGGGCCCTCTGTTTGGAGGCTCCTCCTGCCTGCCTCACTCCCAGCCCCTTGGTGATGTGTGTCCTCTGGTTTGAGGCCACGTGTGCTGGGTCCGTCACATTTCGGTGATGTGGCCCCACTGGTGTGAGGACACTCCTGCCTGGTTTCCATTCCCTTGGTGATGTGGGCCCTCCGGTGAGTGTCTGATCCTCTTTGGGTTCCTCACACTTTTGTGTGGTTGGCCCTCTGCTCTGAGGTCACTCCTGCCTGGCTGGCACACCCCGCATTGGCGACATCGGCCTTCTGGTAGCAGTTGGAGCTTGCTGGGAGCCTCCTCTCCTCAGTGATGAGGGCCCTCTGGCGTCCGGCCCTAACTGCTGGGCTCCCCACATTTTCTGATGTGTGCCCACTGGTGCGATGACACTCCGGCTTGGTTCCCTTCCCCATGGGGATGTGGGCCTTGTGCTCTGAGGTTACAACGGCTGGGTTGCTTACAGTATCACGATGAGGGCCCTCTGTTGTGAGTTCATCACTGCCTGGATCCCATTTCCTCGGTGCTCTGGGCCGCCTGCTGGGATGTTCCAACTGCTGGATTCCTCACCTTTTTTATACAATGGGCCATGTGTTTTGAGGTTAATCCTGCCTGCCTCGCTCCGAGACCCATGGTGATGTGGGTCCTCTGGTTTGAGGCCACATGTGCTGGGTACCTCAACTTTCGATGATGTGGCCCCACGGGTGTGAGGACACTCCTGCCTGGTTCCCAGCCCCTTGCTTATGTGGGCACCCTGGTGAGAGTCTGATCCTGACTGGGTTCCTTACCCTTCTGTGAGGTGGGCCCTCTGATGTGAGGTCACTCCTGCCTGGATGGCTCATGTCGCCTTGGCGACGTAGGCCCTCTGTTGGCCACTGAAGCATGCTGGGAGCCTCCTACCCTCTTTAATAAGGGCCCTGGAAGTAACGCATATGCCCTTTTTGAGCAAGTGCATCATTGTCGAGGTTCTGCCTCTTCTCCTATATTTTCAGAGGACTTCCCGTCTACCTCCTGAAATCGTATTCCTGGAATTCTGCCCCGCGTTCAAGTCCTCTTTGCAGCCTTACTTCAATATATTTTTGGACGATAGCTGTCATTTATAACTCTGCAGGTTTGTGAATTACAGTGCCCCTGAGCTCCTTTCTTCAACTCGCTTTCTTGTGAGCTGGCCGCAAAACCGCAGGATTGCTTCAGGCCCTAATCTGGTTCCGGCACGGCATGCTGAGCCTTTGGCTAATTCCTCTTCCTGGTGGGAAATGAGCGTTAAATTTGTTCGTGCAGACACCTACAGCTAATCTCTCATTGGTTCTCCCTCTTCCTGTTCATCTTGCGCAGAAATTCCAAACTGTGCAAAACAGGAAGTTAAAGGCACTGACTCTCCAAGTGGGGAGAGTTTTAGTAAAGCGTCTGGAATGGTGAAACCGAGTACGAGGGGACGAAAACTGAGATGCATTTAAAAAGGTTTCCCGGTCATACGGTGGACCATATTTTGGGTTGCCCATGCATGTTTTACCTGAAGGAAGAATCCCTTCAACCTGGAGAGTTGGGACCCATGGAATGGGTACCATGCAGTATGACTTCAAAGGGTTGCCTTTGCTCACCGAACGTCACCAATGCTATCAGCCCGAAGTGTCCAGCCTTATGTCTCACACAGCTCTGCGTGTAGATGTGGTAAATCCAGGTTGCATCACAAGCCCTGAATGAATTATTTAAGAATTGCTCTCTATTTCACTGTCATTGTGTTTTGTTTTTGAAATTTATTTTTGATAATGGGATTTATCGGATTTTCACTGCTGCGTTTAGGCCGCTGTACACATGCTTGATTTCCTTATGGAGACATATAAATCCATGGGTTTTAAGATTCTTACTTGTCAGGTATATTCCCAGGCGTTAAGTCCGTTTCGTTGAGCAAGGAGTAGGTTTTGTCTATTATATATTTGGCTTATGGAACGGTATCTGTGCTAATTTCAATCTCTGGTTTTATGCAGCATCCCAACTGACCTTTCCCCATAAGCAAGCATAAGTTGGTTTGCTAAATTTGAGACCCTGTTCTGTTTTGTAATTCAGTTCATGGGTAGCCAAGTTTACATTCCGTGTATTAGTCATATCTTATGATGTTTATTTTTCTGTGTGACTTATTTCTCGTAGAATCATCATACCTGAATCCACTCATTATGCCACTACGGGCCTGATGACGTAGATTTCATTGCTGAGTGATATTCCATTGTACGTGCGTACCACAACTTCTTTATCCATTTTTTGCTTTCTGGGATATTTTACTTGTACCGTAGAGAGGTTCTTGTAAACAGAGCCGTCCCAAACTCTGGGGTGGCTGTGTGTTTTTGATTTTAATTTCCCTAAGCTATAGGACCATAAGTGGAAGTGCCATAGGCTGTGTTGCTTTGTTTCCTACGTGTTTCTGGAAACACCATACACTTCTCCAGAGTGGTTGTTGGCAATTTACATCCCGCCCATCAGCATGACAAGGCTCCCTGTTCTCCATGACCTGTCCTGCCTTTCTGGATTTTACACTTTTTTCAGATGGCCATTTTGACCGGGGGGGCAGTGAGACTTCATTGTAGTGCAGATTTCCTTTACACGCTTGCTTGGTTGGCCAAAAAGGGCGTATGCGTTTTTTCCTGAATATATTCAGGAAAAAACGCATACGCCCTTTTTGGCCAAGTGCATCGTTGTCGACATTCTGCCTCTTTTCCTATGCTTTTAGTACAATTCCAGTCTACCCCCTGAAATCGTTTTCCTGAAATTCTGCCCCGCTTTCAAGTCCTCTTGGAAGACTTACTTCAATACATTTTTGGACGATAGCTGTCATTCATAACTCTGCAGGTTTGTGAATTACAGTGCCCCTGAACTCCTTTCTTCAACTCGTTTTCTTGTGAGCTGGCCGCAAAACCGCAGGATTGCTTCAGGCCCTAATATGTTTCCGGCCGGGCACGCTGAGCCTTTGGTTAATTCCTCTTCCTGGTGGGAAATGATCGTTCAATTTGCCCGTGCAGACACCAACAGCTAGTCTCTCATTGGTTCTCCCTATGCCTGTTCATCTTGCGCAGAAATTGCAAACTGTGCCAAACAGGAGGTTAAAGGCACTGACTCTCCAAGTGGGGAGAGTGTTAGTAAAGCGTCTGGAATGGTGAACCCGAGTACCAGGGGACGAAAACTGAGATGCATTTGAAAACGTTTCCCGGTCACACAGTGCACTGTACTGTGGGTTTCCCATGCATGTTTTAGCTGAAGGAAGAATCCCTTAAACCTGGAGAGTTGGGACCCATGGCATGGGTACCATGCAGTATGACTTCAAAGGGTCTGCGTTTGCTCACCGAACCTCACCAATGCTATCAGCCTGAAGTGTCCAGCCTTATGTCTCACCCAGCTCTGGGTGTAGATGTGGTAAATCCAGGTGGCATCACAAGCCCTGAATGAATTATTTAAGAATTGCTCTCTATTTCACTGTCATTGTGTTTTGTCTTTGAAATTTATTTTGATAATGGGATTTATCGGATTTTCACTGCTGCATTTAGGCCGTTGTACACACGCTTGATTTCATTATGGAGACATATAAATCCATGGGTTTTAAGATTCTTACTTGTCAGGTATCTTGCAAGGCGTTGAATATGGGGTGTTGAGTCCATTTCGTTGAGCAAGGAGTAGGTCTTGTCTATTATATATTTGGCATATGGAACGGTATCTGTGCTAATTTCAATCTCTGGTTTTATGCAGCACCCCAACTCACCTTTCCCCATTAGCAAGCATAAGTTGGTTTTCTAAATTTGAGACCCTGTTCTGTTTTGTAATTCAGTTTATGTGTAGCCAAGTTTACATTCCGTGTATTACTTATATATTATGATGTTTCTATTTCTGTGTGACGTATTTCTCGTAGAATCATCGTACCTGAATCCACTCATTATGCCGCTATGGGCCTGAAGACGTAGATTTCTTTGCTGAGTGATATTCCATTGTACGTGCGTACCAGAACTTCTTTATCCATTTTTTCCTTTCTCGGATATTTAACTTGTACCGTAGACGAGGTTCTTGTAAACAGAGCCATCCCAAACTTTGGGGTGGTTGTGTGTTTTTGATTTTAATTTCCCTAAGCTATAGGACCATAAGTGGAAGTGCCATAGGCTGTGTTGCTTTGTTTCCTACGTGTTTCAGGATACACCATACATTTCTCCAGAGTGGCTGTCGGCAATTTACATCCCGCCCATCAGCATAACAAGGCTCCCTGTTCTCCATGACCTGTCCTGTCTTTCTGGATTTAACACTTTTTTCAGATGGCCCTTTTGACCGGGGGGCAGTGAGACTTCATTGTAGTGCAGATTTCCTTTACACGCTTGCTTGGTTGGCCCAAAAGGGCGTATGCGTTTTTTCCTGAATATATTCAGGAAAAAACGCGTACGCCCTTTTTGGCCAAGTGCATCATTGTCGACATTCTGCCTCTTTTCCTATGCTTTAAGTGCAATTCCAGTCTACCCCCTGAAATCGTTTTCCTGAAATTCTGCCCCGATTTCAAGTCCTCTTCGAAGACTTACTTCAAAACATTTTTGGACGATAGCTGTCATTCATTACTCTGCAGTTTTGTGAATTACAGTGCCCCTGAGCTCCTTTCTTCAACTCGCTTTCTTGTGAGCTGGCCGCAAACCCGCAGGATTGCTTCAGGCCCTAATATGGTTCCGGCATGGCATGCTGAGCCTTTGGTTAATTCCTCTTCCTGGTGGGAAATGAGCGTTAAATTTCCATGTTCAGACACCTTCACATGAGTCGTCATGGTGCCCCTTTGCCCCGGTTATCTCTATGGAGGTTGGAGTTGGAAGGCCTCCTACCTCAAGATCAGTGTGCCCACGGAGCCAACCCTGCAACTTCAGGGCATGGTTGGGGGTTAGGATCACCACGAGGGTTCCTTTTTCCTTAGGAGGGAGGTGGCCTTTTGGGCTGCTGATTTCCAGGTTATCAGATACTGCCAGTATCTTGGCCAGATGTGGCGGTGGGCCAAGCCCCTTGGTGACCGTAGTTTATCCTACCTGGATCGCATTCTTGCATTGTTCCATTTCAAGTGGTCCCAGGTTTTCCACTAATACTCCAATGGCGATTCACCGTTCACCAGGAATGTAAAGGTCAAAGGGTTTAGCTAAATTAGGGAGTTCCAGGGCAAGGGTCTGAATTGACTGCTCTTTCCATTCTTGAAAGGCCACTTCTGCATTCTATTCAAAAGGATCATCACCTTTTCCTTTCAGTGTTTCATATAGAGGCCGAGCTAGTAGACTGTAGTTAGGGATCCAGAAGCAGCAAACCCTGGCCTCCCCAGGAACCCCTAAGCTGTCTTCTAGTTTCAGAAATGGGTAAGGCTGTAAATTGTTTCTTCCCTTTCCTGGGATGGGCTTCTCCGACCTTCTGTGAGAATGAAGCCCAGGCAGGTCACCGTAGTCTGTGATATTTGAGCTTTTTCTTGGACAACTTGTATCCTTTATTGGCTTCGTAGTTCAGAGGTCTCCTTAGTAGGGCTGGCGATCAGAATGTCGTCTGCATATTGAAGGAGTGTTTCCTTTTCCAGAGGTAGAACTTTTAGGTCTTTAGCTGAGCTTTCCCCAAAGATGGTGTGGGAATTTTTGAACCCTTGGGGCAACACGGCCCGGAAGTATTGTTTTAGCTGTATGTTGAGTCCTGCCACTCACAAGCCAAAATTTCTTGTGACTCTGGGACTAATAGAATACAAAAGAAGGCATCATTGAAGACTAATACAGAATACCATGTCCTGGTGGTTGGTAGAATGACCAGCAGGGTGTAGGATTTAGGAACTACTGGAGGTATATCCTCGGTGGCTTCACTGACTGTCCTGACATCCTTTACCAGGACTCCAGCAGCCCATGGGGCTCTCGAGGTCAGGCCAATCCCAGGATATGGAGCTCACCTGGGCAGGTACCCCACCCCAGCCCACGGGGCTCTCGTGTTCAGGACCCTCCCAGGATACGGGGTTCCCTGGGCAGGACCCCTGCAGCCCATGGGGCTCTCGTGGTCAGGCCCCTCCCAGGATACAGAGCTACCCTTGCAGGTACCATGGCAGGGCTGGGAACACAGGAACCGTGCATATCGCCCTCATTGCAGAGCACTCCCATCTCACCTGTCACTCAGATCTGACACAGAGCACCTCAGAGCAGGACTTGAACTAACAAACAGCAGCTCCGACAGGTCTGTGACGCTGGGCATCACTCTGTGTGGCCTCCCTCCACCTGGTCTTCCAGAGACTTCCACTGCACCCGGGGCACCAGGCCTCTGTCTCCACCCACCAGCCACCCCTCCTCTCCCTGACTCCTGGGTTCCTCTCATTAGGAGAGGGTTTTCTTGAAGTTGTCTCCCACTCATGGGCCAGATAATATAATTAGAAAACAAGCCAGAGCTGCAGCCCCTTGTCTATCCTGACTCTCAGGAGCCCACACCTGTTCCTTGGACCTGGCCGATTCAGCAAGTTCCAGTTTCTGCAACTGTGAGCCCCTGAGGGGTGATTATTGGCTGGCCTGGGAAGCCTGACCGTGCCGGCCAGCCCTCCCCAGGTGTGCCTGGGTTCAGATCAATATAAACACCGCTCCAGGCAGCAAGAGCCCCTGCAGCTGTGCCTGACGCCATTTTCTCTGCCCTGTCAGCAGTCTTGGGGCTGGACTGGTGGGAGGGAGTGAGAGGCCACGGCTTTGTGGGTGGCCCAGTGTGAGTGGGGTTCTGCTGGACTTTCTGCAGCAGTTGCCAAGATGCCACCTGCTAAAGAAGAGGATGTGTCACCCATACCTGCCGCTGGAATTTCTCCCTGGGCAGAGGTGAGTGAGGAAGAAAGCAGTGGGGGCCGGGACAGCAGGGGTATCTCAGGCAGGGAAATGGAAAGCTTCCAGAAGAGCACCCAGGGCCAGGACCACCCTGGCTGGCCTGCAGGCACCAAGTCGGCTGGCATGCTGTCGCTCATGTGGCTCCATGGCCCTTCCTCTAGGCTTTCAAGTCCTTGTACATATTCAGGTGTTTTACCTGGGAAGGGTGGGAACATTTCAGCAGCAGCTGGCCTGGGGCTCAGCCCACGTTTACTCACAGATGCCTCGGCACGTTCCCCCAGCTTTGCAATGAGGACGCTTGTTGCGTGGGGCCTGCTGGCTGAATGGGAGATGATTCCCCACCACCGACCAACTTCAGAATTGTTTACAACTGGAGCAAGTGCCCTGATACGGTTTTCCTCTGTGTAGCTGGTGGGTTCTGTTTTTTTTTCTTTTTTGGTTCAAGGTAGATTTTATTCCTCTTTTTTGTATTTACAGATATAAGCATGGAAATAATTTATTCATATAAATACATGTATGTGAAGGGAAGAATATTTTTTCTGTTTTACTTTTTGTAATTTGAATTTTATTTTATTTTTTTATACAGCAGGTTCTTTTTGGTTATCTATTTTATACATATAAATGTATACATGCCAATCCCAATCTCTCAACTCCTCCCACCACCACCCCCCAACAGCTTTCCCCCCTTGGTGTCCATACGTTTGTTGTCTACATCTGTTGCTCTATTTCTGCCTTGCAAAACGGTTCATCTGTACAATTTGTCTAGGTTCCACATATAGCCATTAATAGACAAGATTTCTTTTTCTCTTTCTGACTTACTTCACTCTGTATGACAGTCTCTAGATCCATCAACGTCTCTACAAATGACCCAATTTCATTCCTTTTTATGGCTTAGTAATATTCCATTTTATATATGTACCACATCTTTATGCATTCGTCTGTCTGTGGGCATTTAGGTTGCTTCCATTACCTGGATATTGTAAATAGTGATGCAATGAACATTGCGGTGAATGTCTCTTTTTGATTTATGGTTTTGTCTGGGTATATGCCCAGTAGTGGGACTGCTGTATCATATGGTAATTCTATTCTTAGTTTTATAAGAAACTCCATAACTTTCTCCACAGTGACTGTATCAATTTCATTCCCAACAATAGCGGAAGAGGGTTCCTTATCTCCACACCCTTTCCAGCATTTGTTGTTTGTAGATTTTCTGATGATGCCCATTCTAACAGGTGTGAGGTGATACACCATGGATGAGTCTATTTCGTTGAGCAAAGAGTAGGTCTTGTGTATTACATATTTGGCTTATGGAATGGTATGTGTGCTAATTTCAATCTCTGGTTTTATACAGCACCGCAACTCAACTTTCCCCTTAAGCAAGCATAAGTTTTTATCTAAATGTGAGACTCTGTTCGGTTTTGGAATTCAGTTTATGTGTAGCCAAGTTTACACTCTCTCTATTAGTGATATCTTATGATAATTACCTTTCTCTGTGTGACATATTTCTCTTAGAATCATCATACTTAAATCCACTCAATTTGCTGCTACAGGCCTGATGACATTGATTTCATTGCTGAGTGATATTCCATTGTACGTAAGTAGCACAACTCCTTTATCCATATTTTTCTTTCTGGGATATTTAATTTGTACTGGACTCAAGGTTCTTGTAAACACAGCAGCCCTAAATTTGGTGTTGGCTGTGTCTTGTTGATTTTAATTTTCCTAAGCTATAGGGCCAAAAGTGGAAGTGCTCTAGGGTCTGTAGCTTTGTTTTTCAGATGTTTCAGGATACACCATAAACATCTCCAGAGTGTCTGTTGGCAATTTACATCCCGCCCATCAGCATAACAAGGCTCCCTGTTCTCCATGGCCTGTCCTGTGTTTCTGGTTTTTACACATTTTTCAGATGGCCCTTTTGACGAATGGGAAATGAGACTTCATTGTAGTGCGGATTTCCATTGCTCGAGTGCTTGGTTGGCCAAAAAGGGCATATGTGTTTTTTCCTGAATATATTCAGGAAAAAATGTTTACGCACTTTTGTCCAAGTGCATCACTGTCAAAGATCTGCCGCTTTTCACATGCTTTAAACGCAATTCCAATCTACCTCCTGAAATATGATTCCTGCAATTCTGCCTCGTTTTCAAGTCCTCTTTGCAGACTTACTTCAGTATATTTTTGCCAATAGCTGTCATTTATAACTCTGCAGGTTTGTGAATTACAGTGCCTGTGATTTCCTTTCTTAACTCGTTTCCTTGAAAGCTGGCCACAGAACCGCAGGTTTGCTTTAGGCCATAATCAGGGTCTGGCACGGCACTCTGAGCCTTTGGTTAATTCCTCTTCCTGGTGGGAAATTAGAGTTAAATGTGCCCCTCCGGACACCTGCCTCACTCCCAGCCCCTTGGTGATGTGTGTCCTGTGGTTTGAGGCCACATGTGCTGGGTTCCTCACCTTTGGCTGATGTGGCCCCACTGGTGTGAGGACACTCCTGCCTGGTTCCCATCCCCTTGGTGATGTGGGCCATCCGGTGAGAGTCTGATCCTGGTTGGGTTCCTCACACTTCTGTGAGGTGGGCCCTCTTCTCTGACGTCACTCCTGCCTGGCTGGCACACCCCGCCTTGGCGAAGTCGGCCCTCTGGTGGGATTTGGTGCCTGCTGGGTGTCTCCTGCCCTCGGTAATGAGGGCCCTCTGGCGTCAGGCCCTAATTCCTGGGCTCCCAATATTTTCTGATATGCGCCCTGTGGTTCGAGTACACTCGTGCCAGGTTCCCAACCCCATGGGAATGTGGGCCTTCTGCTCTGAGGTCCCAACCGTGGGTTGCTCAGTTTCATGATGAGGGCCCTCTGCTGTGAGTTCTCTCCGGCCTGGATCCCATAGCCTCGCTGCTCCTGGCCACCTGCTGGGAGGTTCCAACTGCGGGATTCCTCACCTTTTTTCTTCTATGGACCCTCTGTTTTGAGACTCCTCCTGCCTGCCTCACTCCCAGTCCCTTGGTGATGTGTGTCCTCTGGTGTGAGGCCACGTGTGCTGGGTCCCTCGCCTTTCGATGATGTGGCCACACTGGTGTGAGGACACTCCTGCCTGCTTCCTATCCCCTTGATGATGTGGGCCCTCTGGTGAGAGTCTGATCCTGGCTGGGTTCCTCACCCTTCTGTGAGGTGGGCCCTCTGCTGTGAGGTCACTCCTGCCTGGCTGGCACACCCCACCTGGGCAACATCGGCCCTCTTGTGGCACTTGGAGCCTGCTGGGAGCCTCCTCCCCTCGGTGATGGGGGCCCTCTAGCGTCAGGCCCTAACTGCTGGGTACCCACATTTTCTGATACGTGCTAAGTGGTGCGAGGACACTCCTGCGAGGTTCCCATCCCCATGGGCATGTGGGCCTTCTGCTCTAAGGTCCCAACACCTGTGTTGTTCACCGTTTCATGATGTTGTCTCTCTGGTGTTAGTTCACTCAGGCCTAGATCCCATAGACTCTGTGCTCTGAGCCGACTGCTGGGAGGTTCCTACTGCTGGATTCCTTACCTTTTTTATTCTTTGGGTCCTGTGTTTTTATGCTCCTACTTCCTGACTCACTCCCAGCTCCTTTGTGATGTAGGTCCTCTGGTTTAAGGCCACATGTACCGGTTTCCTCACCTTTATTGATGTGGCCCCACTGGTGTGAGGACACTCCTGCCTGGTTCCCATCCCCTTGGTGATTGGGGCCCTCTTGTGAGAGTCTGATCCTGTCTGGATTCCTCACACTTCTGGGAGGTGGGCCCTCTGCTGTGAGGTCACTCCTGCCTGGCTGGCACACGTCACGTTGGCGATGTGGGCCCTCAGTTGGGAGTTGGTGCCTGCTGGGAGTCTCCTCCCCTCGGTAATGAGGGCCCTCTGGCGTCAGGCCCTAACTCATGGGCTCCCAAAATTTTCTGATGTGCGCCCTGTCGTGTGAGTACACTCCAGCCAGGGTCCCTTCCCTAGGGGATGTGGGCTTTCTGCTCTGTGGTCCCAACGGCTGGGTTGCTCACAGTGTCAGAATGTGGGCCCTCTGTTTTGAGTTCAGTCAGGCCTGGATCCCATAGCCTCGCTGCTCCTGGCCGCCTGCTGGGAGGTTCCAACTGCGGGATTCCTCACCTTTTTTACGCAATGGGCCCTCTGTTTTGAGGCTCCTCCTGCCTGCCTCACTCCCAGCCCCTTGGTGATGTGTGTCCTGTAGTTTGAGGCCACGTGTGCTGGGTCCGTCACATTTCGGTGATGTGACCCCACTGGTGTGAGGACACTCCTGCCTGGTTTCCATTCCCTTGGTGATGTGGGCCCTCTGGTGAGAGTCTGATCCTCTTTGGGTTCCTCACACTTTTGTGTGGTTGGCCCTCTGCTCTGAGGTCACTCCTGCCTGGCTGGCACACCCCGCATTGGCGACGTCGGCCCTCTGGTAGAAGTTGGAGCTTGCTGGGAGCCTCCTCTCCTCAGTGATGAGGGCCCTCTGGCGTCCGGCCCTAACTGCTGGGCTCCCCACATTTTCTGTTGTGTGCCCACTGGTGCGATGACACTCCTGCTTGGTTCCCTTCCCCATGGGGATGTGGGCCTTGTGCTCTGAGGTCACAACGGCTGGGTTGCTTACAGTATCACGATGAGGGCCCTCTGTTGTGAGTTCATCACTGCCTGGATCCCATAGCCTCGGTGCTCTGGGCCGCCTGCTGGGATGTTCCAACTGCTGGATTCCTCACCTTTTTATACAATGGGCCATGTGTTTTGAGGTTAATCCTGCCTGCCTCGCTTTGAGACCCATGGTGATGTGGGTCTTCTGGTTTGAGGCCACATGTGCTGGGTACCTCAACTTTCGATGATGTGGCCCCACGGGTGTGAGGACACTCGTGCCTGATTCCCAGCCCCTTGCTTATGTGGGCACTCTGGTGAGAGTCTGATCATGACTGGGTTCCTTACCCTTCTGTGAGGTGGGCGCTCTGATGTGAGGTCACTCCTGCCTGGATGGCTCACGTCGCCTTGGCGACGTAGGCCCTCTGTTGGCCACTGAAGCATGCTGGGAGCCTCCTACCCTCTTTAATGAGGGCCCTGGAAGAAACGCATATGCCCTTTTTGACCAAGTGCATCATTGTCGAAGTTCTGCCTCTTCTCCTATACTTTCAGAGGACTTCCCATCTACCTCCTGAAATCGTATTCCTGGAATTCTGCCCCGCGTTCAAGTCCTCTTTGCAGCCTTACTTCAATATATTTTTGGACGATAGCTGTCATTTATAACTCTGCAGGTTTGTGAATTACAGTGCCCCTGAGCTCCATTCTTCAACTCGCTTTCTTGTGAGCTGGCCGCAAAACCGCAGGATTGCTTCAGGCCCTAATCTGGTTCCGGCACGGCATGTTGAGCCTTTGGCTAATTCCTCTTCCTGATGGGAAATGAGCGTTAAATTTGCTCGTGCAGACACCTACAGCTAATCTCTCATTGGTTCTCCCTATTCCTGTTCATCTTGCTCAGAAATTCCAAACTGTGCCAAACAGGAGGTTAAAGGCACTGACTCTCCAATTGGGGAAAGAGTTAGTAAAGCGTCTGGAATGGTAAAACCGAGTATGAGGGGAAGAAAACTGAGATGCGTTTAAAAAGGTTTCCCGGTCACACGGTGGACCATATTCTGGGTTTCCCATGCGTGTTTTACCTGAAGGAAGAATCCCTTAAACCTGGAGAGGTGGGACCCATGCAATGGGTACCATGCAGTATGACTTCAAATGGCCTGCATTTTCTCACCGAACCTCACCAATGCTATCAGCCCAAAGTGTCGAACCTTATGTCTCACTCAGCTCTAGGTGTAGATGTGGTAAATCCAGGTTGCATCACAAGCCCTGAATGAATTATTTAAGAATTGCTCTCTATTTCACTGTCATTGTGTTTGTTTTTGTAGTTTATTTTGATAATGGGATTTATCGGATTTTCTCTGCTGCCTTCATGCAGCTGTACACACACTTGATTCTCTTACGGAGACATATAAATCCATGGGTTTGAAGATTCTTACTAGTCATGTGTAATCCTAGGAGTTGAATATGGTGTGTTTAGTCCATTTCGTTGAGCAAGGTGTAAATCTTGACTATTACATATTTGGCTTATGGAAAGCTATGTGTGCTAATTTCTATCTCTGGTTTTATGCAGCACCCCACCTCACCTTTCCCCATAAGCAAGCATAAGTTGGTGTTCTAAATTTGAGACCCTGTTCTGTTTTGTAATTCAGTTCATGTGTAGCCAAGTTTACATTCCGTGCATTAGTGATATCTTATGATGTTTCATTTTCTGTGTGACTTATTTCACTTAGAATCATCGTACCTGGATCCACTCAATATGCCGCGACGGGCCTGATGACATAGATTTCATTGGTGAGTGATATTCCATTGTACGTGCGTACCACAACTTCTTTATCCATTTTTTGCTTTCTGGGATATTTTACTTGTACCGTAGACGAGGTTCTTGTAAACAGAGCCGTCCCAAACTCTGGGGTGGCTGTGTGTTTTTGATTTTAATTTCCCTAAGCTATAGGACCATAAGTGGAAGTGCCATAGGCTGTGTTGCTTTGTTTCCTACGTGTTTCTGGAAACACCATACACTTCTCCAGTGTGGTTTTTGGCAATTTACATCCCGCCCATCAGCATGACAAGGCTCCCTGTTCTCCATGACCTGTCCTGACTTTCTGGATTTTACATTTTTATCAGATGGCCCTTTTGACCGGGGGGCAGTGAGACTTCACTGTAGTGCAGATTTCCTTTACACGCTTGCTTGGTTGGCCAAAAACGGCGTATGCGTTTTTTCCTGAATATATTCAGGAAAAAACGCATACGCCCTTTTTGGCCAAGTGCATCATTGTCGACATTCTCCCTCTTTTCCTATGCTTTTAGTACAATTCCAGTCTACCCCCTGAAATCGTTTTCCTGAAATTCTGCCCCGCTTTCAAGTCCTCTTCGAAGACTTACTTCAATACATTTTTGGACGATAGCTGTCATTCATAACTCTGCAGGTTTGTGAATTACAGTGCCCCTGAGCTCCTTTCTTCAACTCGCTTTCTTGTGAGCTGGCCGCAAAACCGCAGGATTGCTTCAGGCCCTAATCTGTTTCCGGCAGGGCACGCTGAGCCTTTGGTTAATTCCTCTTCCTGGTGGGAAATGAGCGTTCCATTTGCCCGTGCAGACACCTACAGCTAGTCTCTCATTGCTTCTCCCTATTCCTGTTCATCTTGCGCAGAAATTGCAAACTGTGCCAAACAGGAGGTTAATGGCACTGACTCTCCAAGTGGGGAGAGTGTTAGTAAAGCGTCTGGAATGGTGAACCCGAGTACCAGGGGACGAAAACTGAGATGCATTTGAAAACGTTTCCCAATCACACGGTGGACCATACTCTGGGTTTCCCATGCATGTTTTAGCTGAAGGAAGAATCCCTTAAACCTGGAGAGTTGGGACCCATGGAATGGGTACCATGCAGTGTGACTTCAAAGGGTCTGCGTTTGCTCACCGAACCTCACCAATGCTATCAGCCCGAAGTGTCCAGCCTTATGTCTCATCCAGCTCTGGGTGTAGATGTGGTAAATCCAGGTTGCATCACAAGCCCTGAATGAATTATTTAAGAATTGCTCTCTATTTCACTGTCATTGTGTTTTGTTTTTGAAAATCATTTTGATAATGGGATTTATCGGATTTTCACTGCTGCTTTTAGGCCACTGTACACACGCTTGATTTCCTTATGGAGACATATAAATCCATGGGTTTTAAGATTCTTACTTGTCAGGTATCTTCCCAGGCGATGAATATAGGGTGTTGAGTCCATTTCGTTGAGCAAGGAGTAGGTTTTGTCTATTATATATTTGGCTTCTGGAACGGTATCTGTGCTAATTTCAATCTCTGGTTTTATGCAGCATCCCAACTGACCTTTCCCCATAAGCAAGCATAAGTTGGTTTGCTAAATTTGAGACCCTGTTCTGTTTTGTAGTTCAGTTCATGGGTAGCCAAGTTTACATTCCGTGTATTAGTGATAACTTATGATGTTTCTTTTTCTGTCTGACTTATTTCTCATAGAATCATCGTACCTGAATCCACTCATTATGCCGCTACGGTCCTGAAGACGTAGATTTCATTGCTGAGTGATATTCCATTGTACGTGCGTACCAGAAATTCTTTATCCATTTTTTCCTTTCTCGGATATTTAACTTGTACCGTAGACAAGGTTCTTGTAAACAGAGCCATCCCAAACTTTGGGGTGGCTGTGTGTTTTTGATTTTAATTTCCCTAAGCTATAGGACCATAAGTGGAAGTGACATAGGCTGTGTTGCTTTGTTTCCTACGTGTTTCAGGATACACCATACATTTCTCCAGAGTGGCTGTTGGCAGTTTACATCCCGCCCATCAGCATAACAAGGCTCCCTGTTCTCCATGACCTGTCCTGTCTTTCTGGAGTTTACACTTTTTTCAGATGGCCCTTTTGACCTGGGGGCAGTGAGACTTCATTGTAGTGCAGATTTCCTTTACACGCTTGCTTGGTTGGCCAAAAAGGGCGTATGCGTTTTTTCCTGAATATATTCAGGAAAAAACGCATACGCCCTTTTTGGCCAAGTGCATCATTGTTGACATTCTGCCTCTTTTCCTACGCTTTAGGTGCAATTCCAGTCTACCCACTGAAATCGTTTTCCTGAAATTCTGCCCCGCTTTCAAGTCCTCTTTGAAGACTTACTTCAGTACATTTTTGGACGATAGCTGTCATTCATAACTCTGCAGGTTTGTGAATTACAGTGCCCCTGAGCTCCTTTCTTCAACTCGTTTTCTTGTGAGCTGGCCGCAAAACCGCAGGATTGCTTCAGGCCCTAATATGTTTCCGGCCGGGCACACTGAGCCTTTGGTTAATTCCTCTTCCTGGTGGGAAATGATCGTTCAATTTGCCCGTGCAGACACCAACAGCTAGTCTCTCATTGGTTCTCCCTATGCCTGTTCATCTTGCGCAGAAATTGCAAACTGTGCCAAACAAGAGGTTAAAGGCACTGACTCTCCAAGTGGGGAGAGTGTTAGTAAAGCGTCTGGAATGGTGAACCCGAGTACCAGGGGACGAAAACTGAGATGCATTTGAAAACGTTTCCCGGTCACACAGTGCACTGTACTGTGGGTTTCCCATGCATGTTTTAGCTGAAGGAAGAATCCCTTAAACCTGGAGAGTTGGGACCCATGGCATGGGTACCATGCAGTATGACTTCAAAGGGTCTGCGTTTGCTCACCGAACCTCACCAATGCTATCAGCCTGAAGTGTCCAGCCTTATGTCTCACCCAGCTCTGGGTGTAGATGTGGTAAATCCAGGTTGCATCACAAGCCCTGAATGAATTATTTAAGAATTGCTCTCTATTTCACTGTCATTGTGTTTTGTCTTTGAAATTTATTTTGATAATGGGATTTATCGGATTTTCACTGCTGCATTTAGGCCGTTGTACACACGCTTGATTTCATTATGGAGACATATAAATCCATGGGTTTTAAGATTCTTACTTGTCAGGTATCTTGCAAGGCGTTGAATATGGGGTGTTGAGTCCATTTCGTTGAGCAAGGAGTAGGTCTTGTCTATTATATATTTGGCTTATGGAACGGTATCTGTGCTAATTTCAATCTCTGGTTTTATGCAGCACCCCAACTCACCTTTCCCCATTAGCAAGCATAAGTTGGTTTTCTAAATTTGAGACCCTGTTCTGTTTTGTAATTCAGTTTATGTGTAGCCAAGTTTACATTCCGTGTATTACTTATATATTATGATGTTTCTATTTCTGTGTGACGTATTTCTCGTAGAATCATCGTACCTGAATCCACTCATTATGCCGCTATGGGCCTGAAGACGTAGATTTCTTTGCTGAGTGATATTCCATTGTACGTGCGTACCAGAACTTCTTTATCCATTTTTTCCTTTCTCGGATATTTAACTTGTACCGTAGACGAGGTTCTTGTAAACAGAGCCATCCCAAACTTTGGGGTGGTTGTGTGTTTTTGATTTTAATTTCCCTAAGCTATAGGACCATAAGTGGAAGTGCCATAGGCTGTGTTGCTTTGTTTCCTACGTGTTTCAGGATACACCATACATTTCTCCAGAGTGGCTGTCGGCAATTTACATCCCGCCCATCAGCATAACAAGGCTCCCTGTTCTCCATGACCTGTCCTGTCTTTCTGGATTTAACACTTTTTTCAGATGGCCCTTTTGACCGGGGGGCAGTGAGACTTCATTGTAGTGCAGATTTCCTTTACACGCTTGCTTGGTTGGCCCAAAAGGGCGTATGCGTTTTTTCCTGAATATATTCAGGAAAAAACGCGTACGCCCTTTTTGGCCAAGTGCATCATTGTCGACATTCTGCCTCTTTTCCTATGCTTTAAGTGCAATTCCAGTCTACCCCCTGAAATCGTTTTCCTGAAATTCTGCCCCGATTTCAAGTCCTCTTCGAAGACTTACTTCAAAACATTTTTGGACGATAGCTGTCATTCATTACTCTGCAGTTTTGTGAATTACAGTGCCCCTGAGCTCCTTTCTTCAACTCGCTTTCTTGTGAGCTGGCCGCAAACCCGCAGGATTGCTTCAGGCCCTAATATGGTTCCGGCATGGCATGCTGAGCCTTTGGTTAATTCCTCTTCCTGGTGGGAAATGAGCGTTAAATTTCCATGTTCAGACACCTTCACATGAGTCGTCATGGTGCCCCTTTGCCCCGGTTATCTCTATGGAGGTTGGAGTTGGAAGGCCTCCTACCTCAAGATCAGTGTGCCCACGGAGCCAACCCTGCAACTTCAGGGCATGGTTGGGGGTTAGGATCACCACGAGGGTTCCTTTTTCCTTAGGAGGGAGGTGGCCTTTTGGGCTGCTGATTTCCAGGTTATCAGATACTGCCAGTATCTTGGCCAGATGTGGCGGTGGGCCAAGCCCCTTGGTGACCGTAGTTTATCCTACCTGGATCGCATTCTTGCATTGTTCCATTTCAAGTGGTCCCAGGTTTTCCACTAATACTCCAATGGCGATTCACCGTTCACCAGGAATGTAAAGGTCAAAGGGTTTAGCTAAATTAGGGAGTTCCAGGGCAAGGGTCTGAATTGACTGCTCTTTCCATTCTTGAAAGGCCACTTCTGCATTCTATTCAAAAGGATCATCACCTTTTCCTTTCAGTGTTTCATATAGAGGCCGAGCTAGTAGACTGTAGTTAGGGATCCAGAAGCAGCAAACCCTGGCCTCCCCAGGAACCCCTAAGCTGTCTTCTAGTTTCAGAAATGGGTAAGGCTGTAAATTGTTTCTTCCCTTTCCTGGGATGGGCTTCTCCGACCTTCTGTGAGAATGAAGCCCAGGCAGGTCACCGTAGTCTGTGATATTTGAGCTTTTTCTTGGACAACTTGTATCCTTTATTGGCTTCGTAGTTCAGAGGTCTCCTTAGTAGGGCTGGCGATCAGAATGTCGTCTGCATATTGAAGGAGTGTTTCCTTTTCCAGAGGTAGAACTTTTAGGTCTTTAGCTGAGCTTTCCCCAAAGATGGTGTGGGAATTTTTGAACCCTTGGGGCAACACGGCCCGGAAGTATTGTTTTAGCTGTATGTTGAGTCCTGCCACTCACAAGCCAAAATTTCTTGTGACTCTGGGACTAATAGAATACAAAAGAAGGCATCATTGAAGACTAATACAGAATACCATGTCCTGGTGGTTGGTAGAATGACCAGCAGGGTGTAGGATTTAGGAACTACTGGAGGTATATCCTCGGTGGCTTCACTGACTGTCCTGACATCCTTTACCAGGACTCCAGCAGCCCATGGGGCTCTCGAGGTCAGGCCAATCCCAGGATATGGAGCTCACCTGGGCAGGTACCCCACCCCAGCCCACGGGGCTCTCGTGTTCAGGACCCTCCCAGGATATGGGGTTCCCTGGGCAGGTCCCCCTGCAGCCCATGGGGCTCTCGTGGTCAGGCCCCTCCCAGGATACAGAGCTACCCTTGCAGGTACCATGGCAGGGCTGGGAACACAGGAACCGTGCATATCGCCCTCATTGCAGAGCACTCCCAGCTCACCTGTCACTCAGATCTGACACAGAGCACCTCAGAGCAGGACTTGAACTAACAAACAGCAGCTCCGACAGGTCTGTGACGCTGGGCATCACTCTGTGTGGCCTCCCTCCACCTGGTCTTCCAGAGACTTCCACTGCACCCGGGGCACCAGGCCTCTGTCTCCACCCACCAGCCACCCCTCCTCTCCCTGACTCCTGGGTTCCTCTCATTAGGAGAGGGTTTTCTTGAAGTTGTCTCCCACTCATGGGCCAGATAATATAATTAGAAAACAAGCCAGAGCTGCAGCCCCTTGTCTATCCTGACTCTCAGGAGCCCACACCTGTTCCTTGGACCTGGCCGATTCAGCAAGTTCCAGTTTCTGCAACTGTGAGCCCCTGAGGGGTGATTATTGGCTGGCCTGGGAAGCCTGACCGTGCCGGCCAGCCCTCCCCAGGTGTGCCTGGGTTCAGATCAATATAAACACCGCTCCAGGCAGCAAGAGCCCCTGCAGCTGTGCCTGACGCCATTTTCTCTGCCCTGTCAGCAGTCTTGGGGCTGGACTGGTGGGAGGGAGTGAGAGGCCACGGCTTTGTGGGTGGCCCAGTGTGAGTGGGGTTCTGCTGGACTTTCTGCAGCAGTTGCCAAGATGCCACCTGCTAAAGAAGAGGATGTGTCACCCATACCTGCCGCTGGAATTTCTCCCTGGGCAGAGGTGAGTGAGGAAGAAAGCAGTGGGGGCCGGGACAGCAGGGGTATCTCAGGCAGGGAAATGGAAAGCTTCCAGAAGAGCACCCAGGCCCAGGACCATCCTGGCTGGCCTGCAGGCACCAAGTCGGCTGGCATGCTGTCGCTCATGTGGCTCCATGGCCCTTCCTCTAGGCTTTCAAGTCCTTGTACATATTCAGGTGTTTTACCTGGGAAGGGTGGGAACATTTCAGCAGCAGCTGGCCTGGGGCTCGGCCCACGTTTACTCACAGATGCCTCGGCACGTTCCCCCAGCTTTGCAATGAGGACGCTTGTTGCGTGGGGCCTGCTGGCTGAATGGGAGATGATTCCCCACCACCGACCAACTTCAGAATTGTTTACAACTGGAGCAAGTGCCCTGATACGGTTTTCCTCTGTGTAGCTGGTGGGTTCTGTTTTTTTTTCTTTTTTGGTTCAAGGTAGATTTTATTCCTCTTTTTTGTATTTACAGATATAAGCATGGAAATAATTTATTCATATAAATACATGTATGTGAAGGGAAGAATATTTTTTCTGTTTTACTTTTTGTAATTTGAATTTTATTTTATTTTTTTATACAGCAGGTTCTTTTTGGTTATCTATTTTATACATATAAATGTATACATGCCAATCCCAATCTCTCAACTCCTCCCACCACCACCCCCCAACAGCTTTCCCCCCTTGGTGTCCATACGTTTGTTGTCTACATCTGTTGCTCTATTTCTGCCTTGCAAAACGGTTCATCTGTACAATTTGTCTAGGTTCCACATATAGCCATTAATAGACAAGATTTCTTTTTCTCTTTCTGACTTACTTCACTCTGTATGACAGTCTCTAGATCCATCAACGTCTCTACAAATGACCCAATTTCATTCCTTTTTATGGCTTAGTAATATTCCATTTTATATATGTACCACGTCTTTATGCATTCGTCTGTCTGTGGGCATTTAGGTTGCTTCCATTACCTGGATATTGTAAATAGTGATGCAATGAACATTGCGGTGAATGTCTCTTTTTGATTTATGGTTTTGTCTGGGTATATGCCCAGTAGTGGGACTGCTGTATCATATGGTAATTCTATTCTTAGTTTTATAAGAAACTCCATAACTTTCTCCACAGTGACTGTATCAATTTCATTCCCAACAATAGCGGAAGAGGGTTCCTTATCTCCACACCCTTTCCAGCATTTGTTGTTTGTAGATTTTCTGATGATGCCCATTCTAACAGGTGTGAGGTGATACACCATGGATGAGTCTATTTCGTTGAGCAAAGAGTAGGTCTTGTGTATTACATATTTGGCTTATGGAATGGTATGTGTGCTAATTTCAATCTCTGGTTTTATACAGCACCGCAACTCAACTTTCCCCTTAAGCA
The DNA here is from genome assembly GCF_059928025.1 of Delphinapterus leucas. Classification (NCBI taxonomy): domain Eukaryota; kingdom Metazoa; phylum Chordata; class Mammalia; order Artiodactyla; family Monodontidae; genus Delphinapterus; species Delphinapterus leucas. The sequence continues at coordinate 5,033,179 of NW_028322245.1, forward strand.
AGCATAAGTTTTTATCTAAATGTGAGACTCTGTTCGGTTTTGGAATTCAGTTTATGTGTAGCCAAGTTTACACTCTCTCTATTAGTGATATCTTATGATAATTACCTTTCTCTGTGTGACATATTTCTCTTAGAATCATCATACTTAAATCCACTCAATTTGCTGCTACAGGCCTGATGACATTGATTTCATTGCTGAGTGATATTCCATTGTACGTAAGTAGCACAACTCCTTTATCCATATTTTTCTTTCTGGGATATTTAATTTGTACTGGACTCAAGGTTCTTGTAAACACAGCAGCCCTAAATTTGGTGTTGGCTGTGTCTTGTTGATTTTAATTTTCCTAAGCTATAGGGCCAAAAGTGGAAGTGCTCTAGGGTCTGTAGCTTTGTTTTTCAGATGTTTCAGGATACACCATAAACATCTCCAGAGTGTCTGTTGGCAATTTACATCCCGCCCATCAGCATAACAAGGCTCCCTGTTCTCCATGGCCTGTCCTGTGTTTCTGGTTTTTACACATTTTTCAGATGGCCCTTTTGACGAATGGGAAATGAGACTTCATTGTAGTGCGGATTTCCATTGCTCGAGTGCTTGGTTGGCCAAAAAGGGCATATGTGTTTTTTCCTGAATATATTCAGGAAAAAATGTTTACGCACTTTTGTCCAAGTGCATCACTGTCAAAGATCTGCCGCTTTTCACATGCTTTAAACGCAATTCCAATCTACCTCCTGAAATATGATTCCTGCAATTCTGCCTCGTTTTCAAGTCCTCTTTGCAGACTTACTTCAGTATATTTTTGCCAATAGCTGTCATTTATAACTCTGCAGGTTTGTGAATTACAGTGCCTGTGATTTCCTTTCTTAACTCGTTTCCTTGAAAGCTGGCCACAGAACCGCAGGTTTGCTTTAGGCCATAATCAGGGTCTGGCACGGCACTCTGAGCCTTTGGTTAATTCCTCTTCCTGGTGGGAAATTAGAGTTAAATGTGCCCCTCCGGACACCTGCCTCACTCCCAGCCCCTTGGTGATGTGTGTCCTGTGGTTTGAGGCCACATGTGCTGGGTTCCTCACCTTTGGCTGATGTGGCCCCACTGGTGTGAGGACACTCCTGCCTGGTTCCCATCCCCTTGGTGATGTGGGCCATCCGGTGAGAGTCTGATCCTGGTTGGGTTCCTCACACTTCTGTGAGGTGGGCCCTCTTCTCTGACGTCACTTCTGCCTGGCTGGCACACCCCGCCTTGGCGAAGTCGGCCCTCTGGTGGGATTTGGTGCCTGCTGGGTGTCTCCTGCCCTCGGTAATGAGGGCCCTCTGGCGTCAGGCCCTAATTCCTGGGCTCCCAATATTTTCTGATATGCGCCCTGTGGTTCGAGTACACTCGTGCCAGGTTCCCAACCCCATGGGAATGTGGGCCTTCTGCTCTGAGGTCCCAACCGTGGGTTGCTCAGTTTCATGATGAGGGCCCTCTGCTGTGAGTTCTCTCCGGCCTGGATCCCATAGCCTCGCTGCTCCTGGCCACCTGCTGGGAGGTTCCAACTGCGGGATTCCTCACCTTTTTTCTTCTATGGACCCTCTGTTTTGAGACTCCTCCTGCCTGCCTCACTCCCAGTCCCTTGGTGATGTGTGTCCTCTGGTGTGAGGCCACGTGTGCTGGGTCCCTCGCCTTTCGATGATGTGGCCACACTGGTGTGAGGACACTCCTGCCTGCTTCCTATCCCCTTGATGATGTGGGCCCTCTGGTGAGAGTCTGATCCTGGCTGGGTTCCTCACCCTTCTGTGAGGTGGGCCCTCTGCTGTGAGGTCACTCCTGCCTGGCTGGCACACCCCACCTGGGCAACATCGGCCCTCTTGTGGCACTTGGAGCCTGCTGGGAGCCTCCTCCCCTCGGTGATGGGGGCCCTCTAGCGTCAGGCCCTAACTGCTGGGTACCCACATTTTCTGATACGTGCTAAGTGGTGCGAGGACACTCCTGCGAGGTTCCCATCCCCATGGGCATGTGGGCCTTCTGCTCTAAGGTCCCAACACCTGTGTTGTTCACCGTTTCATGATGTTGTCTCTCTGGTGTTAGTTCACTCAGGCCTAGATCCCATAGACTCTGTGCTCTGAGCCGACTGCTGGGAGGTTCCTACTGCTGGATTCCTTACCTTTTTTATTCTTTGGGTCCTGTGTTTTTATGCTCCTACTTCCTGACTCACTCCCAGCTCCTTTGTGATGTAGGTCCTCTGGTTTAAGGCCACATGTACCGGTTTCCTCACCTTTATTGATGTGGCCCCACTGGTGTGAGGACACTCCTGCCTGGTTCCCATCCCCTTGGTGATTGGGGCCCTCTTGTGAGAGTCTGATCCTGTCTGGATTCCTCACACTTCTGGGAGGTGGGCCCTCTGCTGTGAGGTCACTCCTGCCTGGCTGGCACACGTCACGTTGGCGATGTGGGCCCTCAGTTGGGAGTTGGTGCCTGCTGGGAGTCTCCTCCCCTCGGTAATGAGGGCCCTCTGGCGTCAGGCCCTAACTCATGGGCTCCCAAAATTTTCTGATGTGCGCCCTGTCGTGTGAGTACACTCCAGCCAGGGTCCCTTCCCTAGGGGATGTGGGCTTTCTGCTCTGTGGTCCCAACGGCTGGGTTGCTCACAGTGTCAGAATGTGGGCCCTCTGTTTTGAGTTCAGTCAGGCCTGGATCCCATAGCCTCGCTGCTCCTGGCCGCCTGCTGGGAGGTTCCAACTGCGGGATTCCTCACCTTTTTTACGCAATGGGCCCTCTGTTTTGAGGCTCCTCCTGCCTGCCTCACTCCCAGCCCCTTGGTGATGTGTGTCCTGTAGTTTGAGGCCACGTGTGCTGGGTCCGTCACATTTCGGTGATGTGACCCCACTGGTGTGAGGACACTCCTGCCTGGTTTCCATTCCCTTGGTGATGTGGGCCCTCTGGTGAGAGTCTGATCCTCTTTGGGTTCCTCACACTTTTGTGTGGTTGGCCCTCTGCTCTGAGGTCACTCCTGCCTGGCTGGCACACCCCGCATTGGCGACGTCGGCCCTCTGGTAGAAGTTGGAGCTTGCTGGGAGCCTCCTCTCCTCAGTGATGAGGGCCCTCTGGCGTCCGGCCCTAACTGCTGGGCTCCCCACATTTTCTGTTGTGTGCCCACTGGTGCGATGACACTCCTGCTTGGTTCCCTTCCCCATGGGGATGTGGGCCTTGTGCTCTGAGGTCACAACGGCTGGGTTGCTTACAGTATCACGATGAGGGCCCTCTGTTGTGAGTTCATCACTGCCTGGATCCCATAGCCTCGGTGCTCTGGGCCGCCTGCTGGGATGTTCCAACTGCTGGATTCCTCACCTTTTTATACAATGGGCCATGTGTTTTGAGGTTAATCCTGCCTGCCTCGCTTTGAGACCCATGGTGATGTGGGTCTTCTGGTTTGAGGCCACATGTGCTGGGTACCTCAACTTTCGATGATGTGGCCCCACGGGTGTGAGGACACTCGTGCCTGATTCCCAGCCCCTTGCTTATGTGGGCACTCTGGTGAGAGTCTGATCATGACTGGGTTCCTTACCCTTCTGTGAGGTGGGCGCTCTGATGTGAGGTCACTCCTGCCTGGATGGCTCACGTCGCCTTGGCGACGTAGGCCCTCTGTTGGCCACTGAAGCATGCTGGGAGCCTCCTACCCTCTTTAATGAGGGCCCTGGAAGAAACGCATATGCCCTTTTTGACCAAGTGCATCATTGTCGAAGTTCTGCCTCTTCTCCTATACTTTCAGAGGACTTCCCATCTACCTCCTGAAATCGTATTCCTGGAATTCTGCCCCGCGTTCAAGTCCTCTTTGCAGCCTTACTTCAATATATTTTTGGACGATAGCTGTCATTTATAACTCTGCAGGTTTGTGAATTACAGTGCCCCTGAGCTCCATTCTTCAACTCGCTTTCTTGTGAGCTGGCCGCAAAACCGCAGGATTGCTTCAGGCCCTAATCTGGTTCCGGCACGGCATGTTGAGCCTTTGGCTAATTCCTCTTCCTGATGGGAAATGAGCGTTAAATTTGCTCGTGCAGACACCTACAGCTAATCTCTCATTGGTTCTCCCTATTCCTGTTCATCTTGCTCAGAAATTCCAAACTGTGCCAAACAGGAGGTTAAAGGCACTGACTCTCCAATTGGGGAAAGAGTTAGTAAAGCGTCTGGAATGGTAAAACCGAGTATGAGGGGAAGAAAACTGAGATGCATTTAAAAAGGTTTCCCGGTCACACGGTGGACCATATTCTGGGTTTCCCATGCGTGTTTTACCTGAAGGAAGAATCCCTTAAACCTGGAGAGGTGGGACCCATGCAATGGGTACCATGCAGTATGACTTCAAATGGCCTGCATTTTCTCACCGAACCTCACCAATGCTATCAGCCCAAAGTGTCGAACCTTATGTCTCACTCAGCTCTAGGTGTAGATGTGGTAAATCCAGGTTGCATCACAAGCCCTGAATGAATTATTTAAGAATTGCTCTCTATTTCACTGTCATTGTGTTTGTTTTTGTAGTTTATTTTGATAATGGGATTTATCGGATTTTCTCTGCTGCCTTCATGCAGCTGTACGCACACTTGATTCTCTTACGGAGACATATAAATCCATGGGTTTGAAGATTCTTACTAGTCATGTGTAATCCTAGGAGTTGAATATGGTGTGTTTAGTCCATTTCGTTGAGCAAGGTGTAAATCTTGACTATTACATATTTGGCTTATGGAAAGCTATGTGTGCTAATTTCTATCTCTGGTTTTATGCAGCACCCCACCTCACCTTTCCCCATAAGCAAGCATAAGTTGGTGTTCTAAATTTGAGACCCTGTTCTGTTTTGTAATTCAGTTCATGTGTAGCCAAGTTTACATTCCGTGCATTAGTGATATCTTATGATGTTTCATTTTCTGTGTGACTTATTTCACTTAGAATCATCGTACCTGGATCCACTCAATATGCCGCGACGGGCCTGATGACATAGATTTCATTGGTGAGTGATATTCCATTGTACGTGCGTACCACAACTTCTTTATCCATTTTTTGCTTTCTGGGATATTTTACTTGTACCGTAGACGAGGTTCTTGTAAACAGAGCCGTCCCAAACTCTGGGGTGGCTGTGTGTTTTTGATTTTAATTTCCCTAAGCTATAGGACCATAAGTGGAAGTGCCATAGGCTGTGTTGCTTTGTTTCCTACGTGTTTCTGGAAACACCATACACTTCTCCAGAGTGGTTGTTGGCAATTTACATCCCGCCCATCAGCATGACAAGGCTCCCTGTTCTCCATGACCTGTCCTGACTTTCTGGATTTTACATTTTTATCAGATGGCCCTTTTGACCGGGGGGCAGTGAGACTTCACTGTAGTGCAGATTTCCTTTACACGCTTGCTTGGTTGGCCAAAAAGGGCGTATGCGTTTTTTCCTGAATATATTCAGGAAAAAACGCATACGCCCTTTTTGGCCAAGTGCATCATTGTCGACATTCTCCCTCTTTTCCTATGCTTTTAGTACAATTCCAGTCTACCCCCTGAAATCGTTTTCCTGAAATTCTGCCCCGCTTTCAAGTCCTCTTCGAAGACTTACTTCAATACATTTTTGGACGATAGCTGTCATTCATAACTCTGCAGGTTTGTGAATTACAGTGCCCCTGAGCTCCTTTCTTCAACTCGCTTTCTTGTGAGCTGGCCGCAAAACCGCAGGATTGCTTCAGGCCCTAATCTGTTTCCGGCAGGGCACGCTGAGCCTTTGGTTAATTCCTCTTCCTGGTGGGAAATGAGCGTTCCATTTGCCCGTGCAGACACCTACAGCTAGTCTCTCATTGCTTCTCCCTATTCCTGTTCATCTTGCGCAGAAATTGCAAACTGTGCCAAACAGGAGGTTAATGGCACTGACTCTCCAAGTGGGGAGAGTGTTAGTAAAGCGTTCAAATGTTGAACCCGAGTACCAGGGGACGAAAACTGAGATGCATTTGAAAACGTTTCCCAATCACACGGTGGACCATACTCTGGGTTTCCCATGCATGTTTTAGCTGAAGGAAGAATCCCTTAAACCTGGAGAGTTGGGACCCATGGAATGGGTACCATGCAGTGTGACTTCAAAGGGTCTGCGTTTGCTCACCGAACCTCACCAATGCTATCAGCCCGAAGTGTCCAGCCTTATGTCTCATCCAGCTCTGGGTGTAGATGTGGTAAATCCAGGTTGCATCACAAGCCCTGAATGAATTATTTAAGAATTGCTCTCTATTTCACTGTCATTGTGTTTTGTTTTTGAAAATCATTTTGATAATGGGATTTATCGGATTTTCACTGCTGCTTTTAGGCCACTGTACACACGCTTGATTTCCTTATGGAGACATATAAATCCATGGGTTTTAAGATTCTTACTTGTCAGGTATCTTCCCAGGCGATGAATATAGGGTGTTGAGTCCATTTCGTTGAGCAAGGAGTAGGTTTTGTCTATTATATATTTGGCTTCTGGAACGGTATCTGTGCTAATTTCAATCTCTGGTTTTATGCAGCATCCCAACTGACCTTTCCCCATAAGCAAGCATAAGTTGGTTTGCTAAATTTGAGACCCTGTTCTGTTTTGTAGTTCAGTTCATGGGTAGCCAAGTTTACATTCCGTGTATTAGTGATAACTTATGATGTTTCTTTTTCTGTCTGACTTATTTCTCATAGAATCATCGTACCTGAATCCACTCATTATGCCGCTACGGTCCTGAAGACGTAGATTTCATTGCTGAGTGATATTCCATTGTACGTGCGTACCAGAAATTCTTTATCCATTTTTTCCTTTCTCGGATATTTAACTTGTACCGTAGACAAGGTTCTTGTAAACAGAGCCATCCCAAACTTTGGGGTGGCTGTGTGTTTTTGATTTTAATTTCCCTAAGCTATAGGACCATAAGTGGAAGTGACATAGGCTGTGTTGCTTTGTTTCCTACGTGTTTCAGGATACACCATACATTTCTCCAGAGTGGCTGTTGGCAGTTTACATCCCGCCCATCAGCATAACAAGGCTCCCTGTTCTCCATGACCTGTCCTGTCTTTCTGGAGTTTACACTTTTTTCAGATGGCCCTTTTGACCTGGGGGCAGTGAGACTTCATTGTAGTGCAGATTTCCTTTACACGCTTGCTTGGTTGGCCAAAAAGGGCGTATGCGTTTTTTCCTGAATATATTCAGGAAAAAACGCATACGCCCTTTTTGGCCAAGTGCATCATTGTTGACATTCTGCCTCTTTTCCTACGCTTTAGGTGCAATTCCAGTCTACCCACTGAAATCGTTTTCCTGAAATTCTGCCCCGCTTTCAAGTCCTCTTTGAAGACTTACTTCAGTACATTTTTGGACGATAGCTGTCATTCATAACTCTGCAGGTTTGTGAATTACAGTGCCCCTGAGCTCCTTTCTTCAACTCGTTTTCTTGTGAGCTGGCCGCAAAACCGCAGGATTGCTTCAGGCCCTAATATGTTTCCGGCCGGGCACACTGAGCCTTTGGTTAATTCCTCTTCCTGGTGGGAAATGATCGTTCAATTTGCCCGTGCAGACACCAACAGCTAGTCTCTCATTGGTTCTCCCTATGCCTGTTCATCTTGCGCAGAAATTGCAAACTGTGCCAAACAAGAGGTTAAAGGCACTGACTCTCCAAGTGGGGAGAGTGTTAGTAAAGCGTCTGGAATGGTGAACCCGAGTACCAGGGGACGAAAACTGAGATGCATTTGAAAACGTTTCCCGGTCACACAGTGCACTGTACTGTGGGTTTCCCATGCATGTTTTAGCTGAAGGAAGAATCCCTTAAACCTGGAGAGTTGGGACCCATGGCATGGGTACCATGCAGTATGACTTCAAAGGGTCTGCGTTTGCTCACCGAACCTCACCAATGCTATCAGCCTGAAGTGTCCAGCCTTATGTCTCACCCAGCTCTGGGTGTAGATGTGGTAAATCCAGGTTGCATCACAAGCCCTGAATGAATTATTTAAGAATTGCTCTCTATTTCACTGTCATTGTGTTTTGTCTTTGAAATTTATTTTGATAATGGGATTTATCGGATTTTCACTGCTGCATTTAGGCCGTTGTACACACGCTTGATTTCATTATGGAGACATATAAATCCATGGGTTTTAAGATTCTTACTTGTCAGGTATCTTGCAAGGCGTTGAATATGGGGTGTTGAGTCCATTTCGTTGAGCAAGGAGTAGGTCTTGTCTATTATATATTTGGCTTATGGAACGGTATCTGTGCTAATTTCAATCTCTGGTTTTATGCAGCACCCCAACTCACCTTTCCCCATTAGCAAGCATAAGTTGGTTTTCTAAATTTGAGACCCTGTTCTGTTTTGTAATTCAGTTTATGTGTAGCCAAGTTTACATTCCGTGTATTACTTATATATTATGATGTTTCTATTTCTGTGTGACGTATTTCTCGTAGAATCATCGTACCTGAATCCACTCATTATGCCGCTATGGGCCTGAAGACGTAGATTTCTTTGCTGAGTGATATTCCATTGTACGTGCGTACCAGAACTTCTTTATCCATTTTTTCCTTTCTCGGATATTTAACTTGTACCGTAGACGAGGTTCTTGTAAACAGAGCCATCCCAAACTTTGGGGTGGTTGTGTGTTTTTGATTTTAATTTCCCTAAGCTATAGGACCATAAGTGGAAGTGCCATAGGCTGTGTTGCTTTGTTTCCTACGTGTTTCAGGATACACCATACATTTCTCCAGAGTGGCTGTCGGCAATTTACATCCCGCCCATCAGCATAACAAGGCTCCCTGTTCTCCATGACCTGTCCTGTCTTTCTGGATTTAACACTTTTTTCAGATGGCCCTTTTGACCGGGGGGCAGTGAGACTTCATTGTAGTGCAGATTTCCTTTACACGCTTGCTTGGTTGGCCCAAAAGGGCGTACGCGTTTTTTCCTGAATATATTCAGGAAAAAACGCGTACGCCCTTTTTGGCCAAGTGCATCATTGTCGACATTCTGCCTCTTTTCCTATGCTTTAAGTGCAATTCCAGTCTACCCCCTGAAATCGTTTTCCTGAAATTCTGCCCCGATTTCAAGTCCTCTTCGAAGACTTACTTCAAAACATTTTTGGACGATAGCTGTCATTCATTACTCTGCAGTTTTGTGAATTACAGTGCCCCTGAGCTCCTTTCTTCAACTCGCTTTCTTGTGAGCTGGCCGCAAACCCGCAGGATTGCTTCAGGCCCTAATATGGTTCCGGCATGGCATGCTGAGCCTTTGGTTAATTCCTCTTCCTGGTGGGAAATGAGCGTTAAATTTCCATGTTCAGACACCTTCACATGAGTCGTCATGGTGCCCCTTTGCCCCGGTTATCTCTATGGAGGTTGGAGTTGGAAGGCCTCCTACCTCAAGATCAGTGTGCCCACGGAGCCAACCCTGCAACTTCAGGGCATGGTTGGGGGTTAGGATCACCACGAGGGTTCCTTTTTCCTTAGGAGGGAGGTGGCCTTTTGGGCTGCTGATTTCCAGGTTATCAGATACTGCCAGTATCTTGGCCAGATGTGGCGGTGGGCCAAGCCCCTTGGTGACCGTAGTTTATCCTACCTGGATCGCATTCTTGCATTGTTCCATTTCAAGTGGTCCCAGGTTTTCCACTAATACTCCAATGGCGATTCACCGTTCACCAGGAATGTAAAGGTCAAAGGGTTTAGCTAAATTAGGGAGTTCCAGGGCAAGGGTCTGAATTGACTGCTCTTTCCATTCTTGAAAGGCCACTTCTGCATTCTATTCAAAAGGATCATCACCTTTTCCTTTCAGTGTTTCATATAGAGGCCGAGCTAGTAGACTGTAGTTAGGGATCCAGAAGCAGCAAACCCTGGCCTCCCCAGGAACCCCTAAGCTGTCTTCTAGTTTCAGAAATGGGTAAGGCTGTAAATTGTTTCTTCCCTTTCCTGGGATGGGCTTCTCCGACCTTCTGTGAGAATGAAGCCCAGGCAGGTCACCGTAGTCTGTGATATTTGAGCTTTTTCTTGGACAACTTGTATCCTTTATTGGCTTCGTAGTTCAGAGGTCTCCTTAGTAGGGCTGGCGATCAGAATGTCGTCTGCATATTGAAGGAGTGTTTCCTTTTCCAGAGGTAGAACTTTTAGGTCTTTAGCTGAGCTTTCCCCAAAGATGGTGTGGGAATTTTTGAACCCTTGGGGCAACACGGCCCGGAAGTATTGTTTTAGCTGTATGTTGAGTCCTGCCACTCACAAGCCAAAATTTCTTGTGACTCTGGGACTAATAGAATACAAAAGAAGGCATCATTGAAGACTAATACAGAATACCATGTCCTGGTGGTTGGTAGAATGACCAGCAGGGTGTAGGATTTAGGAACTACTGGAGGTATATCCTCGGTGGCTTCACTGACTGTCCTGACATCCTTTACCAGGACTCCAGCAGCCCATGGGGCTCTCGAGGTCAGGCCAATCCCAGGATATGGAGCTCACCTGGGCAGGTACCCCACCCCAGCCCACGGGGCTCTCGTGTTCAGGACCCTCCCAGGATATGGGGTTCCCTGGGCAGGTCCCCCTGCAGCCCATGGGGCTCTCGTGGTCAGGCCCCTCCCAGGATACAGAGCTACCCTTGCAGGTACCATGGCAGGGCTGGGAACACAGGAACCGTGCATATCGCCCTCATTGCAGAGCACTCCCAGCTCACCTGTCACTCAGATCTGACACAGAGCACCTCAGAGCAGGACTTGAACTAACAAACAGCAGCTCCGACAGGTCTGTGACGCTGGGCATCACTCTGTGTGGCCTCCCTCCACCTGGTCTTCCAGAGACTTCCACTGCACCCGGGGCACCAGGCCTCTGTCTCCACCCACCAGCCACCCCTCCTCTCCCTGACTCCTGGGTTCCTCTCATTAGGAGAGGGTTTTCTTGAAGTTGTCTCCCACTCATGGGCCAGATAATATAATTAGAAAACAAGCCAGAGCTGCAGCCCCTTGTCTATCCTGACTCTCAGGAGCCCACACCTGTTCCTTGGACCTGGCCGATTCAGCAAGTTCCAGTTTCTGCAACTGTGAGCCCCTGAGGGGTGATTATTGGCTGGCCTGGGAAGCCTGACCGTGCCGGCCAGCCCTCCCCAGGTGTGCCTGGGTTCAGATCAATATAAACACCGCTCCAGGCAGCAAGAGCCCCTGCAGCTGTGCCTGACGCCATTTTCTCTGCCCTGTCAGCAGTCTTGGGGCTGGACTGGTGGGAGGGAGTGAGAGGCCACGGCTTTGTGGGTGGCCCAGTGTGAGTGGGGTTCTGCTGGACTTTCTGCAGCAGTTGCCAAGATGCCACCTGCTAAAGAAGAGGATGTGTCACCCATACCTGCCGCTGGAATTTCTCCCTGGGCAGAGGTGAGTGAGGAAGAAAGCAGTGGGGGCCGGGACAGCAGGGGTATCTCAGGCAGGGAAATGGAAAGCTTCCAGAAGAGCACCCAGGACCAGGACCATCCTGGCTGGCCTGCAGGCACCAAGTCTGCTGGCATGCTGTCGCTCATGTGGCTCCATGGCCCTTCCTCTAGGCTTTCAAGTCCTTGTACATATTCAGGTGTTTTACCTGGGAAGGGTGGGAACATTTCAGCAGCAGCTGGCCTGGGGCTCGGCCCACGTTTACTCACAGATGCCTCGGCACGTTCCCCCAGCTTTGCAATGAGGACGCTTGTTGCGTGGGGCCTGCTGGCTGAATGGGAGATGATTCCCCACCACCGACCAACTTCAGAATTGTTTACAACTGGAGCAAGTGCCCTGATACGGTTTTCCTCTGTGTAGCTGGTGGGTTCTGTTTTTTTTTCTTTTTTGGTTCAAGGTAGATTTTATTCCTCTTTTTTGTATTTACAGATATAAGCATGGAAATAATTTATTCATATAAATACATGTATGTGAAGGGAAGAATATTTTTTCTGTTTTACTTTTTGTAATTTGAATTTTATTTTATTTTTTTATACAGCAGGTTCTTTTTGGTTATCTATTTTATACATATAAATGTATACATGCCAATCCCAATCTCTCAACTCCTCCCACCACCACCCCCCAACAGCTTTCCCCCCTTGGTGTCCATACGTTTGTTGTCTACATCTGTTGCTCTATTTCTGCCTTGCAAAACGGTTCATCTGTACAATTTGTCTAGGTTCCACATATAGCCATTAATAGACAAGATTTCTTTTTCTCTTTCTGACTTACTTCACTCTGTATGACAGTCTCTAGATCCATCAACGTCTCTACAAATGACCCAATTTCATTCCTTTTTATGGCTTAGTAATATTCCATTTTATATATGTACCACGTCTTTATGCATTCGTCTGTCTGTGGGCATTTAGGTTGCTTCCATTACCTGGATATTGTAAATAGTGATGCAATGAACATTGCGGTGAATGTCTCTTTTTGATTTATGGTTTTGTCTGGGTATATGCCCAGTAGTGGGACTGCTGTATCATATGGTAATTCTATTCTTAGTTTTATAAGAAACTCCATAACTTTCTCCACAGTGACTGTATCAATTTCATTCCCAACAATAGCGGAAGAGGGTTCCTTATCTCCACACCCTTTCCAGCATTTGTTGTTTGTAGATTTTCTGATGATGCCCATTCTAACAGGTGTGAGGTGATACACCATGGATGAGTCTATTTCGTTGAGCAAAGAGTAGGTCTTGTGTATTACATATTTGGCTTATGGAATGGTATGTGTGCTAATTTCAATCTCTGGTTTTATACAGCACCGCAACTCAACTTTCCCCTTAAGCAAGCATAAGTTTTTATCTAAATGTGAGACTCTGTTCGGTTTTGGAATTCAGTTTATGTGTAGCCAAGTTTACACTCTCTCTATTAGTGATATCTTATGATAATTACCTTTCTCTGTGTGACATATTTCTCTTAGAATCATCATACTTAAATCCACTCAATTTGCTGCTACAGGCCTGATGACATTGATTTCATTGCTGAGTGATATTCCATTGTACGTAAGTAGCACAACTCCTTTATCCATATTTTTCTTTCTGGGATATTTAATTTGTACTGGACTCAAGGTTCTTGTAAACACAGCAGCCCTAAATTTGGTGTTGGCTGTGTCTTGTTGATTTTAATTTTCCTAAGCTATAGGGCCAAAAGTGGAAGTGCTCTAGGGTCTGTAGCTTTGTTTTTCAGATGTTTCAGGATACACCATAAACATCTCCAGAGTGTCTGTTGGCAATTTACATCCCGCCCATCAGCATAACAAGGCTCCCTGTTCTCCATGGCCTGTCCTGTGTTTCTGGTTTTTACACATTTTTCAGATGGCCCTTTTGACGAATGGGAAATGAGACTTCATTGTAGTGCGGATTTCCATTGCTCGAGTGCTTGGTTGGCCAAAAAGGGCATATGTGTTTTTTCCTGAATATATTCAGGAAAAAATGTTTACGCACTTTTGTCCAAGTGCATCACTGTCAAAGATCTGCCGCTTTTCACATGCTTTAAACGCAATTCCAATCTACCTCCTGAAATATGATTCCTGCAATTCTGCCTCGTTTTCAAGTCCTCTTTGCAGACTTACTTCAGTATATTTTTGCCAATAGCTGTCATTTATAACTCTGCAGGTTTGTGAATTACAGTGCCTGTGATTTCCTTTCTTAACTCGTTTCCTTGAAAGCTGGCCACAGAACCGCAGGTTTGCTTTAGGCCATAATCAGGGTCTGGCACGGCACTCTGAGCCTTTGGTTAATTCCTCTTCCTGGTGGGAAATTAGAGTTAAATGTGCCCCTCCGGACACCTGCCTCACTCCCAGCCCCTTGGTGATGTGTGTCCTGTGGTTTGAGGCCACATGTGCTGGGTTCCTCACCTTTGGCTGATGTGGCCCCACTGGTGTGAGGACACTCCTGCCTGGTTCCCATCCCCTTGGTGATGTGGGCCATCCGGTGAGAGTCTGATCCTGGTTGGGTTCCTCACACTTCTGTGAGGTGGGCCCTCTTCTCTGACGTCACTCCTGCCTGGCTGGCACACCCCGCCTTGGCGAAGTCGGCCCTCTGGTGGGATTTGGTGCCTGCTGGGTGTCTCCTGCCCTCGGTAATGAGGGCCCTCTGGCGTCAGGCCCTAATTCCTGGGCTCCCAATATTTTCTGATATGCGCCCTGTGGTTCGAGTACACTCGTGCCAGGTTCCCAACCCCATGGGAATGTGGGCCTTCTGCTCTGAGGTCCCAACCGTGGGTTGCTCAGTTTCATGATGAGGGCCCTCTGCTGTGAGTTCTCTCCGGCCTGGATCCCATAGCCTCGCTGCTCCTGGCCACCTGCTGGGAGGTTCCAACTGCGGGATTCCTCACCTTTTTTCTTCTATGGACCCTCTGTTTTGAGACTCCTCCTGCCTGCCTCACTCCCAGTCCCTTGGTGATGTGTGTCCTCTGGTGTGAGGCCACGTGTGCTGGGTCCCTCGCCTTTCGATGATGTGGCCACACTGGTGTGAGGACACTCCTGCCTGCTTCCTATCCCCTTGATGATGTGGGCCCTCTGGTGAGAGTCTGATCCTGGCTGGGTTCCTCACCCTTCTGTGAGGTGGGCCCTCTGCTGTGAGGTCACTCCTGCCTGGCTGGCACACCCCACCTGGGCAACATCGGCCCTCTTGTGGCACTTGGAGCCTGCTGGGAGCCTCCTCCCCTCGGTGATGGGGGCCCTCTAGCGTCAGGCCCTAACTGCTGGGTACCCACATTTTCTGATACGTGCTAAGTGGTGCGAGGACACTCCTGCGAGGTTCCCATCCCCATGGGCATGTGGGCCTTCTGCTCTAAGGTCCCAACACCTGTGTTGTTCACCGTTTCATGATGTTGTCTCTCTGGTGTTAGTTCACTCAGGCCTAGATCCCATAGACTCTGTGCTCTGAGCCGACTGCTGGGAGGTTCCTACTGCTGGATTCCTTACCTTTTTTATTCTTTGGGTCCTGTGTTTTTATGCTCCTACTTCCTGACTCACTCCCAGCTCCTTTGTGATGTAGGTCCTCTGGTTTAAGGCCACATGTACCGGTTTCCTCACCTTTATTGATGTGGCCCCACTGGTGTGAGGACACTCCTGCCTGGTTCCCATCCCCTTGGTGATTGGGGCCCTCTTGTGAGAGTCTGATCCTGTCTGGATTCCTCACACTTCTGGGAGGTGGGCCCTCTGCTGTGAGGTCACTCCTGCCTGGCTGGCACACGTCACGTTGGCGATGTGGGCCCTCAGTTGGGAGTTGGTGCCTGCTGGGAGTCTCCTCCCCTCGGTAATGAGGGCCCTCTGGCGTCAGGCCCTAACTCATGGGCTCCCAAAATTTTCTGATGTGCGCCCTGTCGTGTGAGTACACTCCAGCCAGGGTCCCTTCCCTAGGGGATGTGGGCTTTCTGCTCTGTGGTCCCAACGGCTGGGTTGCTCACAGTGTCAGAATGTGGGCCCTCTGTTTTGAGTTCAGTCAGGCCTGGATCCCATAGCCTCGCTGCTCCTGGCCGCCTGCTGGGAGGTTCCAACTGCGGGATTCCTCACCTTTTTTACGCAATGGGCCCTCTGTTTTGAGGCTCCTCCTGCCTGCCTCACTCCCAGCCCCTTGGTGATGTGTGTCCTGTAGTTTGAGGCCACGTGTGCTGGGTCCGTCACATTTCGGTGATGTGACCCCACTGGTGTGAGGACACTCCTGCCTGGTTTCCATTCCCTTGGTGATGTGGGCCCTCTGGTGAGAGTCTGATCCTCTTTGGGTTCCTCACACTTTTGTGTGGTTGGCCCTCTGCTCTGAGGTCACTCCTGCCTGGCTGGCACACCCCGCATTGGCGACGTCGGCCCTCTGGTAGAAGTTGGAGCTTGCTGGGAGCCTCCTCTCCTCAGTGATGAGGGCCCTCTGGCGTCCGGCCCTAACTGCTGGGCTCCCCACATTTTCTGTTGTGTGCCCACTGGTGCGATGACACTCCTGCTTGGTTCCCTTCCCCATGGGGATGTGGGCCTTGTGCTCTGAGGTCACAACGGCTGGGTTGCTTACAGTATCACGATGAGGGCCCTCTGTTGTGAGTTCATCACTGCCTGGATCCCATAGCCTCGGTGCTCTGGGCCGCCTGCTGGGATGTTCCAACTGCTGGATTCCTCACCTTTTTATACAATGGGCCATGTGTTTTGAGGTTAATCCTGCCTGCCTCGCTTTGAGACCCATGGTGATGTGGGTCTTCTGGTTTGAGGCCACATGTGCTGGGTACCTCAACTTTCGATGATGTGGCCCCACGGGTGTGAGGACACTCGTGCCTGATTCCCAGCCCCTTGCTTATGTGGGCACTCTGGTGAGAGTCTGATCATGACTGGGTTCCTTACCCTTCTGTGAGGTGGGCGCTCTGATGTGAGGTCACTCCTGCCTGGATGGCTCACGTCGCCTTGGCGACGTAGGCCCTCTGTTGGCCACTGAAGCATGCTGGGAGCCTCCTACCCTCTTTAATGAGGGCCCTGGAAGAAACGCATATGCCCTTTTTGACCAAGTGCATCATTGTCGAAGTTCTGCCTCTTCTCCTATACTTTCAGAGGACTTCCCATCTACCTCCTGAAATCGTATTCCTGGAATTCTGCCCCGCGTTCAAGTCCTCTTTGCAGCCTTACTTCAATATATTTTTGGACGATAGCTGTCATTTATAACTCTGCAGGTTTGTGAATTACAGTGCCCCTGAGCTCCATTCTTCAACTCGCTTTCTTGTGAGCTGGCCGCAAAACCGCAGGATTGCTTCAGGCCCTAATCTGGTTCCGGCACGGCATGTTGAGCCTTTGGCTAATTCCTCTTCCTGATGGGAAATGAGCGTTAAATTTGCTCGTGCAGACACCTACAGCTAATCTCTCATTGGTTCTCCCTATTCCTGTTCATCTTGCTCAGAAATTCCAAACTGTGCCAAACAGGAGGTTAAAGGCACTGACTCTCCAATTGGGGAAAGAGTTAGTAAAGCGTCTGGAATGGTAAAACCGAGTATGAGGGGAAGAAAACTGAGATGCATTTAAAAAGGTTTCCCGGTCACACGGTGGACCATATTCTGGGTTTCCCATGCGTGTTTTACCTGAAGGAAGAATCCCTTAAACCTGGAGAGGTGGGACCCATGCAATGGGTACCATGCAGTATGACTTCAAATGGCCTGCATTTTCTCACCGAACCTCACCAATGCTATCAGCCCAAAGTGTCGAACCTTATGTCTCACTCAGCTCTAGGTGTAGATGTGGTAAATCCAGGTTGCATCACAAGCCCTGAAGGAATTATTTAAGAATTGCTCTCTATTTCACTGTCATTGTGTTTGTTTTTGTAGTTTATTTTGATAATGGGATTTATCGGATTTTCTCTGCTGCCTTCATGCAGCTGTACGCACACTTGATTCTCTTACGGAGACATATAAATCCATGGGTTTGAAGATTCTTACTAGTCATGTGTAATCCTAGGAGTTGAATATGGTGTGTTTAGTCCATTTCGTTGAGCAAGGTGTAAATCTTGACTATTACATATTTGGCTTATGGAAAGCTATGTGTGCTAATTTCTATCTCTGGTTTTATGCAGCACCCCACCTCACCTTTCCCCATAAGCAAGCATAAGTTGGTGTTCTAAATTTGAGACCCTGTTCTGTTTTGTAATTCAGTTCATGTGTAGCCAAGTTTACATTCCGTGCATTAGTGATATCTTATGATGTTTCATTTTCTGTGTGACTTATTTCACTTAGAATCATCGTACCTGGATCCACTCAATATGCCGCGACGGGCCTGATGACATAGATTTCATTGGTGAGTGATATTCCATTGTACGTGCGTACCACAACTTCTTTATCCATTTTTTGCTTTCTGGGATATTTTACTTGTACCGTAGACGAGGTTCTTGTAAACAGAGCCGTCCCAAACTCTGGGGTGGCTGTGTGTTTTTGATTTTAATTTCCCTAAGCTATAGGACCATAAGTGGAAGTGCCATAGGCTGTGTTGCTTTGTTTCCTACGTGTTTCTGGAAACACCATACACTTCTCCAGAGTGGTTGTTGGCAATTTACATCCCGCCCATCAGCATGACAAGGCTCCCTGTTCTCCATGACCTGTCCTGACTTTCTGGATTTTACATTTTTATCAGATGGCCCTTTTGACCGGGGGGCAGTGAGACTTCACTGTAGTGCAGATTTCCTTTACACGCTTGCTTGGTTGGCCAAAAAGGGCGTATGCGTTTTTTCCTGAATATATTCAGGAAAAAACGCATACGCCCTTTTTGGCCAAGTGCATCATTGTCGACATTCTCCCTCTTTTCCTATGCTTTTAGTACAATTCCAGTCTACCCCCTGAAATCGTTTTCCTGAAATTCTGCCCCGCTTTCAAGTCCTCTTCGAAGACTTACTTCAATACATTTTTGGACGATAGCTGTCATTCATAACTCTGCAGGTTTGTGAATTACAGTGCCCCTGAGCTCCTTTCTTCAACTCGCTTTCTTGTGAGCTGGCCGCAAAACCGCAGGATTGCTTCAGGCCCTAATCTGTTTCCGGCAGGGCACGCTGAGCCTTTGGTTAATTCCTCTTCCTGGTGGGAAATGAGCGTTCCATTTGCCCGTGCAGACACCTACAGCTAGTCTCTCATTGCTTCTCCCTATTCCTGTTCATCTTGCGCAGAAATTGCAAACTGTGCCAAACAGGAGGTTAATGGCACTGACTCTCCAAGTGGGGAGAGTGTTAGTAAAGCGTTCAAATGTTGAACCCGAGTACCAGGGGACGAAAACTGAGATGCATTTGAAAACGTTTCCCAATCACACGGTGGACCATACTCTGGGTTTCCCATGCATGTTTTAGCTGAAGGAAGAATCCCTTAAACCTGGAGAGTTGGGACCCATGGAATGGGTACCATGCAGTGTGACTTCAAAGGGTCTGCGTTTGCTCACCGAACCTCACCAATGCTATCAGCCCGAAGTGTCCAGCCTTATGTCTCATCCAGCTCTGGGTGTAGATGTGGTAAATCCAGGTTGCATCACAAGCCCTGAATGAATTATTTAAGAATTGCTCTCTATTTCACTGTCATTGTGTTTTGTTTTTGAAAATCATTTTGATAATGGGATTTATCGGATTTTCACTGCTGCTTTTAGGCCACTGTACACACGCTTGATTTCCTTATGGAGACATATAAATCCATGGGTTTTAAGATTCTTACTTGTCAGGTATCTTCCCAGGCGATGAATATAGGGTGTTGAGTCCATTTCGTTGAGCAAGGAGTAGGTTTTGTCTATTATATATTTGGCTTCTGGAACGGTATCTGTGCTAATTTCAATCTCTGGTTTTATGCAGCATCCCAACTGACCTTTCCCCATAAGCAAGCATAAGTTGGTTTGCTAAATTTGAGACCCTGTTCTGTTTTGTAGTTCAGTTCATGGGTAGCCAAGTTTACATTCCGTGTATTAGTGATAACTTATGATGTTTCTTTTTCTGTCTGACTTATTTCTCATAGAATCATCGTACCTGAATCCACTCATTATGCCGCTACGGTCCTGAAGACGTAGATTTCATTGCTGAGTGATATTCCATTGTACGTGCGTACCAGAAATTCTTTATCCATTTTTTCCTTTCTCGGATATTTAACTTGTACCGTAGACAAGGTTCTTGTAAACAGAGCCATCCCAAACTTTGGGGTGGCTGTGTGTTTTTGATTTTAATTTCCCTAAGCTATAGGACCATAAGTGGAAGTGACATAGGCTGTGTTGCTTTGTTTCCTACGTGTTTCAGGATACACCATACATTTCTCCAGAGTGGCTGTTGGCAGTTTACATCCCGCCCATCAGCATAACAAGGCTCCCTGTTCTCCATGACCTGTCCTGTCTTTCTGGAGTTTACACTTTTTTCAGATGGCCCTTTTGACCTGGGGGCAGTGAGACTTCATTGTAGTGCAGATTTCCTTTACACGCTTGCTTGGTTGGCCAAAAAGGGCGTATGCGTTTTTTCCTGAATATATTCAGGAAAAAACGCATACGCCCTTTTTGGCCAAGTGCATCATTGTTGACATTCTGCCTCTTTTCCTACGCTTTAGGTGCAATTCCAGTCTACCCACTGAAATCGTTTTCCTGAAATTCTGCCCCGCTTTCAAGTCCTCTTTGAAGACTTACTTCAGTACATTTTTGGACGATAGCTGTCATTCATAACTCTGCAGGTTTGTGAATTACAGTGCCCCTGAGCTCCTTTCTTCAACTCGTTTTCTTGTGAGCTGGCCGCAAAACCGCAGGATTGCTTCAGGCCCTAATATGTTTCCGGCCGGGCACACTGAGCCTTTGGTTAATTCCTCTTCCTGGTGGGAAATGATCGTTCAATTTGCCCGTGCAGACACCAACAGCTAGTCTCTCATTGGTTCTCCCTATGCCTGTTCATCTTGCGCAGAAATTGCAAACTGTGCCAAACAAGAGGTTAAAGGCACTGACTCTCCAAGTGGGGAGAGTGTTAGTAAAGCGTCTGGAATGGTGAACCCGAGTACCAGGGGACGAAAACTGAGATGCATTTGAAAACGTTTCCCGGTCACACAGTGCACTGTACTGTGGGTTTCCCATGCATGTTTTAGCTGAAGGAAGAATCCCTTAAACCTGGAGAGTTGGGACCCATGGCATGGGTACCATGCAGTATGACTTCAAAGGGTCTGCGTTTGCTCACCGAACCTCACCAATGCTATCAGCCTGAAGTGTCCAGCCTTATGTCTCACCCAGCTCTGGGTGTAGATGTGGTAAATCCAGGTTGCATCACAAGCCCTGAATGAATTATTTAAGAATTGCTCTCTATTTCACTGTCATTGTGTTTTGTCTTTGAAATTTATTTTGATAATGGGATTTATCGGATTTTCACTGCTGCATTTAGGCCGTTGTACACACGCTTGATTTCATTATGGAGACATATAAATCCATGGGTTTTAAGATTCTTACTTGTCAGGTATCTTGCAAGGCGTTGAATATGGGGTGTTGAGTCCATTTCGTTGAGCAAGGAGTAGGTCTTGTCTATTATATATTTGGCTTATGGAACGGTATCTGTGCTAATTTCAATCTCTGGTTTTATGCAGCACCCCAACTCACCTTTCCCCATTAGCAAGCATAAGTTGGTTTTCTAAATTTGAGACCCTGTTCTGTTTTGTAATTCAGTTTATGTGTAGCCAAGTTTACATTCCGTGTATTACTTATATATTATGATGTTTCTATTTCTGTGTGACGTATTTCTCGTAGAATCATCGTACCTGAATCCACTCATTATGCCGCTATGGGCCTGAAGACGTAGATTTCTTTGCTGAGTGATATTCCATTGTACGTGCGTACCAGAACTTCTTTATCCATTTTTTCCTTTCTCGGATATTTAACTTGTACCGTAGACGAGGTTCTTGTAAACAGAGCCATCCCAAACTTTGGGGTGGTTGTGTGTTTTTGATTTTAATTTCCCTAAGCTATAGGACCATAAGTGGAAGTGCCATAGGCTGTGTTGCTTTGTTTCCTACGTGTTTCAGGATACACCATACATTTCTCCAGAGTGGCTGTCGGCAATTTACATCCCGCCCATCAGCATAACAAGGCTCCCTGTTCTCCATGACCTGTCCTGTCTTTCTGGATTTAACACTTTTTTCAGATGGCCCTTTTGACCGGGGGGCAGTGAGACTTCATTGTAGTGCAGATTTCCTTTACACGCTTGCTTGGTTGGCCCAAAAGGGCGTATGCGTTTTTTCCTGAATATATTCAGGAAAAAACGCGTACGCCCTTTTTGGCCAAGTGCATCATTGTCGACATTCTGCCTCTTTTCCTATGCTTTAAGTGCAATTCCAGTCTACCCCCTGAAATCGTTTTCCTGAAATTCTGCCCCGATTTCAAGTCCTCTTCGAAGACTTACTTCAAAACATTTTTGGACGATAGCTGTCATTCATTACTCTGCAGTTTTGTGAATTACAGTGCCCCTGAGCTCCTTTCTTCAACTCGCTTTCTTGTGAGCTGGCCGCAAACCCGCAGGATTGCTTCAGGCCCTAATATGGTTCCGGCATGGCATGCTGAGCCTTTGGTTAATTCCTCTTCCTGGTGGGAAATGAGCGTTAAATTTCCATGTTCAGACACCTTCACATGAGTCGTCATGGTGCCCCTTTGCCCCGGTTATCTCTATGGAGGTTGGAGTTGGAAGGCCTCCTCACTCAAGATCAGTGTGCCCACGGAGCCAACCCTGCAACTTCAGGGCATGGTTGGGGGTTAGGATCACCACGAGGGTTCCTTTTTCCTTAGGAGGGAGGTGGCCTTTTGGGCTGCTGATTTCCAGGTTATCAGATACTGCCAGTATCTTGGCCAGATGTGGCGGTGGGCCAAGCCCCTTGGTGACCGTAGTTTATCCTACCTGGATCGCATTCTTGCATTGTTCCATTTCAAGTGGTCCCAGGTTTTCCACTAATACTCCAATGGCGATTCACCGTTCACCAGGAATGTAAAGGTCAAAGGGTTTAGCTAAATTAGGGAGTTCCAGGGCAAGGGTCTGAATTGACTGCTCTTTCCATTCTTGAAAGGCCACTTCTGCATTCTATTCAAAAGGATCATCACCTTTTCCTTTCAGTGTTTCATATAGAGGCCGAGCTAGTAGACTGTAGTTAGGGATCCAGAAGCAGCAAACCCTGGCCTCCCCAGGAACCCCTAAGCTGTCTTCTAGTTTCAGAAATGGGTAAGGCTGTAAATTGTTTCTTCCCTTTCCTGGGATGGGCTTCTCCGACCTTCTGTGAGAATGAAGCCCAGGCAGGTCACCGTAGTCTGTGATATTTGAGCTTTTTCTTGGACAACTTGTATCCTTTATTGGCTTCGTAGTTCAGAGGTCTCCTTAGTAGGGCTGGCGATCAGAATGTCGTCTGCATATTGAAGGAGTGTTTCCTTTTCCAGAGGTAGAACTTTTAGGTCTTTAGCTGAGCTTTCCCCAAAGATGGTGTGGGAATTTTTGAACCCTTGGGGCAACACGGCCCGGAAGTATTGTTTTAGCTGTATGTTGAGTCCTGCCACTCACAAGCCAAAATTTCTTGTGACTCTGGGACTAATAGAATACAAAAGAAGGCATCATTGAAGACTAATACAGAATACCATGTCCTGGTGGTTGGTAGAATGACCAGCAGGGTGTAGGATTTAGGAACTACTGGAGGTATATCCTCGGTGGCTTCACTGACTGTCCTGACATCCTTTACCAGGACTCCAGCAGCCCATGGGGCTCTCGAGGTCAGGCCAATCCCAGGATATGGAGCTCACCTGGGCAGGTACCCCACCCCAGCCCACGGGGCTCTCGTGTTCAGGACCCTCCCAGGATATGGGGTTCCCTGGGCAGGTCCCCCTGCAGCCCATGGGGCTCTCGTGGTCAGGCCCCTCCCAGGATACAGAGCTACCCTTGCAGGTACCATGGCAGGGCTGGGAACACAGGAACCGTGCATATCGCCCTCATTGCAGAGCACTCCCAGCTCACCTGTCACTCAGATCTGACACAGAGCACCTCAGAGCAGGACTTGAACTAACAAACAGCAGCTCCGACAGGTCTGTGACGCTGGGCATCACTCTGTGTGGCCTCCCTCCACCTGGTCTTCCAGAGACTTCCACTGCACCCGGGGCACCAGGCCTCTGTCTCCACCCACCAGCCACCCCTCCTCTCCCTGACTCCTGGGTTCCTCTCATTAGGAGAGGGTTTTCTTGAAGTTGTCTCCCACTCATGGGCCAGATAATATAATTAGAAAACAAGCCAGAGCTGCAGCCCCTTGTCTATCCTGACTCTCAGGAGCCCACACCTGTTCCTTGGACCTGGCCGATTCAGCAAGTTCCAGTTTCTGCAACTGTGAGCCCCTGAGGGGTGATTATTGGCTGGCCTGGGAAGCCTGACCGTGCCGGCCAGCCCTCCCCAGGTGTGCCTGGGTTCAGATCAATATAAACACCGCTCCAGGCAGCAAGAGCCCCTGCAGCTGTGCCTGACGCCATTTTCTCTGCCCTGTCAGCAGTCTTGGGGCTGGACTGGTGGGAGGGAGTGAGAGGCCACGGCTTTGTGGGTGGCCCAGTGTGAGTGGGGTTCTGCTGGACTTTCTGCAGCAGTTGCCAAGATGCCACCTGCTAAAGAAGAGGATGTGTCACCCATACCTGCCGCTGGAATTTCTCCCTGGGCAGAGGTGAGTGAGGAAGAAAGCAGTGGGGGCCGGGACAGCAGGGGTATCTCAGGCAGGGAAATGGAAAGCTTCCAGAAGAGCACCCAGGACCAGGACCATCCTGGCTGGCCTGCAGGCACCAAGTCTGCTGGCATGCTGTCGCTCATGTGGCTCCATGGCCCTTCCTCTAGGCTTTCAAGTCCTTGTACATATTCAGGTGTTTTACCTGGGAAGGGTGGGAACATTTCAGCAGCAGCTGGCCTGGGGCTCGGCCCACGTTTACT
Source organism: Delphinapterus leucas (assembly GCF_059928025.1). Taxonomy (NCBI): domain Eukaryota; kingdom Metazoa; phylum Chordata; class Mammalia; order Artiodactyla; family Monodontidae; genus Delphinapterus; species Delphinapterus leucas. The sequence continues at coordinate 5,057,492 of NW_028322245.1, forward strand.
CACAGATGCCTCGGCACGTTCCCCCAGCTTTGCAATGAGGACGCTTGTTGCGTGGGGCCTGCTGGCTGAATGGGAGATGATTCCCCACCACCGACCAACTTCAGAATTGTTTACAACTGGAGCAAGTGCCCTGATACGGTTTTCCTCTGTGTAGCTGGTGGGTTCTGTTTTTTTTTCTTTTTTGGTTCAAGGTAGATTTTATTCCTCTTTTTTGTATTTACAGATATAAGCATGGAAATAATTTATTCATATAAATACATGTATGTGAAGGGAAGAATATTTTTTCTGTTTTACTTTTTGTAATTTGAATTTTATTTTATTTTTTTATACAGCAGGTTCTTTTTGGTTATCTATTTTATACATATAAATGTATACATGCCAATCCCAATCTCTCAACTCCTCCCACCACCACCCCCCAACAGCTTTCCCCCCTTGGTGTCCATACGTTTGTTGTCTACATCTGTTGCTCTATTTCTGCCTTGCAAAACGGTTCATCTGTACAATTTGTCTAGGTTCCACATATAGCCATTAATAGACAAGATTTCTTTTTCTCTTTCTGACTTACTTCACTCTGTATGACAGTCTCTAGATCCATCAACGTCTCTACAAATGACCCAATTTCATTCCTTTTTATGGCTTAGTAATATTCCATTTTATATATGTACCACGTCTTTATGCATTCGTCTGTCTGTGGGCATTTAGGTTGCTTCCATTACCTGGATATTGTAAATAGTGATGCAATGAACATTGCGGTGAATGTCTCTTTTTGATTTATGGTTTTGTCTGGGTATATGCCCAGTAGTGGGACTGCTGTATCATATGGTAATTCTATTCTTAGTTTTATAAGAAACTCCATAACTTTCTCCACAGTGACTGTATCAATTTCATTCCCAACAATAGCGGAAGAGGGTTCCTTATCTCCACACCCTTTCCAGCATTTGTTGTTTGTAGATTTTCTGATGATGCCCATTCTAACAGGTGTGAGGTGATACACCATGGATGAGTCTATTTCGTTGAGCAAAGAGTAGGTCTTGTGTATTACATATTTGGCTTATGGAATGGTATGTGTGCTAATTTCAATCTCTGGTTTTATACAGCACCGCAACTCAACTTTCCCCTTAAGCAAGCATAAGTTTTTATCTAAATGTGAGACTCTGTTCGGTTTTGGAATTCAGTTTATGTGTAGCCAAGTTTACACTCTCTCTATTAGTGATATCTTATGATAATTACCTTTCTCTGTGTGACATATTTCTCTTAGAATCATCATACTTAAATCCACTCAATTTGCTGCTACAGGCCTGATGACATTGATTTCATTGCTGAGTGATATTCCATTGTACGTAAGTAGCACAACTCCTTTATCCATATTTTTCTTTCTGGGATATTTAATTTGTACTGGACTCAAGGTTCTTGTAAACACAGCAGCCCTAAATTTGGTGTTGGCTGTGTCTTGTTGATTTTAATTTTCCTAAGCTATAGGGCCAAAAGTGGAAGTGCTCTAGGGTCTGTAGCTTTGTTTTTCAGATGTTTCAGGATACACCATAAACATCTCCAGAGTGTCTGTTGGCAATTTACATCCCGCCCATCAGCATAACAAGGCTCCCTGTTCTCCATGGCCTGTCCTGTGTTTCTGGTTTTTACACATTTTTCAGATGGCCCTTTTGACGAATGGGAAATGAGACTTCATTGTAGTGCGGATTTCCATTGCTCGAGTGCTTGGTTGGCCAAAAAGGGCATATGTGTTTTTTCCTGAATATATTCAGGAAAAAATGTTTACGCACTTTTGTCCAAGTGCATCACTGTCAAAGATCTGCCGCTTTTCACATGCTTTAAACGCAATTCCAATCTACCTCCTGAAATATGATTCCTGCAATTCTGCCTCGTTTTCAAGTCCTCTTTGCAGACTTACTTCAGTATATTTTTGCCAATAGCTGTCATTTATAACTCTGCAGGTTTGTGAATTACAGTGCCTGTGATTTCCTTTCTTAACTCGTTTCCTTGAAAGCTGGCCACAGAACCGCAGGTTTGCTTTAGGCCATAATCAGGGTCTGGCACGGCACTCTGAGCCTTTGGTTAATTCCTCTTCCTGGTGGGAAATTAGAGTTAAATGTGCCCCTCCGGACACCTGCCTCACTCCCAGCCCCTTGGTGATGTGTGTCCTGTGGTTTGAGGCCACATGTGCTGGGTTCCTCACCTTTGGCTGATGTGGCCCCACTGGTGTGAGGACACTCCTGCCTGGTTCCCATCCCCTTGGTGATGTGGGCCATCCGGTGAGAGTCTGATCCTGGTTGGGTTCCTCACACTTCTGTGAGGTGGGCCCTCTTCTCTGACGTCACTCCTGCCTGGCTGGCACACCCCGCCTTGGCGAAGTCGGCCCTCTGGTGGGATTTGGTGCCTGCTGGGTGTCTCCTGCCCTCGGTAATGAGGGCCCTCTGGCGTCAGGCCCTAATTCCTGGGCTCCCAATATTTTCTGATATGCGCCCTGTGGTTCGAGTACACTCGTGCCAGGTTCCCAACCCCATGGGAATGTGGGCCTTCTGCTCTGAGGTCCCAACCGTGGGTTGCTCAGTTTCATGATGAGGGCCCTCTGCTGTGAGTTCTCTCCGGCCTGGATCCCATAGCCTCGCTGCTCCTGGCCACCTGCTGGGAGGTTCCAACTGCGGGATTCCTCACCTTTTTTCTTCTATGGACCCTCTGTTTTGAGACTCCTCCTGCCTGCCTCACTCCCAGTCCCTTGGTGATGTGTGTCCTCTGGTGTGAGGCCACGTGTGCTGGGTCCCTCGCCTTTCGATGATGTGGCCACACTGGTGTGAGGACACTCCTGCCTGCTTCCTATCCCCTTGATGATGTGGGCCCTCTGGTGAGAGTCTGATCCTGGCTGGGTTCCTCACCCTTCTGTGAGGTGGGCCCTCTGCTGTGAGGTCACTCCTGCCTGGCTGGCACACCCCACCTGGGCAACATCGGCCCTCTTGTGGCACTTGGAGCCTGCTGGGAGCCTCCTCCCCTCGGTGATGGGGGCCCTCTAGCGTCAGGCCCTAACTGCTGGGTACCCACATTTTCTGATACGTGCTAAGTGGTGCGAGGACACTCCTGCGAGGTTCCCATCCCCATGGGCATGTGGGCCTTCTGCTCTAAGGTCCCAACACCTGTGTTGTTCACCGTTTCATGATGTTGTCTCTCTGGTGTTAGTTCACTCAGGCCTAGATCCCATAGACTCTGTGCTCTGAGCCGACTGCTGGGAGGTTCCTACTGCTGGATTCCTTACCTTTTTTATTCTTTGGGTCCTGTGTTTTTATGCTCCTACTTCCTGACTCACTCCCAGCTCCTTTGTGATGTAGGTCCTCTGGTTTAAGGCCACATGTACCGGTTTCCTCACCTTTATTGATGTGGCCCCACTGGTGTGAGGACACTCCTGCCTGGTTCCCATCCCCTTGGTGATTGGGGCCCTCTTGTGAGAGTCTGATCCTGTCTGGATTCCTCACACTTCTGGGAGGTGGGCCCTCTGCTGTGAGGTCACTCCTGCCTGGCTGGCACACGTCACGTTGGCGATGTGGGCCCTCAGTTGGGAGTTGGTGCCTGCTGGGAGTCTCCTCCCCTCGGTAATGAGGGCCCTCTGGCGTCAGGCCCTAACTCATGGGCTCCCAAAATTTTCTGATGTGCGCCCTGTCGTGTGAGTACACTCCAGCCAGGGTCCCTTCCCTAGGGGATGTGGGCTTTCTGCTCTGTGGTCCCAACGGCTGGGTTGCTCACAGTGTCAGAATGTGGGCCCTCTGTTTTGAGTTCAGTCAGGCCTGGATCCCATAGCCTCGCTGCTCCTGGCCGCCTGCTGGGAGGTTCCAACTGCGGGATTCCTCACCTTTTTTACGCAATGGGCCCTCTGTTTTGAGGCTCCTCCTGCCTGCCTCACTCCCAGCCCCTTGGTGATGTGTGTCCTGTAGTTTGAGGCCACGTGTGCTGGGTCCGTCACATTTCGGTGATGTGACCCCACTGGTGTGAGGACACTCCTGCCTGGTTTCCATTCCCTTGGTGATGTGGGCCCTCTGGTGAGAGTCTGATCCTCTTTGGGTTCCTCACACTTTTGTGTGGTTGGCCCTCTGCTCTGAGGTCACTCCTGCCTGGCTGGCACACCCCGCATTGGCGACGTCGGCCCTCTGGTAGAAGTTGGAGCTTGCTGGGAGCCTCCTCTCCTCAGTGATGAGGGCCCTCTGGCGTCCGGCCCTAACTGCTGGGCTCCCCACATTTTCTGTTGTGTGCCCACTGGTGCGATGACACTCCTGCTTGGTTCCCTTCCCCATGGGGATGTGGGCCTTGTGCTCTGAGGTCACAACGGCTGGGTTGCTTACAGTATCACGATGAGGGCCCTCTGTTGTGAGTTCATCACTGCCTGGATCCCATAGCCTCGGTGCTCTGGGCCGCCTGCTGGGATGTTCCAACTGCTGGATTCCTCACCTTTTTATACAATGGGCCATGTGTTTTGAGGTTAATCCTGCCTGCCTCGCTTTGAGACCCATGGTGATGTGGGTCTTCTGGTTTGAGGCCACATGTGCTGGGTACCTCAACTTTCGATGATGTGGCCCCACGGGTGTGAGGACACTCGTGCCTGATTCCCAGCCCCTTGCTTATGTGGGCACTCTGGTGAGAGTCTGATCATGACTGGGTTCCTTACCCTTCTGTGAGGTGGGCGCTCTGATGTGAGGTCACTCCTGCCTGGATGGCTCACGTCGCCTTGGCGACGTAGGCCCTCTGTTGGCCACTGAAGCATGCTGGGAGCCTCCTACCCTCTTTAATGAGGGCCCTGGAAGAAACGCATATGCCCTTTTTGACCAAGTGCATCATTGTCGAAGTTCTGCCTCTTCTCCTATACTTTCAGAGGACTTCCCATCTACCTCCTGAAATCGTATTCCTGGAATTCTGCCCCGCGTTCAAGTCCTCTTTGCAGCCTTACTTCAATATATTTTTGGACGATAGCTGTCATTTATAACTCTGCAGGTTTGTGAATTACAGTGCCCCTGAGCTCCATTCTTCAACTCGCTTTCTTGTGAGCTGGCCGCAAAACCGCAGGATTGCTTCAGGCCCTAATCTGGTTCCGGCACGGCATGTTGAGCCTTTGGCTAATTCCTCTTCCTGATGGGAAATGAGCGTTAAATTTGCTCGTGCAGACACCTACAGCTAATCTCTCATTGGTTCTCCCTATTCCTGTTCATCTTGCTCAGAAATTCCAAACTGTGCCAAACAGGAGGTTAAAGGCACTGACTCTCCAATTGGGGAAAGAGTTAGTAAAGCGTCTGGAATGGTAAAACCGAGTATGAGGGGAAGAAAACTGAGATGCATTTAAAAAGGTTTCCCGGTCACACGGTGGACCATATTCTGGGTTTCCCATGCGTGTTTTACCTGAAGGAAGAATCCCTTAAACCTGGAGAGGTGGGACCCATGCAATGGGTACCATGCAGTATGACTTCAAATGGCCTGCATTTTCTCACCGAACCTCACCAATGCTATCAGCCCAAAGTGTCGAACCTTATGTCTCACTCAGCTCTAGGTGTAGATGTGGTAAATCCAGGTTGCATCACAAGCCCTGAATGAATTATTTAAGAATTGCTCTCTATTTCACTGTCATTGTGTTTGTTTTTGTAGTTTATTTTGATAATGGGATTTATCGGATTTTCTCTGCTGCCTTCATGCAGCTGTACACACACTTGATTCTCTTACGGAGACATATAAATCCATGGGTTTGAAGATTCTTACTAGTCATGTGTAATCCTAGGAGTTGAATATGGTGTGTTGAGTCCATTTCGTTGAGCAAGGTGTAAATCTTGACTATTACATATTTGGCTTATGGAAAGCTATGTGTGCTAATTTCTATCTCTGGTTTTATGCAGCACCCCACCTCACCTTTCCCCATAAGCAAGCATAAGTTGGTGTTCTAAATTTGAGACCCTGTTCTGTTTTGTAATTCAGTTCATGTGTAGCCAAGTTTACATTCCGTGCATTAGTGATATCTTATGATGTTTCATTTTCTGTGTGACTTATTTCACTTAGAATCATCGTACCTGGATCCACTCAATATGCCGCGACGGGCCTGATGACATAGATTTCATTGGTGAGTGATATTCCATTGTACGTGCGTACCACAACTTCTTTATCCATTTTTTGCTTTCTGGGATATTTTACTTGTACCGTAGACGAGGTTCTTGTAAACAGAGCCGTCCCAAACTTTGGGGTGGCTGTGTGTTTTTGATTTTAATTTCCCTAAGCTATAGGACCATAAGTGGAAGTGCCATAGGCTGTGTTGCTTTGTTTCCTACGTGTTTCTGGAAACACCATACACTTCTCCAGAGTGGTTGTTGGCAATTTACATCCTGCCCATCAGCATGACAAGGCTCCCTGTTCTCCATGACCTGTCCTGACTTTCTGGATTTTACATTTTTATCAGATGGCCCTTTTGACCGGGGGGCAGTGAGACTTCACTGTAGTGCAGATTTCCTTTACACGCTTGCTTGGTTGGCCAAAAAGGGCGTATGCGTTTTTTCCTGAATATATTCAGGAAAAAACGCATACGCCCTTTTTGGCCAACTGCATCATTGTCGACATTCTCCCTCTTTTCCTATGCTTTTAGTACAATTCCAGTCTACCCCCTGAAATCGTTTTCCTGAAATTCTGCCCCGATTTCAAGTCCTCTTCGAAGACTTACTTCAAAACATTTTTGGACGATAGCTGTCATTCATTACTCTGCACTTTTGTGAATTACAGTGCCCCTGAGCTCCTTTCTTCAACTCGCTTTCTTGTGAGCTGGCCGCAAACCCGCAGGATTGCTTCAGGCCCTAATATGGTTCCGGCATGGCATGCTGAGCCTTTGGTTAATTCCTCTTCCTGGTGGGAAATGAGCGTTAAATTTCCATGTTCAGACACCTTCACATGAGTCGTCATGGTGCCCCTTTGCCCCGGTTATCTCTATGGAGGTTGGAGTTGGAAGGCCTCCTCACTCAAGATCAGTGTGCCCACGGAGCCAACCCTGCAACTTCAGGGCATGGTTGGGGGTTAGGATCACCACGAGGGTTCCTTTTTCCTTAGGAGGGAGGTGGCCTTTTGGGCTGCTGATTTCCAGGTTATCAGATACTGCCAGTATCTTGGCCAGATGTGGCGGTGGGCCAAGCCCCTTGGTGACCGTAGTTTATCCTACCTGGATCGCATTCTTGCATTGTTCCATTTCAAGTGGTCCCAGGTTTTGCACTAATACTCCAATGGCGATTCACCGTTCACCAGGAATGTAAAGGTCAAAGGGTTTAGCTAAATTAGGGAGTTCCAGGGCAAGGGTCTGAATTGACTGCTCTTTCCATTCTTGAAAGGCCACTTCTGCATTCTATTCAAAAGGATCATCACCTTTTCCTTTCAGTGTTTCATATATAGGCCGAGCTAGTAGACTGTAGTTAGGGATCCAGAAGCAGCAAACCCTGGCCTCCCCAGGAACCCCTAAGCTGTCTTCTAGTTTCAGAAATGGGTAAGGCTGTAAATTGTTTCTTCCCTTTCCTGGGATGGGCTTCTCCGACCTTCTGTGAGAATGAAGCCCAGGCAGGTCACCGTAGTCTGTGATATTTGAGCTTTTTCTTGGACAACTTGTATCCTTTATTGGCTTCGTAGTTCAGAGTTCTCCTTAGTAGGGCTGGCGATCAGAATGTCGTCTGCATATTGAAGGAGTGTTTCCTTTTCCAGAGGTAGAACTTTTAGGTCTTTAGCTGAGCTTTCCCCAAAGATGGTGTGGGAATTTTTGAACCCTTGGGGCAACACGGCCCGGAAGTATTGTTTTAGCTGTATGTTGAGTCCTGCCACTCACAAGCCAAAATTTCTTGTGACTCTGGGACTAATAGAATACAAAAGAAGGCATCATTGAAGACTAATACAGAATACCATGTCCTGGTGGTTGGTAGAATGACCAGCAGGGTGTAGGATTTAGGAACTACTGGAGGTATATCCTCGGTGGCTTCACTGACTGTCCTGACATCCTTTACCAGGACTCCAGCAGCCCATGGGGCTCTCGAGGTCAGGCCAATCCCAGGATATGGAGCTCACCTGGGCAGGTACCCCACCCCAGCCCACGGGGCTCTCGTGTTCAGGACCCTCCCAGGATATGGGGTTCCCTGGGCAGGTCCCCCTGCAGCCCATGGGGCTCTCGTGGTCAGGCCCCTCCCAGGATACAGAGCTACCCTTGCAGGTACCATGGCAGGGCTGGGAACACAGGAACCGTGCATATCGCCCTCATTGCAGAGCACTCCCAGCTCACCTGTCACTCAGATCTGACACAGAGCACCTCAGAGCAGGACTTGAACTAACAAACAGCAGCTCCGACAGGTCTGTGACGCTGGGCATCACTCTGTGTGGCCTCCCTCCACCTGGTCTTCCAGAGACTTCCACTGCACCCGGGGCACCAGGCCTCTGTCTCCACCCACCAGCCACCCCTCCTCTCCCTGACTCCTGGGTTCCTCTCATTAGGAGAGGGTTTTCTTGAAGTTGTCTCCCACTCATGGGCCAGATAATATAATTAGAAAACAAGCCAGAGCTGCAGCCCCTTGTCTATCCTGACTCTCAGGAGCCCACACCTGTTCCTTGGACCTGGCCGATTCAGCAAGTTCCAGTTTCTGCAACTGTGAGCCCCTGAGGGGTGATTATTGGCTGGCCTGGGAAGCCTGACCGTGCCGGCCAGCCCTCCCCAGGTGTGCCTGGGTTCAGATCAATATAAACACCGCTCCAGGCAGCAAGAGCCCCTGCAGCTGTGCCTGACGCCATTTTCTCTGCCCTGTCAGCAGTCTTGGGGCTGGACTGGTGGGAGGGAGTGAGAGGCCACGGCTTTGTGGGTGGCCCAGTGTGAGTGGGGTTCTGCTGGACTTTCTGCAGCAGTTGCCAAGATGCCACCTGCTAAAGAAGAGGATGTGTCACCCATACCTGCCGCTGGAATTTCTCCCTGGGCAGAGGTGAGTGAGGAAGAAAGCAGTGGGGGCCGGGACAGCAGGGGTATCTCAGGCAGGGAAATGGAAAGCTTCCAGAAGAGCACCCAGGACCAGGACCATCCTGGCTGGCCTGCAGGCACCAAGTCTGCTGGCATGCTGTCGCTCATGTGGCTCCATGGCCCTTCCTCTAGGCTTTCAAGTCCTTGTACATATTCAGGTGTTTTACCTGGGAAGGGTGGGAACATTTCAGCAGCAGCTGGCCTGGGGCTCGGCCCACGTTTACTCACAGATGCCTCGGCACGTTCCCCCAGCTTTGCAATGAGGACGCTTGTTGCGTGGGGCCTGCTGGCTGAATGGGAGATGATTCCCCACCACCGACCAACTTCAGAATTGTTTACAACTGGAGCAAGTGCCCTGATACGGTTTTCCTCTGTGTAGCTGGTGGGTTCTGTTTTTTTTTCTTTTTTGGTTCAAGGTAGATTTTATTCCTCTTTTTTGTATTTACAGATATAAGCATGGAAATAATTTATTCATATAAATACATGTATGTGAAGGGAAGAATATTTTTTCTGTTTTACTTTTTGTAATTTGAATTTTATTTTATTTTTTTATACAGCAGGTTCTTTTTGGTTATCTATTTTATACATATAAATGTATACATGCCAATCCCAATCTCTCAACTCCTCCCACCACCACCCCCCAACAGCTTTCCCCCCTTGGTGTCCATACGTTTGTTGTCTACATCTGTTGCTCTATTTCTGCCTTGCAAAACGGTTCATCTGTACAATTTGTCTAGGTTCCACATATAGCCATTAATAGACAAGATTTCTTTTTCTCTTTCTGACTTACTTCACTCTGTATGACAGTCTCTAGATCCATCAACGTCTCTACAAATGACCCAATTTCATTCCTTTTTATGGCTTAGTAATATTCCATTTTATATATGTACCACGTCTTTATGCATTCGTCTGTCTGTGGGCATTTAGGTTGCTTCCATTACCTGGATATTGTAAATAGTGATGCAATGAACATTGCGGTGAATGTCTCTTTTTGATTTATGGTTTTGTCTGGGTATATGCCCAGTAGTGGGACTGCTGTATCATATGGTAATTCTATTCTTAGTTTTATAAGAAACTCCATAACTTTCTCCACAGTGACTGTATCAATTTCATTCCCAACAATAGCGGAAGAGGGTTCCTTATCTCCACACCCTTTCCAGCATTTGTTGTTTGTAGATTTTCTGATGATGCCCATTCTAACAGGTGTGAGGTGATACACCATGGATGAGTCTATTTCGTTGAGCAAAGAGTAGGTCTTGTGTATTACATATTTGGCTTATGGAATGGTATGTGTGCTAATTTCAATCTCTGGTTTTATACAGCACCGCAACTCAACTTTCCCCTTAAGCAAGCATAAGTTTTTATCTAAATGTGAGACTCTGTTCGGTTTTGGAATTCAGTTTATGTGTAGCCAAGTTTACACTCTCTCTATTAGTGATATCTTATGATAATTACCTTTCTCTGTGTGACATATTTCTCTTAGAATCATCATACTTAAATCCACTCAATTTGCTGCTACAGGCCTGATGACATTGATTTCATTGCTGAGTGATATTCCATTGTACGTAAGTAGCACAACTCCTTTATCCATATTTTTCTTTCTGGGATATTTAATTTGTACTGGACTCAAGGTTCTTGTAAACACAGCAGCCCTAAATTTGGTGTTGGCTGTGTCTTGTTGATTTTAATTTTCCTAAGCTATAGGGCCAAAAGTGGAAGTGCTCTAGGGTCTGTAGCTTTGTTTTTCAGATGTTTCAGGATACACCATAAACATCTCCAGAGTGTCTGTTGGCAATTTACATCCCGCCCATCAGCATAACAAGGCTCCCTGTTCTCCATGGCCTGTCCTGTGTTTCTGGTTTTTACACATTTTTCAGATGGCCCTTTTGACGAATGGGAAATGAGACTTCATTGTAGTGCGGATTTCCATTGCTCGAGTGCTTGGTTGGCCAAAAAGGGCATATGTGTTTTTTCCTGAATATATTCAGGAAAAAATGTTTACGCACTTTTGTCCAAGTGCATCACTGTCAAAGATCTGCCGCTTTTCACATGCTTTAAACGCAATTCCAATCTACCTCCTGAAATATGATTCCTGCAATTCTGCCTCGTTTTCAAGTCCTCTTTGCAGACTTACTTCAGTATATTTTTGCCAATAGCTGTCATTTATAACTCTGCAGGTTTGTGAATTACAGTGCCTGTGATTTCCTTTCTTAACTCGTTTCCTTGAAAGCTGGCCACAGAACCGCAGGTTTGCTTTAGGCCATAATCAGGGTCTGGCACGGCACTCTGAGCCTTTGGTTAATTCCTCTTCCTGGTGGGAAATTAGAGTTAAATGTGCCCCTCCGGACACCTGCCTCACTCCCAGCCCCTTGGTGATGTGTGTCCTGTGGTTTGAGGCCACATGTGCTGGGTTCCTCACCTTTGGCTGATGTGGCCCCACTGGTGTGAGGACACTCCTGCCTGGTTCCCATCCCCTTGGTGATGTGGGCCATCCGGTGAGAGTCTGATCCTGGTTGGGTTCCTCACACTTCTGTGAGGTGGGCCCTCTTCTCTGACGTCACTCCTGCCTGGCTGGCACACCCCGCCTTGGCGAAGTCGGCCCTCTGGTGGGATTTGGTGCCTGCTGGGTGTCTCCTGCCCTCGGTAATGAGGGCCCTCTGGCGTCAGGCCCTAATTCCTGGGCTCCCAATATTTTCTGATATGCGCCCTGTGGTTCGAGTACACTCGTGCCAGGTTCCCAACCCCATGGGAATGTGGGCCTTCTGCTCTGAGGTCCCAACCGTGGGTTGCTCAGTTTCATGATGAGGGCCCTCTGCTGTGAGTTCTCTCCGGCCTGGATCCCATAGCCTCGCTGCTCCTGGCCACCTGCTGGGAGGTTCCAACTGCGGGATTCCTCACCTTTTTTCTTCTATGGACCCTCTGTTTTGAGACTCCTCCTGCCTGCCTCACTCCCAGTCCCTTGGTGATGTGTGTCCTCTGGTGTGAGGCCACGTGTGCTGGGTCCCTCGCCTTTCGATGATGTGGCCACACTGGTGTGAGGACACTCCTGCCTGCTTCCTATCCCCTTGATGATGTGGGCCCTCTGGTGAGAGTCTGATCCTGGCTGGGTTCCTCACCCTTCTGTGAGGTGGGCCCTCTGCTGTGAGGTCACTCCTGCCTGGCTGGCACACCCCACCTGGGCAACATCGGCCCTCTTGTGGCACTTGGAGCCTGCTGGGAGCCTCCTCCCCTCGGTGATGGGGGCCCTCTAGCGTCAGGCCCTAACTGCTGGGTACCCACATTTTCTGATACGTGCTAAGTGGTGCGAGGACACTCCTGCGAGGTTCCCATCCCCATGGGCATGTGGGCCTTCTGCTCTAAGGTCCCAACACCTGTGTTGTTCACCGTTTCATGATGTTGTCTCTCTGGTGTTAGTTCACTCAGGCCTAGATCCCATAGACTCTGTGCTCTGAGCCGACTGCTGGGAGGTTCCTACTGCTGGATTCCTTACCTTTTTTATTCTTTGGGTCCTGTGTTTTTATGCTCCTACTTCCTGACTCACTCCCAGCTCCTTTGTGATGTAGGTCCTCTGGTTTAAGGCCACATGTACCGGTTTCCTCACCTTTATTGATGTGGCCCCACTGGTGTGAGGACACTCCTGCCTGGTTCCCATCCCCTTGGTGATTGGGGCCCTCTTGTGAGAGTCTGATCCTGTCTGGATTCCTCACACTTCTGGGAGGTGGGCCCTCTGCTGTGAGGTCACTCCTGCCTGGCTGGCACACGTCACGTTGGCGATGTGGGCCCTCAGTTGGGAGTTGGTGCCTGCTGGGAGTCTCCTCCCCTCGGTAATGAGGGCCCTCTGGCGTCAGGCCCTAACTCATGGGCTCCCAAAATTTTCTGATGTGCGCCCTGTCGTGTGAGTACACTCCAGCCAGGGTCCCTTCCCTAGGGGATGTGGGCTTTCTGCTCTGTGGTCCCAACGGCTGGGTTGCTCACAGTGTCAGAATGTGGGCCCTCTGTTTTGAGTTCAGTCAGGCCTGGATCCCATAGCCTCGCTGCTCCTGGCCGCCTGCTGGGAGGTTCCAACTGCGGGATTCCTCACCTTTTTTACGCAATGGGCCCTCTGTTTTGAGGCTCCTCCTGCCTGCCTCACTCCCAGCCCCTTGGTGATGTGTGTCCTGTAGTTTGAGGCCACGTGTGCTGGGTCCGTCACATTTCGGTGATGTGACCCCACTGGTGTGAGGACACTCCTGCCTGGTTTCCATTCCCTTGGTGATGTGGGCCCTCTGGTGAGAGTCTGATCCTCTTTGGGTTCCTCACACTTTTGTGTGGTTGGCCCTCTGCTCTGAGGTCACTCCTGCCTGGCTGGCACACCCCGCATTGGCGACGTCGGCCCTCTGGTAGAAGTTGGAGCTTGCTGGGAGCCTCCTCTCCTCAGTGATGAGGGCCCTCTGGCGTCCGGCCCTAACTGCTGGGCTCCCCACATTTTCTGTTGTGTGCCCACTGGTGCGATGACACTCCTGCTTGGTTCCCTTCCCCATGGGGATGTGGGCCTTGTGCTCTGAGGTCACAACGGCTGGGTTGCTTACAGTATCACGATGAGGGCCCTCTGTTGTGAGTTCATCACTGCCTGGATCCCATAGCCTCGGTGCTCTGGGCCGCCTGCTGGGATGTTCCAACTGCTGGATTCCTCACCTTTTTATACAATGGGCCATGTGTTTTGAGGTTAATCCTGCCTGCCTCGCTTTGAGACCCATGGTGATGTGGGTCTTCTGGTTTGAGGCCACATGTGCTGGGTACCTCAACTTTCGATGATGTGGCCCCACGGGTGTGAGGACACTCGTGCCTGATTCCCAGCCCCTTGCTTATGTGGGCACTCTGGTGAGAGTCTGATCATGACTGGGTTCCTTACCCTTCTGTGAGGTGGGCGCTCTGATGTGAGGTCACTCCTGCCTGGATGGCTCACGTCGCCTTGGCGACGTAGGCCCTCTGTTGGCCACTGAAGCATGCTGGGAGCCTCCTACCCTCTTTAATGAGGGCCCTGGAAGAAACGCATATGCCCTTTTTGACCAAGTGCATCATTGTCGAAGTTCTGCCTCTTCTCCTATACTTTCAGAGGACTTCCCATCTACCTCCTGAAATCGTATTCCTGGAATTCTGCCCCGCGTTCAAGTCCTCTTTGCAGCCTTACTTCAATATATTTTTGGACGATAGCTGTCATTTATAACTCTGCAGGTTTGTGAATTACAGTGCCCCTGAGCTCCATTCTTCAACTCGCTTTCTTGTGAGCTGGCCGCAAAACCGCAGGATTGCTTCAGGCCCTAATCTGGTTCCGGCACGGCATGTTGAGCCTTTGGCTAATTCCTCTTCCTGATGGGAAATGAGCGTTAAATTTGCTCGTGCAGACACCTACAGCTAATCTCTCATTGGTTCTCCCTATTCCTGTTCATCTTGCTCAGAAATTCCAAACTGTGCCAAACAGGAGGTTAAAGGCACTGACTCTCCAATTGGGGAAAGAGTTAGTAAAGCGTCTGGAATGGTAAAACCGAGTATGAGGGGAAGAAAACTGAGATGCATTTAAAAAGGTTTCCCGGTCACACGGTGGACCATATTCTGGGTTTCCCATGCGTGTTTTACCTGAAGGAAGAATCCCTTAAACCTGGAGAGGTGGGACCCATGCAATGGGTACCATGCAGTATGACTTCAAATGGCCTGCATTTTCTCACCGAACCTCACCAATGCTATCAGCCCAAAGTGTCGAACCTTATGTCTCACTCAGCTCTAGGTGTAGATGTGGTAAATCCAGGTTGCATCACAAGCCCTGAATGAATTATTTAAGAATTGCTCTCTATTTCACTGTCATTGTGTTTGTTTTTGTAGTTTATTTTGATAATGGGATTTATCGGATTTTCTCTGCTGCCTTCATGCAGCTGTACACACACTTGATTCTCTTACGGAGACATATAAATCCATGGGTTTGAAGATTCTTACTAGTCATGTGTAATCCTAGGAGTTGAATATGGTGTGTTGAGTCCATTTCGTTGAGCAAGGTGTAAATCTTGACTATTACATATTTGGCTTATGGAAAGCTATGTGTGCTAATTTCTATCTCTGGTTTTATGCAGCACCCCACCTCACCTTTCCCCATAAGCAAGCATAAGTTGGTGTTCTAAATTTGAGACCCTGTTCTGTTTTGTAATTCAGTTCATGTGTAGCCAAGTTTACATTCCGTGCATTAGTGATATCTTATGATGTTTCATTTTCTGTGTGACTTATTTCACTTAGAATCATCGTACCTGGATCCACTCAATATGCCGCGACGGGCCTGATGACATAGATTTCATTGGTGAGTGATATTCCATTGTACGTGCGTACCACAACTTCTTTATCCATTTTTTGCTTTCTGGGATATTTTACTTGTACCGTAGACGAGGTTCTTGTAAACAGAGCCGTCCCAAACTTTGGGGTGGCTGTGTGTTTTTGATTTTAATTTCCCTAAGCTATAGGACCATAAGTGGAAGTGCCATAGGCTGTGTTGCTTTGTTTCCTACGTGTTTCTGGAAACACCATACACTTCTCCAGAGTGGTTGTTGGCAATTTACATCCTGCCCATCAGCATGACAAGGCTCCCTGTTCTCCATGACCTGTCCTGACTTTCTGGATTTTACATTTTTATCAGATGGCCCTTTTGACCGGGGGGCAGTGAGACTTCACTGTAGTGCAGATTTCCTTTACACGCTTGCTTGGTTGGCCAAAAAGGGCGTATGCGTTTTTTCCTGAATATATTCAGGAAAAAACGCATACGCCCTTTTTGGCCAAGTGCATCATTGTCGACATTCTCCCTCTTTTCCTATGCTTTTAGTACAATTCCAGTCTACCCCCTGAAATCGTTTTCCTGAAATTCTGCCCCGCTTTCAAGTCCTCTTCGAAGACTTACTTCAATACATTTTTGGACGATAGCTGTCATTCATAACTCTGCAGGTTTGTGAATTACAGTGCCCCTGAGCTCCTTTCTTCAACTCGCTTTCTTGTGAGCTGGCCGCAAAACCGCAGGATTGCTTCAGGCCCTAATCTGTTTCCGGCAGGGCACGCTGAGCCTTTGGTTAATTCCTCTTCCTGGTGGGAAATGAGCGTTCCATTTGCCCGTGCAGACACCTACAGCTAGTCTCTCATTGCTTCTCCCTATTCCTGTTCATCTTGCGCAGAAATTGCAAACTGTGCCAAACAGGAGGTTAATGGCACTGACTCTCCAAGTGGGGAGAGTGTTAGTAAAGCGTTCAAATGTTGAACCCGAGTACCAGGGGACGAAAACTGAGATGCATTTGAAAACGTTTCCCAATCATACGGTGGACCATACTCTGGGTTTCCCATGCATGTTTTAGCTGAAGGAAGAATCCCTTAAACCTGGAGAGTTGGGACCCATGGAATGGGTACCATGCAGTGTGACTTCAAAGGGTCTGCGTTTGCTCACCGAACCTCACCAATGCTATCAGCCCGAAGTGTCCAGCCTTATGTCTCATCCAGCTCTGGGTGTAGATGTGGTAAATCCAGGTTGCATCACAAGCCCTGAATGAATTATTTAAGAATTGCTCTCTATTTCACTGTCATTGTGTTTTGTTTTTGAAAATCATTTTGATAATGGGATTTATCGGATTTTCACTGCTGCTTTTAGGCCACTGTACACACGCTTGATTTCCTTATGGAGACATATAAATCCATGGGTTTTAAGATTCTTACTTGTCAGGTATCTTCCCAGGCGATGAATATAGGGTGTTGAGTCCATTTCGTTGAGCAAGGAGTAGGTTTTGTCTATTATATATTTGGCTTCTGGAACGGTATCTGTGCTAATTTCAATCTCTGGTTTTATGCAGCATCCCAACTGACCTTTCCCCATAAGCAAGCATAAGTTGGTTTGCTAAATTTGAGACCCTGTTCTGTTTTGTAGTTCAGTTCATGGGTAGCCAAGTTTACATTCCGTGTATTAGTGATAACTTATGATGTTTCTTTTTCTGTCTGACTTATTTCTCATAGAATCATCGTACCTGAATCCACTCATTATGCCGCTACGGTCCTGAAGACGTAGATTTCATTGCTGAGTGATATTCCATTGTACGTGCGTACCAGAAATTCTTTATCCATTTTTTCCTTTCTCGGATATTTAACTTGTACCGTAGACAAGGTTCTTGTAAACAGAGCCATCCCAAACTTTGGGGTGGCTGTGTGTTTTTGATTTTAATTTCCCTAAGCTATAGGACCATAAGTGGAAGTGACATAGGCTGTGTTGCTTTGTTTCCTACGTGTTTCAGGATACACCATACATTTCTCCAGAGTGGCTGTTGGCAGTTTACATCCCGCCCATCAGCATAACAAGGCTCCCTGTTCTCCATGACCTGTCCTGTCTTTCTGGAGTTTACACTTTTTTCAGATGGCCCTTTTGACCTGGGGGCAGTGAGACTTCATTGTAGTGCAGATTTCCTTTACACGCTTGCTTGGTTGGCCAAAAAGGGCGTATGCGTTTTTTCCTGAATATATTCAGGAAAAAACGCATACGCCCTTTTTGGCCAAGTGCATCATTGTTGACATTCTGCCTCTTTTCCTACGCTTTAGGTGCAATTCCAGTCTACCCACTGAAATCGTTTTCCTGAAATTCTGCCCCGCTTTCAAGTCCTCTTTGAAGACTTACTTCAGTACATTTTTGGACGATAGCTGTCATTCATAACTCTGCAGGTTTGTGAATTACAGTGCCCCTGAGCTCCTTTCTTCAACTCGTTTTCTTGTGAGCTGGCCGCAAAACCGCAGGATTGCTTCAGGCCCTAATATGTTTCCGGCCGGGCACACTGAGCCTTTGGTTAATTCCTCTTCCTGGTGGGAAATGATCGTTCAATTTGCCCGTGCAGACACCAACAGCTAGTCTCTCATTGGTTCTCCCTATGCCTGTTCATCTTGCGCAGAAATTGCAAACTGTGCCAAACAAGAGGTTAAAGGCACTGACTCTCCAAGTGGGGAGAGTGTTAGTAAAGCGTCTGGAATGGTGAACCCGAGTACCAGGGGACGAAAACTGAGATGCATTTGAAAACGTTTCCCGGTCACACAGTGCACTGTACTGTGGGTTTCCCATGCATGTTTTAGCTGAAGGAAGAATCCCTTAAACCTGGAGAGTTGGGACCCATGGCATGGGTACCATGCAGTATGACTTCAAAGGGTCTGCGTTTGCTCACCGAACCTCACCAATGCTATCAGCCTGAAGTGTCCAGCCTTATGTCTCACCCAGCTCTGGGTGTAGATGTGGTAAATCCAGGTTGCATCACAAGCCCTGAATGAATTATTTAAGAATTGCTCTCTATTTCACTGTCATTGTGTTTTGTCTTTGAAATTTATTTTGATAATGGGATTTATCGGATTTTCACTGCTGCATTTAGGCCGTTGTACACACGCTTGATTTCATTATGGAGACATATAAATCCATGGGTTTTAAGATTCTTACTTGTCAGGTATCTTGCAAGGCGTTGAATATGGGGTGTTGAGTCCATTTCGTTGAGCAAGGAGTAGGTCTTGTCTATTATATATTTGGCTTATGGAACGGTATCTGTGCTAATTTCAATCTCTGGTTTTATGCAGCACCCCAACTCACCTTTCCCCATTAGCAAGCATAAGTTGGTTTTCTAAATTTGAGACCCTGTTCTGTTTTGTAATTCAGTTTATGTGTAGCCAAGTTTACATTCCGTGTATTACTTATATATTATGATGTTTCTATTTCTGTGTGACGTATTTCTCGTAGAATCATCGTACCTGAATCCACTCATTATGCCGCTATGGGCCTGAAGACGTAGATTTCTTTGCTGAGTGATATTCCATTGTACGTGCGTACCAGAACTTCTTTATCCATTTTTTCCTTTCTCGGATATTTAACTTGTACCGTAGACGAGGTTCTTGTAAACAGAGCCATCCCAAACTTTGGGGTGGTTGTGTGTTTTTGATTTTAATTTCCCTAAGCTATAGGACCATAAGTGGAAGTGCCATAGGCTGTGTTGCTTTGTTTCCTACGTGTTTCAGGATACACCATACATTTCTCCAGAGTGGCTGTCGGCAATTTACATCCCGCCCATCAGCATAACAAGGCTCCCTGTTCTCCATGACCTGTCCTGTCTTTCTGGATTTAACACTTTTTTCAGATGGCCCTTTTGACCGGGGGGCAGTGAGACTTCATTGTAGTGCAGATTTCCTTTACACGCTTGCTTGGTTGGCCCAAAAGGGCGTATGCGTTTTTTCCTGAATATATTCAGGAAAAAACGCGTACGCCCTTTTTGGCCAAGTGCATCATTGTCGACATTCTGCCTCTTTTCCTATGCTTTAAGTGCAATTCCAGTCTACCCCCTGAAATCGTTTTCCTGAAATTCTGCCCCGATTTCAAGTCCTCTTCGAAGACTTACTTCAAAACATTTTTGGACGATAGCTGTCATTCATTACTCTGCACTTTTGTGAATTACAGTGCCCCTGAGCTCCTTTCTTCAACTCGCTTTCTTGTGAGCTGGCCGCAAACCCGCAGGATTGCTTCAGGCCCTAATATGGTTCCGGCATGGCATGCTGAGCCTTTGGTTAATTCCTCTTCCTGGTGGGAAATGAGCGTTAAATTTCCATGTTCAGACACCTTCACATGAGTCGTCATGGTGCCCCTTTGCCCCGGTTATCTCTATGGAGGTTGGAGTTGGAAGGCCTCCTCACTCAAGATCAGTGTGCCCACGGAGCCAACCCTGCAACTTCAGGGCATGGTTGGGGGTTAGGATCACCACGAGGGTTCCTTTTTCCTTAGGAGGGAGGTGGCCTTTTGGGCTGCTGATTTCCAGGTTATCAGATACTGCCAGTATCTTGGCCAGATGTGGCGGTGGGCCAAGCCCCTTGGTGACCGTAGTTTATCCTACCTGGATCGCATTCTTGCATTGTTCCATTTCAAGTGGTCCCAGGTTTTGCACTAATACTCCAATGGCGATTCACCGTTCACCAGGAATGTAAAGGTCAAAGGGTTTAGCTAAATTAGGGAGTTCCAGGGCAAGGGTCTGAATTGACTGCTCTTTCCATTCTTGAAAGGCCACTTCTGCATTCTATTCAAAAGGATCATCACCTTTTCCTTTCAGTGTTTCATATAGAGGCCGAGCTAGTAGACTGTAGTTAGGGATCCAGAAGCAGCAAACCCTGGCCTCCCCAGGAACCCCTAAGCTGTCTTCTAGTTTCAGAAATGGGTAAGGCTGTAAATTGTTTCTTCCCTTTCCTGGGATGGGCTTCTCCGACCTTCTGTGAGAATGAAGCCCAGGCAGGTCACCGTAGTCTGTGATATTTGAGCTTTTTCTTGGACAACTTGTATCCTTTATTGGCTTCGTAGTTCAGAGTTCTCCTTAGTAGGGCTGGCGATCAGAATGTCGTCTGCATATTGAAGGAGTGTTTCCTTTTCCAGAGGTAGAACTTTTAGGTCTTTAGCTGAGCTTTCCCCAAAGATGGTGTGGGAATTTTTGAACCCTTGGGGCAACACGGCCCGGAAGTATTGTTTTAGCTGTATGTTGAGTCCTGCCACTCACAAGCCAAAATTTCTTGTGACTCTGGGACTAATAGAATACAAAAGAAGGCATCATTGAAGACTAATACAGAATACCATGTCCTGGTGGTTGGTAGAATGACCAGCAGGGTGTAGGATTTAGGAACTACTGGAGGTATATCCTCGGTGGCTTCACTGACTGTCCTGACATCCTTTACCAGGACTCCAGCAGCCCATGGGGCTCTCGAGGTCAGGCCAATCCCAGGATATGGAGCTCACCTGGGCAGGTACCCCACCCCAGCCCACGGGGCTCTCGTGTTCAGGACCCTCCCAGGATATGGGGTTCCCTGGGCAGGTCCCCCTGCAGCCCATGGGGCTCTCGTGGTCAGGCCCCTCCCAGGATACAGAGCTACCCTTGCAGGTACCATGGCAGGGCTGGGAACACAGGAACCGTGCATATCGCCCTCATTGCAGAGCACTCCCAGCTCACCTGTCACTCAGATCTGACACAGAGCACCTCAGAGCAGGACTTGAACTAACAAACAGCAGCTCCGACAGGTCTGTGACGCTGGGCATCACTCTGTGTGGCCTCCCTCCACCTGGTCTTCCAGAGACTTCCACTGCACCCGGGGCACCAGGCCTCTGTCTCCACCCACCAGCCACCCCTCCTCTCCCTGACTCCTGGGTTCCTCTCATTAGGAGAGGGTTTTCTTGAAGTTGTCTCCCACTCATGGGCCAGATAATATAATTAGAAAACAAGCCAGAGCTGCAGCCCCTTGTCTATCCTGACTCTCAGGAGCCCACACCTGTTCCTTGGACCTGGCCGATTCAGCAAGTTCCAGTTTCTGCAACTGTGAGCCCCTGAGGGGTGATTATTGGCTGGCCTGGGAAGCCTGACCGTGCCGGCCAGCCCTCCCCAGGTGTGCCTGGGTTCAGATCAATATAAACACCGCTCCAGGCAGCAAGAGCCCCTGCAGCTGTGCCTGACGCCATTTTCTCTGCCCTGTCAGCAGTCTTGGGGCTGGACTGGTGGGAGGGAGTGAGAGGCCACGGCTTTGTGGGTGGCCCAGTGTGAGTGGGGTTCTGCTGGACTTTCTGCAGCAGTTGCCAAGATGCCACCTGCTAAAGAAGAGGATGTGTCACCCATACCTGCCGCTGGAATTTCTCCCTGGGCAGAGGTGAGTGAGGAAGAAAGCAGTGGGGGCCGGGACAGCAGGGGTATCTCAGGCAGGGAAATGGAAAGCTTCCAGAAGAGCACCCAGGACCAGGACCATCCTGGCTGGCCTGCAGGCACCAAGTCTGCTGGCATGCTGTCGCTCATGTGGCTCCATGGCCCTTCCTCTAGGCTTTCAAGTCCTTGTACATATTCAGGTGTTTTACCTGGGAAGGGTGGGAACATTTCAGCAGCAGCTGGCCTGGGGCTCGGCCCACGTTTACTCACAGATGCCTCGGCACGTTCCCCCAGCTTTGCAATGAGGACGCTTGTTGCGTGGGGCCTGCTGGCTGAATGGGAGATGATTCCCCACCACCGACCAACTTCAGAATTGTTTACAACTGGAGCAAGTGCCCTGATACGGTTTTCCTCTGTGTAGCTGGTGGGTTCTGTTTTTTTTTCTTTTTTGGTTCAAGGTAGATTTTATTCCTCTTTTTTGTATTTACAGATATAAGCATGGAAATAATTTATTCATATAAATACATGTATGTGAAGGGAAGAATATTTTTTCTGTTTTACTTTTTGTAATTTGAATTTTATTTTATTTTTTTATACAGCAGGTTCTTTTTGGTTATCTATTTTATACATATAAATGTATACATGCCAATCCCAATCTCTCAACTCCTCCCACCACCACCCCCCAACAGCTTTCCCCCCTTGGTGTCCATACGTTTGTTGTCTACATCTGTTGCTCTATTTCTGCCTTGCAAAACGGTTCATCTGTACAATTTGTCTAGGTTCCACATATAGCCATTAATAGACAAGATTTCTTTTTCTCTTTCTGACTTACTTCACTCTGTATGACAGTCTCTAGATCCATCAACGTCTCTACAAATGACCCAATTTCATTCCTTTTTATGGCTTAGTAATATTCCATTTTATATATGTACCACGTCTTTATGCATTCGTCTGTCTGTGGGCATTTAGGTTGCTTCCATTACCTGGATATTGTAAATAGTGATGCAATGAACATTGCGGTGAATGTCTCTTTTTGATTTATGGTTTTGTCTGGGTATATGCCCAGTAGTGGGACTGCTGTATCATATGGTAATTCTATTCTTAGTTTTATAAGAAACTCCATAACTTTCTCCACAGTGACTGTATCAATTTCATTCCCAACAATAGCGGAAGAGGGTTCCTTATCTCCACACCCTTTCCAGCATTTGTTGTTTGTAGATTTTCTGATGATGCCCATTCTAACAGGTGTGAGGTGATACACCATGGATGAGTCTATTTCGTTGAGCAAAGAGTAGGTCTTGTGTATTACATATTTGGCTTATGGAATGGTATGTGTGCTAATTTCAATCTCTGGTTTTATACAGCACCGCAACTCAACTTTCCCCTTAAGCAAGCATAAGTTTTTATCTAAATGTGAGACTCTGTTCGGTTTTGGAATTCAGTTTATGTGTAGCCAAGTTTACACTCTCTCTATTAGTGATATCTTATGATAATTACCTTTCTCTGTGTGACATATTTCTCTTAGAATCATCATACTTAAATCCACTCAATTTGCTGCTACAGGCCTGATGACATTGATTTCATTGCTGAGTGATATTCCATTGTACGTAAGTAGCACAACTCCTTTATCCATATTTTTCTTTCTGGGATATTTAATTTGTACTGGACTCAAGGTTCTTGTAAACACAGCAGCCCTAAATTTGGTGTTGGCTGTGTCTTGTTGATTTTAATTTTCCTAAGCTATAGGGCCAAAAGTGGAAGTGCCCTAGGGTCTGTAGCTTTGTTTTTCAGATGTTTCAGGATACACCATAAACATCTCCAGAGTGTCTGTTGGCAATTTACATCCCGCCCATCAGCATAACAAGGCTCCCTGTTCTCCATGGCCTGTCCTGTGTTTCTGGTTTTTACACATTTTTCAGATGGCCCTTTTGACGAATGGGAAATGAGACTTCATTGTAGTGCGGATTTCCATTGCTCGAGTGCTTGGTTGGCCAAAAAGGGCATATGTGTTTTTTCCTGAATATATTCAGGAAAAAATGTTTACGCACTTTTGTCCAAGTGCATCACTGTCAAAGATCTGCCGCTTTTCACATGCTTTAAACGCAATTCCAATCTACCTCCTGAAATATGATTCCTGCAATTCTGCCTCGTTTTGAAGTCCTCTTTGCAGACTTACTTCAGTATATTTTTGCCAATAGCTGTCATTTATAACTCTGCAGGTTTGTGAATTACAGTGCCTGTGATTTCCTTTCTTAACTCGTTTCCTTGAAAGCTGGCCACAGAACCGCAGGTTTGCTTTAGGCCATAATCAGGGTCTGGCACGGCACTCTGAGCCTTTGGTTAATTCCTCTTCCTGGTGGGAAATTAGAGTTAAATGTGCCCCTCCGGACACCTGCCTCACTCCCAGCCCCTTGGTGATGTGTGTCCTGTGGTTTGAGGCCACATGTGCTGGGTTCCTCACCTTTGGCTGATGTGGCCCCACTGGTGTGAGGACACTCCTGCCTGGTTCCCATCCCCTTGGTGATGTGGGCCATCCGGTGAGAGTCTGATCCTGGTTGGGTTCCTCACACTTCTGTGAGGTGGGCCCTCTTCTCTGACGTCACTCCTGCCTGGCTGGCACACCCCGCCTTGGCGAAGTCGGCCCTCTGGTGGGATTTGGTGCCTGCTGGGTGTCTCCTGCCCTCGGTAATGAGGGCCCTCTGGCGTCAGGCCCTAATTCCTGGGCTCCCAATATTTTCTGATATGCGCCCTGTGGTTCGAGTACACTCGTGCCAGGTTCCCAACCCCATGGGAATGTGGGCCTTCTGCTCTGAGGTCCCAACCGTGGGTTGCTCAGTTTCATGATGAGGGCCCTCTGCTGTGAGTTCTCTCCGGCCTGGATCCCATAGCCTCGCTGCTCCTGGCCACCTGCTGGGAGGTTCCAACTGCGGGATTCCTCACCTTTTTTCTTCTATGGACCCTCTGTTTTGAGACTCCTCCTGCCTGCCTCACTCCCAGTCCCTTGGTGATGTGTGTCCTCTGGTGTGAGGCCACGTGTGCTGGGTCCCTCGCCTTTCGATGATGTGGCCACACTGGTGTGAGGACACTCCTGCCTGCTTCCTATCCCCTTGATGATGTGGGCCCTCTGGTGAGAGTCTGATCCTGGCTGGGTTCCTCACCCTTCTGTGAGGTGGGCCCTCTGCTGTGAGGTCACTCCTGCCTGGCTGGCACACCCCACCTGGGCAACATCGGCCCTCTTGTGGCACTTGGAGCCTGCTGGGAGCCTCCTCCCCTCGGTGATGGGGGCCCTCTAGCGTCAGGCCCTAACTGCTGGGTACCCACATTTTCTGATACGTGCTAAGTGGTGCGAGGACACTCCTGCGAGGTTCCCATCCCCATGGGCATGTGGGCCTTCTGCTCTAAGGTCCCAACACCTGTGTTGTTCACCGTTTCATGATGTTGTCTCTCTGGTGTTAGTTCACTCAGGCCTAGATCCCATAGACTCTGTGCTCTGAGCCGACTGCTGGGAGGTTCCTACTGCTGGATTCCTTACCTTTTTTATTCTTTGGGTCCTGTGTTTTTATGCTCCTACTTCCTGACTCACTCCCAGCCCCTTTGTGATGTAGGTCCTCTGGTTTAAGGCCACATGTACCGGTTTCCTCACCTTTATTGATGTGGCCCCACTGGTGTGAGGACACTCCTGCCTGGTTCCCATCCCCTTGGTGATTGGGGCCCTCTTGTGAGAGTCTGATCCTGTCTGGATTCCTCACACTTCTGGGAGGTGGGCCCTCTGCTGTGAGGTCACTCCTGCCTGGCTGGCACACGTCACGTTGGCGATGTGGGCCCTCAGTTGGGAGTTGGTGCCTGCTGGGAGTCTCCTCCCCTCGGTAATGAGGGCCCTCTGGCGTCAGGCCCTAACTCATGGGCTCCCAAAATTTTCTGATGTGCGCCCTGTCGTGTGAGTACACTCCAGCCAGGGTCCCTTCCCTAGGGGATGTGGGCTTTCTGCTCTGTGGTCCCAACGGCTGGGTTGCTCACAGTGTCAGAATGTGGGCCCTCTGTTTTGAGTTCAGTCAGGCCTGGATCCCATAGCCTCGCTGCTCCTGGCCGCCTGCTGGGAGGTTCCAACTGCGGGATTCCTCACCTTTTTTACGCAATGGGCCCTCTGTTTTGAGGCTCCTCCTGCCTGCCTCACTCCCAGCCCCTTGGTGATGTGTGTCCTGTAGTTTGAGGCCACGTGTGCTGGGTCCGTCACATTTCGGTGATGTGGCCCCACTGGTGTGAGGACACTCCTGCCTGGTTTCCATTCCCTTGGTGATGTGGGCCCTCTGGTGAGAGTCTGATCCTCTTTGGGTTCCTCACACTTTTGTGTGGTTGGCCCTCTGCTCTGAGGTCACTCCTGCCTGGCTGGCACACCCCGCATTGGCGACGTCGGCCCTCTGGTAGAAGTTGGAGCTTGCTGGGAGCCTCCTCTCCTCAGTGATGAGGGCCCTCTGGCGTCCGGCCCTAACTGCTGGGCTCCCCACATTTTCTGTTGTGTGCCCACTGGTGCGATGACACTCCTGCTTGGTTCCCTTCCCCA
The DNA here is from genome assembly GCF_059928025.1 of Delphinapterus leucas. NCBI lineage: Eukaryota > Metazoa > Chordata > Mammalia > Artiodactyla > Monodontidae > Delphinapterus > Delphinapterus leucas. Next base: position 5,083,731 of record NW_028322245.1, read on the forward strand.
TGGGGATGTGGGCCTTGTGCTCTGAGGTCACAACAGCTGGGTTGCTTACAGTATCACGATGAGGGCCCTCTGTTGTGAGTTCATCACTGCCTGGATCCCATAGCCTCGGTGCTCTGGGCCGCCTGCTGGGATGTTCCAACTGCTGGATTCCTCACCTTTTTATACAATGGGCCATGTGTTTTGAGGTTAATCCTGCCTGCCTCGCTCTGAGACCCATGGTGATGTGGGTCTTCTGGTTTGAGGCCACATGTGCTGGGTACCTCAACTTTCGATGATGTGGCCCCACGGGTGTGAGGACACTCGTGCCTGATTCCCAGCCCCTTGCTTATGTGGGCACTCTGGTGAGAGTCTGATCATGACTGGGTTCCTTACCCTTCTGTGAGGTGGGCGCTCTGATGTGAGGTCACTCCTGCCTGGATGGCTCACGTCGCCTTGGCGACGTAGGCCCTCTGTTGGCCACTGAAGCATGCTGGGAGCCTCCTACCCTCTTTAATGAGGGCCCTGGAAGAAACGCATATGCCCTTTTTGACCAAGTGCATCATTGTCGAAGTTCTGCCTCTTCTCCTATACTTTCAGAGGACTTCCCATCTACCTCCTGAAATCGTATTCCTGGAATTCTGCCCCGCGTTCAAGTCCTCTTTGCAGCCTTACTTCAATATATTTTTGGACGATAGCTGTCATTTATAACTCTGCAGGTTTGTGAATTACAGTGCCCCTGAGCTCCATTCTTCAACTCGCTTTCTTGTGAGCTGGCCGCAAAACCGCAGGATTGCTTCAGGCCCTAATCTGGTTCCGGCACGGCATGTTGAGCCTTTGGCTAATTCCTCTTCCTGATGGGAAATGAGCGTTAAATTTGCTCGTGCAGACACCTACAGCTAATCTCTCATTGGTTCTCCCTATTCCTGTTCATCTTGCTCAGAAATTCCAAACTGTGCCAAACAGGAGGTTAAAGGCACTGACTCTCCAATTGGGGAAAGAGTTAGTAAAGCGTCTGGAATGGTAAAACCGAGTATGAGGGGAAGAAAACTGAGATGCATTTAAAAAGGTTTCCTGGTCACACGGTGGACCATATTCTGGGTTTCCCATGCGTGTTTTACCTGAAGGAAGAATCCCTTAAACCTGGAGAGGTGGGACCCATGCAATGGGTACCATGCAGTATGACTTCAAATGGCCTGCATTTTCTCACCGAACCTCACCAATGCTATCAGCCCAAAGTGTCGAACCTTATGTCTCACTCAGCTCTAGGTGTAGATGTGGTAAATCCAGGTTGCATCACAAGCCCTGAATGAATTATTTAAGAATTGCTCTCTATTTCACTGTCATTGTGTTTGTTTTTGTAGTTTATTTTGATAATGGGATTTATCGGATTTTCTCTGCTGCCTTCATGCAGCTGTACACACACTTGATTCTCTTACGGAGACATATAAATCCATGGGTTTGAAGATTCTTACTAGTCATGTGTAATCCTAGGAGTTGAATATGGTGTGTTGAGTCCATTTCGTTGAGCAAGGTGTAAATCTTGACTATTACATATTTGGCTTATGGAAAGCTATGTGTGCTAATTTCTATCTCTGGTTTTATGCAGCACCCCACCTCACCTTTCCCCATAAGCAAGCATAAGTTGGTGTTCTAAATTTGAGACCCTGTTCTGTTTTGTAATTCAGTTCATGTGTAGCCAAGTTTACATTCCGTGCATTAGTGATATCTTATGATGTTTCATTTTCTGTGTGACTTATTTCACTTAGAATCATCGTACCTGGATCCACTCAATATGCCGCGACGGGCCTGATGACATAGATTTCATTGGTGAGTGATATTCCATTGTACGTGCGTACCACAACTTCTTTATCCATTTTTTGCTTTCTGGGATATTTTACTTGTACCGTAGACGAGGTTCTTGTAAACAGAGCCGTCCCAAACTTTGGGGTGGCTGTGTGTTTTTGATTTTAATTTCCCTAAGCTATAGGACCATAAGTGGAAGTGCCATAGGCTGTGTTGCTTTGTTTCCTACGTGTTTCTGGAAACACCATACACTTCTCCAGAGTGGTTGTTGGCAATTTACATCCTGCCCATCAGCATGACAAGGCTCCCTGTTCTCCATGACCTGTCCTGACTTTCTGGATTTTACATTTTTATCAGATGGCCCTTTTGACCGGGGGGCAGTGAGACTTCACTGTAGTGCAGATTTCCTTTACACGCTTGCTTGGTTGGCCAAAAAGGGCGTATGCGTTTTTTCCTGAATATATTCAGGAAAAAACGCATACGCCCTTTTTGGCCAAGTGCATCATTGTCGACATTCTCCCTCTTTTCCTATGCTTTTAGTACAATTCCAGTCTACCCCCTGAAATCGTTTTCCTGAAATTCTGCCCCGCTTTCAAGTCCTCTTCGAAGACTTACTTCAATACATTTTTGGACGATAGCTGTCATTCATAACTCTGCAGGTTTGTGAATTACAGTGCCCCTGAGCTCCTTTCTTCAACTCGCTTTCTTGTGAGCTGGCCGCAAAACCGCAGGATTGCTTCAGGCCCTAATCTGTTTCCGGCAGGGCACGCTGAGCCTTTGGTTAATTCCTCTTCCTGGTGGGAAATGAGCGTTCCATTTGCCCGTGCAGACACCTACAGCTAGTCTCTCATTGGTTCTCCCTATTCCTGTTCATCTTGCGCAGAAATTGCAAACTGTGCCAAACAGGAGGTTAATGGCACTGACTCTCCAAGTGGGGAGAGTGTTAGTAAAGCGTTCAAATGTTGAACCCGAGTACCAGGGGACGAAAACTGAGATGCATTTGAAAACGTTTCCCAATCATACGGTGGACCATACTCTGGGTTTCCCATGCATGTTTTAGCTGAAGGAAGAATCCCTTAAACCTGGAGAGTTGGGACCCATGGAATGGGTACCATGCAGTGTGACTTCAAAGGGTCTGCGTTTGCTCACCGAACCTCACCAATGCTATCAGCCCGAAGTGTCCAGCCTTATGTCTCATCCAGCTCTGGGTGTAGATGTGGTAAATCCAGGTTGCATCACAAGCCCTGAATGAATTATTTAAGAATTGCTCTCTATTTCACTGTCATTGTGTTTTGTTTTTGAAAATCATTTTGATAATGGGATTTATCGGATTTTCACTGCTGCTTTTAGGCCACTGTACACACGCTTGATTTCCTTATGGAGACATATAAATCCATGGGTTTTAAGATTCTTACTTGTCAGGTATCTTCCCAGGCGATGAATATAGGGTGTTGAGTCCATTTCGTTGAGCAAGGAGTAGGTTTTGTCTATTATATATTTGGCTTCTGGAACGGTATCTGTGCTAATTTCAATCTCTGGTTTTATGCAGCATCCCAACTGACCTTTCCCCATAAGCAAGCATAAGTTGGTTTGCTAAATTTGAGACCCTGTTCTGTTTTGTAGTTCAGTTCATGGGTAGCCAAGTTTACATTCCGTGTATTAGTGATAACTTATGATGTTTCTTTTTCTGTCTGACTTATTTCTCATAGAATCATCGTACCTGAATCCACTCATTATGCCGCTACGGTCCTGAAGACGTAGATTTCATTGCTGAGTGATATTCCATTGTACGTGCGTACCAGAAATTCTTTATCCATTTTTTCCTTTCTCGGATATTTAACTTGTACCGTAGACAAGGTTCTTGTAAACAGAGCCATCCCAAACTTTGGGGTGGCTGTGTGTTTTTGATTTTAATTTCCCTAAGCTATAGGACCATAAGTGGAAGTGACATAGGCTGTGTTGCTTTGTTTCCTACGTGTTTCAGGATACACCATACATTTCTCCAGAGTGGCTGTTGGCAGTTTACATCCCGCCCATCAGCATAACAAGGCTCCCTGTTCTCCATGACCTGTCCTGTCTTTCTGGAGTTTACACTTTTTTCAGATGGCCCTTTTGACCTGGGGGCAGTGAGACTTCATTGTAGTGCAGATTTCCTTTACACGCTTGCTTGGTTGGCCAAAAAGGGCGTATGCGTTTTTTCCTGAATATATTCAGGAAAAAACGCATACGCCCTTTTTGGCCAAGTGCATCATTGTTGACATTCTGCCTCTTTTCCTACGCTTTAGGTGCAATTCCAGTCTACCCACTGAAATCGTTTTCCTGAAATTCTGCCCCGCTTTCAAGTCCTCTTTGAAGACTTACTTCAGTACATTTTTGGACGATAGCTGTCATTCATAACTCTGCAGGTTTGTGAATTACAGTGCCCCTGAGCTCCTTTCTTCAACTCGTTTTCTTGTGAGCTGGCCGCAAAACCGCAGGATTGCTTCAGGCCCTAATATGTTTCCGGCCGGGCACACTGAGCCTTTGGTTAATTCCTCTTCCTGGTGGGAAATGATCGTTCAATTTGCCCGTGCAGACACCAACAGCTAGTCTCTCATTGGTTCTCCCTATGCCTGTTCATCTTGCGCAGAAATTGCAAACTGTGCCAAACAAGAGGTTAAAGGCACTGACTCTCCAAGTGGGGAGAGTGTTAGTAAAGCGTCTGGAATGGTGAACCCGAGTACCAGGGGACGAAAACTGAGATGCATTTGAAAACGTTTCCCGGTCACACAGTGCACTGTACTGTGGGTTTCCCATGCATGTTTTAGCTGAAGGAAGAATCCCTTAAACCTGGAGAGTTGGGACCCATGGCATGGGTACCATGCAGTATGACTTCAAAGGGTCTGCGTTTGCTCACCGAACCTCACCAATGCTATCAGCCTGAAGTGTCCAGCCTTATGTCTCACCCAGCTCTGGGTGTAGATGTAGTAAATCCAGGTTGCATCACAAGCCCTGAATGAATTATTTAAGAATTGCTCTCTATTTCACTGTCATTGTGTTTTGTCTTTGAAATTTATTTTGATAATGGGATTTATCGGATTTTCACTGCTGCATTTAGGCCGTTGTACACACGCTTGATTTCATTATGGAGACATATAAATCCATGGGTTTTAAGATTCTTACTTGTCAGGTATCTTGCAAGGCGTTGAATATGGGGTGTTGAGTCCATTTCGTTGAGCAAGGAGTAGGTCTTGTCTATTATATATTTGGCTTATGGAACGGTATCTGTGCTAATTTCAATCTCTGGTTTTATGCAGCACCCCAACTCACCTTTCCCCATTAGCAAGCATAAGTTGGTTTTCTAAATTTGAGACCCTGTTCTGTTTTGTAATTCAGTTTATGTGTAGCCAAGTTTACATTCCGTGTATTACTTATATATTATGATGTTTCTATTTCTGTGTGACGTATTTCTCGTAGAATCATCGTACCTGAATCCACTCATTATGCCGCTATGGGCCTGAAGACGTAGATTTCTTTGCTGAGTGATATTCCATTGTACGTGCGTACCAGAACTTCTTTATCCATTTTTTCCTTTCTCGGATATTTAACTTGTACCGTAGACGAGGTTCTTGTAAACAGAGCCATCCCAAACTTTGGGGTGGTTGTGTGTTTTTGATTTTAATTTCCCTAAGCTATAGGACCATAAGTGGAAGTGCCATAGGCTGTGTTGCTTTGTTTCCTACGTGTTTCAGGATACACCATACATTTCTCCAGAGTGGCTGTCGGCAATTTACATCCCGCCCATCAGCATAACAAGGCTCCCTGTTCTCCATGACCTGTCCTGTCTTTCTGGATTTAACACTTTTTTCAGATGGCCCTTTTGACCGGGGGGCAGTGAGACTTCATTGTAGTGCAGATTTCCTTTACACGCTTGCTTGGTTGGCCCAAAAGGGCGTATGCGTTTTTTCCTGAATATATTCAGGAAAAAACGCGTACGCCCTTTTTGGCCAAGTGCATCATTGTCGACATTCTGCCTCTTTTCCTATGCTTTAAGTGCAATTCCAGTCTACCCCCTGAAATCGTTTTCCTGAAATTCTGCCCCGATTTCAAGTCCTCTTCGAAGACTTACTTCAAAACATTTTTGGACGATAGCTGTCATTCATTACTCTGCACTTTTGTGAATTACAGTGCCCCTGAGCTCCTTTCTTCAACTCGCTTTCTTGTGAGCTGGCCGCAAACCCGCAGGATTGCTTCAGGCCCTAATATGGTTCCGGCATGGCATGCTGAGCCTTTGGTTAATTCCTCTTCCTGGTGGGAAATGAGCGTTAAATTTCCATGTTCAGACACCTTCACATGAGTCGTCATGGTGCCCCTTTGCCCCGGTTATCTCTATGGAGGTTGGAGTTGGAAGGCCTCCTACCTCAAGATCAGTGTGCCCACGGAGCCAACCCTGCAACTTCAGGGCATGGTTGGGGGTTAGGATCACCACGAGGGTTCCTTTTTCCTTAGGAGGGAGGTGGCCTTTTGGGCTGCTGATTTCCAGGTTATCAGATACTGCCAGTATCTTGGCCAGATGTGGCGGTGGGCCAAGCCCCTTGGTGACCGTAGTTTATCCTACCTGGATCGCATTCTTGCATTGTTCCATTTCAAGTGGTCCCAGGTTTTGCACTAATACTCCAATGGCGATTCACCGTTCACCAGGAATGTAAAGGTCAAAGGGTTTAGCTAAATTAGGGAGTTCCAGGGCAAGGGTCTGAATTGACTGCTCTTTCCATTCTTGAAAGGCCACTTCTGCATTCTATTCAAAAGGATCATCACCTTTTCCTTTCAGTGTTTCATATAGAGGCCGAGCTAGTAGACTGTAGTTAGGGATCCAGAAGCAGCAAACCCTGGCCTCCCCAGGAACCCCTAAGCTGTCTTCTAGTTTCAGAAATGGGTAAGGCTGTAAATTGTTTCTTCCCTTTCCTGGGATGGGCTTCTCCGACCTTCTGTGAGAATGAAGCCCAGGCAGGTCACCGTAGTCTGTGATATTTGAGCTTTTTCTTGGACAACTTGTATCCTTTATTGGCTTCGTAGTTCAGAGTTCTCCTTAGTAGGGCTGGCGATCAGAATGTCGTCTGCATATTGAAGGAGTGTTTCCTTTTCCAGAGGTAGAACTTTTAGGTCTTTAGCTGAGCTTTCCCCAAAGATGGTGTGGGAATTTTTGAACCCTTGGGGCAACACGGCCCGGAAGTATTGTTTTAGCTGTATGTTGAGTCCTGCCACTCACAAGCCAAAATTTCTTGTGACTCTGGGACTAATAGAATACAAAAGAAGGCATCATTGAAGACTAATACAGAATACCATGTCCTGGTGGTTGGTAGAATGACCAGCAGGGTGTAGGATTTAGGAACTACTGGAGGTATATCCTCGGTGGCTTCACTGACTGTCCTGACATCCTTTACCAGGACTCCAGCAGCCCATGGGGCTCTCGAGGTCAGGCCAATCCCAGGATATGGAGCTCACCTGGGCAGGTACCCCACCCCAGCCCACGGGGCTCTCGTGTTCAGGACCCTCCCAGGATATGGGGTTCCCTGGGCAGGTCCCCCTGCAGCCCATGGGGCTCTCGTGGTCAGGCCCCTCCCAGGATACAGAGCTACCCTTGCAGGTACCATGGCAGGGCTGGGAACACAGGAACCGTGCATATCGCCCTCATTGCAGAGCACTCCCAGCTCACCTGTCACTCAGATCTGACACAGAGCACCTCAGAGCAGGACTTGAACTAACAAACAGCAGCTCCGACAGGTCTGTGACGCTGGGCATCACTCTGTGTGGCCTCCCTCCACCTGGTCTTCCAGAGACTTCCACTGCACCCGGGGCACCAGGCCTCTGTCTCCACCCACCAGCCACCCCTCCTCTCCCTGACTCCTGGGTTCCTCTCATTAGGAGAGGGTTTTCTTGAAGTTGTCTCCCACTCATGGGCCAGATAATATAATTAGAAAACAAGCCAGAGCTGCAGCCCCTTGTCTATCCTGACTCTCAGGAGCCCACACCTGTTCCTTGGACCTGGCCGATTCAGCAAGTTCCAGTTTCTGCAACTGTGAGCCCCTGAGGGGTGATTATTGGCTGGCCTGGGAAGCCTGACCGTGCCGGCCAGCCCTCCCCAGGTGTGCCTGGGTTCAGATCAATATAAACACCGCTCCAGGCAGCAAGAGCCCCTGCAGCTGTGCCTGACGCCATTTTCTCTGCCCTGTCAGCAGTCTTGGGGCTGGACTGGTGGGAGGGAGTGAGAGGCCACGGCTTTGTGGGTGGCCCAGTGTGAGTGGGGTTCTGCTGGACTTTCTGCAGCAGTTGCCAAGATGCCACCTGCTAAAGAAGAGGATGTGTCACCCATACCTGCCGCTGGAATTTCTCCCTGGGCAGAGGTGAGTGAGGAAGAAAGCAGTGGGGGCCGGGACAGCAGGGGTATCTCAGGCAGGGAAATGGAAAGCTTCCAGAAGAGCACCCAGGACCAGGACCATCCTGGCTGGCCTGCAGGCACCAAGTCTGCTGGCATGCTGTCGCTCATGTGGCTCCATGGCCCTTCCTCTAGGCTTTCAAGTCCTTGTACATATTCAGGTGTTTTACCTGGGAAGGGTGGGAACATTTCAGCAGCAGCTGGCCTGGGGCTCGGCCCACGTTTACTCACAGATGCCTCGGCACGTTCCCCCAGCTTTGCAATGAGGACGCTTGTTGCGTGGGGCCTGCTGGCTGAATGGGAGATGATTCCCCACCACCGACCAACTTCAGAATTGTTTACAACTGGAGCAAGTGCCCTGATACGGTTTTCCTCTGTGTAGCTGGTGGGTTCTGTTTTTTTTTCTTTTTTGGTTCAAGGTAGATTTTATTCCTCTTTTTTGTATTTACAGATATAAGCATGGAAATAATTTATTCATATAAATACATGTATGTGAAGGGAAGAATATTTTTTCTGTTTTACTTTTTGTAATTTGAATTTTATTTTATTTTTTTATACAGCAGGTTCTTTTTGGTTATCTATTTTATACATATAAATGTATACATGCCAATCCCAATCTCTCAACTCCTCCCACCACCACCCCCCAACAGCTTTCCCCCCTTGGTGTCCATACGTTTGTTGTCTACATCTGTTGCTCTATTTCTGCCTTGCAAAACGGTTCATCTGTACAATTTGTCTAGGTTCCACATATAGCCATTAATAGACAAGATTTCTTTTTCTCTTTCTGACTTACTTCACTCTGTATGACAGTCTCTAGATCCATCAACGTCTCTACAAATGACCCAATTTCATTCCTTTTTATGGCTTAGTAATATTCCATTTTATATATGTACCACGTCTTTATGCATTCGTCTGTCTGTGGGCATTTAGGTTGCTTCCATTACCTGGATATTGTAAATAGTGATGCAATGAACATTGCGGTGAATGTCTCTTTTTGATTTATGGTTTTGTCTGGGTATATGCCCAGTAGTGGGACTGCTGTATCATATGGTAATTCTATTCTTAGTTTTATAAGAAACTCCATAACTTTCTCCACAGTGACTGTATCAATTTCATTCCCAACAATAGCGGAAGAGGGTTCCTTATCTCCACACCCTTTCCAGCATTTGTTGTTTGTAGATTTTCTGATGATGCCCATTCTAACAGGTGTGAGGTGATACACCATGGATGAGTCTATTTCGTTGAGCAAAGAGTAGGTCTTGTGTATTACATATTTGGCTTATGGAATGGTATGTGTGCTAATTTCAATCTCTGGTTTTATACAGCACCGCAACTCAACTTTCCCCTTAAGCAAGCATAAGTTTTTATCTAAATGTGAGACTCTGTTCGGTTTTGGAATTCAGTTTATGTGTAGCCAAGTTTACACTCTCTCTATTAGTGATATCTTATGATAATTACCTTTCTCTGTGTGACATATTTCTCTTAGAATCATCATACTTAAATCCACTCAATTTGCTGCTACAGGCCTGATGACATTGATTTCATTGCTGAGTGATATTCCATTGTACGTAAGTAGCACAACTCCTTTATCCATATTTTTCTTTCTGGGATATTTAATTTGTACTGGACTCAAGGTTCTTGTAAACACAGCAGCCCTAAATTTGGTGTTGGCTGTGTCTTGTTGATTTTAATTTTCCTAAGCTATAGGGCCAAAAGTGGAAGTGCTCTAGGGTCTGTAGCTTTGTTTTTCAGATGTTTCAGGATACACCATAAACATCTCCAGAGTGTCTGTTGGCAATTTACATCCCGCCCATCAGCATAACAAGGCTCCCTGTTCTCCATGGCCTGTCCTGTGTTTCTGGTTTTTACACATTTTTCAGATGGCCCTTTTGACGAATGGGAAATGAGACTTCATTGTAGTGCGGATTTCCATTGCTCGAGTGCTTGGTTGGCCAAAAAGGGCATATGTGTTTTTTCCTGAATATATTCAGGAAAAAATGTTTACGCACTTTTGTCCAAGTGCATCACTGTCAAAGATCTGCCGCTTTTCACATGCTTTAAACGCAATTCCAATCTACCTCCTGAAATATGATTCCTGCAATTCTGCCTCGTTTTGAAGTCCTCTTTGCAGACTTACTTCAGTATATTTTTGCCAATAGCTGTCATTTATAACTCTGCAGGTTTGTGAATTACAGTGCCTGTGATTTCCTTTCTTAACTCGTTTCCTTGAAAGCTGGCCACAGAACCGCAGGTTTGCTTTAGGCCATAATCAGGGTCTGGCACGGCACTCTGAGCCTTTGGTTAATTCCTCTTCCTGGTGGGAAATTAGAGTTAAATGTGCCCCTCCGGACACCTGCCTCACTCCCAGCCCCTTGGTGATGTGTGTCCTGTGGTTTGAGGCCACATGTGCTGGGTTCCTCACCTTTGGCTGATGTGGCCCCACTGGTGTGAGGACACTCCTGCCTGGTTCCCATCCCCTTGGTGATGTGGGCCATCCGGTGAGAGTCTGATCCTGGTTGGGTTCCTCACACTTCTGTGAGGTGGGCCCTCTTCTCTGACGTCACTCCTGCCTGGCTGGCACACCCCGCCTTGGCGAAGTCGGCCCTCTGGTGGGATTTGGTGCCTGCTGGGTGTCTCCTGCCCTCGGTAATGAGGGCCCTCTGGCGTCAGGCCCTAATTCCTGGGCTCCCAATATTTTCTGATATGCGCCCTGTGGTTCGAGTACACTCGTGCCAGGTTCCCAACCCCATGGGAATGTGGGCCTTCTGCTCTGAGGTCCCAACCGTGGGTTGCTCAGTTTCATGATGAGGGCCCTCTGCTGTGAGTTCTCTCCGGCCTGGATCCCATAGCCTCGCTGCTCCTGGCCACCTGCTGGGAGGTTCCAACTGCGGGATTCCTCACCTTTTTTCTTCTATGGACCCTCTGTTTTGAGACTCCTCCTGCCTGCCTCACTCCCAGTCCCTTGGTGATGTGTGTCCTCTGGTGTGAGGCCACGTGTGCTGGGTCCCTCGCCTTTCGATGATGTGGCCACACTGGTGTGAGGACACTCCTGCCTGCTTCCTATCCCCTTGATGATGTGGGCCCTCTGGTGAGAGTCTGATCCTGGCTGGGTTCCTCACCCTTCTGTGAGGTGGGCCCTCTGCTGTGAGGTCACTCCTGCCTGGCTGGCACACCCCACCTGGGCAACATCGGCCCTCTTGTGGCACTTGGAGCCTGCTGGGAGCCTCCTCCCCTCGGTGATGGGGGCCCTCTAGCGTCAGGCCCTAACTGCTGGGTACCCACATTTTCTGATACGTGCTAAGTGGTGCGAGGACACTCCTGCGAGGTTCCCATCCCCATGGGCATGTGGGCCTTCTGCTCTAAGGTCCCAACACCTGTGTTGTTCACCGTTTCATGATGTTGTCTCTCTGGTGTTAGTTCACTCAGGCCTAGATCCCATAGACTCTGTGCTCTGAGCCGACTGCTGGGAGGTTCCTACTGCTGGATTCCTTACCTTTTTTATTCTTTGGGTCCTGTGTTTTTATGCTCCTACTTCCTGACTCACTCCCAGCTCCTTTGTGATGTAGGTCCTCTGGTTTAAGGCCACATGTACCGGTTTCCTCACCTTTATTGATGTGGCCCCACTGGTGTGAGGACACTCCTGCCTGGTTCCCATCCCCTTGGTGATTGGGGCCCTCTTGTGAGAGTCTGATCCTGTCTGGATTCCTCACACTTCTGGGAGGTGGGCCCTCTGCTGTGAGGTCACTCCTGCCTGGCTGGCACACGTCACGTTGGCGATGTGGGCCCTCAGTTGGGAGTTGGTGCCTGCTGGGAGTCTCCTCCCCTCGGTAATGAGGGCCCTCTGGCGTCAGGCCCTAACTCATGGGCTCCCAAAATTTTCTGATGTGCGCCCTGTCGTGTGAGTACACTCCAGCCAGGGTCCCTTCCCTAGGGGATGTGGGCTTTCTGCTCTGTGGTCCCAACGGCTGGGTTGCTCACAGTGTCAGAATGTGGGCCCTCTGTTTTGAGTTCAGTCAGGCCTGGATCCCATAGCCTCGCTGCTCCTGGCCGCCTGCTGGGAGGTTCCAACTGCGGGATTCCTCACCTTTTTTACGCAATGGGCCCTCTGTTTTGAGGCTCCTCCTGCCTGCCTCACTCCCAGCCCCTTGGTGATGTGTGTCCTGTAGTTTGAGGCCACGTGTGCTGGGTCCGTCACATTTCGGTGATGTGGCCCCACTGGTGTGAGGACACTCCTGCCTGGTTTCCATTCCCTTGGTGATGTGGGCCCTCTGGTGAGAGTCTGATCCTCTTTGGGTTCCTCACACTTTTGTGTGGTTGGCCCTCTGCTCTGAGGTCACTCCTGCCTGGCTGGCACACCCCGCATTGGCGACGTCGGCCCTCTGGTAGAAGTTGGAGCTTGCTGGGAGCCTCCTCTCCTCAGTGATGAGGGCCCTCTGGCGTCCGGCCCTAACTGCTGGGCTCCCCACATTTTCTGTTGTGTGCCCACTGGTGCGATGACACTCCTGCTTGGTTCCCTTCCCCATGGGGATGTGGGCCTTGTGCTCTGAGGTCACAACAGCTGGGTTGCTTACAGTATCACGATGAGGGCCCTCTGTTGTGAGTTCATCACTGCCTGGATCCCATAGCCTCGGTGCTCTGGGCCGCCTGCTGGGATGTTCCAACTGCTGGATTCCTCACCTTTTTATACAATGGGCCATGTGTTTTGAGGTTAATCCTGCCTGCCTCGCTCTGAGACCCATGGTGATGTGGGTCTTCTGGTTTGAGGCCACATGTGCTGGGTACCTCAACTTTCGATGATGTGGCCCCACGGGTGTGAGGACACTCGTGCCTGATTCCCAGCCCCTTGCTTATGTGGGCACTCTGGTGAGAGTCTGATCATGACTGGGTTCCTTACCCTTCTGTGAGGTGGGCGCTCTGATGTGAGGTCACTCCTGCCTGGATGGCTCACGTCGCCTTGGCGACGTAGGCCCTCTGTTGGCCACTGAAGCATGCTGGGAGCCTCCTACCCTCTTTAATGAGGGCCCTGGAAGAAACGCATATGCCCTTTTTGACCAAGTGCATCATTGTCGAAGTTCTGCCTCTTCTCCTATACTTTCAGAGGACTTCCCATCTACCTCCTGAAATCGTATTCCTGGAATTCTGCCCCGCGTTCAAGTCCTCTTTGCAGCCTTACTTCAATATATTTTTGGACGATAGCTGTCATTTATAACTCTGCAGGTTTGTGAATTACAGTGCCCCTGAGCTCCATTCTTCAACTCGCTTTCTTGTGAGCTGGCCGCAAAACCGCAGGATTGCTTCAGGCCCTAATCTGGTTCCGGCACGGCATGTTGAGCCTTTGGCTAATTCCTCTTCCTGATGGGAAATGAGCGTTAAATTTGCTCGTGCAGACACCTACAGCTAATCTCTCATTGGTTCTCCCTATTCCTGTTCATCTTGCTCAGAAATTCCAAACTGTGCCAAACAGGAGGTTAAAGGCACTGACTCTCCAATTGGGGAAAGAGTTAGTAAAGCGTCTGGAATGGTAAAACCGAGTATGAGGGGAAGAAAACTGAGATGCATTTAAAAAGGTTTCCCGGTCACACGGTGGACCATATTCTGGGTTTCCCATGCGTGTTTTACCTGAAGGAAGAATCCCTTAAACCTGGAGAGGTGGGACCCATGCAATGGGTACCATGCAGTATGACTTCAAATGGCCTGCATTTTCTCACCGAACCTCACCAATGCTATCAGCCCAAAGTGTCGAACCTTATGTCTCACTCAGCTCTAGGTGTAGATGTGGTAAATCCAGGTTGCATCACAAGCCCTGAATGAATTATTTAAGAATTGCTCTCTATTTCACTGTCATTGTGTTTGTTTTTGTAGTTTATTTTGATAATGGGATTTATCGGATTTTCTCTGCTGCCTTCATGCAGCTGTACACACACTTGATTCTCTTACGGAGACATATAAATCCATGGGTTTGAAGATTCTTACTAGTCATGTGTAATCCTAGGAGTTGAATATGGTGTGTTGAGTCCATTTCGTTGAGCAAGGTGTAAATCTTGACTATTACATATTTGGCTTATGGAAAGCTATGTGTGCTAATTTCTATCTCTGGTTTTATGCAGCACCCCACCTCACCTTTCCCCATAAGCAAGCATAAGTTGGTGTTCTAAATTTGAGACCCTGTTCTGTTTTGTAATTCAGTTCATGTGTAGCCAAGTTTACATTCCGTGCATTAGTGATATCTTATGATGTTTCATTTTCTGTGTGACTTATTTCACTTAGAATCATCGTACCTGGATCCACTCAATATGCCGCGACGGGCCTGATGACATAGATTTCATTGGTGAGTGATATTCCATTGTACGTGCGTACCACAACTTCTTTATCCATTTTTTGCTTTCTGGGATATTTTACTTGTACCGTAGACGAGGTTCTTGTAAACAGAGCCGTCCCAAACTCTGGGGTGGCTGTGTGTTTTTGATTTTAATTTCCCTAAGCTATAGGACCATAAGTGGAAGTGCCATAGGCTGTGTTGCTTTGTTTCCTACGTGTTTCTGGAAACACCATACACTTCTCCAGTGTGGTTTTTGGCAATTTACATCCCGCCCATCAGCATGACAAGGCTCCCTGTTCTCCATGACCTGTCCTGACTTTCTGGATTTTACATTTTTATCAGATGGCCCTTTTGACCGGGGGGCAGTGAGACTTCACTGTAGCGCAGATTTCCTTTACACGCTTGCTTGGTTGGCCAAAAACGGCGTATGCGTTTTTTCCTGAATATATTCAGGAAAAAACGCATACGCCCTTTTTGGCCAAGTGCATCATTGTCGACATTCTCCCTCTTTTCCTATGCTTTTAGTACAATTCCAGTCTACCCCCTGAAATCGTTTTCCTGAAATTCTGCCCCGCTTTCAAGTCCTCTTCGAAGACTTACTTCAATACATTTTTGGACGATAGCTGTCATTCATAACTCTGCAGGTTTGTGAATTACAGTGCCCCTGAGCTCCTTTCTTCAACTCGCTTTCTTGTGAGCTGGCCGCAAAACCGCAGGATTGCTTCAGGCCCTAATCTGTTTCCGGCAGGGCACGCTGAGCCTTTGGTTAATTCCTCTTCCTGGTGGGAAATGAGCGTTCCATTTGCCCGTGCAGACACCTACAGCTAGTCTCTCATTGCTTCTCCCTATTCCTGTTCATCTTGCGCAGAAATTGCAAACTGTGCCAAACAGGAGGTTAATGGCACTGACTCTCCAAGTGGGGAGAGTGTTAGTAAAGCGTCTGGAATGGTGAACCCGAGTACCAGGGGACGAAAACTGAGATGCATTTGAAAACGTTTCCCAATCACACGGTGGACCATACTCTGGGTTTCCCATGCATGTTTTAGCTGAAGGAAGAATCCCTTAAACCTGGAGAGTTGGGACCCATGGAATGGGTACCATGCAGTGTGACTTCAAAGGGTCTGCGTTTGCTCACCGAACCTCACCAATGCTATCAGCCCGAAGTGTCCAGCCTTATGTCTCATCCAGCTCTGGGTGTAGATGTGGTAAATCCAGGTTGCATCACAAGCCCTGAATGAATTATTTAAGAATTGCTCTCTATTTCACTGTCATTGTGTTTTGTTTTTGAAAATCATTTTGATAATGGGATTTATCGGATTTTCACTGCTGCTTTTAGGCCACTGTACACACGCTTGATTTCCTTATGGAGACATATAAATCCATGGGTTTTAAGATTCTTACTTGTCAGGTATCTTCCCAGGCGATGAATATAGGGTGTTGAGTCCATTTCGTTGAGCAAGGAGTAGGTTTTGTCTATTATATATTTGGCTTCTGGAACGGTATCTGTGCTAATTTCAATCTCTGGTTTTATGCAGCATCCCAACTGACCTTTCCCCATAAGCAAGCATAAGTTGGTTTGCTAAATTTGAGACCCTGTTCTGTTTTGTAGTTCAGTTCATGGGTAGCCAAGTTTACATTCCGTGTATTAGTGATAACTTATGATGTTTCTTTTTCTGTCTGACTTATTTCTCATAGAATCATCGTACCTGAATCCACTCATTATGCCGCTACGGTCCTGAAGACGTAGATTTCATTGCTGAGTGATATTCCATTGTACGTGCGTACCAGAAATTCTTTATCCATTTTTTCCTTTCTCGGATATTTAACTTGTACCGTAGACAAGGTTCTTGTAAACAGAGCCATCCCAAACTTTGGGGTGGCTGTGTGTTTTTGATTTTAATTTCCCTAAGCTATAGGACCATAAGTGGAAGTGACATAGGCTGTGTTGCTTTGTTTCCTACGTGTTTCAGGATACACCATACATTTCTCCAGAGTGGCTGTTGGCAGTTTACATCCCGCCCATCAGCATAACAAGGCTCCCTGTTCTCCATGACCTGTCCTGTCTTTCTGGAGTTTACACTTTTTTCAGATGGCCCTTTTGACCTGGGGGCAGTGAGACTTCATTGTAGTGCAGATTTCCTTTACACGCTTGCTTGGTTGGCCAAAAAGGGCGTATGCGTTTTTTCCTGAATATATTCAGGAAAAAACGCATACGCCCTTTTTGGCCAAGTGCATCATTGTTGACATTCTGCCTCTTTTCCTACGCTTTAGGTGCAATTCCAGTCTACCCACTGAAATCGTTTTCCTGAAATTCTGCCCCGCTTTCAAGTCCTCTTTGAAGACTTACTTCAGTACATTTTTGGACGATAGCTGTCATTCATAACTCTGCAGGTTTGTGAATTACAGTGCCCCTGAGCTCCTTTCTTCAACTCGTTTTCTTGTGAGCTGGCCGCAAAACCGCAGGATTGCTTCAGGCCCTAATATGTTTCCGGCCGGGCACACTGAGCCTTTGGTTAATTCCTCTTCCTGGTGGGAAATGATCGTTCAATTTGCCCGTGCAGACACCAACAGCTAGTCTCTCATTGGTTCTCCCTATGCCTGTTCATCTTGCGCAGAAATTGCAAACTGTGCCAAACAAGAGGTTAAAGGCACTGACTCTCCAAGTGGGGAGAGTGTTAGTAAAGCGTCTGGAATGGTGAACCCGAGTACCAGGGGACGAAAACTGAGATGCATTTGAAAACGTTTCCCGGTCACACAGTGCACTGTACTGTGGGTTTCCCATGCATGTTTTAGCTGAAGGAAGAATCCCTTAAACCTGGAGAGTTGGGACCCATGGCATGGGTACCATGCAGTATGACTTCAAAGGGTCTGCGTTTGCTCACCGAACCTCACCAATGCTATCAGCCTGAAGTGTCCAGCCTTATGTCTCACCCAGCTCTGGGTGTAGATGTGGTAAATCCAGGTTGCATCACAAGCCCTGAATGAATTATTTAAGAATTGCTCTCTATTTCACTGTCATTGTGTTTTGTCTTTGAAATTTATTTTGATAATGGGATTTATCGGATTTTCACTGCTGCATTTAGGCCGTTGTACACACGCTTGATTTCATTATGGAGACATATAAATCCATGGGTTTTAAGATTCTTACTTGTCAGGTATCTTGCAAGGCGTTGAATATGGGGTGTTGAGTCCATTTCGTTGAGCAAGGAGTAGGTCTTGTCTATTATATATTTGGCTTATGGAACGGTATCTGTGCTAATTTCAATCTCTGGTTTTATGCAGCACCCCAACTCACCTTTCCCCATTAGCAAGCATAAGTTGGTTTTCTAAATTTGAGACCCTGTTCTGTTTTGTAATTCAGTTTATGTGTAGCCAAGTTTACATTCCGTGTATTACTTATATATTATGATGTTTCTATTTCTGTGTGACGTATTTCTCGTAGAATCATCGTACCTGAATCCACTCATTATGCCGCTATGGGCCTGAAGACGTAGATTTCTTTGCTGAGTGATATTCCATTGTACGTGCGTACCAGAACTTCTTTATCCATTTTTTCCTTTCTCGGATATTTAACTTGTACCGTAGACGAGGTTCTTGTAAACAGAGCCATCCCAAACTTTGGGGTGGTTGTGTGTTTTTGATTTTAATTTCCCTAAGCTATAGGACCATAAGTGGAAGTGCCATAGGCTGTGTTGCTTTGTTTCCTACGTGTTTCAGGATACACCATACATTTCTCCAGAGTGGCTGTCGGCAATTTACATCCCGCCCATCAGCATAACAAGGCTCCCTGTTCTCCATGACCTGTCCTGTCTTTCTGGATTTAACACTTTTTTCAGATGGCCCTTTTGACCGGGGGGCAGTGAGACTTCATTGTAGTGCAGATTTCCTTTACACGCTTGCTTGGTTGGCCCAAAAGGGCGTATGCGTTTTTTCCTGAATATATTCAGGAAAAAACGCGTACGCCCTTTTTGGCCAAGTGCATCATTGTCGACATTCTGCCTCTTTTCCTATGCTTTAAGTGCAATTCCAGTCTACCCCCTGAAATCGTTTTCCTGAAATTCTGCCCCGATTTCAAGTCCTCTTCGAAGACTTACTTCAAAACATTTTTGGACGATAGCTGTCATTCATTACTCTGCAGTTTTGTGAATTACAGTGCCCCTGAGCTCCTTTCTTCAACTCGCTTTCTTGTGAGCTGGCCGCAAACCCGCAGGATTGCTTCAGGCCCTAATATGGTTCCGGCATGGCATGCTGAGCCTTTGGTTAATTCCTCTTCCTGGTGGGAAATGAGCGTTAAATTTCCATGTTCAGACACCTTCACATGAGTCGTCATGGTGCCCCTTTGCCCCGGTTATCTCTATGGAGGTTGGAGTTGGAAGGCCTCCTACCTCAAGATCAGTGTGCCCACGGAGCCAACCCTGCAACTTCAGGGCATGGTTGGGGGTTAGGATCACCACGAGGGTTCCTTTTTCCTTAGGAGGGAGGTGGCCTTTTGGGCTGCTGATTTCCAGGTTATCAGATACTGCCAGTATCTTGGCCAGATGTGGCGGTGGGCCAAGCCCCTTGGTGACCGTAGTTTATCCTACCTGGATCGCATTCTTGCATTGTTCCATTTCAAGTGGTCCCAGGTTTTCCACTAATACTCCAATGGCGATTCACCGTTCACCAGGAATGTAAAGGTCAAAGGGTTTAGCTAAATTAGGGAGTTCCAGGGCAAGGGTCTGAATTGACTGCTCTTTCCATTCTTGAAAGGCCACTTCTGCATTCTATTCAAAAGGATCATCACCTTTTCCTTTCAGTGTTTCATATAGAGGCCGAGCTAGTAGACTGTAGTTAGGGATCCAGAAGCAGCAAACCCTGGCCTCCCCAGGAACCCCTAAGCTGTCTTCTAGTTTCAGAAATGGGTAAGGCTGTAAATTGTTTCTTCCCTTTCCTGGGATGGGCTTCTCCGACCTTCTGTGAGAATGAAGCCCAGGCAGGTCACCGTAGTCTGTGATATTTGAGCTTTTTCTTGGACAACTTGTATCCTTTATTGGCTTCGTAGTTCAGAGGTCTCCTTAGTAGGGCTGGCGATCAGAATGTCGTCTGCATATTGAAGGAGTGTTTCCTTTTCCAGAGGTAGAACTTTTAGGTCTTTAGCTGAGCTTTCCCCAAAGATGGTGTGGGAATTTTTGAACCCTTGGGGCAACACGGCCCGGAAGTATTGTTTTAGCTGTATGTTGAGTCCTGCCACTCACAAGCCAAAATTTCTTGTGACTCTGGGACTAATAGAATACAAAAGAAGGCATCATTGAAGACTAATACAGAATACCATGTCCTGGTGGTTGGTAGAATGACCAGCAGGGTGTAGGATTTAGGAACTACTGGAGGTATATCCTCGGTGGCTTCACTGACTGTCCTGACATCCTTTACCAGGACTCCAGCAGCCCATGGGGCTCTCGAGGTCAGGCCAATCCCAGGATATGGAGCTCACCTGGGCAGGTACCCCACCCCAGCCCACGGGGCTCTCGTGTTCAGGACCCTCCCAGGATATGGGGTTCCCTGGGCAGGTCCCCCTGCAGCCCATGGGGCTCTCGTGGTCAGGCCCCTCCCAGGATACAGAGCTACCCTTGCAGGTACCATGGCAGGGCTGGGAACACAGGAACCGTGCATATCGCCCTCATTGCAGAGCACTCCCATCTCACCTGTAACTCAGATCTGACACAGAGCACCTCAGAGCAGGACTTGAACTAACAAACAGCAGCTCCGACAGGTCTGTGACGCTGGGCATCACTCTGTGTGGCCTCCCTCCACCTGGTCTTCCAGAGACTTCCACTGCACCCGGGGCACCAGGCCTCTGTCTCCACCCACCAGCCACCCCTCCTCTCCCTGACTCCTGGGTTCCTCTCATTAGGAGAGGGTTTTCTTGAAGTTGTCTCCCACTCATGGGCCAGATAATATAATTAGAAAACAAGCCAGAGCTGCAGCCCCTTGTCTATCCTGACTCTCAGGAGCCCACACCTGTTCCTTGGACCTGGCCGATTCAGCAAGTTCCAGTTTCTGCAACTGTGAGCCCCTGAGGGGTGATTATTGGCTGGCCTGGGAAGCCTGACCGTGCCGGCCAGCCCTCCCCAGGTGTGCCTGGGTTCAGATCAATATAAACACCGCTCCAGGCAGCAAGAGCCCCTGCAGCTGTGCCTGACGCCATTTTCTCTGCCCTGTCAGCAGTCTTGGGGCTGGACTGGTGGGAGGGAGTGAGAGGCCACGGCTTTGTGGGTGGCCCAGTGTGAGTGGGGTTCTGCTGGACTTTCTGCAGCAGTTGCCAAGATGCCACCTGCTAAAGAAGAGGATGTGTCACCCATACCTGCCGCTGGAATTTCTCCCTGGGCAGAGGTGAGTGAGGAAGAAAGCAGTGGGGGCCGGGACAGCAGGGGTATCTCAGGCAGGGAAATGGAAAGCTTCCAGAAGAGCACCCAGGACCAGGACCATCCTGGCTGGCCTGCAGGCACCAAGTCGGCTGGCATGCTGTCGCTCATGTGGCTCCATGGCCCTTCCTCTAGGCTTTCAAGTCCTTGTACATATTCAGGTGTTTTACCTGGGAAGGGTGGGAACATTTCAGCAGCAGCTGGCCTGGGGCTCGGCCCACGTTTACTCACAGATGCCTCGGCACGTTCCCCCAGCTTTGCAATGAGGACGCTTGTTGCGTGGGGCCTGCTGGCTGAATGGGAGATGATTCCCCACCACCGACCAACTTCAGAATTGTTTACAACTGGAGCAAGTGCCCTGATACGGTTTTCCTCTGTGTAGCTGGTGGGTTCTGTTTTTTTTTCTTTTTTGGTTCAAGGTAGATTTTATTCCTCTTTTTTGTATTTACAGATATAAGCATGGAAATAATTTATTCATATAAATACATGTATGTGAAGGGAAGAATATTTTTTCTGTTTTACTTTTTGTAATTTGAATTTTATTTTATTTTTTTATACAGCAGGTTCTTTTTGGTTATCTATTTTATACATATAAATGTATACATGCCAATCCCAATCTCTCAACTCCTCCCACCACCACCCCCCAACAGCTTTCCCCCCTTGGTGTCCATACGTTTGTTGTCTACATCTGTTGCTCTATTTCTGCCTTGCAAAACGGTTCATCTGTACAATTTGTCTAGGTTCCACATATAGCCATTAATAGACAAGATTTCTTTTTCTCTTTCTGACTTACTTCACTCTGTATGACAGTCTCTAGATCCATCAACGTCTCTACAAATGACCCAATTTCATTCCTTTTTATGGCTTAGTAATATTCCATTTTATATATGTACCACGTCTTTATGCATTCGTCTGTCTGTGGGCATTTAGGTTGCTTCCATTACCTGGATATTGTAAATAGTGATGCAATGAACATTGCGGTGAATGTCTCTTTTTGATTTATGGTTTTGTCTGGGTATATGCCCAGTAGTGGGACTGCTGTATCATATGGTAATTCTATTCTTAGTTTTATAAGAAACTCCATAACTTTCTCCACAGTGACTGTATCAATTTCATTCCCAACAATAGCGGAAGAGGGTTCCTTATCTCCACACCCTTTCCAGCATTTGTTGTTTGTAGATTTTCTGATGATGCCCATTCTAACAGGTGTGAGGTGATACACCATGGATGAGTCTATTTCGTTGAGCAAAGAGTAGGTCTTGTGTATTACATATTTGGCTTATGGAATGGTATGTGTGCTAATTTCAATCTCTGGTTTTATACAGCACCGCAACTCAACTTTCCCCTTAAGCAAGCATAAGTTTTTATCTAAATGTGAGACTCTGTTCGGTTTTGGAATTCAGTTTATGTGTAGCCAAGTTTACACTCTCTCTATTAGTGATATCTTATGATAATTACCTTTCTCTGTGTGACATATTTCTCTTAGAATCATCATACTTAAATCCACTCAATTTGCTGCTACAGGCCTGATGACATTGATTTCATTGCTGAGTGATATTCCATTGTACGTAAGTAGCACAACTCCTTTATCCATATTTTTCTTTCTGGGATATTTAATTTGTACTGGACTCAAGGTTCTTGTAAACACAGCAGCCCTAAATTTGGTGTTGGCTGTGTCTTGTTGATTTTAATTTTCCTAAGCTATAGGGCCAAAAGTGGAAGTGCTCTAGGGTCTGTAGCTTTGTTTTTCAGATGTTTCAGGATACACCATAAACATCTCCAGAGTGTCTGTTGGCAATTTACATCCCGCCCATCAGCATAACAAGGCTCCCTGTTCTCCATGGCCTGTCCTGTGTTTCTGGTTTTTACACATTTTTCAGATGGCCCTTTTGACGAATGGGAAATGAGACTTCATTGTAGTGCGGATTTCCATTGCTCGAGTGCTTGGTTGGCCAAAAAGGGCATATGTGTTTTTTCCTGAATATATTCAGGAAAAAATGTTTACGCACTTTTGTCCAAGTGCATCACTGTCAAAGATCTGCCGCTTTTCACATGCTTTAAACGCAATTCCAATCTACCTCCTGAAATATGATTCCTGCAATTCTGCCTCGTTTTCAAGTCCTCTTTGCAGACTTACTTCAGTATATTTTTGCCAATAGCTGTCATTTATAACTCTGCAGGTTTGTGAATTACAGTGCCTGTGATTTCCTTTCTTAACTCGTTTCCTTGAAAGCTGGCCACAGAACCGCAGGTTTGCTTTAGGCCATAATCAGGGTCTGGCACGGCACTCTGAGCCTTTGGTTAATTCCTCTTCCTGGTGGGAAATTAGAGTTAAATGTGCCCCTCCGGACACCTGCCTCACTCCCAGCCCCTTGGTGATGTGTGTCCTGTGGTTTGAGGCCACATGTGCTGGGTTCCTCACCTTTGGCTGATGTGGCCCCACTGGTGTGAGGACACTCCTGCCTGGTTCCCATCCCCTTGGTGATGTGGGCCATCCGGTGAGAGTCTGATCCTGGTTGGGTTCCTCACACTTCTGTGAGGTGGGCCCTCTTCTCTGACGTCACTCCTGCCTGGCTGGCACACCCCGCCTTGGCGAAGTCGGCCCTCTGGTGGGATTTGGTGCCTGCTGGGTGTCTCCTGCCCTCGGTAATGAGGGCCCTCTGGCGTCAGGCCCTAATTCCTGGGCTCCCAATATTTTCTGATATGCGCCCTGTGGTTCGAGTACACTCGTGCCAGGTTCCCAACCCCATGGGAATGTGGGCCTTCTGCTCTGAGGTCCCAACCGTGGGTTGCTCAGTTTCATGATGAGGGCCCTCTGCTGTGAGTTCTCTCCGGCCTGGATCCCATAGCCTCGCTGCTCCTGGCCACCTGCTGGGAGGTTCCAACTGCGGGATTCCTCACCTTTTTTCTTCTATGGACCCTCTGTTTTGAGACTCCTCCTGCCTGCCTCACTCCCAGTCCCTTGGTGATGTGTGTCCTCTGGTGTGAGGCCACGTGTGCTGGGTCCCTCGCCTTTCGATGATGTGGCCACACTGGTGTGAGGACACTCCTGCCTGCTTCCTATCCCCTTGATGATGTGGGCCCTCTGGTGAGAGTCTGATCCTGGCTGGGTTCCTCACCCTTCTGTGAGGTGGGCCCTCTGCTGTGAGGTCACTCCTGCCTGGCTGGCACACCCCACCTGGGCAACATCGGCCCTCTTGTGGCACTTGGAGCCTGCTGGGAGCCTCCTCCCCTCGGTGATGGGGGCCCTCTAGCGTCAGGCCCTAACTGCTGGGTACCCACATTTTCTGATACGTGCTAAGTGGTGCGAGGACACTCCTGCGAGGTTCCCATCCCCATGGGCATGTGGGCCTTCTGCTCTAAGGTCCCAACACCTGTGTTGTTCACCGTTTCATGATGTTGTCTCTCTGGTGTTAGTTCACTCAGGCCTAGATCCCATAGACTCTGTGCTCTGAGCCGACTGCTGGGAGGTTCCTACTGCTGGATTCCTTACCTTTTTTATTCTTTGGGTCCTGTGTTTTTATGCTCCTACTTCCTGACTCACTCCCAGCTCCTTTGTGATGTAGGTCCTCTGGTTTAAGGCCACATGTACCGGTTTCCTCACCTTTATTGATGTGGCCCCACTGGTGTGAGGACACTCCTGCCTGGTTCCCATCCCCTTGGTGATTGGGGCCCTCTTGTGAGAGTCTGATCCTGTCTGGATTCCTCACACTTCTGGGAGGTGGGCCCTCTGCTGTGAGGTCACTCCTGCCTGGCTGGCACACGTCACGTTGGCGATGTGGGCCCTCAGTTGGGAGTTGGTGCCTGCTGGGAGTCTCCTCCCCTCGGTAATGAGGGCCCTCTGGCGTCAGGCCCTAACTCATGGGCTCCCAAAATTTTCTGATGTGCGCCCTGTCGTGTGAGTACACTCCAGCCAGGGTCCCTTCCCTAGGGGATGTGGGCTTTCTGCTCTGTGGTCCCAACGGCTGGGTTGCTCACAGTGTCAGAATGTGGGCCCTCTGTTTTGAGTTCAGTCAGGCCTGGATCCCATAGCCTCGCTGCTCCTGGCCGCCTGCTGGGAGGTTCCAACTGCGGGATTCCTCACCTTTTTTACGCAATGGGCCCTCTGTTTTGAGGCTCCTCCTGCCTGCCTCACTCCCAGCCCCTTGGTGATGTGTGTCCTGTAGTTTGAGGCCACGTGTGCTGGGTCCGTCACATTTCGGTGATGTGACCCCACTGGTGTGAGGACACTCCTGCCTGGTTTCCATTCCCTTGGTGATGTGGGCCCTCTGGTGAGAGTCTGATCCTCTTTGGGTTCCTCACACTTTTGTGTGGTTGGCCCTCTGCTCTGAGGTCACTCCTGCCTGGCTGGCACACCCCGCATTGGCGACGTCGGCCCTCTGGTAGAAGTTGGAGCTTGCTGGGAGCCTCCTCTCCTCAGTGATGAGGGCCCTCTGGCGTCCGGCCCTAACTGCTGGGCTCCCCACATTTTCTGTTGTGTGCCCACTGGTGCGATGACACTCCTGCTTGGTTCCCTTCCCCATGGGGATGTGGGCCTTGTGCTCTGAGGTCACAACGGCTGGGTTGCTTACAGTATCACGATGAGGGCCCTCTGTTGTGAGTTCATCACTGCCTGGATCCCATAGCCTCGGTGCTCTGGGCCGCCTGCTGGGATGTTCCAACTGCTGGATTCCTCACCTTTTTATACAATGGGCCATGTGTTTTGAGGTTAATCCTGCCTGCCTCGCTTTGAGACCCATGGTGATGTGGGTCTTCTGGTTTGAGGCCACATGTGCTGGGTACCTCAACTTTCGATGATGTGGCCCCACGGGTGTGAGGACACTCGTGCCTGATTCCCAGCCCCTTGCTTATGTGGGCACTCTGGTGAGAGTCTGATCATGACTGGGTTCCTTACCCTTCTGTGAGGTGGGCGCTCTGATGTGAGGTCACTCCTGCCTGGATGGCTCACGTCGCCTTGGCGACGTAGGCCCTCTGTTGGCCACTGAAGCATGCTGGGAGCCTCCTACCCTCTTTAATGAGGGCCCTGGAAGAAACGCATATGCCCTTTTTGACCAAGTGCATCATTGTCGAAGTTCTGCCTCTTCTCCTATACTTTCAGAGGACTTCCCATCTACCTCCTGAAATCGTATTCCTGGAATTCTGCCCCGCGTTCAAGTCCTCTTTGCAGCCTTACTTCAATATATTTTTGGACGATAGCTGTCATTTATAACTCTGCAGGTTTGTGAATTACAGTGCCCCTGAGCTCCATTCTTCAACTCGCTTTCTTGTGAGCTGGCCGCAAAACCGCAGGATTGCTTCAGGCCCTAATCTGGTTCCGGCACGGCATGTTGAGCCTTTGGCTAATTCCTCTTCCTGATGGGAAATGAGCGTTAAATTTGCTCGTGCAGACACCTACAGCTAATCTCTCATTGGTTCTCCCTATTCCTGTTCATCTTGCTCAGAAATTCCAAACTGTGCCAAACAGGAGGTTAAAGGCACTGACTCTCCAATTGGGGAAAGAGTTAGTAAAGCGTCTGGAATGGTAAAACCGAGTATGAGGGGAAGAAAACTGAGATGCATTTAAAAAGGTTTCCCGGTCACACGGTGGACCATATTCTGGGTTTCCCATGCGTGTTTTACCTGAAGGAAGAATCCCTTAAACCTGGAGAGGTGGGACCCATGCAATGGGTACCATGCAGTATGACTTCAAATGGCCTGCATTTTCTCACCGAACCTCACCAATGCTATCAGCCCAAAGTGTCGAACCTTATGTCTCACTCAGCTCTAGGTGTAGATGTGGTAAATCCAGGTTGCATCACAAGCCCTGAATGAATTATTTAAGAATTGCTCTCTATTTCACTGTCATTGTGTTTGTTTTTGTAGTTTATTTTGATAATGGGATTTATCGGATTTTCTCTGCTGCCTTCATGCAGCTGTACACACACTTGATTCTCTTACGGAGACATATAAATCCATGGGTTTGAAGATTCTTACTAGTCATGTGTAATCCTAGGAGTTGAATATGGTGTGTTGAGTCCATTTCGTTGAGCAAGGTGTAAATCTTGACTATTACATATTTGGCTTATGGAAAGCTATGTGTGCTAATTTCTATCTCTGGTTTTATGCAGCACCCCACCTCACCTTTCCCCATAAGCAAGCATAAGTTGGTGTTCTAAATTTGAGACCCTGTTCTGTTTTGTAATTCAGTTCATGTGTAGCCAAGTTTACATTCCGTGCATTAGTGATATCTTATGATGTTTCATTTTCTGTGTGACTTATTTCACTTAGAATCATCGTACCTGGATCCACTCAATATGCCGCGACGGGCCTGATGACATAGATTTCATTGGTGAGTGATATTCCATTGTACGTGCGTACCACAACTTCTTTATCCATTTTTTGCTTTCTGGGATATTTTACTTGTACCGTAGACGAGGTTCTTGTAAACAGAGCCGTCCCAAACTCTGGGGTGGCTGTGTGTTTTTGATTTCAATTTCCCTAAGCTATAGGACCATAAGTGGAAGTGCCATAGGCTGTGTTGCTTTGTTTCCTACGTGTTTCTGGAAACACCATACACTTCTCCAGAGTGGTTGTTGGCAATTTACATCCCGCCCATCAGCATGACAAGGCTCCCTGTTCTCCATGACCTGTCCTGACTTTCTGGATTTTACATTTTTATCAGATGGCCCTTTTGACCGGGGGGCAGTGAGACTTCCTTGTAGTGCAGATTTCCTTTACACGCTTGCTTGGTTGGCCAAAAAGGGCGTATGCGTTTTTTCCTGAATATATTCAGGAAAAAACGCATACGCCCTTTTTGGCCAAGTGCATCATTGTCGACATTCTCCCTCTTTTCCTATGCTTTTAGTACAATTCCAGTCTACCCCCTGAAATCGTTTTCCTGAAATTCTGCCCCGCTTTCAAGTCCTCTTCGAAGACTTACTTCAATACATTTTTGGACGATAGCTGTCATTCATAACTCTGCAGGTTTGTGAATTACAGTGCCCCTGAGCTCCTTTCTTCAACTCGCTTTCTTGTGAGCTGGCCGCAAAACCGCAGGATTGCTTCAGGCCCTAATCTGTTTCCGGCAGGGCACGCTGAGCCTTTGGTTAATTCCTCTTCCTGGTGGGAAATGAGCGTTCCATTTGCCCGTGCAGACACCTACAGCTAGTCTCTCATTGGTTCTCCCTATTCCTGTTCATCTTGCGCAGAAATTGCAAACTGTGCCAAACAGGAGGTTAATGGCACTGACTCTCCAAGTGGGGAGAGTGTTAGTAAAGCGTTCAAATGTTGAACCTGAGTACCAGGGGACGAAAACTGAGATGCATTTGAAAACGTTTCCCAATCACACGGTGGACCATACTCTGGGTTTCCCATGCATGTTTTAGCTGAAGGAAGAATCCCTTAAACCTGGAGAGTTGGGACCCATGGAATGGGTACCATGCAGTGTGACTTCAAAGGGTCTGCGTTTGCTCACCGAACCTCACCAATGCTATCAGCCCGAAGTGTCCAGCCTTATGTCTCATCCAGCTCTGGGTGTAGATGTGGTAAATCCAGGTTGCATCACAAGCCCTGAATGAATTATTTAAGAATTGCTCTCTATTTCACTGTCATTGTGTTTTGTTTTTGAAAATCATTTTGATAATGGGATTTATCGGATTTTCACTGCTGCTTTTAGGCCACTGTACACACGCTTGATTTCCTTATGGAGACATATAAATCCATGGGTTTTAAGATTCTTACTTGTCAGGTATCTTCCCAGGCGATGAATATAGGGTGTTGAGTCCATTTCGTTGAGCAAGGAGTAGGTTTTGTCTATTATATATTTGGCTTCTGGAACGGTATCTGTGCTAATTTCAATCTCTGGTTTTATGCAGCATCCCAACTGACCTTTCCCCATAAGCAAGCATAAGTTGGTTTGCTAAATTTGAGACCCTGTTCTGTTTTGTAGTTCAGTTCATGGGTAGCCAAGTTTACATTCCGTGTATTAGTGATAACTTATGATGTTTCTTTTTCTGTCTGACTTATTTCTCATAGAATCATCGTACCTGAATCCACTCATTATGCCGCTACGGTCCTGAAGACGTAGATTTCATTGCTGAGTGATATTCCATTGTACGTGCGTACCAGAAATTCTTTATCCATTTTTTCCTTTCTCGGATATTTAACTTGTACCGTAGACAAGGTTCTTGTAAACAGAGCCATCCCAAACTTTGGGGTGGCTGTGTGTTTTTGATTTTAATTTCCCTAAGCTATAGGACCATAAGTGGAAGTGACATAGGCTGTGTTGCTTTGTTTCCTACGTGTTTCAGGATACACCATACATTTCTCCAGAGTGGCTGTTGGCAGTTTACATCCCGCCCATCAGCATAACAAGGCTCCCTGTTCTCCATGACCTGTCCTGTCTTTCTGGAGTTTACACTTTTTTCAGATGGCCCTTTTGACCTGGGGGCAGTGAGACTTCATTGTAGTGCAGATTTCCTTTACACGCTTGCTTGGTTGGCCAAAAAGGGCGTATGCGTTTTTTCCTGAATATATTCAGGAAAAAACGCATACGCCCTTTTTGGCCAAGTGCATCATTGTTGACATTCTGCCTCTTTTCCTACGCTTTAGGTGCAATTCCAGTCTACCCACTGAAATCGTTTTCCTGAAATTCTGCCCCGCTTTCAAGTCCTCTTTGAAGACTTACTTCAGTACATTTTTGGACGATAGCTGTCATTCATAACTCTGCAGGTTTGTGAATTACAGTGCCCCTGAGCTCCTTTCTTCAACTCGTTTTCTTGTGAGCTGGCCGCAAAACCGCAGGATTGCTTCAGGCCCTAATATGTTTCCGGCCGGGCACACTGAGCCTTTGGTTAATTCCTCTTCCTGGTGGGAAATGATCGTTCAATTTGCCCGTGCAGACACCAACAGCTAGTCTCTCATTGGTTCTCCCTATGCCTGTTCATCTTGCGCAGAAATTGCAAACTGTGCCAAACAAGAGGTTAAAGGCACTGACTCTCCAAGTGGGGAGAGTGTTAGTAAAGCGTCTGGAATGGTGAACCCGAGTACCAGGGGACGAAAACTGAGATGCATTTGAAAACATTTCCTGGTCACACAGTGCAGTGTACTGTGGGTTTCCCATGCATGTTTTAGCTGAAGGAAGAATCCCTTAAACCTGGAGAGTTGGGACCCATGGAATGGGTACCATGCAGTATGACTTCAAAGGGTCTGCGTTTGCTCACCGAACCTCACCAATGCTATCAGCCCGAAGTGTCCAGCCTTATGTCTCACCCAGCTCTGGGTGTAGATGTGGGAAATCCAGGTTGCATCTCAAGCCCTGAATGAATTATTTAAGAATTACTCTCTATTTCAATGTCATTGTGTTTTGTTTTTGAAATTTATTTTGATAATGGGATTTATCGGATTTTCACTGCTGCGTTTATGCCACTGTACACACGCTTGATTTCCTTATGGAGACATATAAATCCATGGGTTTTAAGATTCTTACTTGTCAGGTATCTTGCCAGGCGTTGAATATGGGGTGTTGAGTCCATTTCGTTGAGCAAGGAGTAGGGCTTGTCTATTATATATTTGGCTTATGGAACGGTATCTGTGCTAATTTCAATCTCTGGTTTTATGCAGCACCCCAACTCACCTTTCCCCATAAGCAAGCATAAGTTGGTTTTCTAATTTTGAGACCCTGTTCTGTTTTGTAATTCAGTTCATGTGTAGTCAAGTTTACATTCCGTGTATTAGTGATATCTTATGATGTTTCTTTTTCTGTGTGACTTATTTCTCGTAGAATCATCGTATCTGAATCCACTCATTATGCCGCTACGGGACTTATGACGTAGATTTCATTGCTGAGTGATATTCCATTGTACGTGCGTACCACAACTTCTTTATCCATTTTATGCTTTCTGGGATATTTAACTGCTACCGTAGATGAGGTTCTTGTAAACAGAACCATCCCAAACTTTGGGGTGGCTGTGTGTTTTTGATTTTAATTTCCCTAAGCTATAGGACCATAAGTGGAAGTGCCATAGGCTGTGTTGCTTTGTTTCCTACGTGTTTCAGGAAACACCATACACTTTTCCAGAGTGGCTGTTGGCAATTTAAATCCGCCCATCAGCATAACAAGGCTCCCTGTTCTCCATGACCTGTCCTGCCTTTCTGGATTTTACACTTTTTTCAGATGGCCCTTTTGACCGGGGGGCAGTGAGACTTCATTGTAGTGCAGATTTCCTTTACACGCTTGCTTGGTTGGCCAAAAAGGGCGTATGCGTTTTTTCCTGAATATATTCAGGAAAAAAAGCATACGCCCTTTTTGGCCAAGTGCATCATTGTCAACATTCTGCCTCTTTTCCTATGCTTTAAGTGCAATTCCAGTCTACCCCCTGAAATCGTTTTCCTGAAATTCTGCCCCGCTTTCAAGTCCTCTTCGAAGACTTACTTCTATACATTTTTGGACGATAGGTGTCATTCATAACTCTGCAGATTTGTGAATTACAGTGCCCCTGAGCTCCTTTCTTCAACTCGCTTTCTTGTGAGCTGGCCGCAAAACCGCAAGATTGCTTCAGGCCCTAATCTGTTTCCAGCAGGGCATGCTGAGCCTTTTGTTAATTCCTCTTCCTGGTGGGAAAAGAGCGTTCCATTTGCCCGTGCAGACACCTACAGCTAGTCTCTCATTGCTTCTCCCTATGCCTGTTCATCTTGCGCAGAAATTGCCAAGTGTGCCAAACAGGAGGTTAAATGCACTGACTCTCCAAGTGGGGAGAGTGTTAGTAAAGCGTCTGGAATGGTGAACCCGAGTACCAGGGGACGAAAACTGAGATGCATTTGAAAACGTTTCCCAATCACACGGTGGACCACACTATGGGTTTCCCATGCATGTTTTAGCTGAAGGAAGAATCCCTTAAACCTGGAAATTTGGGACCCATGGAATGGGTATCATGCAGTATGACTTCAAAGGGTCTGCGTTTGCTCACCGAACCTCACCAATGCTATCAGCCCGAAGTGTCCAGCCTTATGTCTCACCCAGCTCTGGGTGTAGATGTGGTAAATCCAGGTTGCATCACAAGCCCTGAATGAATTATTTAAGAATTGCTCTCTATTTCACTGTCATTTTGTTTTGTTTTTGAAATTTATTTTGATAATGGGATTTATCGGATGTTCACTGCTGCGTTTAGGCCGCTGTACACACGCTTGATTTCCTTATGGAGACATATAAATCCATGGGTTTTAAGATTCTTACTTGTCAGGTATCTTGCCAGGCGTTGAATATGGGGTGTTGAGTCCATTACGTTGAGCAAGGAGTAGGTCTTGTCTATTATATATTTGGCTTATGGAACGGTATCTGTGCTAATTTCAATCTCTGGTTTTATGCAGCACCCCAACTCACCTTTCCCCATAAGCAAGCATAAGTTGGTTTTCTAAACTTGAGACCCTGTTCTGTTTTGTAATTCAGTTCATGTGTAGTCAAGTTTACATTCCGTGTATTAGTGATATCTTATGATGTTTCGTTTTCTGTGTGACTTATTTCTCGTAGAATCATCGTACCTGAATCCACTCATTATGCCGCTACGGGCCTGATGACGTAGATTTCATTGCTGAGTGATATTCCATTGTACGTGCGTACCACAACTTCTTTATCCATTTTTTACTTTCTGGGATATTTTACTTGTACCGTAGACGAGGTTCTTGTAAACAGAGCCGTCCCAAACTCTGGGGTGTCTGTGTGTTTTTGATTTTAATTTCCCTAAGCTATAGGACCATAAGTGGAAGTGCCATAGGCTGTGTTGCTTTGTTTCCTACGTGTTTCTGGAAACACCATACACTTCTCCAGAGTGGTTGTTGGCAATTCACATCCCGCCCATCAGGATGACAAGGCTCCCTGTTCTCCATGACCTGTCCTGCCTTTCTGGATTTTACACTTTTTTCAGATGGCCCTTTTGACCGGGGGGGCAGTGAGACTTCCTTGTAGTGCAGAGTTCCTTTACACGCTTGCTTGGTTGGCCAAAAAGGGCGTATGCCTTTTTTTTCTGAATATATTCAGGAAAAAACGCATACGCCCTTTTTGGCCAAGTCCATCGTTGTCGACATTCTGCCTCTTTTCCTATGCTTTTAGTACAATTCCAGTCTACCCCCTGAAATCGTTTTCCTGAAATTCTGCCCCGCTTACAAGTCCTCTACGAAGACTTACTTCAATACAGTTTTGGACGATAGATGTCATTCATAACTCTGTAGGTTTGTGAATTACTGTGCCCCTGAGCTCATGTCTTCAACTCGCTTTCTTGTGAGCTGGCCGCAAAACCGCAGGATTGCTTCAGGCCATAATCTCTTTCCGGCAGGGCATGCTGAGCCTTTGTTTAATTCCTCTTCCTGGTCGGAAATGAGTGTTCCTTTTGCCCGTGCAGGCACCTACAGCTAGTCTCTCATTGGTTCTCCCTATTCCTGTACATCTTGCGCAGAAATTGCAAACTGTGCCAAACAGGAGGTTAATGGCACTGACTCTCCAAGTGGGGAGAGTGTTAGTAAAGCGTCTGGAATGGTGAACCCGAGTACCAGGGGACGAAAACTGAGATGCATTTGAAAACGTTTCCCAATCACACGGTGGACCACACTATGGGTTTCCCATGCATGTTTTAGCTGAAGGAAGAATCCCTTAAACCTGGAGAGTTGGGACCCATGGAATGGGTACCATGCAGTATGACTTCAAAGGGTCTGCGTTTGCTCACCGAACCTCACCAATGCTATCAGCCCGAAGTGTCCAGCCTTATGTCTCACCCAGCTCTGGGTGTAGATGTGGTAAATCCAGGTTGCATCACAAGCCCTGAATGAATTATTTAAGAATTGCTCTCTATTTCACTGTCATTTTGTTTTGTTTTTGAAATTTATTTTGATAATGGGATTTATCGGATGTTCACTGCTGCGTTTAGGCCGCTGTACACACGCTTGATTTCCTTATGGAGACATATAAATCCATGGGTTTTAAGATTCTTACTTGTCAGGTATCTTCCCAGGCGTTGAATATAGGGTGTTGAGGCCATTTCATTCAGCAAGGAGTAGGTTTTGTCTATTATATATTTGGCTTATGGAACGGTATCTGTGCTAATTACAATCTCTGGTTTTATGCAGCATCCCAACTGACCTTTCCCCATAAGCAAGCATAAGTTGGTTTGCTAAATTTGAGACCCTGTTCTGTTTTGTAATTCAGTTCATGGGTAGCCAAGTTTACATTCCGTGTATTAGTGATAACTTATGATGTTTCTTTTTCTGTCTGACTTATTTCTCATAGAATCATCGTACCTGAATCCACTCATTATGCCGCTACGGTCCTGATGACGTAGATTTCATTGCTGAGAGATATTCCATTGTACGTGCGTACCACAACTTCTTTATCCATTTTATGCTTTCTCGGATATTTAACTTCTACCGTAGATGAGGTTCTTGTAAACAGAGCCATCCCAAACTTTGGGGTGGCTGTGTGTTTCTGATTTTAATTTCCCTAAGCTATAGGACCATAAGTGGAAGTGCCATAGGCTGTGTTGCTTTGTTTCCTATGTGTTTCAGGAAACACCATACACTTTTCCAGAGTGGCTGTTGGCAATTTAAATCCGCCCATCAGCATAACAAGGCTCCCTGTTCTCCATGACCTGTCCTGCCTTTCTGGATTTTACACTTTTTTCAGATGGCCCTTTTGACCGGGGGGCAGTGAGACTTCATTGTAGTGCAGATTTCCTTTACACGCTTGCTTGGTTGGCCAAAAAGGGCGTATGCGTTTTTTCCTGAATATATTCAGGAAAAAACGCATACGCCCTTTTTGGCCAAGTGCATCATTGTCAACATTCTGCCTCGTTTCCTATGCTTTAAGTGCAATTCCAGTCTACCCCCTGAAATCGTTTTCCTGAAATTCTGCCCCGCTTTCAAGTCCTCTTCGAAGACTTACTTCTATACATTTTTGGACGATAGCTGTCATTCATAACTCTGCAGGTTTGTGAATTACAGTGCCCCTGAGCTCCTTCCTTCAACTCGCTTTCTTGTGAGCTGGCCGCAAATCCGCAGGATTGCTTCAGGCCCTAATCTCTTTCCGGCAGGGCACGCTGAGCCTTTGTTTAATTCCTCTTCCTGGTCGGAAATGAGCGTTCCATTTGCCCGAGCAGACACCTACAGCTAGTCTCTCATTGCTTCTCCCTATTCCTGTTCATCTTGCGCAGAAATTGCAAAGTGTGCCAAATAGGAGGTTAAATGCACTGACTCTCCAAGTGGGGAGAGTGTTAGTAAAGCGTCTGGAATGGTGAACCCGAGTACCAGGGGACGAAAACTGAGATGCATTTGAAAACGTTTCCCAATCACACGGTGGACCATATTATGGGTTTCCCATGCATGTTTTAGCTGAAGGAAGAATCCCTTAAACCTGGAAATTTGGAACCCATGGAATGGGTACCATGCAGTATGACTTCAAAGGGTCTGCGTTTGCTCACCGAACCTCACCAATGCTATCAGCCCGAAGTGTCCAGCCTTATATCTCACCCAGCTCTGGGTGTAGATGTGGGAAATCCAGGTTGCATCACAAGCCCTGAATGAATTATTTAAGAATTGCTCTCTATTTCACTGTCATTTTGTTTTGTTTTTGAAATTTATTTTGATAATGGGATTTATCGGATTTTCACTGCTGCCTTTAGGCCGCTGTACACACGCTTGATTTCCTTATGGAGACATATAAATCCATGGGTTTTAAGATTCTTACTTGTCAGGTATCTTGCCAGGCGTTGAATATGGGTTGTTGAGTCCATTTCGTTGAGCAAGGAGTAGGTCTTGTCTATTATATATTTGGCTTATGGAACGGTATCTGTGCTAATTTCAATCTCTGGTTTTATGCAGCACCCCAACTCACATTTCCCCATAAGCAAGCATAAGTTGGTTTTCTAAATTTGAGACCCTGTTCTGTTTTGTAATTCAGTTCATGTGTATCCAACTTTACATTCCGTGTATTAGTGATATCTTATGATGTTTCTTTTTCTGTGTGACTTATTTCTCGTAGAATCATCGTACCTGAATCCACTCATTATGCCGCTACGGGCCTGATGACGTAGATTTCATTGCTGAGTGATATTCCATTGTACGTGCGTACCACAACTTCTTTATCCATTTTTTGCTTTCTGGGATATTTTACTTGTACCGTAGACGAGGTTCTTGTAAACAGAGCCGTCCCAAACTCTGGGGTGGCTGTGTGTTTTTGAATTTAATTTCCCTAAACTATAGGACCATAAGTGGAAGTGCCATAGGCTGTGTTGCTTTGTTTCCTACGTGTTTCTGGAAAAACCATACACTTCTCCAGAGTGGTTGTTGGCAATTTACATCCCGCCCATCAGCATGACAAGGCTCCCTGTTCTCCATGACCTGTCCTGTCTTTCTGGATTTTACACTTTTTTCAGATGGCCCTTTTGACCGGGGGGCAGTGAGACTTCATTGTAGTGCAGATTTCCTTTACACGCTTGCTTGGTTGGCCAAAAAGGGCGTATGCGTTTTTTCCTGAATATATTCAGGAAAAAACGCATATGCCCTTTTTGGCCAAGTGCATCATTGTCGACATTCTGCCTCTTTTTCTACGCTTTAAGTGCAATTCCAGTCTACCCCCTGAAATCGTTTTCCTGAAATTCTGCCCCGCTTTCAAGTCCTCTTTGAAGTCTTACTTCAGTACATTTTTGGACGATAGCTGTCATTCATAACTCTGCAGGTTTGTGAATTACAGTGCCCCTGAGCTCCTTTCTTCAACTCGTTTTCTTGTGAGCTGGCCGCAAAACCGCAGGATTGCTTCAGGCCCTAATATGTTTCCGGCCGGGCACGCTGAGCCTTTGGTTAATTCCTCTTCCTGGTGGGAAATGAGCGTTCAATTTGCCCGTGCAGACACCAACAGCTAGTCTCTCATTGCTTCTCCCTATTCCTGTTCATCTTGCGCAGAAATTGCAAACTGTGCCAAACAGGAGGTTAATGGCACTGACTCTCCAAGTGGGGAGAGTGTTAGTAAAGCGTTCAAATGTTGAACCCGAGTACCAGGGACGAAAACTGAGATGCATTTGAAAACGTTTCCCAATCACATGGTGGACCATACTCTGGGTTTCCCATGCATGTTTTAGCTGAAGGAAGAATCCCTTAAACCTGGAGAGTTGGGACCCATGGAATGGGTACCATGCAGTATGACTTCAAAGGGTCTGCGTTTGCTCACCGAACCTCACCAATGCTATCAGCCCAAAGTGTCCAGCCTTATGTCTCACCCAGCTCTGGGTGTACATGTGGTAAATCCAGGTTGCATCACAAGCCCTGAATGAATTATTTAAGAATTGCTCTCTATTTCACTGTCATTGTGTTTTGTTTTTGAAATTTATTTTGATAATGGGATTTATCGGATTTTCACTTCTGCCTTTAGGCCGCTGTACACACGCTTGATTTCCTTATGGAGACATATAAATCCATGGGTTTTAAGATTCTTACTTGTCAGGTATCTTGCCAGGCGTTGAATATGGGGTGTTGAGTCCATTTCGTTGAGCAAGGAGTAGGTCTTGTCTATTATATATTTGGCTTATGGAACGGTATCTGTGCTAATTTCAATCTCTGGTTTTATGCAGCACCCCAACTCACCTTTCCCCATAAGCAAGCATAAGTTGGTTTTCTAAATTTGAGACCCTGTTCTGTTTTGTAATTCAGTTTATGTGTAGCCAAGTTTACATTCCGTGTATTACTGATATATTATGAAGTTTCTTTTTCTGTGTGACTTATTTCTGTAGAATCATCGTACCTGAATCCACTCATTATGCCGCTATGGGCCTGAAGACGTAGATTTCATTGCTGAGTGATATTCCATTGTAAGTGCGTACCAGAACTTCTTTATCCATTTTTTCCTTTCTCGGATATTTAACTTGTACCGTAGACAAGGTTCTTGTAAACAGAGCCATCCCAAACTTTGGGGTGGCTGTGTGTTTTTGATTTTAATTTCCCTAAGCTATAGGACCATAAGTGGAAGTGACATAGGCTGTGTTGCTTTGTTTCCTACGTGTTTCAGGATACACCATACATTTCTCCAGAGTGGCTGTTGGCAATTTACATCCCGCCCATCAGCATAACAAGGCTCCCTGTTCTCCATGACCTGTCCTGTCTTTCTGGATTTTACTCTTTTTTCAGATGGCCCTTTTGACCGGGGGGCAGTGAGACTTCATTGTAGTGCAGATTTCCTTTACACGCTTGCTTGGTTGGCCAAAAAGGGCGTATGCGTTTTTTCCTGAATATATTCAGGAAAAAACGCATACGCCCTTTTTGGCCAAGTGCATCATTGTCGACATTCTGCCTCTTTTCCTATGCTTTAAGTGCAACACCAGTCTACCCCCTGAAATCATTTTACTGAAATTCTGCCCCGCTTTCAAGTCCTCTTTGAAGACTTACTTCAGTACATTTTTGGACGATAGCTGTCATTCATAACTCTGCAGGTTTGTGAATTACAGTGCCCCTGAGCCCCTTTCTTCAACTCGTTTTCATGTGAGCTGGCCGCAAAACCGCAGGATTGCTTCAGGCCCTAATCTCTTTCCAGCACGGCACGCTGAGCCTTTGGTTAATTCCTCTTCCTGGTGGGAAATGAGCGTTCCATTTGCCCGTGCAGACACCAACAGCTAGTCTCTCATTGGTTCTCCCTATGCCTGTTCATCTTGCGCAGAAATTGCAAAGTGTGCCAAACAGGAGGTTAAATGCACTGACTCTCCAAGTGGGGAGAGTGTTAGTAAAGCGTCTGGAATGGTGAACCCGAGTACCAGGGGACGAAAACTGAGATGCATTTGAAAACGTTTCCCAATCACACGGCGGACGATAGTCTGGGTTTCCCATTCATGTTTTAGCTGAAGGAAGAATCCCTTAAACCTGGAGAGTTGGGACCCATGGAATGGGTACCATGCAGTATGACTTCAAAGGGTCTGCGTTTGCTCACCGAACCTCACCAATGCTATCAGCCCGAAGTGTCCAGCCTTATGTCTCACCCAGCTCTGGGTGTAGATGTGGTAAAGCCAGGTTGCATCACAAACCCTGAATGAATTATTTAAGAATTGCTCTCTATTTCACTGTCATTGTGTTTTGTTTTTGAAATTTATTTTGATAATGGGATTTATCGGATTTTCACTGCTGCGTTTAGGCCGCTGTACACACGCTTGATTTCCTTATGGAGACATATAAATCCATGGGTTTTAAGATTCTTACTTGTCAGGTATCTTGCCAGGCGTTGAATATGGGGTGTTGAGTCCATTTCGTTGAGCAAGGAGTAGGGCTTGTCTATTATATATTTGGCTTATGGAACGGTATCTGTGCTAATTTCAATCTCTGGTTTTATGCAGCACCCCAACTCACCTTTCCCCATAAGCAAGCATAAGTTGGTTTTCTAAATTTGAGACCCTGTTCTGTTTTGTAATTCATTTCATGTGTAGCCAACTTTACATTCCGTGTATTAGTGATATCTTATGATGTTTCTTTTTCTGTGTGACTTATTTCTCGTAGAATCATCGTACCTGAATCCACTCATTATGCCGCTACGGGCCTGATGACGTAGATTTCATTGCTGACTGATATTCCATTGTACGTGCGTACCACAACTTCTTTATCCATTTTTTGCTTTCTGGGATATTTTACTTGTACCGTAGACGAGGTTCTTGTAAACAGAGCCGTCCCAAACTCTGGGGTGGCTGTGTGTTTTTGAATTTAATTTCCCTAAGCTATAGGACCATAAGTGGAAGTGCCATAGGCTGTGTTGCTTTGTTTCCTACGTGTTTCTGGAAAAACCATACACTTCTCCAGAGTGGTTGTTGGCAATTTACATCCCGCCCATCAGCATGACAAGGCTCCCTGTTCTCCATGACCTGTCCTGTCTTTCTGGATTTTACACTTTTTTCAGATGGCCCTTTTGACCGTGGGGCAGTGAGACTTCATTGTAGTGCAGATTTCCTTTACACGCTTGCTTGGTTGGCCAAAAAGGGCGTATGCGTTTTTTCCTGAATATATTCAGGAAAAAACGCATACGCCCTTTTTGGCCAAGTGCATCATTGTTGACATTCTGCCTCTTTTTCTACGCTTTAAGTGCAATTCCAGTCTACCCCCTGAAATCGTTTTCCTGAAATTCTGCCCTGCTTTCAAGTCCTCTTTGAAGACTTACTTCAGTACATTTTTGGACGATAGCTGTCATTCATAACTCTGCAGGTTTGTGAATTACAGTGCCCCTGAGCTCCTTTCTTCAACTCGTTTTCTTGTGAGCTGGCCGCAAAACCGCAGGATTGCTTCAGGCCCTAATATGTTTCCAGCCGGGCACGCTGAGCCTTTGGTTAATTCCTCTTCCTGGTGGGAAATGAGCGTTCAATTTGCCCGTGCAGACACCAACAGCTAGTCTCTCATTGCTTCTCCCTATTCCTGTTCATCTTGCGCAGAAATTGCAAACTGTGCCAAACAGGAGGTTAATGGCACTGACTCTCCAAGTGGGGAGAGTGTTAGTAAAGCGTTCAAATGTTGAACCCGAGTACCAGGGGACGAAAACTGAGATGCATTTGAAAACGTTTCCCAATCACATGGTGGACCATACTCTGGGTTTCCCATGCATGTTTTAGCTGAAGGAAGAATCCCTTAAACCTGGAGAGTTGGGACCCATGGAATGGGTACCATGCAGTATGACTTCAAAGGGTCTGCGTTTGCTCACCGAACTTCACCAATGCTATCAGCCCGAAGTGTCCAGCCTTATGTCTCATCCAGCTCTGGGTGTAGATGTGGTAAATACAGGTTGCATCACAAGCCCTGAATGAATTATTTAAGAATTGCTCTCTATTTCACTGTCATTGTGTTTTGTTTTTGAAATTCATTTTGATAATGGGATTTATCGGATTTTCACTGCTGCTTTTAGGCCACTGTACACACGCTTGATTTCCTTATGGAGACATATAAATCCATGGGTTTTAAGATTCTTACTTGTCAGGTATCTTCCCAGGCGTTGAATATAGGGTGTTGAGTCCATTTCGTTCAGCAAGGAGTAGGTTTTGTCTATTATATATTTGGCTTATGGAACGGTATCTGTGCTAATTTCAATCTCTGGTTTTATGCAGCATCCCAACTGACCTTTCCCCATAAGCAAGCATAAGTTGGTTTGCTAAATTTGAGACCCTGTTCTGTTTTGTAATTCAGTTCATGGGTAGCCAAGTTTACATTCCGTGTATTAGTGATAACTTATGATGTTTCTTTTTCTGTCTGACTTATTTCTCATAGAATCATCGTACCTGAATCCACTCATTATGCCGCTACGGTCCTGATGACGTAGATTTCATTGCTGAGAGATATTCCATTGTACGTGCGTACCACAACTTCTTTATCCATTTTATGCTTTCTCGGATATTTAACTTCTACCGTAGATGAGGTTCTTGTAAACAGAGCCATCCCAAACTTTGGGGTGGCTGTGTGTTTTTGATTTTAATTTCCCTAAGCTATAGGACCATAAGTGGAAGTGCCATAGGCTGTGTTGCTTTGTTTCCTACGTGTTTCAGGAAACACCATACACTTTTCCAGAGTGGCTGTTGGCAATTTAAATCCGCCCATCAGCATAACAAGGCTCCCTGTTCTCCATGACCTGTCCTGCCTTTCTGGATTTTACACTTTTTTCAGATGGCCCTTTTGACCGGGGGGCAGTGAGACTTCATTGTAGTGCAGATTTCCTTTACACGCTTGCTTGGTTGGCCAAAAAGGGCGTATGCGTTTTTTCCTGAATATATTCAGGAAAAAACGCATACGCCCTTTTTGGCCAAGTGCATCATTGTCAACATTCTGCCTCGTTTCCTATGCTTTAAGTGCAATTCCAGTCTACCCCCTGAAATCGTTTTCCTGAAATTCTGCCCCGCTTTCAAGTCCTCTTCGAAGACTTACTTCTATACATTTTTGGACGATAGCTGTCATTCATAACTCTGCAGGTTTGTGAATTACAGTGCCCCTGAGCTCCTTCCTTCAACTCGCTTTCTTGTGAGCTGGCCGCAAATCCGCAGGATTGCTTCAGGCCCTAATCTCTTTCCGGCAGGGCACACTGAGCCTTTGGTTAATTCCTCTTCCTGGTCGGAAATGAGCGTTCCATTTGCCCGTGCAGACACCTACAGCTAGTCTCTCATTGCTTCTCCCTATTCCTGTTCATCTTGCGCAGAAATTGCAAAGTGTGCCAAACAGGAGGTTAAATGCACTGACTCTCCAAGTGGGGAGAGTGTTAGTAAAGCGTCTGGAATGGTGAACCCGAGTACCAGGGTACGAAAACTGAGATGCATTTGAAAACGTATCCCAATCACACGGTGGACCATACTATGGGTTTCCCATGCATGTTTTAGCTGAAGGAAGAATCCCTTAAACCTGGAAATTTGGAACCCATGGAATGGGTACCATGCAGTATGACTTCAAAGGGTCTGCGTTTGCTCACCGAACCTCACCAATGCTATCAGCCCGAAGTGTCCAGCCTTATATCTCACCCAGCTCTGGGTGTAGATGTGGGAAATCCAGGTTGCGTCACAAGCCCTGAATGAATTATTTAAGAATTGCTCTATATTTCACTGTCATTGTGTTTTGTTTTTGAAATTTATTTTGATAATGGGATTTATCGGATTTTCACTGCTGCCTTTAGGCCGTTGTACACACGCTTGATTTCCTTATGGAGACATATAAATCCATGGGTTTTAAGATTCTTACTTGTCAGGTATCTTGCCAGGCGTTGAATATGGGTTGTTGAGTCCATTTCGTTGAGCAAGGAGTAGGTCTTGTCTATTATATATTTGGCTTATGGAACGGTATCTGTGCTAATTTCAATCTCTGGTTTTATGCAGCACCCCAACTCACCTTTCCCCATAAGCAAGCATAAGTTGGTTTTCTAAATTTGAGACCATGTTCTGTTTTGTAATTCAGTTCATGGGTAGCCAAGTTTACATTCCGTGTATTAGTGATATCTTATGATGTTTCTTTTTCTGTGTGACTTATTTCTCGTAGAATCATCATACCTGAATCCACTCATTATGCCGCTACGGGCCTGATGACGTAGATTTCATTGCTGAGTGATATTCCATTGTACGTGTGTACCACAACTTCTTTATCCATTTTTTACTTTCTGGGATATTTTACTTGTACCGTAGACGAGGTTCTTGTAAACAGAGCCGTCCCAAACTCTGGGGTGGCTGTGTGTTTTTGATTTTAATTTCTCTAAGCTATAGGACCATAAGTGGAAGTGCCATAGGCTGTGTTGCTTTGTTTCCTACGTGTTTCTGGAAACACCATACACTTCTCCAGAGTGGTTGTTGGCAATTTACATCCCGCCAATCAGCATGACAAGGCTCCCTGTTCTCCATGACCTGTCCTGCCTTTCTGGATTTTACACTTTTTTCAGATGGCCCTTTTGACCGGGGGGGCAGTGAGACTTCATTGTAGTGCAGATTTCCTTTACACGCTTGCTTGGTTGGCCAAAAAGGGCGTATGCGTTTTTTCCTGAATATATTCAGGAAAAAACGCATACGCCCTTTTTGGCCAAGTGCATCGTTGTCGACATTCTGCCTCTTTTCCTATGCTTTTAGTACAATTCCAGTCTACCCCCTGAAATCGTTTTCCTGAAATTCTGCCCCGCTTTCAAGTCCTCTTCGAAGACTTACTTCAATACATTTTTGGACGATAGCTGTCATTCATAACTCTGCACGTTTGTGAATTACAGTGCCCCTGAGCTCCTTTCTTCAACTCGCTTCCATGTAAGCTGGCCGCCAAACCACAGGATTGCTTCAGGCCATAATCTGTTTCAGGCAGGGCACGTTGAGCCTTTGGTTAATTCCTCTTCCTGGTCGGAAATGAGCGTTCCATTTGCCCGTGCAGACACCTACAGCTAGTCTCTCATTGGTTCTCCCTATTCCTATTCATCTTGTGCACAAATTGCAAACTGTGCCAAACAGGAGGTGAAAGGCACTGACTCTCCATGTGAGGAGAGTGTTAGTAAAGCATTTGGAATTGTGAACCCGAGTACCAGGGGACGAAAACTGAGATGTATTTGAAAACGTTTCCCAATCACACGGTGGACCGTACTCTGGGTTTCCCATGCATGTTTTAACTGAAGAAGAATCCCTAAACCTGGAGAGTTGGGACCCATGGAATGGGTACCATGCAGTATGACTTCAAAGGGTCTGCGTTTGCTCACCGAACCTCACCAATGCTATAAGCCCGAAGTGTCCAGCCTTATGTCTCACCCAGCTCTGGGTGTAGATGTGGGAAATCCAGGTTGCATCACAAGCCCTGAATGAATTATTTAAGAATTGCTCTTTATTTCACTGTCATTGTGTTTTGTTTTTGAAATTCATTTTGATAATGGGATTTATCGGATGTTCACTGCTGCGTTTACGCCGCTGTACACACGCTTGATTTCCTTATGGAGACATATAAATCCATGGGTTTTAAGATTCTTACTTGTCAGCTATCTTCCCAGGCGTTGAATATGGGGTGTTGAGTCCATTTCTTTGAGTAAGGAGTAGGTCTTGTCTATTATATATTTGGCTTATGAACGGTATGTGTGCTAATTTCAATCTCTGGTTTTATGCAGCACCCCAACTCACCTTTCCCCATAAGCAAGCATAAGTTGGTTTTCTAAATTTGAGACCCTGTTCTGTTTTGTAATTCAGTTCATGAGTAGCCAAGTTTACATTCCGTGTATTAGTGATATCTTATGATGTTTCTTTTTCTGTGTGACTTATTTCTCGTAGAATCATCGTACCTGAATCCACTCATTATGCCGCTACGGGCCTGATGACGTAGATTTCATTGCTGAGTGATATTCCATTGTACGTGAGTACCACAACATCTTTT
This sequence comes from Delphinapterus leucas, assembly GCF_059928025.1. Lineage (NCBI taxonomy): Eukaryota > Metazoa > Chordata > Mammalia > Artiodactyla > Monodontidae > Delphinapterus > Delphinapterus leucas. The sequence continues at coordinate 5,128,480 of NW_028322245.1, forward strand.
TCCATTTTATGCTTTCTCGGATATTTAACTTGTACCGTAGACGAGGTTCCTGTAAACAGACCCGTCCCAAATTTTGGGGTGGCTGTGTCTTTTTGATTTTAATTTCCCTAAGCTATAGTACCATAAGTGGAAGTGCCATAGGCTGTGTTGCTTTGTTTCCTACGTGTTTCTGGAAACACCATACACTTCTCCAGAGTGGTTGTTGGCAAATTACATCCCGCCCATCAGCATAACAAGGCTCAATGTTCTCCATGACCTGTCCTGCCTTTCTGGATTTTACACTTTTTTCAAATGGCCCTTTTGACCGGGGGGCAGTGAGACTTCATTGTAGTGCAGATTTCCTTTACACGCTTGCTTGGTTGGCCAAAAAGGGCGTATGCGTTTTTTCCTGAATATATTCAGGAAAAAACGCATATGCCCTTTTTGGCCAAGTGCATCATTGTCGACATTCTGCCTCTTTTCCTATGCTTTAAGTGCAATTCCAGTCTATCCCCTGAAATCGTATTCCTGAAATTCTGCCCCGCTTTCAAGTCCTCTTCGAAGACTTACTTCCATACATTTTTGGACGATAGCTGTCATTCATAACTCTGCAGGTTTCTGAATTACACTGCCCCTGAGCTCCTTTCTTCAACTCGCTTTCTTGTGAGCTGGCCGCAAAACCGCAGGATTGCTTCACGCCATAATCTCTTTGTGGCAGGGCACGCTGAGTCTTTGGTTAATTCCTCTTCCTGGTGGGAAATGAGCGTTCCATTTGCCCGTGCAGACACCTACAGCTAGTCTCTCATTGGTTCTCCCTATTCCTGGTCATCTTGCGCAGAAATTGCAAACTGTGCCAAAAAGGAGGTTAAAGGCACTGACTCTCCAAGTGGGGAGAGTGTTAGTAAAGCGCCTGGAATGGTGAACCCGAGTACCAGGGGCGAAAACTGAGATGCATTTGAAAACGTTTCCCAATCACACGGTGGACCATACTCTGGGTTTCCCATGCATGTTTTAGCTGAAGGAAGAATCCCTTAAACCTAGAGAGTTGGGACTCATGGAATGGGTACCATGCAGTATGACTTCAAAGGGTCTGCGTTTGCTCACCGAACCTCACCAATGCTATCAGCCCGAAGAGTGCAGCCTTATGTCTCACCCAAATCTGGGTGTAGATGTGGGAAATCCAGGTTGCATCACAAGCCCTGAATGAATGATTTAAGAATTGCTCTCTATTTCACTGTAACTGTGTTTTGTTTTTGATATTTATTTGATAATGGGATTTATCGGATTTTCACTGCTGCGTTTAGGCCGCTGTACACATGCTTGATTTCCTTATGGAGACATATAAATCCATGGGTTTTAAGATTCTTACTTGTCAGGTATATTCCCAGGCGTTGAATATGGGGTGTTGAGTCCATTTCGTTGAGCAAGGAGTAGGTCTTGTCTATTATATATTTGGCTTATGGAACAGTATCTGTGCTAATTTCAATCTCTGGTTTTATGCAGCACCCCAACTCACCTTTCCTTTAAGCAAGCATAAGTTGGTTTTCTAAATTTGAGACCCTGTTCTGTTTTGTAATTCAGTTCACGTGTAGCCAAGGTTACATTCCGTGTATTACTGATATCTTATGATGTTTCTTTTTCTGTGTGACTTATTTCTCGTAGAATCATCGTACCTGAATCCACTCATTATGCCGCTAGGGATCTGATGACGTAGATTTCATTGCTGAGTGATATTCCATTGTACGTGCGTACCACAACTTCTTTATCCATTTTTGGCTGTCTCGGATATTTAACTTGTACCGTAGACGAGGTTCTTGTAAACAGAGCCGTCCCAAACTTTGGGGTGGCTGTGTGTTTTTGATTTTAATTTCCCTAAGCTATAGTACCATAAGTGGAAGTGCCATAGGCTGTGTTGCTTTGTTTCCTATGTGTTTCAGGAAACACCATACACTTCTCCAGAGTGGCTGTTGGCAATTTACATCCCGCCCATCAGTATAACAAGGCTCCCTGTTCTCCATGACCTGTCCTGCCTTTCTGGATTTTACACGTTTTTCAGATGGCCCTTTTGACCGGGAAGCAGTGAGACTTCATTGTAGAGCAGATTTCTTTACACGCTTGCTTGGTTGGCCAAAAAGTGCGTATGTGTTTTATCCTGAATATATTCAAGAAAAATCGCATATGCCCTATTTGGCCAAGTGCATCATTGTCGACATTCTGCCTCTTTTCCTATGCTTTAAGTGCAATTCCAGTCTACCCCCTGAAATCTTTTTTCTGAAATTTTGCCCCAGTTTCAAGTCCTCTTCGAAGACTTACTTCACTACATTTTTGGACGACAGTCTGTCATTCATAACTCTGCATGTTTGTGAATTACAGTGCCCCTGAGCTCCTTTCTTCAACTCGCTTTCTTGTGAGCTGGCCGCAAAAGCGCAGGATTGCTTCAGGCCCTAATATGTTTCCGGCAGGGCATGCTGAGCCTTTGGTTAATTCCTTTTCCTGGTGGGAAATGAGCGTTCCATTTGCCCTTGCAGACACCTACAGGTAGTCTCAAATTGGTTCTCCCTATTCCTGTTCATCTTGCGCAGAATTTGCAATCTGTGCCAAACAGGAGGTTAAAGGCACTGACTCTCCAAGTGGGGAGAGTGTTAGTAAAGCTTCTGGAATGGTGAACCCGAGTACCAGGGTTCGAAAACTGAGATGCATTTGAAAACGTTTCCCAATCAAACAGCGGGCGATAGTCTGGGTTTCCCATGCATGTTTTAGCTGAAGGAAGAATCCCTTAAACCTGGAGAGTTGGGACCCATGGAATGGGTACCATGCAGTATGACTTCAAAGGGTCTGCGTTTGCTCACCGAACCTCACCAATGCTATCAGCCCGAAGAGTCCAGCCTTATGTCTCACCCAGCTCTGGGTGTAGATGTGGGAAATCCAGGTTGCATCACAAGCCCTGAATGAATTATTTAAGAATTGCTCTCTATTTCACTGTCATTGTGTTTTGTTTTTGAAATTTATTTTGATAATGGGATTTATCGGATATTCACTGCTGCGTTTAGGCCGCTGTACACACGCTTGATTTCCTTATGGAGACATATAAATCCATGGGTTTTAAGATTTTTACTTGTCAGGTATCTTGCCAGGCGTTGAATATGGGGTGTTGAGTCCATTTCGTTGAGCAAGGAGTAGGGCTTGTCTATTATATATTTGGCTTATGGAACGGTATCTGTGCTAATTTCAATCTCTGGTTTTATGCAGCACCCCAACTCACCTTTCCCCATAAGCAAGCATAAGTTGGTTTTCTAAATTTGAGACCCTGTTCTGTTTTGTAATTCAGTTCATGGGTAGCCAAGTTTACATTCCGTGTATTAGTCATATCTTATGATGTTTCTTTTTCTGTGTGACTTATTTCTCGTAGAATCATCATACCTGAATCCACTCATTATGCCGCTACGGGCCTGATGAAGTAGATTTCATTGCTGAGTGATATTCCATTGTACGTGCGTACCACAACTTCTTTATCCATTTTTTGCTTTCTGGGATATTTTACTTGTACCGTAGACGAGGTTCTTGTAAACAGAGCCGTCCCAAACTCTGGGGTGGCTGTGTGTTTTTGATTTTAATTTCCCTAAGCTATAGGACCATAAGTGGAAGTGCCATAGGCTGTGTTGCTTTGTTTCCTACGTGTTTCTGGAAACACCATACACTTCTCCAGAGTGGTTGTTGGCAATTTACATCCCGCCCATCAGCATGACAAGGCTCCCTGTTCTCCATGACCTGTCCTGCCTTTCTGGATTTTACACTTTTTTCAGATGGCCCTTTTGACCGGGGGTCAGTGAGACTTCATTGTAGTGCAGATTTCCTTTACACGCTTGCTTGGTTGGCCAGAAAGGGCGTATGCGTTTTTTCCTGAATATATTCAGGAAAAAACGCATACGCCCTTTTTGGCCAAGTGCATCGTTGTCGACATTCTGCCTCTTTTCCTATGCTTTTAGTACAATTCCAGTCTACCCCCTGAAATCGTTTTCCTGAAATTCTGCCCCGCATTCAAGTCCTCTTCGAAGACTTACTTCAATATATTTTTGGACGATAGCTGTCATTCATAACTCTGCAGGTTTGTGAATTACAGTGCCCCTGAGCTCATGTCTTCAACTCGTTTTCTTGTGAGCTGGCCGCAAAACCGCAGGATTGCTTCAGGCCGTAATCTCTTTCCGGCAGGGCTTGCTGAGCCTTTGTTTAATTCCTCTTCCTGGTCGGAAATGAGCGTTCCTTTTGCCCGTGCAGGCACCTACAGCTAGTCTCTCATTGGTTCTCCCTATTCCTGTACATCTTGCGCAGAAATTGCAAACTGTGCCAAACAGGAGGTTAATGACACTGACTCTCCAAGTGGGGAGAGTGTTAGAAAAGCGTCTGGAATGGTGAACCCGAGTACCAGGGGACGAAAACTGAGATGCATTTGAAAACGTTTCCCGGTCACACAGTGCACTGTACTGTGGGTTTCCCATGCATGATTTAGCTGAAGGAAGAATCCCTTAAACCTGGAGAGTTGGGACCCATGGAATGGGTACCATGCAGTTTGACTTCAAAGGGTCTGCGTTTGCTCACCGAACCTCACCAATGCTATCAGCCCGAAGTGTCCAGCCTTATGTCTCACCCAGCTCTGGGTGTAGATGTGGTAAATCCAGGTTGCATCACAAGCCCTGAATGAATTATTTAAGAATTGCTCTCTATTTCACTGTCATTGTGTTTTGTTTTTGAAATTTATTTTGATAATGGGATTTATCGGATTTTTACTGCTGCATTTAGGCCGTTGTACACACGCTTGATTTCCTTATGGAGACATATAAATCCATGGGTTTTAAGATTCTTACTTGTCAGGTATCTTGCAAGGCGTTGAATATGCGGTGTTGAGTTTATTTCGTTGAGCAAGGAGTAGGTCTTGTCTATTATATATTTGGCTTATGGAACGGTATCTGTGCCAATTTCAATCTCTGGTTTTATGCAGCACCTCAATTCACCTTTCCCCATTAGCAAGCATAAGTTGGTTTTCTAAATTTGAGACCCTGTTCTGTTTTGTAATTCAGTTTATGTGTAGCCAAGTTTACATTCCGTGTATTACTTATATATTATGATGTTTCTTTTTCTGGGTGACGTATTTCTCGTAGAATCATCGTACCTGAATCCACTCATTATGCCGCTATGGGCCTGAAGACGTAGATTTCTTTGCTGAGTGATATTCCATTGTACGTGCGTACCAGAACTTCTTTATCCATTTTTCCCTTTCTTGGATATTTAACTTGTACCGTAGACAAGGTTCTTGTAAACAGAGCCATCCCAAACTTTGTGGTGGCTGTGTGTTTGTGATTTTAATTACCCTAAGCTATAGGACCATATTGGAAGTGACATAGGCTGTGTTGCTTTGTTTCCTACGTGTTTCTGGATACACCATACATTTCTCCAGAATGGCTGTTGGCAATTTACATCCCGCCCATCAGCATAACAAGGCTCCCTGTTCTCCAAGACCTGTCCTGCCTTTCTGGATTTTACACTTTTTTCAGATGGCCCTTTTGACCGGGGGGCAGTGAGACTTCATTGTAGTGCAGATTTCCTTTACACGCTTGCTTGGTAGGCCAAAAAGTGCGTATGCGTTTTTTCCTGAATATATTCAGGAAAAAACGCATACACCCTTTTTGGCCAAGTGCATCATTGTCGACATTCTGCCTCTAATCTTATTCTTTAAGTGCAATTCCAGTCTACCCCCTGAAATCGTTTTCCTGAAATTCTGCCCCGATTTCAAGTCCTCTTCGAAGACTTACTTCAAAACATTTTTGGACGATAGCTGTCATTCATTACTCTGCAGGTTTGTGAATTACAGTGCCCCTGAGCTCCTTTCTTCAACTCGCTTTCTTGTGAGCTGGCCACAAACTCGAAGGATTGCTTCAGGCCCTAATATAGTTCCGGCATGGCATGCTGAGCCTTTGGTTAATTCCTCTTCCTTGTGGGAAATGAGCGTTAAATTTGCATGTGCAGACACCTTCACATGAGTCGTCATGGTGCCCCTTTGCCCCGGTTATCTCTATGGAGGTTGGAGTTGGAGGGCCTCCTCCCTCAAGATCAGTGTGCCCACGGAGCCAACCCTGCAACTTCAGGGCATGGTTGGGGGTTAGGATCACCACGAGGGTTCCTTTTCCCTTAGGAGGGAGGTGGCCTTTTGGGCTGCTGATTTCCAGGTTATCAGATACTGCCAGTATCTTGGCCAGATGTGGCGGTGGGCCAAGCCCCTTGGTGACCGTATTTTATCCTACCTGGATCGCATTCTTGCATTGTTCCATTTCAAGTGGTCCCAGGTTTTGCACTAATACTCCAGTGGCGATTCACCGTTCACCAGGAATGTAAAGGTCAAAGGGTTTAGCTAAATTAGGGAGTTCCAGGGCAAGGGTCTGAATTGACTGCTCTTTCCATTCTTGAAAGGCCACTTCTGCATTCTATTCAAAAGGATCATCACCTTTTCCTTTCAGTGTTTCATATAGAGGCCGAGCTAGTAGACTGTAGTTAGGGATCCAGAAGCAGCAAACCCTGGCCTCCCCAGGAACCCCTAAGCTGTCTTCTAGTTTTAGAAATGGGTAAGGCTGTAAATTGTTTCTTCCCTTTCCTGGGATGGGCTTCTCCGACCTTCTGTGAGAATGAAGCCCAGGCAGGTCACCGTAGTCTGATATTTGAGCTTTTTCTTGGACAACTTGTATCCTTTATTGGCTTGGTAGTTCAGAGGTCTCCTTAGTAGGGCTGGCGATCAGAATGTCGTCTGCATATTGAAGGAGTGTTTCCTTTTCCAGAGGTAGAACTTTTAGGTCTTTAGCTGAGCTTTCCCCAAAGATGGTGTGGGAATTTTTGAACCCTTGGGGCAACACGGCCCGGAAGTATTGTTTTAGTTGTATGTTGAGTCCTGCCACTCACAAGCCAAAATTTCTTGTGACTCTGGGACTAATAGAATACAAAAGAAGGCATCATTGAAGACTAATACAGAATACCATGTCCTGGTGGTTAGTAGAATGACCAGCAGGGTGTAGGATTTAGGAACTACTGGAGGTATATCCTCGGTGGCTTCACTGACTGTCCTGACATCCTTTACCAGGACTCCAGCAGCCCATGGGGCTCTCGAGGTCAGGCCAATCCCAGGATATGGAGCTCACCTGGGCAGGTACCCCACCCCAGCCCACGGGGCTCTCGTGGTCAGGCCCCTCCCAGGATACAGAGCTACCCTTGCAGGTACCATGGCAGGGCTGGGAACACAGGAACCGTGCATATCGCCCTCATTGCAGAGCACTCCCAGCTCACCTGTCACTCAGATCTGACACAGAGCACCTCAGAGCAGGACTTGAACTAACAAACAGCAGCTCCGACAGGTCTGTGACCCTGGGCATCACTCTGTGTGACCTCCCTCCACCTGGTCTTCCAGAGACTTCCACTGCACCCGGGGCACCAGGCCTCTGTCTCCACCCACCAGCCACCCCTCCTCTCCCTGACTCCTGGGTTCCTCTCATTAGGAGAGGGTTTTCTTGAAGTTGTCTCCCACTCATGGGCCAGATAATATAATTAGAAAACAAGCCAGAGCTGCAGCCCCTTGTCTATCCTGACTCTCAGGAGCCCACACCTGTTCCTTGGACCTGGCCGATTCAGCAAGTTCCAGTTTCTGCAACTGTGAGCCCCTGAGGGGTGATTATTGGCTGGCCTGGGAAGCCTGACCGTGCCGGCCAGCCCTCCCCAGGTGTGCCTGGGTTCAGATCAATATAAACACCGCTCCAGGCAGCAAGAGCCCCTGCAGCTGTGCCTGACGCCATTTTCTCTGCCCTGTCAGCAGTCTTGGGGCTGGACTGGTGGGAGGGAGTGAGAGGCCACGGCTTTGTGGGTGGCCCAGTGTGAGTGGGGCTCTGCTGGACTTTCTGCAGCAGTTGCCAAGATGCCACCTGCTAAAGAAGAGGATGTGTCACCCATACCTGCCGCTGGAATTTCTCCCTGGGCAGAGGTGAGTGAGGAAGAAAGCAGTGGGGGCCGGGACAGCAGGGGTATCTCAGGCAGGGAAATGGAAAGCTTCCAGAAGAGCACCCAGGACCAGGACCATCCTGGCTGGCCTGCAGGCACCAAGTCGGCTGGCATGCTGTCGCTCATGTGGCTCCATGGCCCTTCCTCTAGGCTTTCAAGTCCTTGTACATATTCAGGTGTTTTACCTGGGAAGGGTGGGAACATTTCAGCAGCAGCTGGCCTGGGGCTCAGCCCACGTTTACTCACAGATGCCTCGGCACGGTCCCCCAGCTTTGCAATGAGGACGCTTGTTGCGTGGGGCCTGCTGGCTGAATGGGAGATGATTCCCCACCACCGACCAACTTCAGAATTGTTTACAACTGGAGCAAGTGCCCTGATACGGTTTTCCTCTGTGTAGCTGGTGGGTTCTGTTTTTTTTTCTTTTTTGGTTCAAGGTAGATTTTATTCCTCTTTTTTGTATTTACAGATATAAGCATGGAAATAATTTATTCATATAAATACATGTATGTGAAGGGAAGAATATTTTTTCTGTTTTACTTTTTGTAATTTGAATTTTATTTTATTTTTTTATACAGCAGGTTCTTTTTGGTTATCTATTTTATACATATAAATGTATACATGCCAATCCCAATCTCTCAACTCCTCCCACCACCACCCCCCAACAGCTTTCCCCCCTTGGTGTCCATACGTTTGTTGTCTACATCTGTTGCTCTATTTCTGCCTTGCAAAACGGTTCATCTGTACAATTTGTCTAGGTTCCACATATAGCCATTAATAGACAAGATTTCTTTTTCTCTTTCTGACTTACTTCACTCTGTATGACAGTCTCTAGATCCATCAACGTCTCTACAAATGACCCAATTTCATTCCTTTTTATGGCTTAGTAATATTCCATTTTATATATGTACCACGTCTTTATGCATTCGTCTGTCTGTGGGCATTTAGGTTGCTTCCATTACCTGGATATTGTAAATAGTGATGCAATGAACATTGCGGTGAATGTCTCTTTTTGATTTATGGTTTTGTCTGGGTATATGCCCAGTAGTGGGACTGCTGTATCATATGGTAATTCTATTCTTAGTTTTATAAGAAACTCCATAACTTTCTCCACAGTGACTGTATCAATTTCATTCCCAACAATAGCGGAAGAGGGTTCCTTATCTCCACACCCTTTCCAGCATTTGTTGTTTGTAGATTTTCTGATGATGCCCATTCTAACAGGTGTGAGGTGATACACCATGGATGAGTCTATTTCGTTGAGCAAAGAGTAGGTCTTGTCTATTACATATTTGGCTTATGGAACGGTATGTGTGCTAATTTCAATCTCTGGTTTTATACAGCACCGCAACTCAACTTTCCCCTTAAGCAAGCATAAGTTTTTATCTAAATGTGAGACTCTGTTCGGTTTTGGAATTCAGTTTATGTGTAGCCAAGTTTACACTCTCTCTATTAGTGATATCTTATGATAATTACCTTTCTCTGTGTGACATATTTCTCTTAGAATCATCATACTTAAATCCACTCAATTTGCTGCTACAGGCCTGATGACATTGATTTCATTGCTGAGTGATATTCCATTGTACGTAAGTAGCACAACTCCTTTATCCACATTTTTCTTTCTGGGATATTTAATTTGTACTGGACTCAAGGTTCTTGTAAACACAGCAGCCCTAAATTTGGTGTTGGCTGTGTCTTGTTGATTTTAATTTTCCTAAGCTATAGGGCCAAAAGTGGAAGTGCCCTAGGGTCTGTAGCTTTGTTTTTCAGATGTTTCAGGATACACCATAAACATCACCAGAGTGTCTGTTGGCAATTTACATCCCGCCCATCAGCATAACAAGGCTCCCTGTTCTCCATGGCCTGTCCTGTGTTTCTGGTTTTTACACATTTTTCAGATGGCCCTTTTGACGAATGGGAAATGAGACTTCATTGTAGTGCGGATTTCCATTGCTCGAGTGCTTGGTTGGCCAAAAAGGGCATATGTGTTTTTTCCTGAATATATTCAGGAAAAAATGTTTACGCACTTTTGTCCAAGTGCATCACTGTCAAAGATCTGCCGCTTTTCACATGCTTTAAACGCAATTCCAATCTACCTCCTGAAATATGATTCCTGCAATTCTGCCTCGTTTTGAAGTCCTCTTTGCAGACTTACTTCAGTATATTTTTGCCAATAGCTGTCATTTATAACTCTGCAGGTTTGTGAATTACAGTGCCTGTGATTTCCTTTCTTAACTCATTTCCTTGAAAGCTGGCCACAGAACCGCAGGTTTGCTTTAGGCCATAATCAGGGTCTGGCACGGCACTCTGAGCCTTTGGTTAATTCCTCTTCCTGGTGGGAAATTAGAGTTAAATGTGCCCCTCCGGACACCTGCCTCACTCCCAGCCCCTTGGTGATGTGTGTCCTGTGGTTTGAGGCCACATGTGCTGGGTTCCTCACCTTTGGCTGATGTGGCCCCACTGGTGTGAGGACACTCCTGCCTGGTTCCCATCCCCTTGGTGATGTGGGCCATCCGGTGAGAGTCTGATCCTGGTTGGGTTCCTCACACTTCTGTGAGGTGGGCCCTCTTCTCTGACGTCACTCCTGCCTGGCTGGCACACCCCGCCTTGGCGAAGTCGGCCCTCTGGTGGGATTTGGTGCCTGCTGGGTGTCTCCTGCCCTCGGTAATGAGGGCCCTCTGGCGTCAGGCCCTAATTCCTGGGCTCCCAATATTTTCTGATATGCGCCCTGTGGTTCGAGTACACTCGTGCCAGGTTCCCAACCCCATGGGAATGTGGGCCTTCTGCTCTGAGGTCCCAACCGTGGGTTGCTCAGTTTCATGATGAGGGCCCTCTGCTGTGAGTTCTCTCCGGCCTGGATCCCATAGCCTCGCTGCTCCTGGCCACCTGCTGGGAGGTTCCAACTGCGGGATTCCTCACCTTTTTTCTTCTATGGACCCTCTGTTTTGAGACTCCTCCTGCCTGCCTCACTCCCAGTCCCTTGGTGATGTGTGTCCTCTGGTGTGAGGCCACGTGTGCTGGGTCCCTCGCCTTTCGATGATGTGGCCACACTGGTGTGAGGACACTCCTGCCTGCTTCCTATCCCCTTGATGATGTGGGCCCTCTGGTGAGAGTCTGATCCTGGCTGGGTTCCTCACCCTTCTGTGAGGTGGGCCCTCTGCTGTGAGGTCACTCCTGCCTGGCTGGCACACCCCACCTGGGCAACATCGGCCCTCTTGTGGCACTTGGAGCCTGCTGGGAGCCTCCTCCCCTCGGTGATGGGGGCCCTCTAGCGTCAGGCCCTAACTGCTGGGTACCCACATTTTCTGATACGTGCTAAGTGGTGCGAGGACACTCCTGCGAGGTTCCCATCCCCATGGGCATGTGGGCCTTCTGCTCTAAGGTCCCAACACCTGTGTTGTTCACCGTTTCATGATGTTGGCTCTCTGGTGTTAGTTCACTCAGGCCTAGATCCCATAGACTCTGTGCTCTGAGCCGACTGCTGGGAGGTTCCTACTGCTGGATTCCTTACCTTTTTTATTCTTTGGGTCCTGTGTTTTTATGCTCCTACTTCCTGACTCACTCCCAGCCCCTTTGTGATGTAGGTCCTCTGGTTTAAGGCCACATGTACCGGTTTCCTCACCTTTATTGATGTGGCCCCACTGGTGTGAGGACACTCCTGCCTGGTTCCCATCCCCTTGGTGATTGGGGCCCTCTTGTGAGAGTCTGATCCTGTCTGGATTCCTCACACTTCTGGGAGGTGGGCCCTCTGCTGTGAGGTCACTCCTGCCTGGCTGGCACACGTCACGTTGGCGATGTGGGCCCTCAGTTGGGAGTTGGTGCCTGCTGGGAGTCTCCTCCCCTCGGTAATGAGGGCCCTCTGGCGTCAGGCCCTAACTCATGGGCTCCCAAAATTTTCTGATGTGCGCCCTGTCGTGTGAGTACACTCCAGCCAGGGTCCCTTCCCTAGGGGATGTGGGCTTTCTGCTCTGTGGTCCCAACGGCTGGGTTGCTCACAGTGTCAGAATGTGGGCCCTCTGTTTTGAGTTCAGTCAGGCCTGGATCCCATAGCCTCGCTGCTCCTGGCCGCCTGCTGGGAGGTTCCAACTGCGGGATTCCTCACCTTTTTTACGCAATGGGCCCTCTGTTTTGAGGCTCCTCCTGCCTGCCTCACTCCCAGCCCCTTGGTGATGTGTGTCCTGTAGTTTGAGGCCACGTGTGCTGGGTCCGTCACATTTCGGTGATGTGGCCCCACTGGTGTGAGGACACTCCTGCCTGGTTTCCATTCCCTTGGTGATGTGGGCCCTCTGGTGAGAGTCTGATCCTCTTTGGGTTCCTCACACTTTTGTGTGGTTGGCCCTCTGCTCTGAGGTCACTCCTGCCTGGCTGGCACACCCCGCATTGGCGACGTCGGCCCTCTGGTAGCAGTTGGAGCTTGCTGGGAGCCTCCTCTCCTCAGTGATGAGGGCCCTCTGGCGTCCGGCCCTAACTGCTGGGCTCCCCACATTTTCTGTTGTGTGCCCACTGGTGCGATGACACTCCTGCTTGGTTCCCTTCCCCATGGGGATGTGGGCCTTGTGCTCTGAGGTCACAACGGCTGGGTTGCTTACAGTATCACGATGAGGGCCCTCTGTTGTGAGTTCATCACTGCCTGGATCCCATAGCCTCGGTGCTCTGGGCCGCCTGCTGGGATGTTCCAACTGCTGGATTCCTCACCTTTTTATACAATGGGCCATGTGTTTTGAGGTTAATCCTGCCTGCCTCGCTCTGAGACCCATGGTGATGTGGGTCTTCTGGTTTGAGGCCACATGTGCTGGGTACCTCAACTTTCGATGATGTGGCCCCACGGGTGTGAGGACACTCGTGCCTGATTCCCAGCCCCTTGCTTATGTGGGCACTCTGGTGAGAGTCTGATCATGACTGGGTTCCTTACCCTTCTGTGAGGTGGGCGCTCTGATGTGAGGTCACTCCTGCCTGGATGGCTCACGTCGCCTTGGCGACGTAGGCCCTCTGTTGGCCACTGAAGCATGCTGGGAGCCTCCTACCCTCTTTAATGAGGGCCCTGGAAGAAACGCATATGCCCTTTTTGACCAAGTGCATCATTGTCGAAGTTCTGCCTCTTCTCCTATACTTTCAGAGGACTTCCCATCTACCTCCTGAAATCGTATTCCTGGAATTCTGCCCCGCGTTCAAGTCCTCTTTGCAGCCTTACTTCAATATATTTTTGGACGATAGCTGTCATTTATAACTCTGCAGGTTTGTGAATTACAGTGCCCCTGAGCTCCATTCTTCAACTCGCTTTCTTGTGAGCTGGCCGCAAAACCGCAGGATTGCTTCAGGCCCTAATCTGGTTCCGGCACGGCATGTTGAGCCTTTGGCTAATTCCTCTTCCTGATGGGAAATGAGCATTAAATTTGCTCGTGCAGACACCTACAGCTAATCTCTCATTGGTTCTCCCTATTCCTGTTCATCTTGCTCAGAAATTCCAAACTGTGCCAAACAGGAGGTTAAAGGCACTGACTCTCCAATTGGGGAAAGAGTTAGTAAAGCGTCTGGAATGGTAAAACCGAGTATGAGGGGAAGAAAACTGAGATGCATTTAAAAAGGTTTCCCGGTCACACGGTGGACCATATTCTGGGTTTCCCATGCGTGTTTTACCTGAAGGAAGAATCCCTTAAACCTGGAGAGGTGGGATCCATGCAATGGGTACCATGCAGTATGACTTCAAATGGCCTGCATTTTCTCACCGAACCTCACCAATGCTATCAGCCCAAAGTGTCGAACCTTATGTCTCACTCAGCTCTAGGTGTAGATGTGGTAAATCCAGGTTGCATCACAAGCCCTGAATGAATTATTTAAGAATTGCTCTCTATTTCACTGTCATTGTGTTTGTTTTTGTAGTTTATTTTGATAATGGGATTTATCGGATTTTCTCTGCTGCCTTCATGCAGCTGTACACACACTTGATTCTCTTACGGAGACATATAAATCCATGGATTTGAAGATTCTTACTAGTCATGTGTAATCCTAGGAGTTGAATATGGTGTGTTTAGTCCATTTCGTTGAGCAAGGTGTAAGTCTTGACTATTACATATTTGGCTTATGGAAAGGTATGTGTGCTAATTTCTATCTCTGGTTTTATGCAGCACCCCACCTCACCTTTCCCCATAAGCAAGCATAAGTTGGTGTTCTAAATTTGAGACCCTGTTCTGTTTTGTAATTCAGTTCATGTGTAGCCAAGTTTACATTCCGTGTATTAGTGATATCTTATGATGTTTCATTTTCTGTGTGACTTATTTCACTTAGAATCATCGTACCTGGATCCACTCAATATGCCGCGACGGGCCTGATGACATAGATTTCATTGGTGAGTGATATTCCATTGTACGTGTGTACCACAACTTCTTTAACCATTTTTCACATTCTGGGATATTTAACTTGTACCGTAGACGACGTTCTTGTAAACAGAGCTGTCCCAAACTTTGGGGTGGCTGTGTGTTTTTGATTTTAATTTCCCTAAGCTATAGGACCATAAGTGGAAGTGACATAGGCTCCGTTGCTTTGTTTCCTACGTGTTTCAGGAAACCCCATACACTTCTCCAGAGTGGCTGTTTGCAATTTACATCCCCCCCATCAGCATAACAAGTCTCCCTGTTCTCCATGACCTGTCCTGCCTTTCTGAATTTTACACTTTTTCAGATGCCCCTTTTGACCGGGGGGCAGTGAGACTTCATTGTAGTGCAGATTTCATTTACCTGCTTGCTTGCTTGGCCAAAAATGGCGTATGCGTTTTTTCCTGAATATATTCAGGAAAAAACGCATACGCACTTTTTGGCCAGAGCATCATTGTCGACATTCTGCCTCTATTCCTATGCTTTAAGTGCAATTCCAGGCTACCCCCTGAAATCGTTTTCCTGAAATTCTGCCCCGCTTTCAAGTCCTCTTCGAAGACTTACTTCAATACATTTTTGGACGATAGCTGTCATTCATAACTCTGCAGGTTTGTGAAATACAGTGCCCCTGAGCTCGTTTCCTCAACTCGCTTTCTTGTGAGCTGGCCGCAAAACCGCAGGATTGCTGCAGGCCG
The DNA here is from genome assembly GCF_059928025.1 of Delphinapterus leucas. Lineage (NCBI taxonomy): Eukaryota > Metazoa > Chordata > Mammalia > Artiodactyla > Monodontidae > Delphinapterus > Delphinapterus leucas. The sequence goes on from NW_028322245.1 coordinate 5,143,553, forward strand.
TAATCTGTTTCCGTCAGGGCACACTGAGCCTTTGGTGAATTCCTCTTCCTGGTGGGAAATGAGCGTTCCATTTGCCCGTGCAGACACCTACAGCTAGTCTCTCATTGTTTCTCCCTATTCCTGTTAATCTTGCGTAGAAATTGCAAACTGTGCCAAACAGGAGGTTAAAGGCACTGACTCTCCAAGTGGGGAGAATGTTAGTAAAGTGTCTGGAATGGTGAACCCGAGTACCAGGGTTCGAAAACTGAGATATATTTGAAAACGTTTCCCAATCACATGGTGGACAATACTCTGGGTTTCCCATGCATGTCTTAGCTGAAGGAAGAATCCCTTAAACCTGGAGAGCTGGGAACCATGGAATGGGTACCATGCAGTATGACTACAAAGGGTCTGCGTTTGCTCACCGAACCTCACAAATGCTATCAGCCCGAAGTGTCCAGCCGTATATCTCACCCAGCTCTGGGTGTAGATGTGATAAATCCAGGTTGCATCACAAGCCCTGAATGAATTATTTAAGAATTGCTCTCTATTTCACTGTCAATGTGTTTTGGTTTGAAATTTATTTTGATAATGGGATTTATCGGATTTTCACTGCTGCGTTTAGGCTGCTGTACACATGCTTGATTTCCTTATGGAGACATATAAATCATGGGTTTTAAGATTCTTACTTGTCAGGTATATTCCCAGGCTTTGAGTCCGTTTCGTTGAGCAAGGAGTAGGTCTTGTCTATTATATATTTGGCTTATGGAACGGTATCTGTGCTAATTTCAATCTCTGGTTTTATGCAGCACCCCAACTCACCTTTCCCCATAAGCAAGCATAAGTTGGTTTTCTAAATTTGAGACACTGTTCTGTTTTGTAATTCAGTTCATGGGTAGCCAAGTTTACATTCCGTGTATTAGTCATATCTTATGATGTTTCTTTTTCTGTGTGACTTATTTCTCGTAGAATCATCATACCTGAATCCACTCATTATGCCGCTACGGGCCTGATGAAGTAGATTTCATTGCTGAGTGATATTCCATTGTACGTGCGTACCACAACTTCTTTATCCATTTTTTGCTTTCTGGGATATTTTACTTGTACCGTAGACGAGATTCTTGTAAACACAGCCGTCCGAAACTCTGGGGTGGCTGTGTGTTTTTGATTTTAATTTCCCTAAGCTATAGGACCATAAGTGGAAGTGACATAGGCTGTGTTGCTTTGTTTCCCACGTGTTTCTGGAAACACCATACACTTCTCCAGAGTGGTTGTTGGCAATTTACATCCCGCCCATCAGCATGACAAGGCTCCCTGTTCTCCATGACCTGTCCTGCCTTTCTGGATTTTACACTTTTTTCAGATGGCCCTTTTGACCGGGGGGGCAGTGAGACTTCATTGTAGTGCAGATTTCTTTTACACGCTTGCTTGGTTGGCCAAAAAGGGCGTATGCGTTTTTTCCTGAATTTATATTCAGGAAAAAACGCATACGCCCTTTTTGGCCAAGTGCATCGTTGTCGACATTCTGCCTCTTTTCCTATGCTTTTAGTACAATTCCAGTCTACCCCCTGAAATCGTTTTCCTGAAATTCTGCCCCGCATTCAAGTCCTCTTCGAAGACTTACTTCAATACATTTTTGGACGATAGCTGTCATTCATAACTCTGCAGGTTTGTGAATTACAGTGCCCCTGAGCTCATTTCTTCAACTCGCTTTCTTGTGAGCTGGCCGCAAAACCGCAGGATTGCTTCAGTCCATAATCTCTTTCCGGCAGGGCATGCTGAGCCTTTGTTTAATTCCTCTTCCTGGTCGGAAATGAGTGTTCCTTTTGCCCGTGCAGGCACCTACAGCTAGTCTCTCATTGGTTCTCCCTATTCCTGTACATCTTGCGCAGAAATTGCAAACTGTGCCAAACAGGAGGTTAATGGCACTGACTCTCCAAGTGGGGAGAGTGTTAGTAAAGCGTCTGGAATGGTGAACCCGAGTACCAGGGGACGATAACTGAGATGCATTTGAAAACGTTTCCCAATCACATGTTGGACCATACTCTGGGTTTCCCATGCATGTTTTAGCTGAAGGAAGAATCCCTTAAACCTGGAGTGTTGGGACCCATGGAATGGGTACCATGCAGTATGACTTCAAAGGGTCTGCGTTTGCTCACCGAACCTCACCAATGCTATCAGCCCGAAGTGTCCAGCCTTATGTCTCATCCAGCTCTGGGTGTAGATGTGGTAAATCCAGGTTGCATCACAAGCCCTGAATGAATTATTTAAGAATTGCTCTCTATTTCACTGTCATTGTGTTTTGTTTTTGAAATTCATTTTGATAATGGGATTTATCGGATTTACACTGCTGCTTTTAGGCCAATGTACACACGCTTGATTTCCATATGGAGACATATAAATCCATGGGTTTTAAGATTCTTACTTGTCAGGTATCTTCCCAGGCGTTGAATATAGGGTGTTGAGTCCATTTCGTTGAGCAAGAGTAGGTTTTGTCTATTATATATTTGGCTTATGGAACGGTATCTGTGCTAATTTCAATCTCTGGTTTTATGCAGCATCCCAACTGACCTTTCCCCATAAGCAAGCATAAGTTGGTTTGCTAAATTTGAGACCCTGTTCTGTTTTGTAATTCAGTTCATGGGTAGCCAAGTTTACATTCCGTGTATTAGTGATAACTTATGATGTTTCTTTTTCTGTCTGACTTATTTCTCATAGAATCATCGTACCTGAATCCACTCATTATGCCGCTACGGTCCTGATGACGTAGATTTCATTGCTGAGTGATATGCCGCTACCTGTCCTGACTTTCTGGATTTTACACTTTTTTCAGATGGCCCTTTTGACCGGGGGGCAGTGAGACTTCATTGTAGTGCAGATTTCCTTTACACGCTTGCTTGGTTGGCCAAAAAGGGCGTATGCGTTTTTTCCTGAATATATTCAGGAAAAAACGCATACGCCCTTATTGGCCAAGTGCATCATTGTCAACATTCTGCCTCTTTTCCTATGCTTTAAGTGCAATTCCAGTCTACCGCCTGAAATCGTTTTCCTGAAATTCTGCCCCGCTTTCAAGTCCTCTTCGAAGACTTACATCTATACATTTTTGGACGATAGGTGTCATTCATAACTCTGCAGGTTTGTGAATTACAGTGCCCCTGAGCTCCTTTCTTCAACTCCTTTTCTTGTGAGCTGGCCGCAAAACCGCAGGATTGCTTCAGGCCCTAATATGTTTCCGGCCGGGCACGCTGAGCCTTTGGTTAATTCCTCTTCCTGGTGGGAAATGATCGTTCCATTTGCCCATGCAGACACCAACAGCTAGTCTCTGTTTGGTTCTCCGTATGCCTGTTCATCTTGCGCAGAAATTGCAAACTGTGCCAAACAGGAGGTTAAAGGCACTGACTCTCCAAGTGGGGAGAGTGTTAGTAAAGCGTTCAAATGTTGAACCCGAGTACCAGGGGACGAAAACTGAGATGCATTTGAAAACGTTTCCCAATCACATGGTGGACCATACTCTGGGTTTCCCATGCATGTTTTAGCTGAAGGAAGAATCCCTTAAACCTGGAGAGTTGGGACCCATGGAATGGGTACCATGCAGTATGACTTCAAAGGGTCTGCGTTTGCTCACCGAACCTCACCAATGCTATCAGCCCGAAGTGTCCAGCCTTATGTCTCATCCATCTCTGGGTGTAGATGTGGTAAATACAGGTTGCATCACAAGCCCTGAATGAATTATTTAAGAATTGCTCTCTATTTCACTGTCATTCTGTTTTGTTTTTGAAATTTATTTTGATAATGGGATTTATCGGATTTTCACTGCTGCTTTTAGGCCACTGTACACACGCTTGATTTCCTTATGGAGACATATAAATCCATGGGTTTTAAGAGTCTTACTTGTCAGGTATCTTCCCAGGCGTTGAATATAGGGTGTTGAGTCCATTTCGTTGAGCAAGGAGTAGGTTTTGTCTATTATATATTTGGCTTATGGAACGGTATCTGTGTTAATTTCAATCTCTGGTTTTATGCAGCATCCCAACTGACCTTTCCCCATAAGCACGCATAAGTTGGTTTGCTAAATTTGAGACCCTGTTCTGTTTTGTAATTCAGTTCATGGGTAGCCAAGTTTACATTCCGTGTATTAGTGATATCTTATGATGTTACTATTTCTGTGTGACTTATTTCTCGTAGAATCATCGTACCTGAATCCACTCATTATGCCGCTACGGGCCTGAAGACGTAGATTTCATTGCTGAGTGATATTCCATTGTACGTGCGTACCAGATATTCTTTATCCATTTTTTCCTTTCTCGGATATTTAACTTGTACCGTAGAAAAGGTTCTTGTAAACAGAGCCATCCCAAACTTTGGGGTGGCTGTGTGTTTGTGATTTTAATTACCCTAATCTATAGGACCATAAGTGGAAGTGCCATAGGCTGTGTTGCTTTGTTTCCTACGTGTTTCTGGAAACACCATACACTTCTCCAGAGTGGTTGTTGGCAATTTACATCCCGCCCATCAGGATGACAAGGCTCCCTGTTCTCCATGACCTGTCCTGCCTTTCTGGATTTTACACTTTTTTCAGATGGCCCTTTTGACCGGGGGGGCAGTGAGACTTCCTTGTAGTGCAGAGTTCCTTTACACGCTTGCTTGGTTGGCCAAAAAGGGTGTATGCGTTTTTTTCTGAATATATTCAGGAAAAAACGCATACGCCCTTTTTGGCCAAGTGCATCGTTGTCGACATTCTGCCTCTTTTCCAATGCTTTTAGTACAATTCCAGTCTACCCCCTGAAATCGTTTTCCTGAAATTCTGCCCCGCTTACAAGTCCTCTTCGAAGACTTACTTCAATACATTTTTGGACGATAGCTGTCATTCATAACTCTGCAGGTTTGTGAATTACAGTGCCCCTGAGCTCATGTCTTCAACTCGCTTTCTTGTGAGCTGGCCGCAAAACCGCAGGATTGCTTCAGGCCATAATCTCTTTCCGGCAGGGCATGCTGAGCCTTTGTTTAATTCCTCTTCCTGGTCGGAAATGAGTGTTCCTTTTGCCCGTGCAGGCACCTACAGCTAGTCTATCATTGGTTCTCCCTATTCCTGTACATCTTGCGCAGAAATTGCAAACTGTGCCAAACAGGAGGTTAATGGCACTGACTCTCCAAGTGGGGAGAGTGTTAGTAAAGCGTCTGGAATGGTGAACCCGAGTACCAGGGGACGATAACTGAGATGCATTTGAAAACGTTTCCCGGTCACACAGTGCACTGTACTGTGGGTTTCCCATGCATGTTTTAGCTGAAGGAAGAATTCCTTAAACCTGGAGAGTTGGGACCCATGGAATGGTTACCATGCAGTATGACTTCAAAGGGTCTGCGTTTGCTCACCGAACCTCACCAATGCTATCAGCCCGAAGTGTCCAGCCTTATGTCTCACCCAGCTCTGGGTGTAGATGTGGTAAATCCAGGTTGCATCACAAACCCTGAATGAATTATTTAAGAATTGCTCTCTATTTCACTGTCATTTTGTTTTGTTTTTGAAATTTATTTTGATAATGGGATTTATCGGATTTTCACTGCTGCGTTTAGGCTGCTGTACACACGCTTGATTTCCTTATGGAGACATATAAATCCATGGGTTTTAAGAGTCTTACTTGTCAGGTATCTTCCCAGGCGCTGAATATAGGGTGTTGAGTCCATTTCGTTGAGCAAGGAGTAGGTTTTGTCTATTATATATTTGGCTTATGGAACGGTATCTGTGTTAATTTCAATCTCTGGTTTTATGCAGCATCCCAACTGACCTTTCCCCATAAGCACGCATAAGTTGGTTTGCTAAATTTGAGACCCTGTTCTGTTTTGTAGTTCAGTTCATGGGTAGCCACGTTTACATTCCGTGTATTAGTGATAACTTATGATGTTTCTTTTTCTGTCTAACTTATTTCTCATAGAATCATCGTACCTGAATCCACTCATTATGCCGCTACGGTCCTGATGACGTAGATTTCATTGCTGAGAGATATTCCATTGTATGTGTGTACCACAACTTCTTTATCCATTTTATGCTTTCTCGGATATTTAACTTCTACCGTAGATGAGGTTCTTGTAAACAGAGCCATCCCAAACTCTGGGGTGGCTGTGTGTTTTTGATTTTAATTTCCCTAAGCTATAGGACCATAAGTGGAAGTGCCATAGGCTGTGTTGCTTTGTTTCCTACGTGTTTCTGGAAACACCATACACTTCTCCAGAGTGGTTGTTGGCAATTTACATCCCGCCCATCAGCATGACTAGGCTCCCTGTTCTCCATGACCTGTCCTGCCTTTCTGGATTTTACACTTTTTTCAGATGGCTCTTTTGACCGGGGGGGCAGTGAGACTTCATTGTAGTGCAGATTTCCTTTACACGCTTGCTTGGTGGCCAAAAAGGGAGTATGCGTTTTTTCCTGAATATATTCAGGAAAAAACGCATACTCCCTTTTTGGCCAAGTGCATCGTTGTCGACATTCTGCCTCTTTTCCTATGCTTTTAGTACAATTCCAGTCTACCCCCTGAAATCGTTTTCCTGAAATTCTGCCCCGCTTTCAAGTCCTCTTGGAAGACTTACTTCAGTACATTTTTGGACGATAGCTGTCATTCATAACTCTGCAGGTTTGTGAATTACAGTGCCCCTCAGCTCCTTTCTTCAACTCCTTTTCTTGTGAGCTGGCCGCAAAATCGCAGGATTGCTTCAGGCCCTAATTTGTTTCCGGCCGGGCACGCTGAGCCTTTGGTTAATTCCTCTTCCTGGTGGGAAATGTTCGTTCAATTTGCCCGTGCAGACACCAACAGCTAGTCTCTCATTGGTTCTCCCTATGCCTGTTCATCTTGCGCAGAAATTGCAAACTGTGCCAAACAGGAGGTTAAAGGCACTGACTCTCCAAGTGGGGAGAGTGTTAGTAAAGCGTCTGGAATGGTGAACCCGAGTACCAGGGGACGAAAACTGAGATGCATTTGAAAACGTTTCCCAATCACACGGTGGACCATACTATGGGTTTCCCATGCATGTTTTAGCTGAAGGAAGAATCCCTTAAACCTGGAGAGTTGGGACCCATGGAATGGGTACCATGCAGTATGACTTCAAAGGGTCTGCGTTTGCTCACCGAACCTCACCAATGCTATCAGCCCGAAGTGTCCAGCCTTATGTCTCACCCAGCTCTGGGTGTAGATGTGGGAAATCCAGGTTGCATCACAAGCCCTGAATGAATTATTTAAGAATTGCTCTCTATTTCACTGTCATTGTGTTTTGTTTTTGAAATTTATTTTGATAATGGGATTTATCGGATTTTTACTGCTGCGTTTAGGCCGCTGTACACACGCTTGATTTCCTTATGGAGACATATAAATCCATGGGTTTTAAGATTCTTACTTGTCAGGTATCTTGCCAGGCGTTGAATATGGGGTGTTGAGTCCATTTCGTTGAGCAAGGAGTAGGTCTTGTCTATTATATATTTGGCTTATGGAACGGTATCTGTGCTAATTTCAATCTCTGGTTTTATGCAGCACCCCAACTCACCTTTCCCCATAAGCAAGCATAAGTTGGTTTTCTAAATTTGAGACCCTGTTCTGTTTTGTAATTCAGTTCATGTGTAGCCAAGTTTACATTCCGTGTATTAGTGATATCTTATGATGTTTCTTTTTCTCTGTGACTTATTTCTCGTAGAATCATCGTACCTGAATCCACTCATTATGCCGCTATGGGCCTGATGACGTAGATTTCATTGCTGAGTGATATTCCATTGTACGTGCGTACCACAAATTCTTTATCCATATTTTACTTTCTGGGATATTTTACTTGTACCGTAGACGAGGTTCTTGTAAACAGAGCCATCCCAAACTTTGGGGTGGCTGTGTGTTTTTGATTTTAATTTCCCTAAGCTATAGGACCATAAGTGGAAGTGACATAGGCTGTGTTGCTTTGTGTCCTACGTGTTTCAGGATACACCATACATTTCTCCAGAGTGGCTGTTGGCACTTTACATCCCACCCATCAGCATAACAAGTCTCCCTGTTCTCCAAGACCTGTCCCGCCTTTCTGGATTTTACACTTTTTTCAGATGGCCCTTTTGACCGGGGGGCAGTGAGACTTCATTGTAGTGCAGATTTCCTTTACAGGCTTGCGTCGTTGGCCAAAAAGGGCGTATGGGTTTTTTCCTGAATATATTCAGGAGAAAACGCATACGCCTTTTTTGGCCAAGTGCATCATTGTCGACATTCTGCCTCTTTTCCTATGCTTTAAGTGCAATTCCAGTCTACCCCCTGAAATCGTTTTCCTGAAATACTGCCCCGCATTCAAGTCCTCTTTGAAGACTTACTTCAGTATATTTTTGGACGATAGCTGTCATTCATAACTCTGCAGGTTTGTGAATTACAGTGCCCCTGAGCCCCTTTCTTCAACTCCTTTTCTTGTGAGCTGGTCGCAAAACCGCAGGATTGCTTCTGCCCTAATATGTTTCCGGCCGGGCACGCTGAGCCTTTGATTAATTCCTCTTCCTGGTGGGAAATGATCGTTCAATTTGCAGGTGCAGACACCAACAGCTAGTCTCTCATTGGTTCTCCCTATGCCTGTTCATCTTGCGCAGAAATTGCAAACTGTGCCAAACAGGAGGTTAATGGCACTGACTCTCCAAGTGGGGAGAGTGTTAGTAAAGCGTCTGGAATGGTGAACCCGAGTACCAGGGGACGAAAACTGAGATGCATTTGAAAACGTTTCCCAATCACACAGTGGACGATAGTCTGGGTTTCCCATGCATGTTTTAGCTGAAGGAAGAATCCCTTAAACCTGGAGAGTTGGGACCCCTGGAATGGGTACCATGCAGTATGACTTCAAAGGGTCTGCGTTTGCTCACCGAACCTCACCAATGCTATCAGCCCGAAGTGTCCAGCCTTATGTCTCACCCAGCTCTGGGTGTAGATGTGGTAAATCCAGGTTGCATCACAAGCCCTGAATGAATTATTTAAGAACTGCTCTCTATTTCACTGTCATTGTGTTTTGTTTTTGAAATTTATTTTGATAATGGGATTTATCGGATTTTCACTACTGCGTTTAGGCCGCTGTACACACGCTTGATTTCCTTATGGAGACAGATAAATCCATGGGTTTTAAGATTCTTACTTGTCAGGTATCTTGCCAGGCGTTGAATATGGGGTGTTGAGTCCATTTCGTTGAGCAAGGAGTAGGTCTTGTCTATTATATATTTGGCTTATGGAACGGTATCTGTGCTAATTTCAATCTCTGGTTTTATGCAGCACCCCAACTCACCTTTCCCCATAAGCAAGCATAAGTTGGTTTTCTAAATTTGAGACCCTGTTCTGTTTTGTAATTCAGTTCATGGGTAGCCAAGTTTACATTCCGTGTATTAGTGATATCTGATGATGTTTCTTTTTCTGTGTGACTTATTTCTCGTAGAAACATCATACCTGAATCCACTCATTATGCCGCTACGGGCCTGAAGACGTAGATTTCATTGCTGAGTGATATTCCATTGTACGTGCGTACCAGATATTCTTTATCCATTTTTTCCTTTCTCGGATATTTAACTTGTACCGTAGAAAAGGTTCTTGTAAACAGAGCCATCCCAAACTTTGGGGTGGCTGTGTGTTTGTGATTTTAATTACCCTAAGCTATAGGACCATAAGTGGAAGTGCCATAGGCTGTGTTGCTTTGTTTCCTACGTGTTTCTGGAAACACCATACACTTCTCCAGAGTGGTTGTTGGCAATTTACATCCCGCCCATCAGGATGACAAGGCTCCCTGTTCTCCATGACCTGTCCTGCCTTTCTGGATTTTACACTTTTTTCAGATGGCCCTTTTGACCGGGGGGGCAGTGAGACTTCCTTGTAGTGCAGAGTTCCTTTACACGCTTGCTTGGTTGGCCAAAAAGGGTGTATGCGTTTTTTTCTGAATATATTCAGGAAAAAACGCATACGCCCTTTTTGGCCAAGTGCATCGTTGTCGACATTCTGCCTCTTTTCCAATGCTTTTAGTACAATTCCAGTCTACCCCCTGAAATCGTTTTCCTGAAATTCTGCCCCACTTACAAGTCCTCTTCGAAGACTTACTTCAATACATTTCTGGACGATAGCTGTCATTCATAACTCTGCAGGTTTGTGAATTACAGTGCCCCTGAGCTCATGTCTTCAACTCGCTTTCTTGTGAGCTGGCCGCAAAACCGCAGGATTGCTTCAGGCCATAATCTCTTTCCGGCAGGGCATGCTGAGCCTTTGTTTAATTCCTCTTCCTGGTCGGAAATGAGTGTTCCTTTTGCCCGTGCAGGCACCTACAGCTAGTCTCTCATTGGTTCTCCCTATTCCTGTACATCTTGCGCAGAAATTGCAAACTGTGCCAAACAGGAGGTTAATGGCACTGACTCTCCAAGTGGGGAGAGTGTTAGTAAAGCGTCTGGAATGGTGAACCCGAGTACCAGGGGACGATAACTGAGATGCATTTGAAAACGTTTCCCGGTCACACAGTGCACTGTACTGTGGGTTTCCCATGCATGTTTTAGCTGAAGGAAGAATTCCTTAAACCTGGAGAGTTGGGACCCATGGAATGGTTACCATGCAGTATGACTTCAAAGGGTCTGCGTTTGCTCAACAAACCTCACCAATGCTATCAGCCCGAAGTGTCCAGCCTTATGTCTCACCCAGCTCTGGGTGTAGATGTGGTAAATCCAGGTTGCATCACAAACCCTGAATGAATTATTTAAGAATTGCTCTCTATTTCACTGTCATTTTGTTTTGTTTTTGAAATTTATTTTGATAATGGGATTTATCGGATTTTCACTGCTGCGTTTAGGCCGCTGTACACACGCTTCATTTCCTTATGGAGACATATAAATCCATGGGTTTTTAGATTCTTACTTGTCAGGTATCTTGCCAGGCGTTGAATATGGGGTGTTGAGTCCATTTCGTTGAGCAAGGAGTAGGGCTTGTCTATTATATATTTGGCTTATGGAACGGTATCTGTGCTAATTTCAATCTCTGGTTTTATGCAGCACCCCAACTCACCTTTCCCCATAAGCAAGCATAAGATGGTTTTCTAAATTTGAGACCCTGTTCTGTTTTGTAATTCAGTTTATGTGTAGTCAAGTTTACATTCCGTGTATTACTGATATATTATGATGTTTCTTTTTCTGTGTGACTTATTTCTCGTAGAATCATCGTACCTGAATCCACTCATTATGCCGCTATGGGCCTGAAGACGTAGATTTCATTGCTGAGTGATATTCCATTGTACGTGCGTACCACAACATCTTTATCCATTTTTTCCTTTCTCGGATATTTAACTTGTACCGTAGACGAGGTTCTTGTAAACAGAGCCATCCCAAACATTGGGGTGGCTGTGTGTTTTTGATTTTAATTTCCCTAAGCTATAGGACCATAAGTGGAAGTGACATAGGCTGTGTTGCTTTGTTTCCTACGTGTTTCAGGATACACCATACATTTCTCCAGAGTGGCTGTTGGCAATTTACATCCCGCCCATCAGCATAACAAGGCTCCCTGTTCTCCATGACCTGTCCTGTCTTTCTGGATTTTACACTTTTTTCAGATGGCCCTTTTGACCGGGGGGCAGTGAGACTTCTTTGTAGTGCAGATTTCCTTTACACGCTTGCTTGCTTGGCCAAAAAGGGCGTATGCGTTTTTTCCTGAATATATTCAGGAGAAAACGCATACGCCCTTTTTGGCCAAGTGCATCATTGTCGACATTCTGCCTCTTTTCCTACGCTTTAAGTGCAATTCCAGTCTACCCCCTGAAATCGTTTTCCTGAAATTCTGCCCCGCTTTCAAGTCCTCTTTGAAGACTTACTTCAGTACATTTTTGGACGATAGCTGTCATTCATAACTCTGCAGGATTGTGAATTACAGTGCCCCTCAGCTCCTTTCTTCAACTCCTTTTCTTGTGAGCTGGCCGCAAAATCGCAGGATTGCTTCAGGCCCTAATTTCTTTCCGGCCGGGCACGCTGAGCCTTTGGTTAATTCCTCTTCCTGGTGGGAAATGTTCGTTCAATTTGCCCGTGCAGACACCAACAGCTAGTCTCTCATTGGTTCTCCCTATGCCTGTTCATCTTGCGCAGAAATTGCAAACTGTGCCAAACAGGAGGTTAAAGGCACTGACTCTCCAAGTGGGGAGAGTGTTAGTAAAGCGTCTGGAATGGTGAACCCGAGTACCAGGGGACGAAAACTGAGATGCATTTGAAAACGTTTCCCAATCACACGGTGGACCATACTATGGGTTTCCCATGCATGTTTTAGCTGAAGGAAGAATCCCTTAAACCTGGAGAGTTGGGACCCATGGAATGGGTACCATGCAGTATGACTTCAAAGGGTCTGCGTTTGCTCACCGAACCTCACCAATGCTATCAGCCCGAAGTGTCCAGCCTTATGTCTCACCCAGCTCTGGGTGTAGATGTGGGAAATCCAGGTTGCATCACAAGCCCTGAATGAATTATTTAAGAATTGCTCTCTATTTCACTGTCATTGTGTTTTGTTTTTGAAATTTATTTTGCTAATGGGATTTATCGGATTTTTACTGCTGCGTTTAGGCCGCTGTACACACGCTTGATTTCCTTATGGAGACATATAAATCCATGGGTTTTAAGATTCTTACTTGTCAGGTATCTTGCCAGGCGTTGAATATGGGGTGTTGAGTCCATTTCGTTGAGCAAGGAGTAGGGCTTGTCTATTATATATTTGGCTTATGGAACGGTATCTGTGCTAATTTCAATCTCTGGTTTTATGCAGCACCCCAACTCACCTTTCCCCATAAGCAAGCATAAGTTGGTTTTCTACATTTGAGACCCTGTTCTGTTTTGTAATTCAGTTCATGTGTAGCCAAGTTTACATTCCGTGTATTAGTGATATCTTATGATGTTTCTTTTTCTCTGTGACTTATTTCTCGTAGAATCATCGTACCTGAATCCACTCATTATGCCGCTATGGGCCTGATGACGTAGATTTCATTGCTGAGTGATATTCCATTGTACGTGCGTACCACAAATTCTTTATCCATATTTTACTTTCTGGGATATTTTACTTGTACCGTAGACGAGGTTCTTGTAAACAGAGCCATCCCAAACTTTGGGGTGGCTGTGTGTTTTTGATTTTAATTTCCCTAAGCTATAGGACCATAAGTGGAAGTGACATAGGCTGTGTTGCTTTGTGTCCTACGTGTTTCAGGATACACCATACATTTCTCCAGAGTGGCTGTTGGCACTTTACATCCCACCCATCAGCATAACAAGTCTCCCTGTTCTCCAAGACCTGTCCCGCCTTTCTGGATTTTACACTTTTTTCAGATGGCCCTTTTGACCGGGGGGCAGTGAGACTTCATTGTAGTGCAGATTTCCTTTACACGCTTGCGTCGTTGGCCAAAAAGGGCGTATGCGTTTTTTCCTGAATATATTCAGGAGAAAACGCATACGCCTTTTTTGGCCAAGTGCATCATTGTCGACATTCTGCCTCTTTTCCTATGCTTTAAGTGCAATTCCAGTCTACCACCTGAAATCGTTTTCCTGAAATACTGCCCCGCATTCAAGTCCTCTTTGAAGACTTACTTCAGTATATTTTTGGACGATAGCTGTCATTCATAACTCTGCAGGTTTGTGAATTACAGTGCCTCTGAGCCCCTTTCTTCAACTCCTTTTCTTGTGAGCTGGTCACAAAACCGCAGGATTGCTTCTGCCCTAATATGTTTCCGGCCGGGCACGCTGAGCCTTTGATTAATTCCTCTTCCTGGTGGGAAATGATCGTTCAATTTGCCGGTGCAGACACCAACAGCTAGTCTCTCATTGGTTCTCCCTATGCCTGTTCATCTTGCGCAGAAATTGCAAACTGTGCCAAACAGGAGGTTAATGGCACTGACTCTCCAAGTGGGGAGAGTGTTAGTAAAGCGTCTGGAATGGTGAACCCGAGTACCAGGGGACGAAAACTGAGATGCATTTGAAAACGTTTCCCAATCACACAGTGGACGATAGTCTGGGCTTCCCATGCATGTTTTAGCTGAAGGAAGAATCCCTTAAACCTGGAGAGTTGGGACCCCTGGAATGGGTACCATGCAGTATGACTTCAAAGGGTCTGCGTTTGCTCACCGAACCTCACCAATGCTATCAGCCCGAAGTGTCCAGCCTTATGTCTCACCCAGCTCTGGGTGTAGATGTGGTAAATCCAGGTTGCATCACAAGCCCTGAATGAATTATTTAAGAATTGCTCTCTATTTCACTGTCATTGTGTTTTGTTTTTGAAATTTATTTTGATAATGGGATTTATCGGATTTTCACTGCTGCGTTTAGGCCGCTGTACACACGCTTGATTTCCTTATGGAGACATATAAATCCATGGGTTTTAAGATTCTTACTTGTCAGGTATCTTGCCAGGCGTTGAATATGGGGTGTTGAGTCCATTTCGTTGAGCAAGGAGTAGGTCTTGTCTATTATATATTTGGCTTATGGAATGGTATCTGTGCTAATTTCAATCTCTGGTTTTATGCAGCACCCCAACTCACCTTTCCCCATAAGCAAGCATAAGTTGGTTTTCTAAATTTGAGACCCTGTTCTGTTTTGTAATTCAGTTCATGGGTAGCCAAGTTTACATTCCGTGTATTAGTGATATCTGATGATGTTTCTTTTTCTGTGTGACTTATTTCTCATAGAATCATCATACCTGAATCCACTCATTATGCCGCTACGGGCCTGAAGACGTAGATTTCATTGCTGAGTGATATTCCATTGTACGTGCGTACCAGATATTCTTTATCCATTTTTTCCTTTCTCGGATATTTAACTTGTACCGTAGAAAAGGTTCTTGTAAACAGAGCCATCCCAAACTTTGGGGTGGCTGTGTGTTTGTGATTTTAATTACCCTAAGCTATAGGACCATAAGTGGAAGTGCCATAGGCTGTGTTGCTTTGTTTCCTACGTGTTTCTGGAAACACCATACACTTCTCCAGAGTGGTTGTTGGCAATTTACATCCCGCCCATCAGGATGACAAGGCTCCCTGTTCTCCATGACCTGTCCTGCCTTTCTGGATTTTACACTTTTTTCAGATGGCCCTTTTGACCGGGGGGGCAGTGAGACTTCCTTGTAGTGCAGAGTTCCTTTACACGCTTGCTTGGTTGGCCAAAAAGGGTGTATGCGTTTTTTTCTGAATATATTCAGGAAAAAACGCATACGCCCTTTTTGGCCAAGTGCATCGTTGTCGACATTCTGCCTCTTTTCCAATGCTTTTAGTACAATTCCACTCTACCCCCTGAAATCGTTTTCCTGAAATTCTGCCCCGCTTACAAGTCCTCTTCGAAGACTTACTTCAATACATTTTTGGACGATAGCTGTCATTCATAACTCTGCCGGTTTGTGAATTACAGTGCCCCTCAGCTCATGTCTTCAACTCGCTTTCTTGTGAGCTGGCCGCAAAACCGCAGGATTGCTTCAGGCCATAATCTCTTTCCGGCAGGGCATGCTGAGCCTTTGTTTAATTCCTCTTCCTGGTCGGAAATGAGTGTTCCTTTTGCCCGTGCAGGCACCTACAGCTAGTCTCTCATTGGTTCTCCCTATTCCTGTACATCTTGCGCAGAAATTGCAAACTGTGCCAAACAGGAGGTTAATGGCACTGACTCTCCAAGTGGGGAGAGTGTTAGTAAAGCGTCTGGAATGGTGAACCCGAGTACCAGGGGACGATAACTGAGATGCATTTGAAAACGTTTCCCGGTCACACAGTGCACTGTACTGTGGGTTTCCCATGCATGTTTTAGCTGAAGGAAGAATTCCTTAAACCTGGAGAGTTGGGACCCATGGAATGGTTACCATGCAGTATGACTTCAAAGGGTCTGCGTTTGCTCACCGAACCTCACCAATGCTATCAGCCCGAAGTGTCCAGCCTTATGTCTCACCCAGCTCTGGGTGTAGATGTGGTAAATCCAGGTTGCATCACAAACCCTGAATGAATTATTTAAGAATTGCTCTCTATTTCACTGTCATTTTGTTTTGTTTTTGAAATTTATTTTGATAATGGGATTTATCGGATTTTCACTGCTGCGTTTAGGCCGCTGTACACACGCTTCATTTCCTTATGGAGACATATAAATCCATGGGTTTTTAGATTCTTACTTGTCAGGTATCTTGCCAGGCGTTGAATATGGGGTGTTGAGTCCATTTCGTTGAGCAAGGAGTAGGTCTTGTCTATTATATATTTGGCTTATGGAACAGTATCTGTGCTAATTTCAATCTCTGGTTTTATGCAGCACCCCAACTCACCTTTCCCCATAAGCAAGCATAAGTTGGTTTTCGAAATTTGAGACCCTGTTCTGTTTTGTAATTCAGTTCATGGGTAGCCAAGTTTACATTCCGTGTATTAGTGATATCTGATGATGTTTCTTTTTCTGTGTGACTTATTTCTCGTAGAATCATCGTACCTGAATCCACTCATTATGCCGCTATGGGCCTGATGACGTAGATTTCATTGCTGAGTGATATTCCATTGTACGTGCGTACCACAACTTCTTTATCCATTTTTTGCTTTCTGGGATATTTTACTTGTACCGTAGACGAGGTTCTTGTAAACAGAGCCGTCCCAAACTCTGGGGTGGCTGTGTGTTTTTGAATTTAATTTCCCTAAGCTATAGGACCGTAAGTGGAAGTGCCATAGGCTGTGTTGCTTTGTTTCGTACGTGTTTCTGGAAACAACATACACTTCTACAGAGTGGTTGTTGGCAATTTACATCCCGCCCATCAGCATGACAAGGCTCCCTGTTCTCCATGACCTGTCCTGACTTTCTGGATTTTACATTTTTTTCAGATGGCCCTTTTGACCAGGGGGCAGTGAGACTTCATTGTAGTGCAGATTTCCTTTACACGCTTGCTTGGTTGGCCAAAAAGGGCGTATGCGTTTTTTCCTGAATATATTCAGGAAAAAACGCATACGCCCTTTTTAGCCAAGTGCATCATTGTCGACATTCTGACTCTTTTCCTATGCTTTTAGTACAATTCCAGTCTACCCCCTAAAATCGTTTTCCTGAAATTCTGCCCCGCTTTCAAGTCCTCTTCGAAGTCTTACTTCAATACATTTTTGGATGATAGCTGTCATTCATAACTCTGCAGGTTTGTGAATTACAGTGCCCCTGAGCTCATTTCTTCAACTCGCTTTCTTGTGAGCTGGCCGCAAAACCGCAGGATTGCTTCAGGCCCTAATCTGTTTCCGGCAGGGCACGCTGAGCCTTTGGATAATTCCTCTTCCTGGTGGGAAATGAGCGTTCCATTTGCCCGTGCAGACACCTACAGCTAGTCTCTCATTGCTTCTCCCTATTCCTGTTCATCTTGCACAGAAATTGCAAACTGTGCCAAACAGGAGGTTAATGGCACTGACTCTCCAAGTGGGGAGAGTGTTAGTAAAGCGTTCAAATGTTGAACCCGAGTACCAGGGGACGAAAACTGAGATGCATTTGAAAACGTTTCCCAATCACATGGTGGACCATACTCTGGGTTTCCCATGCATGTTTTAGCTGAAGGAAGAATCCCTTAAACCTGGAGAGTTGGGACCTATGGAATGGGTACCATGCAGTATGACTTCAAAGGGTCTGCGTTTGCTCACCGAACCTCACCAATGCTATCAGCCCAAAGTGTCCAGCCTTATGTCTCATCCATCTCTGGGTGTAGATGTGGTAAATCCAGGTTGCATCACAAGCCCTGAATGAATTATTTAAGAATTGCTCTCTATTTCACTGTCATTGTGTTTTGTTTTTGAAATTCATTTTGATAATGGGATTTACCGGATTTTCACTGCTGCTTTTAGGCCACTGTACACACGCTTGATTTCCTTATGGAGACATATAAATCCATGGGTTTTAAGAGTCTTACTTGTCAGGTATCTTCCCAGGCGTTGAATATAGGGTGTTGAGTCCATTTCGTTGAGCAAGGAGTAGGTTTTGTCTATTAAATATTTGGCTTATGGAACGGTATCTGTGTTAATTTCAATCTCTGCTTTTATGCAGCATCCCAACTGACCTTTCCCCATAAGCACGCATAAGTTGGTTTGCTAAATTTGAGACCCTGTTCTGTTTTGTAATTCAGTTCATGGGTAGCCAAGTTTACATTCCGTGTATTAGTGATAACTTATGATGTTTCTTTTTCTGTCTAACTTATTTCTCATAGAATCATCGTACCTGAATCCACTCATTATGCCGCTACGGTCCTGATGACGTAGATTTCATTGCTGAGAGATATTCCATTGTACGTGCGTACCACAACTTCTTTATCCATTTTATGCTTTCTCGGATATTTAACTTCTACCGTAGATGAGGTTCTTGTAAACAGAGCCATCCCAAACTCTGGGGTGGCTGTGTGTTTTTGATTTTAATTTCCCTAAGCTATAGGACCATAAGTGGAAGTGCCATAGGCTGTGTTGCTTTGTTTCCTACGTGTTTCTGGAAACACCATACACTTCTCCAGAGTGGTTGTTGGCAATTTACATCCCGCCCATCAGCATGACTAGGCTCCCTGTTCTCCATGACCTGTCCTGCCTTTCTGGATTTTACACTTTTTTCAGATGGCTCTTTTGACCGGGGGGGCAGTGAGACTTCATTGTAGTGCAGATTTCCTTTACTCGCTTGCTTGGTGGCCAAAAAGGGCGTATGCGTTTTTTCCTGAATATATTCAGGAAAAAACGCATACTCCCTTTTTGGCCAAGTGCATCGTTGTCGACATTCTGCCTCTTTTCCTATGCTTTTAGTACAATTCCAGTCTACCCCCTGAAATCGTTTTCCTGAAATTCTGCCCCGCTTTCAAGTCCTCTTGGAAGACTTACTTCAGTACATTTTTGGACGATAGCTGTCATTCATAACTCTGCAGGTTTGTGAATTACAGTGCCCCTGAGCTCCTTTCTTCAACTCGCTTTCTTGTGAGCTGGCCGCAAAACCGCAGGATTGCTTCAGGCCCTAATCTCTTTCCGGCAGGGCACACTGAGCCTTTGTTTAATTCCTCTTCCTGGTCGGAAATGAGTGTTCCATTTGCCCGTGCAGACACCTACAGCTAGTCTCTCATTGGTTCTCCCTATTCCTGTTCATCTTGCGCAGAAATTGCAAAGTGTGCCAAACAGGAGGTTAAATGCACTGACTCTCCAAGTGGGGAGAGTGTTAGTAAAGCGTCTGGAATGGTGAACCCGAGTACCAGGGTACGAAAACTGAGATGCATTTGAAAACGTTTCCCAATCACACGGTGGACCATACTATGGGTTTCCCATGCATGTTTTAGCTGAAGGAAGAATCCCTTAAACCTGGAAATTTGGAACCCATGGAATGGGTACCATGCAGTATGACTTCAAAGGGTCTGCGTTTGCTCACCGAACCTCACCAGTGCTATCAGCCCGAAGTGTCCAGCCTTATGTCTCACCCAGCTCTTGGTGTAGATGTGGGAAATCCAGGTTGCATCACAAGCCCTGAATGAATTATTTAAGAATTGCTCTCTATTTCACTGTCATTGTGTTTTGTTTTTGAAATTTATTTTGATAATGGGATTTATCGGATTTTCACTGCTGCGTTTAGGCCGCTGTACACACGCTTGATTTCCTTATGGAGACATATAAATCCATGGGTTTTAAGATTCTTACTTGTCAGGTATCTTGCCAGGCGTTGAATATGGGGTGTTGAGTCCATTTCGTTGAGCAAGGAGTAGGGCTTGTCTATTATATATTTGGCTTATGGAACGGTATCTGTGCTAATTTCAATCTCTGGTTTTATGCAGCACCCCAACTCACCTTTCCCCATAAGCAAGCATAAGTTGGTTTTCTAAATTTGAGACCCTGTTCTGTTTTGTAATTCAGTTCATGGGTAGCCAAGTTTACATTCCGTGTATTAGTGATATCTTATGATGTTACTATTTCTGTGTGACTTATTTCTCGTAGAATCATCGTACCTGAATCCACTCATTATGCCGCTACGGGCCTGAAGACGTAGATTTCATTGCTGAGTGATATTCCATTGTACGTGCGTACCAGATATTCTTTATCCATTTTTTCCTTTCTCGGATATTTAACTTGTACCGTAGAAAAGGTTCTTGTAAACAGAGCCATCCCAAACTTTGGGGTGGCTGTGTGTTTGTGATTTTAATTACCCTAAGCTATAGGACCATAAGTGGAAGTGCCATAGGCTGTGTTGCTTTGTTTCCTACGTGTTTCTGGAAACACCATACACTTCTCCAGAGTGGTTGTTGGCAATTTACATCCCGCCCATCAGGATGACAAGGCTCCCTGTTCTCCATGACCTGTCCTGCCTTTCTGGATTTTACACTTTTTTCAGATGGCCCTTTTGACCGGGGGGGCAGTGAGACTTCCTTGTAGTGCAGAGTTCCTTTACACGCTTGCTTGGTTGGCCAAAAAGGGTGTATGCGTTTTTTTCTGAATATATTCAGGAAAAAACGCATACGCCCTTTTTGGCCAAGTGCATCGTTGTCAACATTCTGCCTCTTTTCCAATGCTTTTAGTACAATTCCAGTCTACCCCCTGAAATCGTTTTCCTGAAATTCTGCCCCGCTTACAAGTCCTCTTCGAAGACTTACTTCAATACATTTTTGGACGATAGCTGTCATTCATAACTCTGCAGGTTTGTGAATTACAGTGCCCCTGAGCTCATGTCTTCAACTCGCTTTCTTGTGAGCTGGCCGCAAAACCGCAGGATTGCTTCAGGCCATAATCTCTTTCCGGCAGGGCATGCTGAGCCTTTGTTTAATTCCTCTTCCTGGTCGGAAATGAGTGTTCCTTTTGCCCGTGCAGGCACCTACAGCTAGTCTCTCATTGGTTCTCCCTATTCCTGTACATCTTGCGCAGAAATTGCAAACTGTGCCAAACAGGAGGTTAATGGCACTGACTCTCCAAGTGGGGAGAGTGTTAGTAAAGCGTCTGGAATGGTGAACCCGAGTACCAGGGGACGATAACTGAGATGCATTTGAAAACGTTTCCCGGTCACACAGTGCACTGTACTGTGGGTTTCCCATGCATGTTTTAGCTGAAGGAAGAATTCCTTAAACCTGGAGAGTTGGGACCCATGGAATGGTTACCATGCAGTATGACTTCAAAGGGTCTGCGTTTGCTCACCGAACCTCACCAATGCTATCAGCCCGAAGTGTCCAGCCTTATGTCTCACCCAGCTCTGGGTGTAGATGTGGTAAATCCAGGTTGCATCACAAACCCTGAATGAATTATTTAAGAATTGCTCTCTATTTCACTGTCATTTTGTTTTGTTTTTGAAATTTATTTTGATAATGGGATTTATCGGATTTTCACTGCTGCGTTTAGGCCGCTGTACACACGCTTCATTTCCTTATGGAGACATATAAATCCATGGGTTTTTAGATTCTTACTTGTCAGGTATCTTGCCAGGCGTTGAATATGGGGTGTTGAGTCCGTTTCGTTGAGCAAGGAGTAGGTCTTGTCTATTATATATTTGGCTTATGGAACAGTATCTGTGCTAATTTCAATCTCTGGTTTTATGCAGCACCCCAACTCACCTTTCCCCATAAGCAAGCATAAGTTGGTTTTCGAAATTTGAGACCCTGTTCTGTTTTGTAATTCAGTTCATGGGTAGCCAAGTTTACATTCCGTGTATTAGTGATATCTGATGATGTTTCTTTTTCTGTGTGACTTATTTCTCGTAGAATCATCGTACCTGAATCCACTCATTATGCCGCTATGGGCCTGATGACGTAGATTTCATTGCTGAGTGATATTCCATTGTACGTGCGTACCACAACTTCTTTATCCATTTTTTGCTTTCTGGGATATTTTACTTGTACCGTAGACGAGGTTCTTGTAAACAGAGCCGTCCCAAACTCTGGGGTGGCTGTGTGTTTTTGAATTTAATTTCCCTAAGCTATAGGACCGTAAGTGGAAGTGCCATAGGCTGTGTTGCTTTGTTTCGTACGTGTTTCTGGAAACAACATACACTTCTACAGAGTGGTTGTTGGCAATTTACATCCCGCCCATCAGCATGACAAGGCTCCCTGTTCTCCATGACCTGTCCTGACTTTCTGGATTTTACATTTTTTTCAGATGGCCCTTTTGACCAGGGGGCAGTGAGACTTCATTGTAGTGCAGATTTCCTTTACACGCTTGCTTGGTTGGCCAAAAAGTGCGTATGCGTTTTTTCCTGAATATATTCAGGAAAAAACGCATACGCCCTTTTTAGCCAAGTGCATCATTGTCGACATTCTGCCTCTTTTCCTATGCTTTTAGTACAATTCCAGTCTACCCCCTAAAATCGTTTTCCTGAAATTCTGCCCCGCTTTCAAGTCCTCTTCGAAGTCTTACTTCAATACATTTTTGGATGATAGCTGTCATTCATAACTCTGCAGGTTTGTGAATTACAGTGCCCCTGAGCTCATTTCTTCAACTCGCTTTCTTGTGAGCTGGCCGCAAAACCGCAGGATTGCTTCAGGCCCTAATCTGTTTCCGGCAGGGCACGCTGAGCCTTTGGATAATTCCTCTTCCTGGTGGGAAATGAGCGTTCCATTTGCCCGTGCAGACACCTACAGCTAGTCTCTCATTGCTTCTCCCTATTCCTGTTCATCTTGCACAGAAATTGCAAACTGTGCCAAACAGGAGGTTAATGGCACTGACTCTCCAAGTGGGGAGAGTGTTAGTAAAGCGTTCAAATGTTGAACCCGAGTACCAGGGGACGAAAACTGAGATGCATTTGAAAACGTTTCCCAATCACATGGTGGACCATACTCTGGGTTTCCCATGCATGTTTTAGCTGAAGGAAGAATCCCTTAAACCTGGAGAGTTGGGACCTATGGAATGGGTACCATGCAGTATGACTTCAAAGGGTCTGCGTTTGCTCACCGAACCTCACCAATGCTATCAGCCCAAAGTGTCCAGCCTTATGTCTCATCCATCTCTGGGTGTAGATGTGGTAAATCCAGGTTGCATCACAAGCCCTGAATGAATTATTTAAGAATTGCTCTCTATTTCACTGTCATTGTGTTTTGTTTTTGAAATTCATTTTGATAATGGGATTTACCGGATTTTCACTGCTGCTTTTAGGCCACTGTACACACGCTTGATTTCCTTATGGAGACATATAAATCCATGGGTTTTAAGAGTCTTACTTGTCAGGTATCTTCCCAGGCGTTGAATATAGGGTGTTGAGTCCATTTCGTTGAGCAAGGAGTAGGTTTTGTCTATTAAATATTTGGCTTATGGAACGGTATCTGTGTTAATTTCAATCTCTGCTTTTATGCAGCATCCCAACTGACCTTTCCCCATAAGCACGCATAAGTTGGTTTGCTAAATTTGAGACCCTGTTCTGTTTTGTAATTCAGTTCATGGGTAGCCAAGTTTACATTCCGTGTATTAGTGATAACTTATGATGTTTCTTTTTCTGTCTAACTTATTTCTCATAGAATCATCGTACCTGAATCCACTCATTATGCCGCTACGGTCCTGATGACGTAGATTTCATTGCTGAGAGATATTCCATTGTACGTGCGTACCACAACTTCTTTATCCATTTTATGCTTTCTCGGATATTTAACTTCTACCGTAGATGAGGTTCTTGTAAACAGAGCCATCCCAAACTTTGGGGTGGCTGTGTGTTTTTGATTTTAATTTCCCTAAGCTATAGGACCATAAGTGGAAGTGCCATAGGCTGTGTTGCTTTGTTTCCTACGTGTTTCTGGAAACACCATACACTTCTCCAGAGTGGTTGTTGGCAATTTACATCCCGCCCATCAGCATGACTAGGCTCCCTGTTCTCCATGACCTGTCCTGCCTTTCTGGATTTTACACTTTTTTCAGATGGCTCTTTTGACCGGGGGGGCAGTGAGACTTCATTGTAGTGCAGATTTCCTTTACTCGCTTGCTTGGTGGCCAAAAAGGGCGTATGCGTTTTTTCCTGAATATATTCAGGAAAAAACGCATACTCCCTTTTTGGCCAAGTGCATCGTTGTCGACATTCTGCCTCTTTTCCTATGCTTTTAGTACAATTCCAGTCTACCCCCTGAAATCGTTTTCCTGAAATTCTGCCCCGCTTTCAAGTCCTCTTGGAAGACTTACTTCAGTACATTTTTGGACGATAGCTGTCATTCATAACTCTGCAGGTTTGTGAATTACAGTGCCCCTGAGCTCCTTTCTTCAACTCGCTTTCTTGTGAGCTGGCCGCAAAACCGCAGGATTGCTTCAGGCCCTAATCTCTTTCCGGCAGGGCACACTGAGCCTTTGTTTAATTCCTCTTCCTGGTCGGAAATGAGTGTTCCATTTGCCCGTGCAGACACCTACAGCTAGTCTCTCATTGCTTCTCCCTATTCCTGTTCATCTTGCGCAGAAATTGCAAAGTGTGCCAAACAGGAGGTTAAATGCACTGACTCTCCAAGTGGGGAGAGTGTTAGTAAAGCGTCTGGAATGGTGAACCCGAGTACCAGGGTACGAAAACTGAGATGCATTTGAAAACGTTTCCCAATCACACGGTGGACCATACTATGGGTTTCCCATGCATGTTTTAGCTGTAGGAAGAATCCCTTAAACCTGGAAATTTGGAACCCATGGAATGGGTACCATGCAGTATGACTTCAAAGGGTCTGCGTTTGCTCACCGAACCTCACCAGTGCTATCAGCCCGAAGTGTCCAGCCTTATGTCTCACCCAGCTCTTGGTGTAGATGTGGGAAATCCAGGTTGCATCACAAGCCCTGAATGAATTATTTAAGAATTGCTCTCTATTTCACTGTCATTGTGTTTTGTTTTTGAAATTTATTTTGATAATGGGATTTATCGGATTTTCACTGCTGCGTTTAGGCCGCTGTACACACGCTTGATTTCCTTATGGAGACAGATAAATCCATGGGTTTTAAGATTCTTACTTGTCAGGTATCTTGCCAGGCGTTGAATATGGGGTGTTGAGTCCATTTCGTTGAGCAAGGAGTAGGGCTTGTCTATTATATATTTGGCTTATGGAACGGTATCTGTGCTAATTTCAATCTCTGGTTTTATGCAGCACCCCAACTCACCTTTCCCCATAAGCAAGCATAAGTTGGTTTTCTAAATTTGAGACCCTGTTCTGTTTTGTAATTCAGTTCATGGGTAGCCAAGTTTACATTCCGTGTATTAGTGATATCTTATGATGTTACTATTTCTGTGTGACTTATTTCTCGTAGAATCATCGTACCTGAATCCACTCATTATGCCGCTACGGGCCTGAAGACGTAGATTTCATTGCTGAGTGATATTCCATTGTACGTGCGTACCAGATATTCTTTATCCATTTTTTCCTTTCTCGGATATTTAACTTGTACCGTAGAAAAGGTTCTTGTAAACAGAGCCATCCCAAACTTTGGGGTGGCTGTGTGTTTGTGATTTTAATTACCCTAAGCTATAGGACCATAAGTGGAAGTGCCATAGGCTGTGTTGCTTTGTTTCCTACGTGTTTCTGGAAACACCATACACTTCTCCAGAGTGGTTGTTGGCAATTTACATCCCGCCCATCAGGATGACAAGGCTCCCTGTTCTCCATGACCTGTCCTGCCTTTCTGGATTTTACACTTTTTTCAGATGGCCCTTTTGACCGGGGGGGCAGTGAGACTTCCTTGTAGTGCAGAGTTCCTTTACACGCTTGCTTGGTTGGCCAAAAAGGGTGTATGCGTTTTTTTCTGAATATATTCAGGAAAAAACGCATACGCCCTTTTTGGCCAAGTGCATCGTTGTCAACATTCTGCCTCTTTTCCAATGCTTTTAGTACAATTCCAGTCTACCCCCTGAAATCGTTTTCCTGAAATTCTGCCCCGCTTACAAGTCCTCTTCGAAGACTTACTTCAATACATTTTTGGACGATAGCTGTCATTCATAACTCTGCAGGTTTGTGAATTACAGTGCCCCTGAGCTCATGTCTTCAACTCGCTTTCTTGTGAGCTGGCCGCAAAACCGCAGGATTGCTTCAGGCCATAATCTCTTTCCGGCAGGGCATGCTGAGCCTTTGTTTAATTCCTCTTCCTGGTCGGAAATGAGTGTTCCTTTTGCCCGTGCAGGCACCTACAGCTAGTCTCTCATTGGTTCTCCCTATTCCTGTACATCTTGCGCAGAAATTGCAAACTGTGCCAAACAGGAGGTTAATGGCACTGACTCTCCAAGTGGGGAGAGTGTTAGTAAAGCGTCTGGAATGGTGAACCCGAGTACCAGGGGACGATAACTGAGATGCATTTGAAAACGTTTCCCGGTCACACAGTGCACTGTACTGTGGGTTTCCCATGCATGTTTTAGCTGAAGGAAGAATTCCTTAAACCTGGAGAGTTGGGACCCATGGAATGGTTACCATGCAGTATGACTTCAAAGGGTCTGCGTTTGCTCACCGAACCTCACCAATGCTATCAGCCCGAAGTGTCCAGCCTTATGTCTCACCCAGCTCTGGGTGTAGATGTGGTAAATCCAGGTTGCATCACAAACCCTGAATGAATTATTTAAGAATTGCTCTCTATTTCACTGTCATTTTGTTTTGTTTTTGAAATTTATTTTGATAATGGGATTTATCGGATTTTCACTGCTGCGTTTAGGCCGCTGTACACACGCTTGATTTCCATATGGAGACATATAAATCCATGGGTTTTTAGATTCTTACTTGTCAGGTATCTTGCCAGGCGTTGAATATGGGGTGTTGAGTCCATTTCGTTGAGCAAGGAGTAGGGCTTGTCTATTATATATTTGGCTTATGGAACGGTATCTGTGCTAATTTCAATCTCTGGTTTTATGCAGCACCCCAACTCACCTTTCCCCATAAGCAAGCATAAGTTGGTTTTCTAAATTTGAGACCCTGTTCTGTTTTGTAATTCAGTTTATGTGTAGCCAAGTTTACATTCCGTGTATTACTGATATATTATGATGTTTCTTTTTCTGTGTGACTTATTTCTCGTAGAATCATCGTACCTGAATCCACTCATTATGCCGCTATGGGCCTGAAGACGTAGATTTCATTGCTGAGTGATATTCCATTGTACGTGCGTACCACAACTTCTTTATCCATTTTTTCCTTTCTCGGATATTTAACTTGTACCGTAGACAAGGTTCTTGTAAACAGAGCCATCCCAAACTTTGGGGTGGCTGTGTGTTTTTGATTTTAATTTCCCTAAGCTATAGGACCATAAGTGGAAGTGACATAGGCTGTGTTGCTTTGTTTCCTACGTGTTTCAGGATACACCATACATTTCTCCAGAGTGGCTGTTGGCAATTTACATCCCGCACATCAGCATAACAAGGCTCCCTGTTCTCCATGACCTGTCCTGTCTTTCTGGATTTTACACTTTTTTCAGATGGCCCTTTTGACCGGGGGGCAGTGAGACTTCATTGTAGTGCAGATTTCCTTTACACGCTTGCTTGGTTGGCCAAAAAGGGCGTATGCGTTTTTTCCTGAATATATTCAGGAAAAAACGCATACGCCCTTTTTGGCCAAGTGCATCATTGTTGACATTCTGCCTCTTTTCCTACGCTTTAAGTGCAATTCCAGTCTACCCCCTGAAATCGTTTTCCTGAAATTCTGCCCCGCTTTCAAGTCCTCTTTGAAGACTTACTTCAGTACATTTTTGGACGATAGCTGTCATTCATAACTCTGCAGGATTGTGAATTACAGTGCCCCTCAGCTCCTTTCTTCAACTCCTTTTCTTGTGAGCTGGCCGCAAAACCGCAGGATTGCTTCAGGCCCTAATTTGTTTCCGGCTGGGCACGCTGAGCCTTTGGTTAATTCCTCTTCCTGGTGGGAAATGTTCGTTCAATTTGCCCGTGCAGACACCAACAGCTAGTCTCTCATTGGTTCTCCCTATGCCTGTTCATCTTGCGCAGAAATTGCAAACTGTGCCAAACAGGAGGTTAAAGGCACTGACTCTCCAAGTGGGGAGAGTGTTAGTAAAGCGTCTGGAATGGTGAACCCGAGTACCAGGGGACGAAAACTGAGATGCATTTGAAAACGTTTCCCAATCACACGGTGGACCATACTATGGGTTTCCCATGCATGTTTTAGCTGAAGGAAGAATCCCTTAAACCTGGAGAGTTGGGACCCATGGAATGGGTACCATGCAGTATGACTTCAAAGGGTCTGCGTTTGCTCACCGAACCTCACCAATGCTATCAGCCCGAAGTGTCCAGCCTTATGTCTCACCCAGCTCTGGGTGTAGATGTGGGAAATCCAGGTTGCATCACAAGCCCTGAATGAATTATTTAAGAATTGCTCTCTATTTCACTGTTATTTTGTTTTGTTTTTGAAATTTATTTTGCTAATGGGATTTATCGGATTTTCACTGCTGCGTTTAGGCCGCTGTACACACGCTTGATTTCCTTATGGAGACATATAAATCCATGGGTTTTAAGATTCTTACTTGTCAGGTATGTTCCCAGGCGTTGAATATGGGGTGTTGAGTCCATTTCGTTGAGCAAGGAGTAGGTCTTGTCTATTACATATTTGGCTTATGGAACGGTATCTGTGCTAATTTTAATCTCTGGTTTTATGCAGCACCCCAACTCACCTTTCCCCATAAGCAAGCATAAGTTGGTTTTCTACATTTGAGACCCTGTTCTGTTTTGTAATTCAGTTCATGGGTAGCCAAGTTTACATTCGGTGTATTAGTGATAACTTATGATGTTTCTTTTTCTGTCTGACTTATTTCTCATAGAATCATCGAACCTGAATCCACTCATTATGCCGCTACGGTCCTGATGACGTAGATTTCATTGCTGAGTGATATTCCATTGTACGTGCGT
Organism: Delphinapterus leucas; assembly: GCF_059928025.1. Taxonomy (NCBI): domain Eukaryota; kingdom Metazoa; phylum Chordata; class Mammalia; order Artiodactyla; family Monodontidae; genus Delphinapterus; species Delphinapterus leucas. Next base: position 5,172,264 of record NW_028322245.1, read on the forward strand.
ACCACAACTTCTTTATCCATTTTATGCTTTCTGGGATATTTAACTGCTACCGTAGATGAGGTTCTTGTAAACAGAGCCATCCCAAACTTTGGGGTGGCTGTGTGTTTTTGATTTTAATTTCCCTAAGCTATAGGACCTTAAGTGGAAATGCCATAGGCTGTGTTGCTTTGTTTCCTACGTGTTTCAGGAAACACCATACACTTTTCCAGAGTGGCTGTTGGCAATTTAAATCCGCCCATCAGCATAACAAGGCTCCCTGTTCTCCATGACCTGTCCTGCCTTTCTGGATTTTACACTTTTTTCAGATGGCCCTTTTGACCGGGGGGCAGTGAGACTTCATTGTAGTGCAGATTTCCTTTACACGCTTGCTTTGTTGGCCAAGAACGGCGTATGCGTTTTTTCCTGAATATATTCAGGAAAAAATGCATACGCCCTTTTTGGCCAAGTGCATCATTGTCAACATTCTGCCTCTTTTCCTATGCTTTAAGTGCAATTCCAGTCTACCCCCTGAAATCGCTTTCCTGAAATTCTGCCCCGCTTTCAAGTCCTCTTCGAAGACTTACTTCTATACATTTTTGGACGATAGGTGTCATTCATAACTCTGCAGATTTGTGAATTACAGTGCCCCTGAGCTCCTTTCTTCAACTCGCTTTCTTGTGAGCTGGCCGCAAAACCGCAAGATTGCTTCAGGCCCTAATCTGTTTCCAGCAGGGCACGCTGAGCCTTTGTTAATTCCTCTTCCTGGTGGGAAATAAGCGTTCCATTTGCCCGTGCAGACACCTACAGCTAGTCTCTCATTGCTTCTCCCTATGCCTGTTCATCTTGCGCAGAAATTGCCAAGTGTGCCAAACAGGAGGTTAAATACACTGACTCTCCAAGTGGGGAGAGTGTGAGTAAAGCGTCTGGAATGGTGAACCCGAGTACCAGGGGACGAAAACTGAGATGCATTTGAAAACTTTTCCCAATCACACGGTGGACCACACTATGGGTTTCCCATGCATGTTTTAGCTAAAGGAAGAATCCCTTAAACTTGGAAATTTGGGACGCATGGAATGGGTACCAAGCAGTATGACTTCAAAGGGTCTGCGTTTGCTCACCGAACCTCACCAATGCTATCAGCCCGAAGTGTCCAGCCTTATGTCTCACCCAGCTCTGGGTGTAGATGTGGTAAATCCAGGTTGCATCACAAGCCCTGAATGAATTATCTAAGAATTGCTCTCTATTTCACTGTCATTGTGTTTTGTTTTTGAAATTTATTTTGATAATGGGATTTATCGGATTTTCACTGCTGCGTTTAGGCCGCTGTACACACGCTTGATTTCCTTATGGAGACATATAAATCCATGGGTTTTAAGATTCTTACTTGTCAGGTATCTTGCCAGGCGTTGAATATGGGGTGTTGAGTCCATTTCGTTAAGCAAGGAGTAGGTCTTGTCTATTATATATTTGGCTTATGGAACGGTATCTGTGCTAATTTCAATCTCTGGTTTTATGCAGCACCCCAACTCACCTTTCCCCATAAGCAAGCATAAGTTGGTTTTCTAAATTTGAGACCCTGTTCTGTTTTGTAATTCAGTTCATGTGTAGTCAAGTTTACATTCCGTGTATTAGTGATATCTTATGATGTTTCTTTTTCTGTGTGACTTATTTCTCGTAGAATCATCGTACATGAATCCACTCATTATGCCGCTACGGGACTGATGACGTAGATTTCATTGCTGAGTGATATTCCATTGTACGTGCGTACCACATCTTCTTTATCCATTTTTTACTTTCTGGGATATTTTACTTATACCGTAGACGAGGTTCTTGTAAACAGAGCCGTCCCAAACTCTGGGGTGGCTGTGTGTTTTTGATTTTAATTTCCCTAACTATAGGACCATAAGTGGAAGTGCCATAGGCTGTGTTGCTTTGTTTCCTACGTGTTTCTGGAAACACCATACACTTCTCCAGAGTGGTTGTTGGCAATTTACATCCCGCCCATCAGGATGACAAGGCTCCCTGTTCTCCATGACCTGTCCTGCCTTTCTGGATTTTACAATTTTTTCAGATGGCCCTTTTGACCGGGGGGGCAGTGAGACTTCCTTGTAGTGCAGAGTTCCTTTACACGCTTGCTTGGTTGGCGAAAAAGGGCGTATGCCTTTTTTTTCTGAATATATTCAGGAAAAAACGCATACGCTCTTTTTGGCCAAGTGCATCGTTGTCGACATTCTGCCTCTTTTCCTATGCTTTTAGTACAATTCCAGTCTACCCCCTGAAATCGTTTTCCTGAAATTCTTCCCCGCTTACAAGTCCTCTTCGAAGACTTACTTCAATACATTTTTGGACGATAGCTGTCATTCATAACTCTGCAGGTTTGTGAATTACAGTGCCCCTGAGCTCATGTCTTCAACTCGCTTTCTTGTGAGCTGGCCGCAAAACCGCAGGATTGCTTCAGGCCATAATCTCTTTCCGGCAGGGCATGCTGAGCCTTTGTTTAATTCCTCTTCCTGGTCGGAAATGAGTGTTCCTTTTGCCCGTGCAGGCACCTACAGCTAGTCTCTCATTGGTTCTCCGTATTCCTGTACATCTTCCGCAGAAATTGCAAACTGTGCCAAACAGGAGGTTAATGGCACTGACTCTCCAAGTGGGGAGAGTGTTAGTAAAGCGTCTGGAATGGTGAACCCGAGTACCAGGGGACGATAACTGAGATGCATTTGAAAACATTTACCTGTCACACAGTGCACTGTACTGTGGGTTTCCCATGCATGTTTTAGCTGAAGGAAGAATTCCTTAAACCTGGAGAGTTGGGACCCATGGAAAGGTTACCATGCACTATGACTTCAAAGGGTCTGCGTTTGCTCACCGAACCTCACCAATGCTATCAGCCCGAAGTGTCCAGCCTAATGTCTCACCCAGGTCTGGGTGTAGATGTGGTAAATCCAGGTTGCATCACAAACCCTGAATGAATTATTTAAGAATTGCTCTCTATTTCACTGTCATTTTGTTTTGTTTTTGAAATTTATTTTGATAATGGGATTTATCGGATTTTCACTGCTGCGTTTAGGCCGCTGTACACACGCTTGATTTCCTTATGGAGACATATAAATCCATGGGTTTTAAGATTCTTACTTGTCAGGTATCTTGCCAGGCGTTGAATATGGCGTGTTGAGTCCATTTCGTTGAGCAAGGAGTAGGGCTTGTCTATTATATATTTGGCTTATGGAACGGTATCTGTGCTAATTTCAATCTCTGGTTTTATGCAGCACCCCAACTCACCTTTCCCCATAAGCAAGCATAAGTTGGTTTTCTAAATTTGAGACCCTGTTCTGTTTTGTAATTCAGTTTATGTGTAGCCAAGTTTACATTCCGTGTATTACTGATATATTATGATGTTTCTTTTTCTGTGTGACTTATTTCTCGTAGAATCATCGTACCTGAATCCACTCATTATGCCGCTATGGGCCTGAAGACGTAGATTTCATTGCTGAGTGATATTCCATTGTACGTGCGTACCAGAACTTCTTTATCCATTTTTTCCTTTCTCGGATATTTAACTTGTACCGTAGACAAGGTTCTTGTAAACAGAGCCATCCCAAACTTTGGGGTGGCTATGTGTTTTTGATTTTAATTTCCCTAAGCTATAGGACCATAAGTGGAAGTGACATAGGCTGTGTTGCTTTGTTTCCTACGTGTTTCAGGATACACCATACATTTCTCCAGAGTGGCTGTTGGCAATTTACATCCCGCCCATCAGCATAACAAGGCTCCCTGTTCTCCATGACCTGTCCTGTCTTTCTGGATTTTACACTTTTTTCAGATGGCCCTTTTGACCGGGGGGCAGTGAGACTTCATTGTAGTGCAGTTTTCCTTTACACGCTTGCTTGGTTGGCCAAAAAGGGCGTATGCGTTTTTTCCTGAATATATTCAGGAAAAAACGCATACGCCCTTTTTGGCCAAGTGCATCATTGTTTACATTCTGCCTCTTTTCCTACGCTTTAAGTGCAATTCCAGTCTACCCCCTGAAATCGTTTTCCTGAAATTCTGCCCCGCTTTCAAGTCCTCTTTGAAGACTTACTTCAGTACATTTTTGGACGATAGCTGTCATTCATAACTCTGCAGGTTTGTGAATTACAGTGCCCCTGAGCTCCTTTCTTCAACTCGCTTTCTTGTGAGCTGGCCGCAAAACCGCAGGATTGCTTCAGGCCCTAATCTCTTTCCGGCAGGGCACGCTGAGCCTTTGGTTAATTCCTCTTCCTGGTGGGAAATGAGCGTTCCATTTGCCGGTGCAGACACCTACAGCTAGTCTCTCATTGCTTCTCCCTATGCCTGTTCATCTTGCGCAGAAATTGCCAAGTGTGCCAAACAGGAGGTTAAATGCACTGACTCTCCAAGTGGGGAGAGTGTTAGTAAAGCGTCTGGAATGGTGAACCCGAGTACCAGGGGACGAAAACTGAGATGCATTTGAAAACGTTTCCCAATCACACTGTGGACCATACTATGGGTTTCCCATGCATGTTTTAGCTGAAGGAAGAATCCCTTAAACCTGGAAATTTGGAACCCATGGAATGGGTACCATGCAGTATGACTTCAAAGGGTCTGAGTTTGCTCACCGAACCTCACCAATGCTATCAGCCCGAAGTGTCCAGCCTTATGTCTCACCCAGCTCTGGGTGTAGATGTGGGAAATCCAGGTTGCATCACAAGCCCTGAATGAATTATTTAAGAATTGCTCTCTATTTCACTGTCATTGTGTTTTGTTTTTGAAATTTATTTTGATAATGGGATTTATCGGATTTTCACTGCTGCGTTTAGGCCGCTGTACACACGCTTGATTTCCTTATGGAGACATATAAATCCATGGGTTTTAAGATTCTTACTTGTCAGGTATCTTGCCAGGCGTTGAATATGGGGTGTTGAGTCCATTTCGTTGAGCAAGGAGTAGGTCTTGTCTATTATATATTTGGCTTATGGAACGGTATCTGTGCTAATTTCAATCTCTGGTTTTATGCAGCACCGCAACTCACCTTTCCCCATAAGCAAGCATAATTTGATTTTCTAAATTAGAGACCCTGTTCTGTTTTGCAATTCAGTTTATGTGTAGCCAAGTTTACATTCCGTGTATTACTGATATATTATGATGTTTCTTTTTCTGTGTGACTTATTTCTCGTAGAATCATCGTACCTGAATCCACTCATTATGCCGCTACGGGCCTGAAGACGTAGATTTCATTGCTGAATGATATTCCATTGTACGTGCGTACCAGATATTCTTTATCTATTTTTTCCTTTCTCGGATATTTAACTTGTACCGTAGAAAAGGTTCTTGTAAACCGAGCCATCCCAAACTTTGCGGTGGCTGAGTGTTTGTGATTTTAATTACCCTAAGCTATAGGACCATAGTGGAAGTGACATAGGCTGTGTTGCTTTGTTTCCTACGTGTTTCAGGATACACCATACATTTCTCCAGAGTGGCTGTTGGCAATTTACATCCTGCCCATCAGCATAACAAGGCTCCCTGTTCTATAAGACCTGTCCTGCCTTTCTGGATTTTACACTTTTTTCAGATGGCCCTTTTGACCGGGGGGCAGTGAGACTTCATTGTAGTGCAGATTTCCTTTACACGCTTGCTTCGTGGCCAAAAAGGGCGTATGCGTTTTTTCCTGAATATATTCAGGAAAAATCGCATACGCCCTTTTTGGCCAAGTGCATCATTGTCGACATTCTGCCTCTTTTCCTATGCTTTAAGTGCAATTCCAGTCTACCCCCTGAAATCGTTTTCCTGAAATTCTGCCCTGCTTTCAAGTCCTCTTTGAAGACTTACTTCAGTACATTTTTGGACGATAGCTGTCATTCATAACTCTGCAGGTTTGTGAATTACAGTGTCCCTGAGCTCCTTTCTTCAACTCCTTTTCTTGTGAGCTGGCCGCAAAACCGCAGGATTGCTTCAGGCCCTAATATGTTTCCGGCAGGGCACGCTGAGCCTTTGGTTAATTCCTCTTCCTGGTGGGAAATGAGCGTTCCATTTGCCCGTGCAGACACCAACAGCTAGTCTCTCATTGCTTCTCCCTATGCCTGTTCATCTTGCGCAGAAATTGCCAAGTGTGCCAAACAGGAGGTTAAATGCACTGACTCTCCAAGTGGGGAGAGTGTTAGTAAAGCGTCTGGAATGTTGAACCCGAGTACCAGGGGACGAAAACTGAGATGCATTTGAAAACGTTTCCCAATCACACGGAGGACCACACTATGGGTTTCCCATGCATGTTTTAGCTGAAGGAAGAATCCCTTAAACCTGGAAATTTGGGACGCATTGAATGGGTACCATGCAGTATGACTTCAAAGGGTCTGCGTTTGCTCACCGAACCTCACCAATGCTATCAGCCCGAAGTGTCCAGCCTTATGTCTCACCCAGCTCTGGGTGTAGATGTGGTAAATCCAGGTTGCATCACAAGCCCTGAATGAATTATTTAAGAATTGCTCTCTATTTCACTGTCATTGTGTTTTGTTTTTGAAATTTATTTTGATAATGGGATTTATCGGATTTTCACTGCTGCGTTTAGGCCGCTGTACACACGCTTGATTTCCTTATGGAGACATATAAATCCATGGGTTTTAAGATTCTTACTTGTCAGGTATCTTGCCAGGCGTTGAATATGGGGTGTTGAGTCCATTTCGTTGAGCAAGGGGTAGGTCTTGTCTATTATATATTTGGCTTATGGAACGGTATCTGTGCTCATTTCAATCTCTGGTTTTATGCAGCACCCCAACTCACCTTTCTGCATAAGCAAGCATAAGTTGGTTTTCTAAATTTGAGACCCTGTTCTGTTTTGTAATTCAGTTCATGTGTAGTCAAGTTTACATTCCGTGTATTAGTGATATCTTATGATGTTTCTTTTTCTGTGTGACTTATTTCTCGTAGAATCATCGTACCTGAATCCACTCATTATGCTGCTACGGGACTGATGACGTAGATTTCATTGCTGAGTGATATTCCATTGTACGTGCGTACCACAATTTCTTTATCCATTTTATGCTTTCTGGGATATTTAACTGCTACCGTAGACGAGGTTCTTGTAAACAGAGCCGTCCCAAACTCTGGGGTGGCTGTGTGTTTTTGATTTTAATTTCCCTAAGCTATAGGACCATAAGTGGAAGTGCCATAGGCTGTGTTGCTTTGTTTCCTACGTGTTTCTGGAAACACCATACACTTCTCCAGAGTGGTTGTTGGCAATTTACATCCCGCCCATCAGGATGACAAGGCTCCCTGTTCTCCATGACCTGTCCTGCCTTTCTGGATTTTACACTTTTTTCAGATGGCCCTTTTGACCGGGGGGGCAGTGAGACTTCCTTGTAGTGCAGAGTTCCTTTACACGCTTGCTTGGTTGGCCAAAAAGGGCGTATGCGTTTTTTCCTGAATATATTCAGGAAAAAACGCATACGCCCTTTTTGGCCAAGTGCATCGTTGTCGACATTCTGCCTCTTTTCCTATGCTTTTAGTACAATTCCAGTCTACCCCCTGAAATCGTTTTCCTGAAATTCTGCCCCGCTTACAAGTCCTCTTCGAAGAATTACTTCAATACATTTTTGGACGATAGCTGTCATTCATAACTCTGCAGGTTTGTGAATTACAGTGCACCTGAGCTCATGTCTTCAACTCGCTTTCTTGTGAGCTGGCCGCAAAACCGCAGGATTGCTTCAGGCCATAATCTCTTTCCGGCAGGGCATGCTGAGCCTTTGTTTAATTCCTCTTCCTGGTCGGAAATGAGTGTTCCTTTTGCCCGTGCAGGCACCTACAGCTAGTCTCTCATTGGTTCTCCCTATTCCTGTACATCTTGCGCAGAAATTGCAAACTGTGCCAAACAGGAGGTTAATGGCACTGACTCTCCAAGTGGGGAGAGTGTTAGTAAAGCGTCTGGAATGGTGAACCCGAGTACCAGGGGACGATAACTGAGATGCATTTGAAAACGTTTCCCGGTCACACAGTGCACTGTACTGTGGGTTTCCCATGCATGTTTTAGCTGAAGGAAGAATTCCTTAAACCTGGAGAGTTGGGACCCATGGAATGGTTACCATGCAGTATGACTTCAAAGGGTCTGCGTTTGCTCACCGAACCTCACCAATGCTATCAGCCCGAAGTGTCCAGCCTTATGTCTCACCCAGCTCTGGGTGTAGATGTGATAAATCCAGGTTGCATCACAAACCCTGAATGAATTATTTAAGAATTGCTCTCTATTTCACTGTCATTTTGTTTTGTTTTTGAAATTTATTTTGATAATGGGATTTATCGGATTTTCACTGCTGCGTTTAGGCCGCTGTACACACGCTTGATTTCCTTATGGAGACATATAAATCCATGGGTTTTAAGATTCTTACTTGTCAGGTATCTTGCCAGGCGTTGAATATGGCGTGTTGAGTCCATTTCGTTGAGCAAGGAGTAGGGCTTGTCTATTATATATTTGGCTTATGGAACGGTATCTGTGCTAATTTCAATCTCTGATTTTATGCAGCACCCCAACTCACCTTTCCCCATAAGCAAGCATAAGTTGGTTTTCTAAATTTGAGACCCTGTTCTGTTTTGGAATTCAGTTTATGTGTAGCCAAGTTTACATTCCGTGTATTAGTGATATCTTATGATGTTTCTTTTTCTGTGTGACTTATTTCTCGTAGAATCATCGTACCTGAATCCACTCATTATGCCGCTATGGGCCTGAAGACGTAGATTTCATTGCTGAGTGATATTCCATTGTACGTGCGTACCACAACATCTTAATCCATTTTTTCCTTTCTCGGATATTTAACTTGTACAGTAGACAAGGTTCTTGTAAACAGAGCCATCCCAAACTTTGGGGTGGCTGTGTGTTTTTGATTTTAATTTCCCTAAGCTATTGGACCATAAGTGGAAGTGACATAGGCTGTGTTGCTTTGTTTCCTACGTGTTTCAGGATACACCATATATTTCTCCAGAGTGGCTGTTGGCAATTTACATCCCGCCCATCAGCATAACAAGGCTCCCTGTTCTCCATGACCTGTCCTGTCTTTCTGGATTTTACACTTTTTTCAGATGGCCCTTTTGACCGGGGGGCAGTGAGACTTCATTGTAGTGCAGATTTCTTTTACACGCTTGCTTGGTTGGCCAAAAAGGGCGTATGCGTTTTTTCCTGAATATATTCAGGAAAAAACGCATACGCCCTTTTTGGCCAAGTGCATCATTGTTGACATTCTGCCTCTTTTCCTACGCTTTAAGTGCAATTCCAGTCTACCCCCTGAAATCGTTTTCCTGAAATTCTGCCCCGCTTTCAAGTCCTCTTTGAAGACTTACTTCAGTACATTTTTGGACGATAGCTGTCATTCATAACTCTGCAGGTTTGTGAATTACAGTGCCCCTGAGCTCATTTCTTCAACTCGTTTTCTTGTGAGCTGGCCGCAAAACCGCAGGATTGCTTCAGGCCCTAATATGTTTCCGGCCGGGCACGCTGAGCCTTTGGTTAATTCCTCTTCCTGGTGGGAAATGAGCGTTCCATTTGCCCGTGCAGACACCAACAGCTAGTCTCTCATTGGTTCTCCCTATGCCTGTTCATCTTGCGCAGAAATTGCAAACTGTGCCAAACAGGAGGTTAAAGGCACTGACTCTCCAAGTGGGGAGAGTGTTAGTAAAGCGTCTGGAATGGTGAACCCGAGTACCAGGGGACGAAAACTGAGATGCATTTGAAAACGTTTCCCAATCACACGGCGGACGATAGTCTGGGTTTCCCATGCATGTTTTAGCTGAAGGAAGAATCCCTTAAACCTGGAGAGTTGGGACCCATGGAATGGGTACCATGCAGTATGACTTCAAAGGGTCTGCGTTTGCTCACCGAACCTCACCAATGCTATCAGCCTGAAGTGTCCAGCCTTATGTCTCACCCAGCTCTAGGTGTAGATGTGGTAAATCCAGGTTGCATCACACGCCCTGAATGAATTATTTAAGAATTGCTCTCTATTTCACTGTCATTGTGTTTTGTTTTTGAAATTTATTTTGATAATGGGATTTATCGGATTTTCACTGCTGCGTTTAGGCCGCTGTACACACGCTTGATTTCCTTATGGAGACATATAAATCCATGGGTTTTAAGATTCTTACTTGTCAGGTATCTTGCCAGGCGTTGAATATGGGGTGTTGAGTCCATTTCGTTGAGCAAGGAGTAGGGCTTGTCTATTATATATTTGGCTTATGGAACGGTATCTGTGCTAATTTCAATCTCTGGTTTTATGCAGCACCCCAACTCACCTTTCCCCATAAGCAAGCATAAGTTGGTTTTCTAAATTTGAGACCCTGTTCTGTTTTGTATTTCAGTTCATGTGTAGCCAACTTTACATTCCGTGTATTAGTGATATCTTATGATGTTTCTTTTTCTGTGTGACTTATTTCTCGTAGAATCATCGTACCTGAATCCACTCATTATGCCGCTACGGGCCTGATGACGTAGATTTCATTGCTGAGTGATATTCCATTGTACGTGCGTACCACAACTTCTTTATCCATTTTTTGCTTTCTGGGATATTTTACTTGTACCGTAGACGAGGTTCTTGTAAACAGAGCCGTCCCAAACTCTGGGGTGGCTGTGTGTTTTTGAATTTAATTTCCCTAAGCTATAGGACCATAAGTGGAAGTGCCATAGGCTGTGTTGCTTTGTTTCCTACGTGTTTCTGGAAAAACCATACACTTCTCCAGAGTGGTTGTTGGCAATTTACATCCCGCCCATCAGCATGACAAGGCTCCCTGTTCTCAATGACCTGTCCTGTCTTTCTGGATTTTACACTTTTTTCAGATGGCCCTTTTGACCGGGGGGCAGTGAGACTTCATTGTAGTGCAGATTTCCTTTACACGCTTGCTTGGTTGGCCAAAAAGGGCGTATGCGTTTTTTCCTGAATATATTCAGGAAAAAACGCATACGCCCTTTTTGGCCAAGTGCATCATTGTTGACATTCTGCCTCTTTTCCTACGCTTTAAGTGCAATTCCAGTCTACCCCCTGAAATCGTTTTCCTGAAATTCTGCCCCGCTTTCAAGTCCTCTTTGAAGACTTACTTCAGTACATTTTTGGACGATAGCTGTCATTCATAACTCTGCAGGTTTGTGAATTACAGTGCCCCTGAGCTCATTTCTTCAACTCGGTTTCTTGTGAGCTGGCCGCAAAACCGCAGGATTGCTTCAGGCCCTAATATGTTTCCGGCCGGGCACGCTGAGCCTTTGGTTAATTCCTCTTCCTGGTGGGAAATGAGCGTTCAATTTGCCCGTGCAGACACCAACAGCTAGTCTCTCATTGCTTCTCCCTATTCCTGTTCATCTTGCGCAGAAATTGCAAACTGTGCCAAACAGGAGGTTAATGGCACTGACTCTCCAAGTGGGGAGAGTGTTAGTAAAGCGTTCAAATGTTGAACCCGAGTACCAGGGGACGAAAACTGAGATGCATTTTAAAACGTTTCCCAATCACATGGTGGACCATACTCTGGGTTTCCCATGCATGTTTTAGCTGAAGGAAGAATCCCTTAAACCTGGAGAGTTGGGACCCATGGAATGGGTACCATGCAGTATGACTTCAAAGGGTCTGCATTTGCTCACCGAACCTCACCAATGCTATCAGCCCGAAGTGTCCAGCATTATGTCTCATCCAGCTCTGGGTGTAGATGTGGTAAATCCAGGTTGCATCACAAGCCCTGAATGAATTATTTAAGAATTGCTCTCTATTTCACTGTCATTGTGTTTTGTTTTTGAAATTCATTTTGATAATGGGATTTATTGGATTTTCACTGCTGCTTTTAGGCCACTGTACACACGCTTGATTTCCATATGGAGACATATAAATCCATGGGTTTTAAGATTCTTACTTGTCAGGTATCTTCCCAGGCGTTGAATATAGGGTGTTGAGTCCATTTCGTTGAGCAAGGAGTAGGTTTTGTCTATTATATATTTGGCTTATGGAACGGTATCTGTGCTAATTTCAATCTCTGGTTTTATGCAGCACCCCAACTCACCTTTCCCCATAAGCAAGCATAAGTTGGTTTTCTAAATTTGAGACCCTGTTCTGTTTTGTATTTCAGTTCATGTGTAGCCAAGTTTACATTCCGTGTATTACTGATATATTATGATGTTTCTTTTCCTGTGTGACTTATTTCTCGTAGAATCATCGTACCTGAATCCACTCATTATGCCGCTATGGGCCTGAAGACGTAGATTTCATTGCTGAGTGATATTCCATTGTACGTGCGTACCAGAACTTCTTTATCCATTTTTTCCTTTCTCGGATATTTAACTTGTACCGTAGACAAGGTTCTTGTAAACAGAGCCATCCCAAACTTTGCGGTGGCTGTGTGTTTTTGAGATTAATTTCCCTAAGCTATAGGACCATAAGTGGAAGTGACATAGGCTGTGTTGCTTTGTTTCCTACGTGTTTCAGGATACACCATACATTTCTCCAGAGTGGCTGTTGGCAATTTACATCCCGCCCATCAGCATAACAAGGCTCCCTGTTCTCCATGACCTGTCCTGTCTTTCTGGATTTTACACTTTTTTCAGATGGCCCTTTTGACCGGGGGGCAGTGAGACTTCATTGTAGTGCAGATTTCCTTTACACGCTTGCTTGGTTGGCCAAAAAGGGCGTATGCGTTTTTTCCTGAATATATTCAGGAAAAAACGCATACGCCCTTTTTGGCCAAGTGCATCATTGTTGACATTCTGCCTCTTTTCCTACGCTTTAAGTGCAATTCCAGTCTACCCCCTGAAATCGTTTTCCTGAAATTCTGCCCCGCTTTCAAGTCCTCTTTGAAGACTTACTTCAGTACATTTTTGGACGATAGCTGTCATTCATAACTCTGCAGGTTTGTGAATTACAGTGCCCCTGAGCTCCTTTCTTCAACTCGCTTTCTTGTGAGCTGGCCGCAAAACCGCAGGATTGCTTCAGGCCCTAATCTCTTTCCAGCAGGGCATGCTGAGCCTTTGTGTAATTCCTCTTCCTGGTGGGAAATGAGCGTTCCATTTGCCCGTGCAGACACCAACAGCTAGCCTCTCATTGGATCTCCCTATGCCTGTTCATCTTGCGCAGAAATTGCAAAGTGTGCCAAACAGGAGGTTAAATGCACTGACTCTCCAAGTGGGGAGAGTGTTAGTAAAGCGTCTGGAATGGTGAACCCGAGTACCAGGGGATGAAAACTGAGATGCATTTGAAAACGTTTCCCAATCACACGGTGGACCATACTATGGGTTTCCCATGCATGTTTTAGCTGAAGGAAGAATCCCTTAAACCTGGAAATTTGGAACCCATGAAATGGGTACCATGCAATATGACTTCAAAGGGTCTGCGTTTGCTCACCGAACCTCACCAATGCTATCAGCCCGAAGTGTCCAGCCTTATGTCTCACCCAGCTCTGGGTGTAGATGTGGTAAATCCAGGGTGCATCACAAGCCCTGAATGAATGATTTAAGAATTGCTCTCTATTTCACTGTCATTGTGTTTTGTTTTTGAAATTTAGTTTGATAATGGGATTTATCGGATTTTCACTGCTGCGTTTAGGCCGCTGTACACACGCTTGATTTCCTTATGGAGACATATAAATCCATGGGTTTTAAGATTCTTACTTGTCAGGTATCTTGCCAAGCGTTGAATATGTGGTGTTGAGTCCATTTCGTTGAGCAAGGAGTAGGGCTAGTCTATTATATATTTGGCTTATGGAACGGTATCTGTGCTAATTTCAATCTCTGGTTTTATGCAGCACCCCAACTCACCTTTCCCCATAAGCAAGCATAAGTTGGTTTTCTAAATTTGAGACCCTGTTCTGTTTTGTATTTCAGTTCATGTGTAGGCAACTTTACATTCCGTGTATTAGTGATATCTTATGATGTTTCTTTTTCTGTGTGACTTATTTCTCGTAGAATCATCGTACCTGAATCCACTCATTATGCCGCTACGGGCCTGATGACGTAGATTTCATTGCTGAGTGATATTCCATTGTCCGTGCGTACCACAACTTCTTTATCCATTTTTTGCTTTCTGGGATATTTTACTTGTACCGTAGACGAGGTTCTTGTAAACAGAGCCGTCCCAAACTCTGGGGTGGCTGTGTGTTTTTGAATTTAATTTCCCTAAGCTATAGGACTATAAGTGGAAGTGCCATAGGCTGTGTTGCTTTGTTTCCTACGTGTTTCTGGAAACACCATACACTTCTCCAGAGTGGTTGTTGGCAATTTACATCCCGCCCATCAGCATGACAAGGCTCCCTGTTCTCCATGACCTGTCCTGTCTTTCTGGATTTTACACTTTTTTCAGATGGCCCTTTTGACCGGGGGGCAGTGAGACTTCATTGTAGTGCAGATTTATTTACACGCTTGCTTGGTTGGCCAAAAAGTGCGTATGCGTTTTTTCTGAATATATTCAGGAAAAAACGCATACGCCCTTTTTGGCCAAGTGCATCATTGTTGACGTTCTGGCTCTTTTCCTACGCTTTAAGTGCAATTCCAGTCTACCCCCTGAAATCGTTTTCCTGAAATTCTGCCCCGCTTTCAAGTCCTCTTTGAAGACTTACTTCAGTACATTTTTGGACGATAGCTGTCATTCATAACTCTGCAGGTTTGTGAATTACAGTGCCCCTGAGCTCATTTCTTCAACTCGTTTTCTTGTGAGCTGGCCGCAAAACCGCAGGATTGCTTCAGGCCCTAATATGTTTCCGGCCGGGCACGCTGAGCCTTTGGTTAATTCCTCTTCCTGGTGGGAAATGTGCGTTCCATTTGCCCGTGCAGACACCAAGTGCTAGTCTCTCATTGGTTCTCCCTATGCCTGTTCATCTTGCGCAGAAATTGCAAACTGTGCCAAACAGGAGGTTAAAGGCACTGACTCTCCAAGTGGGGAGAGTGTTAGTAAAGCGTCTGGAATGGTGAACCCGAGTACCAGGGGACGAAAACTGAGATGCATTTGAAAACGTTTCCCAATCACACGGCGGACGATAGTCTGGGTTTCCCATGCATGTTTTAGCTGAAGGAAGAATCCCTTAAACCTGGAGAGTTGGGACCCATGGAATGGGTACCATGCAGTATGACTTCAAAGGGTCTGCGTTTGCTCACCGAACCTCACCAATGCTATCAGCCTGAAGTGTCCAGCCTTATGTCTCACCCAGCTCTAGGTGTAGATGTGGTAAATCCAGGTTGCATCACACGCCCTGAATGAATTATTTAAGAATTGCTCTCTATTTCACTGTCATTGTGTTTTGTTTTTGAAATTTATTTTGATAATGGGATTTATCGGATTTTCACTGCTGCGTTTAGGCCGCTGTACACACGCTTGATTTCCTTATGGAGACATATAAATCCATGGGTTTTAAGATTCTTACTTGTCAGGTATCTTGCCAGGCGTTGAATATGGGGTGTTGAGTCCATTTCGTTGAGCAAGGAGTAGGGCTTGTCTATTATATATTTGGCTTATGGAACGGTATCTGTGCTAATTTCAATCTCTGGTTTTATGCAGCACCCCAACTCACCTTTCCCCATAAGCAAGCATAAGTTGGTTTTCTAAATTTGAGACCCTGTTCTGTTTTGTATTTCAGTTCATGTGTAGCCAACTTTACATTCCGTGTATTAGTGATATCTTATGATGTTTCTTTTTCTGTGTGACTTATTTCTCGTAGAATCATCGTACCTGAATCCACTCATTATGCCGCTACGGGCCTGATGACGTAGATTTCATTGCTGAGTGATATTCCATTGTACGTGCGTACCACAACTTCTTTATCCATTTTTTGCTTTCTGGGATATTTTACTTGTACCGTAGACGAGGTTCTTGTAAACAGAGCCGTCCCAAACTCTGGGGTGGCTGTGTGTTTTTGAATTTAATTTCCCTAAGCTATAGGACCATAAGTGGAAGTGCCATAGGCTGTGTTGCTTTGTTTCCTACGTGTTTCTGGAAAAACCATACACTTCTCCAGAGTGGTTGTTGGCAATTTACATCCCGCCCATCAGCATGACAAGGCTCCCTGTTCTCAATGACCTGTCCTGTCTTTCTGGATTTTACACTTTTTTCAGATGGCCCTTTTGACCGGGGGGCAGTGAGACTTCATTGTAGTGCAGATTTCCTTTACACGCTTGCTTGGTTGGCCAAAAAGGGCGTATGCGTTTTTTCCTGAATATATTCAGGAAAAAACGCATACGCCCTTTTTGGCCAAGTGCATCATTGTTGACATTCTGCCTCTTTTCCTACGCTTTAAGTGCAATTCCAGTCTACCCCCTGAAATCGTTTTCCTGAAATTCTGCCCCGCTTTCAAGTCCTCTTTGAAGACTTACTTCAGTACATTTTTGGACGATAGCTGTCATTCATAACTCTGCAGGTTTGTGAATTACAGTGCCCCTGAGCTCATTTCTTCAACTCGGTTTCTTGTGAGCTGGCCGCAAAACCGCAGGATTGCTTCAGGCCCTAATATGTTTCCGGCCGGGCACGCTGAGCCTTTGGTTAATTCCTCTTCCTGGTGGGAAATGAGCGTTCAATTTGCCCGTGCAGACACCAACAGCTAGTCTCTCATTGCTTCTCCCTATTCCTGTTCATCTTGCGCAGAAATTGCAAACTGTGCCAAACAGGAGGTTAATGGCACTGACTCTCCAAGTGGGGAGAGTGTTAGTAAAGCGTTCAAATGTTGAACCCGAGTACCAGGGGACGAAAACTGAGATGCATTTTAAAACGTTTCCCAATCACATGTTGGACCATACTCTGGGTTTCCCATGCATGTTTTAGCTGAAGGAAGAATCCCTTAAACCTGGAGAGTTGGGACCCATGGAATGGGTACCATGCAGTATGACTTCAAAGAGTCTGCATTTGCTCACCGAACCTCACCAATGCTATCAGCCCGAAGTGTCCAGCATTATGTCTCATCCAGCTCTGGGTGTAGATGTGGTAAATCCAGGTTGCATCACAAGCCCTGAATGAATTATTTAAGAATTGCTCTCTATTTCACTGTCATTGTGTTTTGTTTTTGAAATTCATTTTGATAATGGGATTTATTGGATTTTCACTGCTGCTTTTAGGCCACTGTACACACGCTTGATTTCCATATGGAGACATATAAATCCATGGGTTTTAAGATTCTTACTTGTCAGGTATCTTCCCAGGCGTTGAATATAGGGTGTTGAGTCCATTTCGTTGAGCAAGGAGTAGGTTTTGTCTATTATATATTTGGCTTATGGAACGGTATCTGTGCTAATTTCAATCTCTGGTTTTATGCAGCACCCCAACTCACCTTTCCCCATAAGCAAGCATAAGTTGGTTTTCTAAATTTGAGACCCTGTTCTGTTTTGTATTTCAGTTCATGTGTAGCCAAGTTTACATTCCGTGTATTACTGATATATTATGATGTTTCTTTTCCTGTGTGACTTATTTCTCGTAGAATCATCGTACCTGAATCCACTCATTATGCCGCTATGGGCCTGAAGACGTAGATTTCATTGCTGAGTGATATTCCATTGTACGTGCGTACCAGAACTTCTTTATCCATTTTTTCCTTTCTCGGATATTTAACTTGTACCGTAGACAAGGTTCTTGTAAACAGAGCCATCCCAAACTTTGCGGTGGCTGTGTGTTTTTGAGTTTAATTTCCCTAAGCTATAGGACCATAAGTGGAAGTGACATAGGCTGTGTTGCTTTGTTTCCTACGTGTTTCAGGATACACCATACATTTCTCCAGAGTGGCTGTTGGCAATTTACATCCCGCCCATCAGCATAACAAGGCTCCCTGTTCTCCATGACCTGTCCTGTCTTTCTGGATTTTACACTTTTTTCAGATGGCCCTTTTGACCGGGGGGCAGTGAGACTTCATTGTAGTGCAGATTTCCTTTACACGCTTGCTTGGTTGGCCAAAAAGGGCGTATGCGTTTTTTCCTGAATATATTCAGGAAAAAACGCATACGCCCTTTTTGGCCAAGTGCATCATTGTTGACATTCTGCCTCTTTTCCTACGCTTTAAGTGCAATTCCAGTCTACCCCCTGAAATCGTTTTCCTGAAATTCTGCCCCGCTTTCAAGTCCTCTTTGAAGACTTACTTCAGTACATTTTTGGACGATAGCTGTCATTCATAACTCTGCAGGTTTGTGAATTACAGTGCCCCTGAGCTCATTTCTTCAACTCGGTTTCTTGTGAGCTGGCCGCAAAACCGCAGGATTGCTTCAGGCCCTAATATGTTTCCGGCCGGGCACGCTGAGCCTTTGGTTAATTCCTCTTCCTGGTGGGAAATGAGCGTTCCATTTGCCCGTGCAGACACCAACAGCTAGTCTCTCATTGCTTCTCCCTATTCCTGTTCATCTTGCGCAGAAATTGCAAACTGTGCCAAACAGGAGGTTAATGGCACTGACTCTCCAAGTGGGGAGAGTGTTAGTAAAGCGTTCAAATGTTGAACCCGAGTACCAGGGGACGAAAACTGAGATGCATTTTAAAACGTTTCCCAATCACATGGTGGACCATACTCTGGGTTTCCCATGCATGTTTTAGCTGAAGGAAGAATCCCTTAAACCTGGAGAGTTGGGACCCATGGAATGGGTACCATGCAGTATGACTTCAAAGGGTCTGCATTTTCTCACTGAACCTCACCAATGCTATCAGCCCGAAGTGTCCAGCCTTATGTCTCATCCAGCTCTGGGTGTAGATGTGGTAAATCCAGGTTGCATCACAAGCCCTGAATGAATTATTTAAGAATTGCTCTCTATTTCACTGTCATTGTGTTTTGTTTTTGAAATTCATTTTGATAATGGGATTTATTGGATTTTCACTGCTGCTTTTAGGCCACTGTACACACGCTTGATTTCCATATGGAGACATATAAATCCATGGGTTTTAAGATTCTTACTTGTCAGGTATCTTCCCAGGCGTTGAATATAGGGTGTTGAGTCCATTTCGTTGAGCAAGGAGTAGGTTTTGTCTATTATATATTTGGCTTATGGAACGGTATCTGTGCTAATTTCAATCTCTGGTTTTATGCAGCACCCCAACTCACCTTTCCCCATAAGCAAGCATAAGTTGGTTTTCTAAATTTGAGACCCTGTTCTGTTTTGTATTTCAGTTCATGTGTAGCCAAGTTTACATTCCGTGTATTACTGATATATTATGATGTTTCTTTTCCTGTGTGACTTATTTCTCGTAGAATCATTGTACCTGAATCCACTCATTATGCCGCTATGGGCCTGAAGACGTAGATTTCATTGCTGAGTGATATTCCATTGTACGTGCGTACCACAACTTCTTTATCCATTTTTTCCTTTCTCGGATATTTAACTTGTACCGTAGACAAGGTTCTTGTAAACAGAGCCATCCCAAACTTTGCGGTGGCTTTGTGTTTTTGAGTTTAATTTCCCTAAGCTATAGGACCATAAGTGGAAGTGACATAGGCTGTGTTGCTTTGTTTCCTACGTGTTTCAGGATACACCATACATTTCTCCAGAGTGGCTGTTGGCAATTTACATCCCGCCCATCAGCATAACAAGGCTCCCTGTTCTCCATGACCTGTCCTGTCTTTCTGGATTTTACACTTTTTTCAGATGGCCCTTTTGACCGGGGGGCAGTGAGACTTCATTGTAGTGCAGATTTCCTTTACACGCTTGCTTGGTTGGCCAAAAAGGGCGTATGCGTTTTTTCCTGAATATATTCAGGAAAAAACGCATACGCCCTTTTTGGCGAAGTGCATCATTGTTGACATTCTGCCTCTTTTCCTACGCTTTAAGTGCAATTCCAGTCTACCCCCTGAAATCGTTTTCCAGAAATTCTGCCCCGCTTTCAAGTCCTCTTTGAAGACTTACTTCAGTACATTTTTGGACGATAGCTGTCATTCATAACTCTGCAGGTTTGTGAATTACAGTGCCCCTGAGCTCCTTTCTTCAACTCGCTTTCTTGTGAGCTGGCCGCAAAACCGCAGGATTGCTTCAGGCCCTAATCTCTTTCCAGCAGGGCATGCTGAGCCTTTGTGTAATTCCTCTTCCTGGTGGGAAATGAGCGTTCCATTTGCCCGTGCAGACACCAACAGCTAGCCTCTCATTGGATCTCCCTATGCCTGTTCATCTTGCGCAGAAATTGCAAAGTGTGCCAAACAGGAGGTTAAATGCACTGACTCTCCAAGTGGGGAGAGTGTTAGTAAAGCGTCTGGAATGGTGAACCCGAGTACCAGGGGATGAAAACTGAGATGCATTTGAAAACGTTTCCCAATCACACGGTGGACCATACTATGGGTTTCCCATGCATGTTTTAGCTGAAGGAAGAATCCCTTAAACCTGGAAATTTGGAACCCATGAAATGGGTACCATGCAATATGACTTCAAAGGGTCTGCGTTTGCTCACCGAACCTCACCAATGCTATCAGCCCGAAGTGTCCAGCCTTATGTCTCACCCAGCTCTGGGTGTAGATGTGGTAAATCCAGGGTGCATCACAAGCCCTGAATGAATGATTTAAGAATTGCTCTCTATTTCACTGTCATTGTGTTTTGTTTTTGAAATTTAGTTTGATAATGGGATTTATCGGATTTTCACTGCTGCGTTTAGGCCGCTGTACACACGCTTGATTTCCTTATGGAGACATATAAATCCATGGGTTTTAAGATTCTTACTTGTCAGGTATCTTGCCAAGCGTTGAATATGTGGTGTTGAGTCCATTTCGTTGAGCAAGGAGTAGGGCTAGTCTATTATATATTTGGCTTATGGAACGGTATCTGTGCTAATTTCAATCTCTGGTTTTATGCAGCACCCCAACTCACCTTTCCCCATAAGCAAGCATAAGTTGGTTTTCTAAATTTGAGACCCTGTTCTGTTTTGTATTTCAGTTCATGTGTAGGCAACTTTACATTCCGTGTATTAGTGATATCTTATGATGTTTCTTTTTCTGTGTGACTTATTTCTCGTAGAATCATCGTACCTGAATCCACTCATTATGCCGCTACGGGCCTGATGACGTAGATTTCATTGCTGAGTGATATTCCATTGTCCGTGCGTACCACAACTTCTTTATCCATTTTTTGCTTTCTGGGATATTTTACTTGTACCGTAGACGAGGTTCTTGTAAACAGAGCCGTCCCAAACTCTGGGGTGGATGTGTGTTTTTGAATTTAATTTCCCTAAGCTATAGGACTATAAGTGGAAGTGCCATAGGCTGTGTTGCTTTGTTTCCTACGTGTTTCTGGAAAAACCATACACTTCTCCAGAGTGGTTGTTGGCAACTTACATCCCGCCCATCAGCATGACAAGGCTCCCTGTTCTCCATGACCTGTCCTGTCTTTCTGGATTTGACACTTTTTTCAGATGGCCCTTTTGACCGGGGGGCAGTGAGACTTCATTGTAGTGCAGATTTATTTACACGCTTGCTTGGTTGGCCAAAAAGTGCGTATGCGTTTTTTCTGAATATATTCAGGAAAAAACGCATACGCCCTTTTTGGCCAAGTGCATCATTGTTGACGTTCTGGCTCTTTTCCTACGCTTTAAGTGCAATTCCAGTCTACCCCCTGAAATCGTTTTCCTGAAATTCTGCCCCGCTTTCAAGTCCTCTTTGAAGACTTACTTCAGTACATTTTTGGACGATAGCTGTCATTCATAACTCTGCAGGTTTGTGAATTACAGTGCCCCTGCGCTCCTTTCTTCAACCTGTTTTCTTGTGAGCTGGCCGCAAAACCGCAGGATTGCTTCAGGCCCTAATATGTTTCCGGCCGGGCACGCGGAGCCTTTGGTTAATTCCTCTTCCTGGTGGGAAATGAGCGTTCAATTTGCCCGTGCAGACACCAACAGCTAGTCCCTCATTGCTTCTCCCTATTCCTGTTCATCTTGCGCAGAAATTGCAAACTGTGCCAAACAGGAGGTTAATGGCACTGACTCTCCAAGTGGGGAGAGTGTTAGTAAAGCGTTCAAATGGTGAACCCGAGTACCAGGGGACGAAAACTAAGATGCATTTGAAAACGTTTCCCAATTACATGTTGCACCATACTCTGGGTTTCCCATGCATGTTTTAGCTGAAGGAAGAATCCCTTAAACCTGGAGAGTTGGGACCCATGGAATGGGTACCATGCAGTATGACTTCAAAGGGTCTGCGTTTGCTCACCGAACCTCACCAATGCTATCAGCCCGAAGTGTCCAGCCTTATGTCGCATCCAGCTCTGGGTGTAGATGTGGTAAATACAGGTTGCATCACAAGCCCTGAATGAATTATTTAAGAATTGCTCTCTATTTCACTGTCATTGTGTTTTGTTTTTGAAATTCATTTTGATAATGGGATTTATCGGATTTTCACTGCTGCTTTTAGGCCACTGTACACACGCTTGATTTCCTTATGGAGACATATAAATCAACGGGTTTTAAGATTCTTACTTGTCAGGTATCTTCCCAGGCGTTGAATATAGGGTGTTGAGTCCATTTCGTTGAGCAAGGAGTAGGTTTTGTGTATTATATATTTGGCTTATGGAATGGTATCTGTGCTAATTTCAATCTCTGGTTTTATGCAGCATCCCAACTGACCTTTCCCCATAAGCAAGCATAAGTTGGTTTGCTAAATTTGAGACCCTGTTCTGTTTTGTAATTCAGTTCATGGGTAGCCAAGTTTACATTCCGTGTATTAGTGATAACTTATGATGTTTCTTTTTCTGTCTGACTTATTTCTCATAGAATCATCGTACCTGAATCCACTCATTATGCCGCTACGGTCCTGATGACGTAGATTTCATTGCTGAGAGATATTCCATTGTACGTGCGTACCACAACTTCTTTATCCATTTTATGCTTTCTCGGATATTTAACTTCTACCGTAGATGAGGTTCTTGTAAACAGAGCCATCCCAAACTTTGGGGTGGCTGTGTGTTTTTGATTTTAATTTCCCTAAGCTATAGGACCATAAGTGGAAGTGCCATAGGCTGTGTTGCTTTGTTTCCTACGTGTTTCAGGAAACACCATACACTTTTCCAGAGTGGCTGTTGGCAATTTAAATCCGCCCATCAGCATAACAAGGCTCCCTGTTCTCCATGACCTGTCCTGCCTTCCTGGATTTTACACTTTTTTCAGATGGCCCTTTTGACCGGGGGGCAGTGAGACTTCATTGTAGTGCAGATTTCTTTTACACGCTTGCTTGGTTGGCCAAAAAGGGCGTATGCGTTTTTTCCTGAATATATTCAGGAAAAAACGCATATGCCAATTTTGGCCAAGTGCATCATTGTCAACATTCTGCCTCTTTTCCTATGCTTTAAGTGCAATTCCAGTCTACCCCCTGAAATCGTTTTCCTGAAATTCTGCCCCGCTTTCAAGTCCTCTTCGAAGACTTACTTCTATACATTTTTGGACGATAGCTCTCATTCATAACTCTGCAGGTTTGTGAATTACAGTGCCCCTGAGCTCCTTTCTTCAACTCGCTTTCTTGTGAGCTGGCCGCAAAACCGCAGGATTGCTTCAGGCCCTAATCTCTTTCCGGCAGGGCACGCTGAGCCTTTGGTTAATTCCTCTTCCTGGTGGGAAATGAGGGTTCCATTTGCCCGTGCAGACACCTACAGCTAGTCTCTCATTGCTTCTCCCTATTCCTGTTCATCTTGCGCAGAAATTGCAAAGTGTGCCAAACAGGAGGTTAAATGCACTGACTCTCCAAGTGGGGAGAGTGTTAGTAAAGCGTCTGGAATGGTGAACCCGAGTACCAGGGTACGAAAACTGAGATGCATTTGAAAACGTTTCCCAATCACACGGCGGACGATAGTCTGGGTTTCCCATGCATGTTTTAGCTGAAGGAAGAATCCCTTAAACCTGGAGAGTTGGGACCCATGGAATGGGTACCATGCAGTATGACTTCAAAGGGTCTGCGTTTGCTCACCGAACCTCACCAATGCTATCAGCCCGAAGTGTCCAGCCTTATGTCTCACCCAGCTCTGGGTGTAGATGTGGGAAATCCAGGTTGCATCACAAGCCCTGAATGAATTATTTAAGAATTGCTCTCTATTTCACTTTCATTGTGTTTTGTTTTTGAAATTTATTTTGATAATGGGATTTATCGGATTTTCACTGCTGCGTTTAGGCCGCTGTACACACGCTTGATTTCCTTATGGAGACATATAAATCCATGGGTTTTAAGATTCTTACTTGTCAGGTATCTTGCCAGGCGTTGAATATGGGGTGTTGAGTCCATTTGGTTGAGCAAGGAGTAGGTCTTGTCTATTATATATTTGGCTTATGGAACGGTATCTGTGCTAATTTCAATCTCTGGTTTTATGCAGCACCCCAACTCACCTTTCCCCATAAGCAAGCATAAGTTGGTTTTCTAAATTTGAGACCCTGTTCTGTTTTGTAATTCAGTTCATGGGTAGCCAAGTTTACATTCCGTGTATTAGTGATATCTTATGATGTTTCTTTTTCTGTGTGACTTATTTCTCGTAGAATCATCATACCTGAATCCACTCATTATGCCGCTACGGGCCTGATGACGTAGATTTCATTGCTGAGTGATATTCCATTGTACGTGCGTACCACAACTTCTTTATCCATTTTTTACTTTCTGGGATATTTTACTTGTACCGTAGACGAGGTTCTTGTAAACAGAGCCGTCCCAAACTCTGGGGTGGCTGTGTGTTTTTGATTTTAATTTCCCTAAGCTATAGGACCATAAGTGGAAGTGCCATAGGCTGTGTTGCTTTGTTTCCTACGTGTTTCTGGAAACACCATACACTTCTCCAGAGTGGTTGTTGGCAATTTACATCCCGCCCATCAGCATGACAAGGCTCCCTGTTCTCCATGACCTGTCCTGCCTTTCTGGATTTTACACTTTTTTCAGATGGCCCTTTTGACCGGGGGGGCAGTGAGACTTCCTTGTAGTGCAGATTTCCTTTACACGCTTGCTTGGTTGGCCAAAAAGTGCGTATGCGTTTTTTCCTGAATATATTCAGGAAAAAACGCATACGCCCTTTTTGGCCAAGTGCATCGTTGTCGACATTCTGCCTCTTTTCCTATGCTTTTAGTACAATTCCAGTCTACCCCCTGAAATCGTTTTCCTGAAATTCTGCCCCGCTTTCAAGTCCTCTTGGAAGACTTACTTCAATACATTTTTGGACGATAGCTGTCATTCATAACTCTGCAGGTTTGTGAATTACAGTGCCCCTGAGCTCATGTCTTCAACTCGCTTTCTTGTGAGCTGGCCGCAAAACCGCTGGATTGCTTCAGGCCAAAGTCTCTTTCCGGCAGGGCATGCTGAGCCTTTGTTTAATTCCTCTTCCTGGTCGGAAATGAGCGCTCCTTTTGCCCGTGCAGGCACATACATCTAGTCTCTCATTGGTTCTCCCTATTCCTGTACATCTTGCGCAGAAATTGCAAACTGTGCCAAACAGGAGGTTAATGGCACTGACTCTCCAAGTGGGGAGAGTGTTAGTAAAGCGTCTGGAATGGTGAACCCGAGTACCAGGGGACGAAAACTGAGATGCATTTGAAAACGTTTCCCAATCACATGGTGGACCATACTCTGGGTTTCCCATGCATGATTTAGCTGAAGGAAGAATCCCTTAAACTTGGAGAGTTGGGACCCATGGAATGGGTACCATGCAGTGTGACTTCAAAGGGTCTGCGTTTGTTCACCGAACCTCACCAATGCTATCAGCCCGAAGTGTCCAGCCTTATGTCTCATCCACCTCTGGGTGTAGATGTGGTAAATCCAGGTTGCATCACAAGCCCTGAATGACTTATTTAAGAATTGCTCTCTATTTCACTGTCATTGTGTTTTGTTTTTGAAATTCATTTTGATAATGGGATTTATCGGATTTTCACTGCTGCTTTTAGGCCACTGTACACACGCTTGATTTCCTTATGGACACATATAAATCCATGGGTTTTAAGATTCTTACTTGTCAGGTATCTTCCCAGGCGTTGAATATAGGGTGTTGAGTCCATTTCGTTGAGCAAGGAGTAGGTTTTGTCTATTATATATTTGGCTTATTGAACGGTATCTGTGCTAATTTCAATCTCTGGTTTTATGCAGCATCCCAACTGACCTTTCCCCATAAGCAAGCATAAGTTGGTTTGCTAAATTTGAGACCCTGTTCTGTTTTGTAGTTCAGTTTATGGGTAGCCAAGTTTACAATCCGTGTATTAGTGATAAATTATGATGTTTCTTTTCCTGTGTGACTTATTTCTCGTAGAATCATCGTACCTGAATCCACTCATTATGCCGCTACGGTCCTGATGACGTAGATTTCATTGCTGAGTGATATTCCATTGTACGTGCGTACCAGAACTTCTTTATCCATTTTTTCCTTTCTCGGATATTTAACTTGTACCGCAGACAAGGTTCTTGTAAACAGAGCCATCCCAAGCTTTGGGGTGGCTGTGTGTTTTTGATTTTAATTTCCCTAAGCTATAGGACCATAAGTGGAAGTGACATAGGCTGTGTTGCTTTGTTTCCTACGTGTTTCAGGATACACCATACATTTCTCCAGAGTGGCTGTTGGCAATTTACATCCGCCCATCAGCATAAAAAGGCTCCCTGTTTTCCATGACCTGTCCTGTCTTTCTGGATTTTACACTTTTTTCAGATGGCACTTTTGACCGGGGGGCAGTGAGACTTCATTGTAGTGCAGATTTCCTTTACACGCTTGCTTGGTTGGCCAAAAAGGGCGTATGCGTTTTTTCCTGAATATATTCAGGAAAAAACGCATACGCCCTTTTTGGCCAAGTGCATCATTGTCGACATTCTGCCTCTTTTCCTATGCTTTAAGTGCAATTCCAGTCTACCCCCTGAAATCGTTTTCCTGAAATTCTGCCCCGCTTTCAAGTCCTCTTTGAAGACTTACTTCAGTACATTTTTGGACGATAGCTGTCATTCATAACTCTGCAGGTTTGTGAATTACAGTGCCCCTGAGCTCCTTTCTTCAACTCGTTTTCTTGTGAGCTGGCCCCAAAACCGCAGGATTGCTTCAGGCCCTAATATGTTTCCGGCAGGGCACGCTGAGCCTTTGGTTAATTCCTCTTCCTGGTGGGAAATGATCGTTCAATTTGCCCGTGCAGACACCAACAGCTAGTCTCTCATTGGTTCTCCCTATGCCTGTTCATCTTGCGCAGAAATTGCAAACTGTGCCAAACAGGAGGTTAAAGGCACTGACTCTCCAAGTGGGGAGAGTGTTAGTAAAGCGTCTGGAATGGTGAACCCGAGTACCAGGGGACGAAAACTGAGATGCATTTTAAAACGTTTCCCAATCACACGGCGGACGATACTTGGGTTTCCCATGCATGTTTTAGCTGAAGGAAGAATCCCTTAAACCTGGAAATTTGGAACCCATGGAATGGGTACCATGCAGTATGACTTCAAAGGGTCTGCGTTTGCTCACCGAACCTCACCAATGCTATCAGCCCGAAGTGTCCAGCCTTATGTCTCACCCAGCTCTGGGTGTAGATGTGGTAAATCCAGGTTGCATCACAAGCCCTGAATGAATTATTTAAGAATTGCTCTCTATTTCACTGTCATTGTGTTTTGTTTTTGAAATTTATTTTGATAATGGGATTTATCGGATTTTCACTGCTGCGTTTAGGCCGCTGTACACACGCTTGATTTCCTTATGGAGACATATAAATCCATGGGTTTTAAGATTCTTACTTGTCAGGTATCTTGCCAGGCGTTGAATATGGGGTGTTGAGTCCATTTCGTTGAGCAAGGGGTAGGTCTTGTCTATTATATATTTGGCTTATGGAACGGTATCTGTGCTAATTTCAATCTCTGGTTTTATGCAGCACCCCAACTCACCTTTCCCCATAAGCAAGCATAAGTTGGTTTTCTAAATTTGAGACCCTGTTCTGTTTTGTAATTCAGTTCATGGGTAGCCAAGTTTACATTCCGTGTATTAGTGATATCTTACGATGTTTCTTTTTCTGTGTGACTTATTTCTCGTAGAATCATCATACCTGAATCCACTCATTATGCCGCTACGGGCCTGATGACGTAGATTTCATTGCTGAGTGATATTCCATTGTACGTGCGTACCACAACTTCTTTATCCATTTCTTACTTTCTGGGATATTTTACTTGTACCGTAGACGAGGTTCTTGTAAACAGAGCCGTCCCAAACTCTGGGGTGGCTGTGTGTTTTTGATTTTAATTTCCCTAAGCTATAGGACCATAAGTGGAAGTGCCATAGGCTGTGTTGCTTTGTTTCCTACGTGTTTCTGGAAACACCATACACTTCTCCAGAGTGGTTGTTGGCAATTTACATCCCGCCCATCAGCATGACAAGGCTCCCTGTTCTCCATGACCTGTCCTGTCTTTCTGGATTTTACACTTTTTTCAGATGGCCCTTTTGACCGGGGGGCAGTGAGACTTCATTGTAGTGCAGATTTCCTTTACACGCTTGCTTGGTTGGCCAAAAAGGGCGTATGCGTTTTTTCCTGAATATATTCAGGAAAAAACGCATACGCCCTTTTTGGCCAAGTGCATCATTGTCGACATTCTGCCTCTTTTCCTATGCTTTTAGTACAATTCCAGTCTACCCCCTGAAATCATTTTCCTGAAATTCTGCCCCGCTTACAAGTCCTCTTCGAAGACTTACTTCAATACATTTTTGGACGATAGCTGTCATTCATAACTCTGCAGGTTTGTGAATTACAGTGCCCTGAGCTCATGTCTTCAACTCGCTTTCTTGTGAGCTGGCCGCAAAACCGCAGGATTGCTTCAGGCCATAGTCTCTTTCCGGCAGGGCACGCTGAGCCTTTGGTTAATTCCTCTTCCTGGTCGGAAATGAGCGCTCCTTTTGCTCGTGCAGGCACCTACAGCTAGTCTCTCATTGGTTCTCCCTATTCCTGTACATCTTGCGCAGAAATGGCAAAATGTGCCAAACAGGAGGTTAATGGCACTGACTCTCCAAGTGGGGAGAGTGTTAGTAAAGCGTCTGGAATGGTGAACCCGAGTACCAGGGGACGAAAACTGAGATGCATTTGAAAACGTTTACCAGTCACACAGTGCACTGTACTGTGGGTTTCCCATGCATGTTTTAGCTGAAGGAAGAATCCCTTAAACCTGGAGAGTTGGGACCCATGGAATGGGTACCATGCAGTATGACTTCAAAGGGTCTGCGTTTGCTCACCGAACCTCACCAATGCTATCAGCCCGAAGTGTCCAGCCTTATGTCTCACCCAGCTCTGGGTGTAGATGTGGGAAATCCAGGTTGCATCACAAGCCCTGAATGAATTATTTAAGAATTGCTCTCTATTTCACTGTCATTGTGTTTTGTTTTTGAAATTTATTTTGATAATGGGATTTATCGGATTTTCACTGCTGCGTTTAGGCCGCTGTACACATGCTTGATTTCCTTATGGAGACATATAAATCCATGGGTTTTAAGATTCTTACTTGTCAGGTATCTTGCCAGGCGTTGAATATGGGGTGTTGAGTCCATTTCGTTGAGCAAGGAGTAGGGCTTGTCTATTATATATTTGGCTTATGGAAAGGTATCTGTGCTAATTTCAATCTCTGGTTTTGTGCAGCACCCCAACTCACCTTTCCCCATAAGCAATCATAAGTTGGTTTTCTAAATTTGAGACCCTGTTCTGTTTTGTAATTCAGTTCATGTGTATCCAACTTTACATTCCGTGTATTAGTGATATCTTATGATGTTTCTTTTTCTGTGTGACTTATTTCTCGTAGAATCATCGTACCTGAATCCACTCATTATGCCGCTATGGGCCTGAAGACTTAGATTTCATTGCTGTGTGGTATTCCATTGTACATACGTAGCACAACTTCTTTATCCATTTTTTGCTTTCTCGGATATTTAACTTGTACCGTAGACAAGGTTCTTGTAAACAGAGCCGTCCCAAACATTGGGGTGGCTGTGTGTTTTGGATTTTAATTTCACTAAGCTATAGGACAATAAGTTGAAGTGCCATAGGCTGTGTTGCTTTGTTTCCTATGTGTTTCAGGAAACACCATACACTTCTCCAGAGTGGCTGTTGGCAATTTACATCCCGCCCATCTGCATAACAAAGCTCCCTGTTCTCCATGACCTGTCCTGCCTTTCTGGATTTTACACTTTTTTCAGATGGCTCTTTTGACCGGGGGGCAGAGAGACTTCATTGTAGTGCAGATTTCCATTACATGCCGGTTTGGTTGGCCAAAAAGGGCGTATGCGTTTTTTCCTGAATATATTCAGGAAAAAACGCATACGCCCTTTTTGGCCAAGTGCATCATTGTCGACATTCTGCCTCTTTTCCTATGCTTTAAGTGCAATTCCAGTCTACCCCCTAAAATCGTTTTCCTGAAATTCTGCCCCGCTTTCAAGTCCTCTTCGAAGACTTACTTCAATCCATTTATGGACGATAGCTGTCATTCATAACTCTGCAGGTTTGTGAATTACAGTGCCCCTGAGCTCCTTTCTTCAACACGCTTTCTTGTGAGCTGGCCGCAAAACCGCAGGATTGCTTCAGGCCCTAATCTGTTTCTGGCAGGGCACGCTGAGCCTTTGGTTAATTCCTCTTCCTGGTGGGAAATGAGCGTTAAATTTCCATGTTCAGACACCTTCACATGAGTCGTCATGGTGCCCCTTTGCCCCGGTTATCTCTATGGAGGTTGGAGTTGGAAGGCCTCCTCCCTCAAGATCAGTGTGCCCACGGAGCCAACCCTGCAACTTCAGGGCATGGTTGGGGGTTAGGATCACCACGAGGGTTCCTTTTTCCTTAGGAGGGAGGTGGCCTTTTGGGCTGCTGATTTCCAGGTTATCAGATACTGCCAGTATCTTGGCCAGATGTGGCGGTGGGCCAAGCCCCTTGGTGACCGTAGTTTATCCTACCTGGATCGCATTCTTGCATTGTTCCATTTCAAGTGGTCCCAGGTTTTGCACTAATACTCCAATGGCGATTCACCGTTCACCAGGAATGTAAAGGTCAAAGGGTTTAGCTAAATTAGGGAGTTCCAGGGCAAGGGTCTGAATTGACTGCTCTTTCCATTCTTGAAAGGCCACTTCTGCATTCTATTCAAAAGGATCATCACCTTTTCCTTTCAGTGTTTCATATAGAGGCCGAGCTAGTAGACTGTAGTTAGGGATCCAGAAGCAGCAAACCCTGGCCTCCCCAGGAACCCCTAAGCTGTCTTCTAGTTTCAGAAATGGGTAAGGCTGTAAATTGTTTCTTCCCTTTCCTGGGATGGGCTTCTCCGACCTTCTGTGAGAATGAAGCCCAGGCAGGTCACCGTAGTCTGTGATATTTGAGCTTTTTCTTGGACAACTTGTATCCTTTATTGGCTTCGTAGTTCAGAGGTCTCCTTAGTAGGGCTGGCGATCAGAATGTCGTCTGCATATTGAAGGAGTGTTTCCTTTTCCAGAGGTAGAACTTTTAGGTCTTTAGCTGAGCTTTCCCCAAAGATGGTGTGGGAATTTTTGAACCCTTGGGGCAACACGGCCCGGAAGTATTGTTTTAGCTGTATGTTGAGTCCTGCCACTCACAAGCCAAAATTTCTTGTGACTCTGGGACTAATAGAATACAAAAGAAGGCATCATTGAAGACTAATACAGAATACCATGTCCTGGTGGTTGGTAGAATGACCAGCAGGGTGTAGGATTTAGGAACTACTGGAGGTATATCCTCGGTGGCTTCACTGACTGTCCTGACATCCTTTACCAGGACTCCAGCAGCCCATGGGGCTCTCGAGGTCAGGCCAATCCCAGGATATGGAGCTCACCTGGGCAGGTACCCCACCCCAGCCCACGGGGCTCTCGTGTTCAGGACCCTCCCAGGATATGGGGTTCCCTGGGCAGGTCCCCCTGCAGCCCATGGGGCTCTCGTGGTCAGGCCCCTCCCAGGATACAGAGCTACCCTTGCAGGTACCATGGCAGGGCTGGGAACACAGGAACCGTGCATATCGCCCTCATTGCAGAGCACTCCCAGCTCACCTGTCACTCAGATCTGACACAGAGCACCTCAGAGCAGGACTTGAACTAACAAACAGCAGCTCCGACAGGTCTGTGACCCTGGGCATCACTCTGTGTGGCCTCCCTCCACCTGGTCTTCCAGAGATTTCCACTGCACCCGGGGCACCAGGCCTCTGTCTCCACCCACCAGCCACCCCTCCTCTCCCTGACTCCTGGGTTCCTCTCATTAGGAGAGGGTTTTCTTGAAGTTGTCTCCCACTCATGGGCCAGATAATATAATTAGAAAACAAGCCAGAGCTGCAGCCCCTTGTCTATCCTGACTCTCAGGAGCCCACACCTGTTCCTTGGACCTGGCCGATTCAGCAAGTTCCAGTTTCTGCAACTGTGAGCCCCTGAGGGGTGATTATTGGCTGGCCTGGGAAGCCTGACCGTGCCGGCCAGCCCTCCCCAGGTGTGCCTGGGTTCAGATCAATATAAACACCGCTCCAGGCAGCAAGAGCCCCTGCAGCTGTGCCTGACGCCATTTTCTCTGCCCTGTCAGCAGTCTTGGGGCTGGACTGGTGGGAGGGAGTGAGAGGCCACGGCTTTGTGGGTGGCCCAGTGTGAGTGGGGCTCTGCTGGACTTTCTGCAGCAGTTGCCAAGATGCCACCTGCTAAAGAAGAGGATGTGTCACCCATACCTGCCGCTGGAATTTCTCCCTGGGCAGAGGTGAGTGAGGAAGAAAGCAGTGGGGGCCGGGACAGCAGGGGTATCTCAGGCAGGGAAATGGAAAGCTTCCAGAAGAGCACCCAGGACCAGGACCATCCTGGCTGGCCTGCAGGCACCAAGTCGGCTGGCATGCTGTCGCTCATGTGGCTCCATGGCCCTTCCTCTAGGCTTTCAAGTCCTTGTACATATTCAGGTGTTTTACCTGGGAAGGGTGGGAACATTTCAGCAGCAGCTGGCCTGGGGCTCAGCCCACGTTTACTCACAGATGCCTTGGCACTGTCCCCCAGCTTTGCAATGAGGACGCTTGTTGCGTGGGGCCTGCTGGCTGAATGGGAGATGATTCCCCACCACCGACCAACTTCAGAATTGTTTACAACTGGAGCAAGTGCCCTGATACGGTTTTCCTCTGTGTAGCTGGTGGGTTCTGTTTTTTTTTCTTTTTTGGTTCAAGGTAGATTTTATTCCTCTTTTTTGTATTTACAGATATAAGCATGGAAATAATTTATTCATATAAATACATGTATGTGAAGGGAAGAATATTTTTTCTGTTTTACTTTTTGTAATTTGAATTTTATTTTATTTTTTTATACAGCAGGTTCTTTTTGGTTATCTATTTTATACATATAAATGTATACATGCCAATCCCAATCTCTCAACTCCTCCCACCACCACCCCCCAACAGCTTTCCCCCCTTGGTGTCCATACGTTTGTTGTCTACATCTGTTGCTCTATTTCTGCCTTGCAAAACGGTTCATCTGTACAATTTGTCTAGGTTCCACATATAGCCATTAATAGACAAGATTTCTTTTTCTCTTTCTGACTTACTTCACTCTGTATGACAGTCTCTAGATCCATCAACGTCTCTACAAATGACCCAATTTCATTCCTTTTTATGGCTTAGTAATATTCCATTTTATATATGTACCACGTCTTTATGCATTCGTCTGTCTGTGGGCATTTAGGTTGCTTCCATTACCTGGATATTGTAAATAGTGATGCAATGAACATTGCGGTGAATGTCTCTTTTTGATTTATGGTTTTGTCTGGGTATATGCCCAGTAGTGGGACTGCTGTATCATATGGTAATTCTATTCTTAGTTTTATAAGAAACTCCATAACTTTCTCCACAGTGACTGTATCAATTTCATTCCCAACAATAGCGGAAGAGGGTTCCTTATCTCCACACCCTTTCCAGCATTTGTTGTTTGTAGATTTTCTGATGATGCCCATTCTAACAGGTGTGAGGTGATACACCATGGATGAGTCTATTTCGTTGAGCAAAGAGTAGGTCTTGTCTATTACATATTTGGCTTATGGAACGGTATGTGTGCTAATTTCAATCTCTGGTTTTATACAGCACCGCAACTCAACTTTCCCCTTAAGCAAGCATAAGTTTTTATCTAAATGTGAGACTCTGTTCGGTTTTGGAATTCAGTTTATGTGTAGCCAAGTTTACACTCTCTCTATTAGTGATATCTTATGATAATTACCTTTCTCTGTGTGACATATTTCTCTTAGAATCATCATACTTAAATCCACTCAATTTGCTGCTACAGGCCTGATGACATTGATTTCGTTGCTGAGTGATATTCCATTGTACGTAAGTAGCACAACTCCTTTATCCATATTTTTCTTTCTGGGATATTTAATTTGTACTGGACTCAAGGTTCTTGTAAACACAGCAGCCCTAAATTTGGTGTTGGCTGTGTCTTGTTGATTTTAATTTTCCTAAGCTATAGGGCCAAAAGTGGAAGTGCCCTAGGGTCTGTAGCTTTGTTTTTCAGATGTTTCAGGATACACCATAAACATCTCCAGAGTGTCTGTTGGCAATTTACATCCCGCCCATCAGCATAACAAGGCTCCCTGTTCTCCATGGCCTGTCCTGTGTTTCTGGTTTTTACACATTTTTCAGATGGCCCTTTTGACGAATGGGAAATGAGACTTCATTGTAGTGCGGATTTCCATTGCTCGAGTGCTTGGTTGGCCAAAAAGGGCATATGTGTTTTTTCCTGAATATATTCAGGAAAAAATGTTTACGCACTTTTGTCCAAGTGCATCACTGTCAAAGATCTGCCGCTTTTCACATGCTTTAAACGCAATTCCAATCTACCTCCTGAAATATGATTCCTGCAATTCTGCCTCGTTTTGAAGTCCTCTTTGCAGACTTACTTCAGTATATTTTTGCCAATAGCTGTCATTTATAACTCTGCAGGTTTGTGAATTACAGTGCCTGTGATTTCCTTTCTTAACTCGTTGCCTTGAAAGCTGGCCACAGAACCGCAGGTTTGCTTTAGGCCATAATCAGGGTCTGGCACGGCACTCTGAGCCTTTGGTTAATTCCTCTTCCTGGTGGGAAATTAGAGTTAAATGTGCCCCTCCGGACACCTGCCTCACTCCCAGCCCCTTGGTGATGTGTGTCCTGTGGTTTGAGGCCACATGTGCTGGGTTCCTCACCTTTGGCTGATGTGGCCCCACTGGTGTGAGGACACTCCTGCCTGGTTCCCATCCCCTTGGTGATGTGGGCCATCCGGTGAGAGTCTGATCCTGGTTGGGTTCCTCACACTTCTGTGAGGTGGGCCCTCTTCTCTGACGTCACTCCTGCCTGGCTGGCACACCCCGCCTTGGCGAAGTCGGCCCTCTGGTGGGATTTGGTGCCTGCTGGGTGTCTCCTGCCCTCGGTAATGAGGGCCCTCTGGCGTCAGGCCCTAATTCCTGGGCTCCCAATATTTTCTGATATGCGCCCTGTGGTTCGAGTACACTCCTGCCAGGTTCCCAACCCCATGGGAATGTGGGCCTTCTGCTCTGAGGTCCCAACCGTGGGTTGCTCAGTTTCATGATGAGGGCCCTCTGCTGTGAGTTCTCTCCGGCCTGGATCCCATAGCCTCGCTGCTCCTGGCCACCTGCTGGGAGGTTCCAACTGCGGGATTCCTCACCTTTTTTCTTCTATGGACCCTCTGTTTTGAGACTCCTCCTGCCTGCCTCACTCCCAGTCCCTTGGTGATGTGTGTCCTCTGGTGTGAGGCCACGTGTGCTGGGTCCCTCGCCTTTGGATGATGTGGCCACACTGGTGTGAGGACACTCCTGCCTGCTTCCTATCCCCTTGATGATGTGGGCCCTCTGGTGAGAGTCTGATCCTGGCTGGGTTCCTCACCCTTCTGTGAGGTGGGCCCTCTGCTGTGAGGTCACTCCTGCCTGGCTGGCACACCCCACCTGGGCAACATCGGCCCTCTTGTGGCACTTGGAGCCTGCTGGGAGCCTCCTCCCCTCGGTGATGGGGGCCCTCTAGCGTCAGGCCCTAACTGCTGGGTACCCACATTTTCTGATACGTGCTAAGTGGTGCGAGGACACTCCTGCGAGGTTCCCATCCCCATGGGCATGTGGGCCTTCTGCTCTAAGGTCCCAACACCTGTGTTGTTCACCCTTTCATGATGTTGGCTCTCTGGTGTTAGTTCACTGCAGCCTGGATCACATAGACTCTGTGCTCTGAGCCGACTGCTGGGAGGTTCCTACTGCTGGATTCCTTACCTTTTTTATTCTTTGGGTCCTGTGTTTTTATGCTCCTACTTCCTGACTCACTCCCAGCCCCTTTGTGATGTAGGTCCTCTGGTTTAAGGCCACATGTACCGGTTTCCTCACCTTTATTGATGTGGCCCCACTGGTGTGAGGACACTCCTGCCTGGTTCCCATCCCCTTGGTGATTGGGGCCCTCTTGTGAGAGTCTGATCCTGTCTGGATTCCTCACACTTCTGGGAGGTGGGCCCTCTGCTGTGAGGTCACTCCTGCCTGGCTGGCACACGTCACGTTGGCGATGTGGGCCCTCAGTTGGGAGTTGGTGCCTGCTGGGAGTCTCCTCCCCTCGGTAATGAGGGCCCTCTGGCGTCAGGCCCTAACTCATGGGCTCCCAAAATTTTCTGATGTGCGCCCTGTCGTGTGAGTACACTCCAGCCAGGGTCCCTTCCCTAGGGGATGTGGGCTTTCTGCTCTGTGGTCCCAACGGCTGGGTTGTTCACAGTGTCAGAATGTGGGCCCTCTGTTTTGAGTTCAGTCAGGCCTGGATCCCATAGCCTCGCTGCTCCTGGCCGCCTGCTGGGAGGTTCCAACTGCGGGATTCCTCACCTTTTTTACGCAATGGGCCCTCTGTTTTGAGGCTCCTCCTGCCTGCCTCACTCCCAGCCCCTTGGTGATGTGTGTCCTGTAGTTTGAGGCCACGTGTGCTAGGTCCGTCACATTTCGGTGATGTGGCCCCACTGGTGTGAGGACACTCCTGCCTGGTTTCCATTCCCTTGGTGATGTGGGCCCTCTGGTGAGAGTCTGATCCTCTTTGGGTTCCTCACACTTTTGTGTGGTTGGCCCTCTGCTCTGAGGTCACTCCTGCCTGGCTGGCACACCCCGCATTGGCAACGTCGGCCCTCTGGTAGCAGTTGGAGCTTGCTGGGAGCCTCCTCTCCTCAGTGATGAGGGCCCTCTGGCGTCCGGCCCTAACTGCTGGGCTCCCCACATTTTCTGTTGTGTGCCCACTGGTGCGATGACACTCCTGCTTGGTTCCCTTCCCCATGGGGATGTGGGCCTTGTGCTCTGAGGTCACAACGGCTGGGTTGCTTACAGTATCACGATGAGGGCCCTCTGTTGTGAGTTCATCACTGCCTGGATCCCATAGCCTCGGTGCTCTGGGCCGCCTGCTGGGATGTTCCAACTGCTGGATTCCTCACCTTTTTATACAATGGGCCATGTGTTTTGAGGTTAATCCTGCCTGCCTCGCTCTGAGACCCATGGTGATGTGGGTCTTCTGGTTTGAGGCCACATGTGCTGGGTACCTCAACTTTCGATGATGTGGCCCCACGGGTGTGAGGACACTCGTGCCTGATTCCCAGCCCCTTGCTTATGTGGGCACTCTGGTGAGAGTCTGATCATGACTGGGTTCCTTACCCTTCTGTGAGGTGGGCGCTCTGATGTGAGGTCACTCCTGCCTGGATGGCTCACGTCGCCTTGGCGACGTAGGCTCTCTGTTGGCCACTGAAGCATGCTGGGAGCCTCCTACCCTCTTTAATGAGGGCCCTGGAAGAAACGCATATGCCCTTTTTGACCAAGTGCATCATTGTCGAAGTTCTGCCTCTTCTCCTATACTTTCAGAGGACTTCCCATCTACCTCCTGAAATCGTATTCCTGGAATTCTGTCCCGCGTTCAAGTCCTCTTTGCAGCCTTACTTCAATATATTTTTGGACGATAGCTGTCATTTATAACTCTGCAGGTTTGTGAATTACAGTGCCCCTGAGCTCCATTCTTCAACTCGCTTTCTTGTGAGCTGGCCGCAAAACCGCAGGATTGCTTCAGGCCCTAATCTGGTTCCGGCACGGCATGTTGAGCCTTTGGCTAATTCCTCTTCCTGATGGGAAATGAGCGTTAAATTTGCTCGTGCAGACACCTACAGCTAATCTCTCATTGGTTCTCCCTATTCCTGTTCATCTTGCTCAGAAATTCCAAACTGTGCCAAACAGGAGGTTAAAGGCACTGACTCTCCAATTGGGGAAAGAGTTAGTAAAGCGTCTGGAATGGTAAAACCGAGTATGAGGGGAAGAAAACTGAGATGCATTTAAAAAGGTTTCCCGGTCACACGGTGGACCATATTCTGGGTTTCCCATGCGTGTTTTACCTGAAGGAAGAATCCCTTAAACCTGGAGAGGTGGGACCCATGCAATGGGTACCATGCAGTATGACTTCAAATGGCCTGCATTTTCTCACCGAACCTCACCAATGCTATCAGCCCAAAGTGTCGAACCTTATGTCTCACTCAGCTCTAGGTGTAGATGTGGTAAATCCAGGTTGCATCACAAGCCCTGAATGAATTATTTAAGAATTGCTCTCTATTTCACTGTCATTGTGTTTGTTTTTGTAGTTTATTTTGATAATGGGATTTATCGGATTTTCTCTGCTGCCTTCATGCAGCTGTACACACACTTGATTCTCTTACGGAGACATATAAATCCATGGGTTTGAAGATTCTTACTAGTCATGTGTAATCCTAGGAGTTGAATATGGTGTGTTTAGTCCATTTCGTTGAGCAAGGTGTAAGTCTTGACTATTACATATTTGGCTTATGGAAAGGTATGTGTGCTAATTTCTATCTCTGGTTTTATGCAGCACCCCACCTCACCTTTCCCCATAAGCAAGCATAAGTTGGTGTTTTAATTTGAGACCCTGTTCTGTTTTGTAATTCAGTTCATGTGTAGCCAAGTTTACATTCCGTGTATTAGTGATATCTTATGATGTTTCATTTTCTGTGTGACTTATTTCACTTAGAATCATCGTACCTGGATCCACTCAATATGCCGCGACGGGCCTGATGACATAGATTTCATTGGTGAGTGATATTCCATTGTACGTGCGTACCACAACTTCTTTAACCATTTTTCACATTCTGGGATATTTAACTTGTACCGTAGACGACGTTCTTGTAAACAGAGCTGTCCCAAACTTTGGGGTGGCTGTGTGTTTTTGATTTTAATTTCCCTAAGCTATAGGACCATAAGTGGAAGTGACATAGGCTCTGTTGCTTTGTTTCCTACGTGTTTCAGGAAACCCCATACACTTCTCCAGAGTGGCTGTTTCCAATTTACATCCCCCGCATCAGCATAACAAGTCTCCCTGTTCTCCATGACCTGTCCTGCCTTTCTGGATTTTACACTTTTTCAGATGCCCCTTTTGACCGGGGGGCAGTGAGACTTCATTGTAGTGCACATTTCATTTACCTGCTTGCTTGCTTGGCCAAAAATGGCGTATGCGTTTTTTCGTGAATATATTCAGGAAAAAACGCATACGCCCTTTTTGGCCAGTGCATCATTGTCGACATTCTGCCTCTATTCCTATGCTTTAAGTGCAATTCCAGTCTACCCCCTGAAATCGTTTTCCTGAAATTCTGCCCCGCTTTCAAGTCCTCTTCGAAGACTTACTTCAATACATTTTTGGACGATAGCTGTCATTCATAACTCTGCAGGTTTGTGAATTACAGTGCCCCTGAGCTCGTTTCCTCAACTCGCTTTCTTGTGAGCTGGCCGCAAAACCGCAGGATTGCTGCAGGCCCTAATCTGTTTCCGTCAGGGCACACTGAGCCTTTGGTGAATTCCTCTTCCTGGTGGGAAATGAGCGTTCCATTTGCCCGTGCAGACACCTACAGCTAGTCTCTCATTGTTTCTCCCTATTCCTGTTAATCTTGCGTAGAAATTCCAAACTGTGCCAAACAGGAGGTTAAAGGCAGTGACTCTCCAAGTGGGGAGAATGTTAGTAAAGTGTCTGGAATGGTGAACCCGAGTACCAGGGTTCGAAAACTGAGATATATTTGAAAACGTTTCCCAATCACACGCTGGACAATACTCTGGGTTTCCCATGCATGTCTTAGCTGAAGGAAGAATCCCTTAAACCTGGAGAGCTGGGAACCATGGAATGGGTATCATGCAGTATGACTACAAAGGGTCTGCGTTTGCTCACCGAACCTCACAAATGCTATCAGCCCGAAGTGTCCAGCCGTATATCTCACCAAGCTATGGGTGTAGATGTGGTAAATCCAGGTTGCATCACAAGCCCTGAATGAATTATTTAAGAATTGCTCTCTATTTCACTGTCAATGTGTTTTGGTTTTGAATTTTATTTTGATAATGGGATTTATCGGATTTTCACTGCTGCGTTTAGGCTGCTGTACACACGCTTGATTTCCTTATGGAGACATATAAATCCATGGGTTTTAAGATTCTTACTTGTCAGGTATATTCCCAGGCTTTGAGTCCATTTCGTTGAGCAAGGAGTAGGTCTTGACTATTATATATTTGGCTTATGGAACGGTATCTGTGCTAATTTCAATCTCTGGTTTTATGCAGCACCCCAACTCACCTTTCCCCATAAGCAAGCATAAGTTGGTTTTCTAAATTTGAGACCCTGTTCTGTTTTGTAATTCAGTTCATGTGTAGCCAAGATTACATTCCGTGTATTAGTGATATCTTATGATGTTTCTTTTTCTGTGTGACTTATTTCTCGTAGAATCATCGTACCTGAATCCACTCATTATGCCGCTACGGGCCTGATGAAGTAGATTTCATTGCTGAGTGATATTTCATTGTACGTGCGTACCACAACTTCTTTATCCATTTTTTGCTTTCTGGGATATTTTACTTGTACCGTAGACGAGGTTCTTGTAAACAGAGCCGTCCCAAACTCTGGGGTGGCTGTGTGTTTTTGATTTTAATTTCCCTAAGCTATAGGACCATAAGTGGAAGTGACATAGGCTGTGTTGCTTTGTTTCCTACGTGTTTCAGGAAACACCATACACTTCTCCAGAGTGGTTGTTGGCAATTTACATCCCGCCCATCAGCATGACAAGGCTCCCTGTTCTCCATGACCTGTCCTGCCTTTCTGGATTTTACACTTTTTTCAGATGGCCCTTTTGACCGGGGGGGCAGTGAGACTTCATTGTAGTGCAGATTTCCTTTACACGCTTGCTTGGTTGGCCAAAAAGGGCGTATGCGTTTTTTCCTGAATATATTCAGGAAAAAACGCATACGCCCTTTTTGGCCCAGTGCATCATTGTCGACATCCTGCCTCTTTTCCTATGCTTTAAGTGCAATTCCAGTCTACCCCCTGAAATCGTTTTCCTGAAATTCTGCCCCGCTTTCAAGTCCTCTCCGAAGACTTACTTCTATACATTTTTGGACAATAGGTGTCATTCATAACTCTGCAGGTTTGTGAATTACAGTGCCCCTTAGCTCCTTTCTTCAACTCCTTTTCTTGTGAGCTGGCCGCAAAACCGCAGGATTGCTTCAGGCGCTAATATGTTTCCGGCCGGGCACGCTGAGCCTTTGGTTAATTCCTCTTCCTGGTGGGAAATGATCGTTCCATTTGCCCGTGCAGACACCAACAGCTAGTCTCTCATTGGTTCTCCCTGTGCCTGTTCATCTTGCGCAGAAATTGCAAACTGTGCCAAACAGGAGGTTAAAGGCACTGACTCTCCAAGTGGGGAGAGTGTTAGTAAAGC
Source organism: Delphinapterus leucas (assembly GCF_059928025.1). Classification (NCBI taxonomy): domain Eukaryota; kingdom Metazoa; phylum Chordata; class Mammalia; order Artiodactyla; family Monodontidae; genus Delphinapterus; species Delphinapterus leucas. The sequence goes on from NW_028322245.1 coordinate 5,213,809, forward strand.
GTCTGGAATGGTGAACCCGAGTACCAGGGGACGAAAACTGAGATGCATTTGAAAACGTTTCCCGGTCACACAGTGCACTGTACTGTGGGTTTCCCATGCATGTTTTAGCTGAAGGAAGAATCCCTTAAACCTGGAGAGTTGGGACCCATGGAATTGGTACCATGCAGTATGACTTCAAAGGGTCTGCGTTTGCTCACCGAACCTCACCAATGCTATCAGCCCGAAGTGCCCAGCCTTATGTCTCACCCAGCTCTGGGTGTAGATGTGGTAAATCCAGGTTGCATCACAAGCCCTGAATGAATTATTTAAGAATTGCTCTCTATTTCACTGTCATTGTGTTTGGTTTTTGAAATTTATTTTGATAATGGGATTTATCGGATTTTCACTGCTGCGTTTAGGCCGCTGTACACACGCTTGATTTCCTTATGGAGACATATAAATCCATGGGTTTTAAGATTCTTACTTGTCAGGTATCTTGCCAGGCGTTGAATATGGGGTGTTGAGTCCATTTCGTTGAGCAAGGAGTAGGTCTTGTCTATTATATATTTGGCTTATGGAACGGTATCTGTGCTAATTTCAATCTCTGGTTTTATGCAGCACCCCAACTCACCTTTCCCCATAAGCAAGCATAAGTTGGTTTTCTAAATTTGAGACCCTGTTCTGTTTTGTAATTCAGTTTATGTGTAGCTAAGTTTACATTCCGTGTATTACTGATATATTATGATGTTTCTTTTTCTGTGTGACTTATTTCTCGTAGAATCATCGTACCTGAATCTACTCATTATGCCACTATGGGCCTGAAGACGTAGATTTCATTGCTGAGTGATATTCCATTGTACGTGCGTACCACAACTTCTTTATCCATTTTTTCCTTTCTCGGATATTTAACTTGTACCGTAGACAAGGTTCTTGTAAACAGAGCCATCCCAAACTTTGGGGTGGCTGTGTGTTTTTGATTTTAATTTCCCTAAGCTATAGGACCATAAGTGGAAGTGACATAGGCTGTGTTGCTTTGTTTCCTACGTGTTTCAGGATACACCATACATTTCTCCAGAGTGGCTGTTGGCAATTTACATCCCGCCCATCAGCATAACAAGGCTCCCTGTTCTCCATGACCTGTCCTGTCTTTCTGGATTTTAGTCTTTATTCAGATGGCCCTTTTGACCGGGGGGCAGTGAGACTTCATTGTAGTGCAGATTTCCTTTACACGCTTGCTTGGTTGGCCAAAAAGGGCGTATGCGTTTTTTCCTGAATATATTCAGGAAAAAACGCATACGCCCTTTTTGGCCAAGTGCATCATTGTCGACATTTTGCCTCTTTTCCTATGCTTTAAGTGCAATTCCAGTCTACCCCCTGAAATCGTTTTCCTGAAATTCTGCCCCGCTTTCAAGTCCTCTTTGAAGACTTACTTCAGTACATTTTTGGACGATAGCTGTCATTCATAACTCTGCAGGTTTGTGAATTACAGTGCCCCTGAAGCCCTTTCTTCAACTCGTTTTCTTGTGAGCTGGCCGCAAAACCGCAGGATTGCTTCAGGCCCTAATCTGTTTCCGGCATGGCACGCTGAGCCTTTGGTTAATTCCTCTTCCTGGTGGGAAATGAGCGTTCCATTTGCCCGTGCAGACACCTACAGCTAGTCTCTCATTGGTCCTCCCTATTCCTGTTCAACTTGCGCAGAAATTGCAAACTGTGCCAAAGAGGAGGTTAAAGGCACTGACTCTCAAAGTGGGGAGAGTGTTATTAAAGTGTCTGGAATGGTGAACCCGAGTACCAGGGGATGAAAACTGAGATGCATTGGGAAACGTTTCCCAATCACACGGTGGACCATACTCTGGGTTTCCCATGCATGTTTTAGCTGAAGGAAGAATCCCTTAAACCTGGAGATTTGGGACCCATGGAATGGGTATCATGCAGTATGACTTCAAAGGGTCTGCGTTTGCTCACCGAACCTCACCAATGCTATCAGCCCGAAGTGCCCAGCCTTATGTCTCACACAGCTCTGCGTGTAGATGTGGTAAATCCATGTTGCATCACAAGCCCTGAATGAATTATTTAAGAATTATTCTCTATTTCACTGTCATTGTGTTTTGTTTTTGAAATTTATTTTGATAATGGGATTTATCAGATTTTCACTGCTGCGTTTAGACCGCTGTACACACGCTTGATTTCCTTATGGAGACATATAAATCCATGGGTTTTAAGATTCTTACTTGTCAGGTGTCGTCCCATGCGTTGAATATGGGGTGTTGAGTCCATTTCGTTGAGCAAGGAGTAGGTCTTTTCTATTATATATTTGTCTTATGGAACGGTATCTGTGCTAATTTAAATCTCTGGTTTTATGCAGCACCCCAACTCACCTTTCCCCATAAGCAAGCATAAGTTGGTTTTCTAAATTTGAGACCCTGTTCTGTTTTGTAATTCAGTTCATGTGTAGCCAAGTTTACATTCCGTGTATTAGTGATATCTTATGATGTTTCATATTCTGTGTGACTTATTTCTCATAAAATCATCGTACCTGAATCCACTCATTATGCCACTACAGGCCTGATGACGTAGATTTCATTGCTGTGTGATATTCCATTGTACGTATGTAGCACAACTTCTTTATCCATTTTTTGCTTTCTCGGATATTTAACTTGTACCTTAGACAAGGTTCTTGTAAACAGAGCCGTCCCAAACTTTGGGGTGGCTGTGTGTTTTTGATTTTCATTTCCGTAAACTATAGGACTACAAGTGGAAGTGCCATAGGCTGTGTTGCTTTGTTTCCTACGTGTTTCAGGAAACACCATACACTTCTCCAGAGTGGCTGTTGCAAATTTACATCCTGCCCATCAGCATAACAAGGCTCCCTGTTCTCCATGACCTGTCCTGCCTTTCTGGATTTTACACGTTTTTCAGATGGCCCTTTTGACCGGGGGGCAGTGAGACTACATTGTGGTGCAGATTTCTTTTACACGCTGGCCTGGTTGTCCAAAAAGTGCGTATGCGTTTTTTCCTGAATATATTCAGGAAAAAACGCATACGCCCTTTTTGGCCAAGTGCATCATTGTCGACATTCTGCCTCTTTTCCTATGCTTTAAGTGCAATTCCAGCCTACCCCCTGAAATCGTTTTCCTGAAATTCTGCCCCGCTTTCAAGTCCTCTTCGAAGACTTACTTCAGTACATTTTTGGACGATAGCTGTCATTCATAACTCTGCAGGTTTGTGAATTACAGTGCCCCTGAGCTCCTTTCCTCAACACGCTTTCTTGTGAGCTGGCCGCAAAACCGCAGGATTGCTTCAGGCCCTAATCTGTTTCTGGCAGGGCATGCTGAGCCTTTGGTTAATTCCTCTTCCTGGTGGGAAATGAGCATTCCATTTGCCCGTGCAGACACCTACAGCTAGTCTCTCATTGGTTCTCCCTATTCCTGTTCATCTTGGGCAGAAATTGCAAACTGTGCCAAACAGAAGGTTAAAGTCCCTGACTCTCCAAGTGGGGAGAGTGTTAGTAAAGCTTCTGGAATGTTGAACCCGAGTACCAGGGTTCGAAAACTGAGATGCATTTGAAAACGTTTCCCAATCACACGGTGGACCATACTCTGGGTTTCCCATGCATGTTTTCGCTGAAGGAAGAATCCCTTAAACGTGGAGAGTTGGGACCCATGGAATGGGTACCATGCAGTATGACTTCAAAGGGTCTGCGTTTGCTCACCGAACCTCACCAATGCTATCAGCCCGAAATGTCCAGCCTTATGTCTCACCCAGCTCTGGGTGTAGATATGGTAAATCCAGGTTGCATCACAAGCCCTGAATGAATTATTTAAGAATTGCTCTCTATTTCACTGTCATTGTGTTTTGTTTTTGAAATTTATTTTGATAATGGGATTTATCGGATTTTCACTGCTGCCTTTAGGCCGCTGTACACACGCTTGATTTCCTTATGGAGACATATAAATCCATGGGTTTTAAGATTCTTACTTGTCAGGTATCTTGCCAGGCGTTGAATATGGGGTGTTGAGTCCATTTCGTTGAGCAAGGAGTAGGTTTTGTCTATTATATATTTGGCTTATGGAACGGTATCTGTGCTAATTTCAATCTCTGGTTTTATGCAGCATCCCAACTGACCTTTCCCCATAAGCAAGCATAAGTTGGTTTGCTAAATTTGAGACCCTGTTCTGTTTTGTAATTCAGTTCATGGGTAGCCAAGTTTACATTCCGTGTATTAGTGATAACTTATGATGTTTCTTTTTCTGTCTGACTTATTTCTCATAGAATCATCGTACCTGAATCCACTCATTATGCCGCTACGGTCCTGATGACGTAGATTTCATTGCTTAGAGATATTCCATTGTACGTGCGTACCACAACTTCTTTATCCATTTTATGCTTTCTCGGATATTTAACTTCTACCGTAGATGAGGTTCTTGTAAACAGAGCCATCCCAAACTTTGGGGTGGCTGTGTGTTTTTGATTTTAATTTCCCTAAGCTATAGGACCATAAGTGGAAGTGCCATAGGCTGTGTTGCTTTGTTTCCTACGTGTTTCAGGAAACACCATACACTTTTCCAGAGTGGCTGTTGGCAATTTAAATCCGCCCATCAGCATAACAAGGCTCCCTGTACTCCATGACCTGTCCTGCCTTTCTGGATTTTACACTTTTTTCAGATGGCCCTTTTGACCGGGGGGCAGTGAGACTTCATTGTAGTGCAGATTTCCTTTACACGCTTGCTTGGTTGGCCAAAAAGGGCGTATGCGTTTTTTCCTGAATATATTCAGGAAAAAACGCATACGCCCTTTTTGGCCAAGTGCATCATTGTCAACATTCTGCCTCTTTTCCTATGCTTTAAGTGCAATTCCAGTCTACCCCCTGAAATCGTTTTCCTGAAATTCTGCCCCGCTTTCAAGTCCTCTTCGAAGACTTACTTCTATACATTTTTGGACGATAGCTGTCATTCATAACTCTGCAGGTTTGTGAATTACAGTGCCCCCGAGCTCCTTCCTTCAACTCGCTTTCTTGTGAGCTGGCCGCAAATCCGCAGGATTGCTTCAGGTCCTAATCTCTTTCCGGCAGGGCACGCTGAGTCTTTGGTTAATTCCTCTTCCTGGTGGGAAATGAGCGTTCCATTTGCCCGTGCAGACACCTACAGCTAGTCTCTCATTGCTTCTCCCTATTCCTGTTCATCTTGCGCAGAAATTGCAAAGTGTGCCAAACAGGAGGTTAAATGCACTGACTCTCCAAGTGGGGAGAGTGTTAGTAAAGCGTCTGGAATGGTGAACCCGAGTACCAGGGGACGAAAACTGAGATGCATTTGAAAACGTTTCCCAATCACACGGCGGACGATAGTCTGGGTTTCCCATTCATGTTTTAGCTGAAGGAAGAATCCCTTAAACCTGGAGAGTTGGGACCCATTGAATGGGTACCATGCAGTATGACTTCAAAGGGTCTGCGTTTGCTCACCGAACCTCACCAATGCTATCAGCCCGAAGTGTCCAGCCTTATGTCTCACCCAGCTCTGGGTGTAGATGTGGTAAATCCAGGTTGCATCACAAGCCCTGAATGAATTATTTAAGAATTGCTCTGTATTTCACTGTCATTGTGTTTTGTTTTTGAAATTTATTTTGATAATGGGATTTATCGGATTTTCACTGCTGCGTTTAGGCCGCTGTACACACGCTTGATTTCCTTATGGAGACATATAAATCCATGGGTTTTAAGATTCTTACTTGTCAGGTATCTTGCCAGGCGTTGAATATGGGGTGTTGAGTCCATTTCGTTGAGCAAGGAGTAGGGCTTGTCTATTATATATTTGGCTTATGGAACGGTATCTGTGCTAATTTCAATCTCTGGTTTTATGCAGCACCCCAACTCACCTTTCCCCATAAGCAAGCATAAGTTGGTTTTCTAAATTTGAGACCCTGTTCTGTTTTGTAATTCAGTTCATGTGTAGCCAACTTTACATTCCGTGTATTAGTGATATCTTATGATGTTTCTTTTTCTGTGTGACTTATTTCTCGTAGAATCATCATACCTGAATCTACTCATTATGCCGCTACGGGCCTGATGGCGTAGATTTCATTGCTGAGTGATATTCCATTGTACGTGCGTAGCACAACTTCTTTATCCATTTTTTGCTTTCTGGGATATTTTACTTGTACCGTAGACGAGGTTCTTGTAAACAGAGCCGTCCCAAACTCTGGGGTGGCTGTGTGTTTTTGAATTTAATTTCCCTAAGCTATAGGACCATAAGTGGAAGTGCCATAGGCTGTGTTGCTTTGTTTCCTACGTGATTCAGGAAACACCATACACTTTTCCAGAGTGGCTGTTGGCAATTTAAATCCGCCCATCAGCATGACAAGGCTCCCTGTTCTCCATGACCTGTCCTGCCTTTCTGGATTTTACACTTTTTACAGATGGCCCTTTTGACCGGGGGGCAGTGAGACTTCATTGTAGTGCAGATTTCCTTTACACGCTTGCTTGGTTGGCCAAAAAGGGCGTATGCGTTTTTTCCTGAATATATTCAGGAAAAAACGCATACGCCCTTTTTGGCCAAGTGCATCATTGTCAACATTCTGCCTCTTTTCCTATGCTTTAAGTGCAATTCCAGTCTACCCCCTGAAATCGTTTTCCTGAAATTCTGCCCCGCTTTCAAGTCCTCTTCGAAGACTTACTTCTATACATTTTTGGACGATAGCTGTCATTCATAACTCTGCAGGTTTGTGAATTAGAGTCCCCTGAGCTCCTTCCTTCAACTCGCTTTCTTGTGAGCTGGCCGCAAAACCGCAGGATTGCTTCAGGCCCTAATCTCTTTCCGGCAGGGCACGCTGAGCCTTTGGTTAATTCCTCTTCCTGGTGGGAAATGAGTGTTCCATTTGCCCGTGCAGACACCTACAGCTAGTCTCTCATTGCTTCTCCCTATTCCTGTTCATCTTGCGCAGAAATTGCAAAGTGTGCCAAACAGGAGGTTAAATGCACTGACTCTCCAAGTGGGGAGAGTGTTAGTAAAGCGTCTGGAATGTTGAACCCGAGTACCAGGGGACGAAAACTGAGATGCATTTGAAAACGTTTCCCAATCACACGGTGGACCATATTATGGGTTTCCCATTCATGTTTTAGCTGAAGGAAGAATCCCTTAAACCTGGAAATTTGGAACCCATGGAATGGGTACCATGCAGTATGACTTCAAAGGGTCTGCGTTTGCTCACCGAACCTCACCAATGCTATCAGCCCGAAGTGTCCAGCCTTATGTCTCACCCAGCTCTGGGTGTAGATGTGGGAAATCCAGGTTGCATCACAAGCCCTGAATGAATTATTTAAGAATTGCTCGCTATTTCACTGTCATTTTGTTTTGTTTTTGAAATTTATTTTGATAATGGGATTTATCGGATTTTCACTGCTGCGTTTAGGCCGCTGTACACACGCTTGATTTCCTTATGGAGACATATAAATCCATGGGTTTTAAGATTCTTACTTGTCAGGTATCTTGCCAGGCATTGAATATGGGGTGTTGAGTCCATTTCGTTAAGCAAGGAGTAGGTCTTGTCTATTATATATTTGGCTTATGGAACGGTATCTGTGCTAATTTAAATCTCTGGTTTTATGCAGCACCCCAACTCACCTTTCCCCATAAGCAAGCATAAGTTGGGTTTCTAAATTTGAGACCCTGTTCTGTTTTGTAATTCAGTTCATGGGTAGCCAAGTTTACATTCCGTGTATTAGTGATATCTTATGATGTTTCTTTTTTGTGTGACTTATTTCTCGTAGAATCATCATACCTGAATCCACTCATTATGCCGCTACGGGCCTGATGACGTAGATTTCATTGCTGAGTGATATTCCATTGTACGTGCGTACCACAACTTCTTTATCCATTTTTTACTTTCTGGGATATTTTACTTGTACCGTAGACGAGGTTCTTGTAAACAGAGCCGTCCCAAACTCTGGGGTGGCTGTGTGTTTTTGATTTTAATTTCCCTAAGCTATAGGACCATAAGTGGAAGTGCCATAGGCTGTGTTGCTTTGTTTCCTACGTGTTTCTGGAAACACCATACACTTCTCCAGAGTGGTTGTTGGCAATTTACATCCCGCCCATCAGCATGACAAGGCTCCCTGTTCTCCATGACCTGTCCTGCCTTTCTGGATTTTACACTTTTTTCAGATGGCCCTTTTGACCGGGGGGGCAGTGAGACTTCATTGTAGTGCAGATTTCCTTTACACGCTTGCTTGGTTGGCCAAAAAGGGCGTATGCGTTTTTTCCTGAATATATTCAGGAAAAAACGCATACGCCCTTTTTGGCCAAGTGCATCGTTGTCGACATTCTGCCTCTTTTCCTATGCTTTTAGTACAATTCCAGTCTACCCCCTGAAATCGTTTTCCTGAAATTCTGCCCCGCTTTCAAGTCCTCTTGGAAGACTTACTTCAATACACTTTTGGACGATAGCTGTCATTCATAACTCTGCAGGTTTGTGAATTACAGTGCCCCTGAGCTCATGTCTTCAACTCGCTTTCTTGTGAGCTGGCCGCAAAACCGCAGGATTGCTTCAGGCCAAAGTCTCTTTCCGGTAGGGCACGCTGAGCCTTTGTTTAATTCCTCTTCCTGGTGGGAAATGAGCGTTCCATTTGCCCGTGCAGACACCTACAGCTAGTCTCTCATTGCTTCTCCCTATTCCTGTACATCTTGCGCAGAAATTGCAAACTGTGCCAAACAGGAGATTAATGGCACTGACTCTCCAAGTGGGGAGAGTGTTAGTAAAGCGTTCAAATGTTGAACCCGAGTACCAGGGGACGAAAACTGAGATGCATTTGAAAACGTTTCCCAATCACATGGTGGACCATACTCTGGGTTTCCCATGCATGTTTTAGCTGAAGGAAGAATCCCTTAAACCTGGAGAGTTGGGACCCATGGAATGGGTAACATGCAGTGTGACTTCAAAGGGTCTGCGTTTGCTCACCGAACCTCACCAATGCTATCAGCCCGAAGTGTCCAGCCTATGTCTCATCCAGCTCTGGGTGTAGATGTGGTAAATCCAGGTTGCATCACAAGCCCTGAATGAATTATTTAAGAATTGCTCTCTATTTCACTGTCATTGTGTTTTGTTTTTGAAATTCATTTTGATAATGGGATTTATCGGATTTTCACTGCTGCTTTTAGGCCACTGTACACACGCTTGATTTCCTTATGGAGACATATAAATCCATGGGTTTTAAGATTCTTACTTGTCAGGTATCTTCCCAGGCGTTGAATATAGGGTGTTGAGTCCATTTCGTTGAGCAAGGAGTAGGTTTTGTCTATTATATATTTGGCTTATGGAACGGTATCTGTGCTAATTTCAATCTCTGGTTTTATGCAGCATCCCAACTGACCTTTCCCCATAAGCAAGCATAAGTTGGTTTGCTAAATTTGAGACCCTGTTCTGTTTTGTAATTCAGTTCATGGGTAGCCAAGTTTACATTCCGTGTATTAGTGATAACTTATGATGTTTCTTTTTCTGTCTGACTTATTTCTCATAGAATCATCGAACCTGAATCCACTCATTATGCCGCTACGGTCCTGATGACGTAGATTTCATTGCTGAGTGATATTCCATTGTACGTGCGTACCACAACTTCTTTATCCATTTTATGCTTTCTCGGATATTTAACTTCTACCGTAGATGAGGTTCTTGTAAACAGAGCCATCCCAAACTTTGGGGTGGCTGTGTGTTTTTGATTTTAATTTCCCTAAGCTATAGGACCATAAGTGGAAGTGCCATAGGCTGTGTTGCTTTGTTTCCTACGTGTTTCAGGAAACACCATACACTTTTCCAGAGTGGCTGTTGGCAATTTAAATCCGCCCATCAGCATAACAAGGCTCCCTGTTCTCCATGACCTGTCCTGCCTTTCTGGATTTTACACTTTTTTCATATTGCCCTTTTGACCGGGGGGCAGTGAGACTTCATTGTAGTGCAGATTTCCTTTACACGCTTGCTTGGTTGGCCAAAAAGGGCGTATGCGTTTTTTCCTGAATATATTCAGGAAAAAACGCATACGCCCTTTTTGGCCAAGTGCATCATTGTCAACATTCTGCCTCTTTTCCTATGCTTTAAGTGCAATTCCAGTCTACCCCCTGAAATCGTTTTCCTGAAATTCTGCCCCGCTTACAAGTCCTCTTCGAAGACTTACTTCTATACATTTTTGGACGATAGCTGTCATTCATAACTCTGCAGGTTTGTGAATTACAGTGCCCCTGAGCTCCTTTCTTCAACTCGCTTTCTTGTGAGCTGGCCGCAAAACCGCAGGATTGCTTTAGGCCCTAAACTCTTTCCGGCAGGGCACGCTGAGCCTTTGGTTAATTCCTCTTCCTGGTGGGAAATGAGCGTTCCATTTGCCCGTACAGACACCTACAACTAGTCTCTCATTGCTTCTCCCTATTCCTGTTCATCTTGCGCAGAAATTGCAAAGTGTGCCAAACAGGAGGTTAAATGCACTGACTCTCCAAGTGGGGAGAGTGTTAGTAAAGCGTCTGGAATGGTGAACCCGAGTACCAGGGGACGAAAACTGAGATGCATTTGAAAACGTTTCCCAATCACATGGCGGACGATAGTCTGGGTTTCCCATGCATGTTTTAGCTGAAGGAAGAATCCCTTAAACCTGGAGAGTTGGGACCCATGGAATGGGTACCATGCAGTATGACTTCAAAGGGTCTGCGTTTGCTCACCGAACCTCACCAATGCTATCAGCCCGAAGTGTCCAGCCTTATGTCTCACCCAGCTCTGGGTGTAGATGTGGGAAATCCAGGTTGCATCACAAGCCCTGAATGAATTATTTAAGAATTGCTCTCTATTTCACTGTCATTGTGTTTTGTTTTTGAAATTTATTTTGATAATGGGATTTATTGGATTTTCACTGCTGCGTTTAGGCCGCTGTACACACGCTTGATTTCCTTATGGAGACATATAAATCCATGGGTTTTAAGATTCTTACTTGTCAGGTATCTTGCCAGGCGTTGAATATGGGGTGTTGAGTCCATTTCGTTGAGCAAGGAGTAGGTCTTGTCTATTATATATTTGGCTTATGGAACGGTATCTGTGCTAATTTCAATCTCTGGTTTTATGCAGCACCCCAACTCACCTTTCCCCATAAGCAAGCATAAGTTTGTTTTCTAAATGTGAGACCCTGTTCTGTTTTGTAATTCAGTTTATGTGTAGCCAACTTTACATTCCGTGTATTACTGATATATTATGATGTTTCTTTTTCTGTGTGACTTATTTCTCGTAGAATCATCGTACCTGAATCCAGTCATTATGCCGCTACGGGCCTGAAGACGTAGATTTCATTGCTGAGTGATATTCCATTGTACGTGCGTACCACAACTTCTTTATCCATTTTTTCCTTTCTCGGATATTTAACTTGTACCGTAGACAAGGTTCTTGTAAACAGAGCCATCCCAAACTTTGGGGTGGCTGTGTGTTTTTGATTTTAATTTCCCTAAGCTATAGGACCATAAGTGGAAGTGACATAGGCTGTGTTGCTTTGTTTCCTACGTGTTTCAGGATACACCATACATTTCTCCAGAGTGGCTGTTGGCAATTTACATCCCGCCCATCAGCATAACAAGGCTCCCTGTTCTCCATGACCTGTCCTGTCTTTCTGGATTTTACTCTTTTTTCAGATGGCCCTTTTGACCGGGGGGCAGTGAGACATCATTGTAGTGCAGATTTCCTTTACACGCTTGCTTGGTTGGCCAAAAAGTGCGTATGCGTTTTTTCCTGAATATATTCAGGAAAAAACGCATACGCCCTTTTTGGCCAAGTGCATCATTGTCGACATTCTGCCTCTTTTCCTATGCTTTAAGTGCAATTCCAGTCTACCCCCTGAAATCGTTTTCCTGAAATTCTGCCCCGCTTTCAAGTCCTCTTCGAAGACTTACTTCAGTACATTTTTGGACGATAGCTGTCATTCATAACTCTGCAGGTTTGTGAATTACAGTGCCCCTGAGCTCCTTTCTTCAACTCGTTTTCTTGTGAGCTGGCCGCAAAACCGCAGGATTGCTTCAGGCCCTCATCTGTTTCCGGCATGGCATGCTGAGCCTTTGGTTAATTCCTCTTCCTGGTGGGAAATGAGCGTTCCATTTGCCCGTGCAGACACCAACAGCTAGTCTCTCATTGGTTCTCCCTATGCCTGTTCATCTTGCGCAGAAATTGCAAACTGTGCCAAACAGGAGGTTAAAGGCACTGACTCTCCAAGTGGGGAGAGTTTTAGTAAAGCGTCTGGAATGGTGAAACCAAGTACCAGGGGACGAAAACTGAGATGCATTTGAAAACGTTTCCCAATCACACAGCGGACGATAGTCTGGGTTTCCCATGCATGTTTTAGCTGAAGGAAGAATCCCTTAAACCTGGAGAGTTGGGACCCATGGAATGGGTACCATGCAGTATGACTTCAAAGGGTCTGCGTCTGCTCACCGAACCTCACCAATGCTATCAGCCCGAAGTGCCCAGCCTTATGTCTCACCCAGCTCTGGGTGTAGATGTGGAAAATCCAGGTTGCATCACAAGCCCTGAATGAATTATTTAAGAATTGCTCTCTATTTCACTGTCATTGTGTTTTGTTTTTGAAATTCATTTTGATAATGGGATTTATCAGATTTTCACTGCTGCTTTTAGGCCACTGTACACACGCTTGATTTCCTTATGGAGACATATAAATCCATGGGTTTTAAGATTCTTACTTGTCAGGTATCTTCCCAGGCGTTGAATATAGGGTGTTGAGTCCATTTCGTTGAGCAAGGAGTAGGTTTTGTCTATTATATATTTGGCTTATGGAACGGTATCTGTGCTAATTTCAATCTCTGCTTTTATGCAGCATCCCAACTGACCTTTCCCCATAAGCAAGCATAAGTTGGTTTGCTAAATTTGAGACCCTGTTCTGTTTTGTAGTTCAGTTCATGGGTAGCCAAGTTTACATTCCGTGTATTAGTGATAACTTATGATGTTTCTTTTTCTGTCTGACTTATTTCTCATAGAATCATCGTACCTGAATCCACTCATTATGCCGCTACGGTCCTGATGACGTAGATTTCATTGCTGAGTGATATTCCATTGTACGTGCGTACCACAACTTCTTTATCCATTTTATGCTTTCTCGGATATTTAACTTCTACCGTAGATGAGGTTCTTGTAAACAGAGCCATCCCAAACTTTGGGGTGGCTGTGTGTTTTTGATTTTAATTTCCCTAAGCTATAGGACCATCAGTGGAATTGCCATAAGCTGTGTTGCTTTGTTTCCTACGTGTTTCCGGAAACACCATACAGTTTTCCAGAGTGGCTGTTGGCAATTTAAATCCGCCCATCAGCATAACAAGTCTCCCTGTTCTCCATGACCTGTCCTGCCTTTCTGGATTTTACACTTTTTTCAGATGGCCCTTTTGACCAGGGAACAGTGAGACTTCATTGTAGTGCGGATTTCCTTTACACGCTTGCTTCGTTGGCCAAAAGGGGCGTATGCTTTTTTTCCTGAACATATTCAGGAAAAAACGCATACGCCCTTTTTGGCCCAGTGCATCATTGTCGACATTCTGCCTCTTTTCCTATGCTTTAAGTGCAATTCCAGTCTACCCCCTGAAATCGTTTTCCTGAAATTCTGCCCCGCTTTCAAGTCCTCTCCGAAGACTTACTTCTATACATTTTTGGACGATAGCTGTCATTCATAACTCTGCAGGTTTGTGAATTACAGTGTCCCTGAGCTCCTTTCTTCAACTCCTTTTCTTGTGAGCTGGCCGCAAAACGCAGGATTGCTTCAGGCCCTAATATGTTTCCGGCCGGGCACGCTGAGCCTTTGGTTAATTCCTCTTCCTGGTGGGAAATGATCGTTCCATTTGCCCGTGCAGACACCAACAGCTAGTCTCTCATTGGTTCTCCCTATGCCTGTTCATCTTGCGCAGAAATTGCAAACTGTGCCAAACAGGAGGTTAAAGGCACTGACTCTCCAAGTGGGGAGAGTGTTAGTAAAGCGTCTGGAATGGTGAACCCGAGTACCAGGGGACGAAAACTGAGATGCATTTGAAAACGTTTCCCAATCACACGGCGGACGATAGTCTGGGTATCCCATGCATGTTTTAGCTGAAGGAAGAATCCCTTAAACCTGGAGAGTTGGGACCCATGGAATGGGTACCATGCAGTAGGACTTCAAAGGGTTTGCGTTTGCTCACCGAACCTCACCAATGCTATCAGCCCGAAGTGTCCAGCCTTATGTCTCACCCAGCTCTGGGTGTAGATGTAGTAAATCCAGGTTGCATCACAAGCCCTGAATGAATTATTTAAGAATTGCTCTCTATTTCACTGTCATTGTGTTTTGTTTTTGAAATTTATTTTGATAATGGGATTTATCGGATTTTCACTGCTGCGTTTAGGCCGCTGTACACACGCTTGATTTCCTTATGGAGACATATAAATCCATGGGTTTTAAGATTCTTACTTGTCAGGTATCTTGCCAGGCGTTGAATATGGGGTGTTGAGTCCATTTCGTTGAGCAACGAGTAGGGCTTGTCTATTATATATTTGGCTTATGGAAAGATATCTGTACTTATTTCAATCTCTGGTTTTATGCAGCACCCCAACTCACCTTTCCCCATAAGCAAGCATAAGTTGGTTTTCTAAATTTGAGACCCTGTTCTGTTTTGTAATTCAGTTCATGTGTATCCAACTTTACATCCCGTCTATTAGTGATATCTTATGATGTTTCCTTTTCTGTGTGACTTATTTCTCGTAGAATCATCGTACCTGAATCCACTCATTATGCCGCTACGGGCCTGATGACGTAGATTTCATTGCTGAGTGATATTCCATTGTACGTGCGTACCACAACTTCTTTATCCATTTTTTGCTTTCTGGGATATTTTACTTGTACCGTAGACGAGGTTCTTGTAAACATAGCTGTCCCAAACTCTGGGGTGGCTGTGTGTTTTTGATTTTAATTTCCCTAAGCTATAGGACCATAAGTGGAAGTGACATAGGCTGTGTTGCTTTGTTTCCTACGTGTTTCTGGAAACAGCATACATTTCTCCAGAGTGGTTGTTGGCAATTTACATCCCGCCCATCAGCATGACAAGGCTCCCTGTTTTCCATAACCTGTCCTGACTTTCTGGATTTTACATTTTTTTCAGATAGCTTTTTGACCGGGGGGCAGTGAGACTTCACTGTAGTGCAGATTTCCTTTACACGCTTGCTTGGTTGGCCAAAAAGGGCGTATGCGTTTTTTCCTGAATATATTCAGATAAAAACGCATACGCCCTTTTTGGCCAAGTGCATCATTGTCGACATTCTCCCTCTTTTCCTATGTTTTTATTACAATTCCAGTCTACCCCGTGAAATCGTTTTCCTGAAATTCTGCCCCGTTTTCAAGTCCTCTTCAAAGACTTACTTCAATACATTTTCGGACGATAGCTGTCATTCATAACTCTGCAGGTTTGTGAATTACAGTGCCCCTGAGCTCATTTCTTCAACCCGCTTTCTTGTGAGCTGGCCGCAAAACCGCAGGATTGCTTCAGGCCCTAATCTGTTTCCGGCAGGGCACGCTGAGCCTTTGGTTAATTCCTCTTCCTGGTGGGAAATGAGCGTTCCATTTGCCCGTGCAGACACCTACAGCTAGTCTCTCATTGCTTCTCCCTATTCCTGTTAATCTTGCGCAGAAATTGCAAACTGTGCCAAACAGGAGGTTAATGGCACTGACTCTCCAAGTGGGGACAGTGTTAGTAAAGCGTTCAAATGTTGAACCCGAGTACCAGGGGACGAAAACTGAGATGCATTTGAAAACGTTTCCCAATCACATGGTGGACCATACTCTGGGTTTCCCATGCATGTTTTAGCTGAAGGAAAAATCCCTTAAACCCGGAGAGTTGGGACCCATGGAATGGGTTCCATGCAGTGTGACTTCAAAGGGTCTGCGTTTGCTCACCGAACCTCACCAATGCTATCAGCCCGAAGTGTCCAGCCTTATGTCTCATCCAGCTCTGGGTGTAGATGTGGTAAATCCAGGTTGCATCACAAGCCCTGAATGAATTATTTAAGAATTGCTCTCTATTTCACTGTCATTGTGTTTTGTTTTTGAAATTCATTTGGTAATGGGATTTATCGGATTTTCACTGCTGCTTTTAGGCCGCTGTACACACGCTTGATTTCCTTATGGAGACATATAAATCCATGGGTTTTAAGATTCTTACTTGTCAGGTATCTTCCCAGGCGTTGAATATAGGGTGTTGAGTCCATTTCGTTGAGCAAGGAGTAGGTTTTGTCTATTATATATTTGGCTTATGGAACGGTATCTGTGCTAATTTCAATCTCTGGTTTTATGCAGCATCCCAACTGACCTTTCCCCATAAGCAAGCATAAGTTGGTTTGCTAAATTTGAGACCCTGTTCTGTTTTGTAGTTCAGTTCATGGGTAGCCAAGTTTACATTCCGTGTATTAGTGATAACTTATGATGTTTCTTTTTCTGTCTGACTTATTTCTCATAGAATCATCGTACCTGAATCCACTCATTATGCCGCTACGGTCCTGATGACGTAGATTTCATTGCTGAGTGATATTCCATTGTACGTGCGTACCACAACTTCTTTATCCATTTTATGCTTTCTCGGATATTTAACTTCTACCGTAGATGAGGTTCTTGTAAACAGAGCCATCCCAAACTTTGGGGTGGCTGTGTGTTTTTGATTTTAATTTCCCTAAGCTATAGGACCATAAGTGGAATTGCCATAAGCTGTGTTGCTTTGTTTCCTACGTGTTTCCAGAAACACCATACAGTTTTCCAGAGTGGCTGTTGGCAATTTAAATCCGCCCATCAGCATAACAAGTCTCCCTGTTCTCCAAGACCTGTCCTGCCTTTCTGGATTTTACACTTTTTTCAGATGGCCCTTTTGACCGGGGAACAGTGAGACTTCATTGTAGTGCGGATTTCCTTTACACGCTTGCTTCGTTGGCCAAAAGGGGCGTATGCTTTTTTTCCTGAACATATTCAGGAAAAAACGCATACGCCCTTTTTGGCCCAGTGCATCATTGTCGACATTCTGCCTCTTTTCCTATGCTTTAAGTGCAATTCCAGTCTACCCCCTGAAATCGTTTTCCTGAAATTCTGCCCCGCTTTCAAGTCCTCTCCGAAGACTTACTTCTATACATTTTTGGACGATAGCTGTCATTCATAACTCTGCAGGTTTGTGAATTACAGTGTCCCTGAGCTCCTTTCTTCAACTCCTTTTCTTGTGAGCTGGCCGCAAAACGCAGGATTGCTTCAGGCCCTAATATGTTTCCGGCCGGGCACGCTGAGCCTTTGGTTAATTCCTCTTCCTGGTGGGAAATGATCGTTCCATTTGCCCGTGCAGACACCAACAGCTAGTCTCTCATTGGTTCTCCCTATGCCTGTTCATCTTGCGCAGAAATTGCAAACTGTGCCAAACAGGAGGTTAAAGGCACTGACTCTCCAAGTGGGGAGAGTGTTAGTAAAGCGTCTGGAATGGTGAACCCGAGTACCAGGGGACGAAAACTGAGATGCATTTGAAAACGTTTCCCAATCACACGGCGGACGATAGTCTGGGTATCCCATGCATGTTTTAGCTGAAGGAAGAATCCCTTAAACCTGGAGAGTTGGGACCCATGGAATGGGTACCATGCAGTATGACTTCAAAGGGTTTGCGTTTGCTCACCGAACCTCACCAATGCTATCAGCCCGAAGTGTCCAGCCTAATGTCTCACCCAGCTCTGGGTGTAGATGTGGGAAATCCAGGTTGCATCACAAGCCCTGAATGAATTATTTAAGAATTGCTCTCTATTTCACTGTCATTGTGTTTTGTTTTTGAAATTTATTTTGATAATGGGATTTATCGGATTTTCACTGCTGCGTTTAGGCCGCTGTACACACGCTTGATTTCCTTATGGAGACATATAAATCCATGGGTTTTAAGATTCTTACTTGTCAGGTATCTTGCCAGGCGTTGAATATGGGGTGTTGAGTCCATTTCGTAGAGCAAGGAGTAGGTCTTGTCTATTATATATTTGGCTTATGGAACGGTATCTGTGCTAATTTCAATCTCTGGTTTTATGCAGCACCCCAACTCACCTTTCCCCATAAGCAAGCATAAGTTGGTTTTCTAAATTTGAGACCCTGTTCTGTTTTGTAATTCAGTTTATGTGTAGCCAACTTTACATTCCATGTATTAGTGATATATTATGATGTTTCTTTTTCTGTGTGACTTATTTCTCGTAGAATCATCGTACCTGAATCCACTCATTATGCCGCTATGGGCCTGAAGACGTAGATTTCATTGCTGAGTGATATTCCATTGTACGTGCGTACCAGAACTTCTTTATCCATTTTTTCCTTTCTCGGATATTTAACTTGTACCGTAGACAAGGTTCTTGTAAACAGAGCCATCCCAAACTTTGGGGTGGCTGTGTGTTTTTGATTTTAATTTCCCTAAGCTATAGGACCATAAGTGGAAGTGACATAGGCTGTGTTGCTTTGTTTCCTACGTGTTTCAGGATACACCATACATTTCTCCAGAGTGGCTGTTGGCAATTTACATCCCGCCCATCAGCATAACAAGGCTCCCTGTTCTCCATGACCTGTCCTGTCTTTCTGGATTTTACTCTTTTTTCAGATGGCCCTTTTGACAGGGGTGCAGTGAGACTTCATTGTAGTGCAGATTTCCTTTACACGCTTGCTTGGTTGGTCAAAAAGGGCGTATGCGTTTTTTCCTGAATATATTCAGGAAAAAACGCATACGCCCTTTTTGGCCAAGGGCATCATTGTCGACATTCTGCCTCTTTTCCTATGCTTTAAGTGCAATTCCAGTCTACCCCCTGAAATCGTTTTCCTGAAATTCTGCCCCGCTTTCAAGTCCTCTTTGAAGACTTACTTCAGTACATTTTTGGACGATAGCTGTCATTCATAACTCTGCAGTGTTGTGAATTACAGTGCCCCTGAGCTCCTTTCTTCAACTCCTTTTCTTGTGAGCTGGCCGCAAAACCGCAGGATTGCTTCAGGCCCTAATCTGTTTCTGGCAGGGCACGCTGAGCCTTTGGTTAATTCCTCTTCCTGGTCAGAAATGATCGCTCCTTTTGCCCGTGCAGGCACCTACAGCTAGTCTCTCATTGGTTCTCCCTATTCCTGTACATCTTGCGCAGAAATTGCAAACTGTGCCAAACAGGAGGTTAATGGCACTGACTCTCCAAGTGGGGAGAGTGTTAGTTAAGCGTGTGGAATGGTGAACCCGAGTACCAGGGGACGAAAACTGAGATGCATTTGAAAACGTTTACCGGTCACACAGTGCACTGTACTGTGGGTTTACCATGCATGTTTTAGCTGAAGGAAGAATCCCTTAAACCTGGAGAGTTGGGACCCATGGAATGGGTACCATGCAGTATGACTTCAAAGGGTCTGCGTTTGCTCACCGAACCTCACCAATGCTATCAGCCCGAAGTGTCCAGCCTTATGTCTCACCCAGCTCTGGGTGTAGATGTGGTAAATCCAGGTTGCATCACAAGCCCTGAATGAATTATTTAAGAATTGCTCTCTATTTCACTGTAATTGTGTTTTGTTTTTGAAATTTATTTTGATAATGGGATTTATCGGATGTTCACTGCTGCATTTAGGCCGCTGTACACACGCTTGATTTCCTTATGGAGACATATAAATCCATGGGTTTTAAGATTCTTACTTGTCAGGTATCTTGCCAGGCGTTGAATATGGGGTGTTGAGTCCATTTCGTTGAACAAGGAGTAGGTTTTGTCTATTATATATTTGGCTTATGGAACGGTATCTGTGCTAATTTCAATCTCTGGTTTTATGCAGTACCCCAACTCACCTTTCCCCATAAGCAAGCATAAGTTGGTTTTCTAAATTTGAGACCCTGTTCTGTTTTGTAATTCAGTTCATGGGTAGCCAACTTTACATTCCGTGTATTAGTGATACCTTATGATGTTTCTTTTTCTGTGTGACTTATTTCTCGTAGAATCATCGTACCTGAATCCACTCATTATGCCGCTACGGGCCTGATGACGTAGATTTCATTGCTGAGTGATATTCCATTGTACATGCGTACCACAACTTCTTTATCCATTTTTTGCTTTCTGGGATATTTTACTTGTACCGTAGACGAGGTTCTTGTAAACAGAGCCGTCCCAAACTCTGGGGTGGCTGTGTGTTTTTGAATTTAATTTCCCTAAGCTATAGGACCAAAAGTGGGAGTGCCATAGGCTGTGTTGCTTTGTTTCCTACGTGTTTCTGGAAACACCATACACTTCTCCAGAGTGGTTGTTGGCAATTTACATCCCGCCCATCAGCATGACAAGGCTCCCTGTTCTCCATGACCTGTCCTGTCTTTCTGGATTTTACACTTTTTTCAGATGGCCCTTTTGACCGGGGGGCAGTGAGACTTCATTGTTGTGCAGATTTCCTTTATACGCTTGCTTGGTTGGCCAAAAAGGGCGTATGCGTTTTTTCCTGAATATATTCAGGAAAAAACGCATACGCCCATTTTGGCCAAGTGCATCGTTGTCGACATTCTGCCTCTTTTCCTATGCTTTAAGGGCAATTCCAGTCTACCCCCTGAAATCGTTTTCCTGAAATTCTGCCCCGCTTTCAAGTCCTCTTCGAAGACTTACTTCAGTACATTTTTGGACGATAGCTGTCATTCATAACTCTGCAGGTTTGTGAATTACAGTGCCCCTGAGCTCCTTCCTTCAACTCGCTTTCTTGTGAGCTGGCCGCAAAACCGCATGATTGCTTCAGGCCCTAATCTCTTTCCGGCAGGGCACGCTGAGCCTTTGTTTAATTCCTCTTCCTGGTGTGAAATGAGCGTTCCATTTGCCCGTGCAGACACCTACAGCTAGTCTCTCATTGCTTCTCCCTATTCCTGTTCATCTTGCGCAGAAATTGCAAAGTGTGCCAAACAGGAGGTTAAATGCACTGACTCTCCAAGTGGGGAGAGTGTTAGTAAAGCGTTCAAATGTTGAACCCGAGTACCAGGGGACGAAAACTGAGATGCATTTGAAAACGTTTCCCAATCACACGGTGGACCATACTATGGGTTTCCCATGCATGTTTTAGCTGAAGGAAGAATCCCTTAAACCTTGAAATTTGGAACCCATGGAATGGGTACCATGCAGTATGACTTCAAAGGGTCTGCGTTTGCTCACCGAACCTCACCAATGCTATCAGCCCGAAGTGTCCAGCCTTATGTCTCACCCAGCTCTGGGTGTAGATGTGGGAAATCCAGGTTGCATTACAAGCCCTGAATGAATTATTTAAGAATTGCTCTCTATTTCACTGTCATTGTGTTTTGTTTTTGAAATTTATTTTGATAATGGGATTTATCGGATTTTCACTGCTGCATTTAGGCCGTTGTACACACGCTTGATTTCCTTATGGAGACATATAAATCCATGGGTTTTAAGATTCTTACTTGTCAGGTATCTTGCCAGGCGTTGAATATGTGGTGTTGAGTCCATTTCGTTGAGCAAGGAGTAGGGTTGTCTATTATATATTTGGCTTATGGAACGGCATCTGTGCTAATTTCAATCTCTGGTTTTATGCAGCACCCCAACTCACCTTTCCCCATTGGCAAGCATAAGTTGGTTTTCTAAATTTGAGACCCTGTTCTGTTTTGTAATTCAGTTTATGTGTAGCCAAGTTTACATTCCGTGTATTACTGATATATTATGATGTTTCTTTTTCTGTGTGACTTATTTCTCGTAGAATCATCGTGCCTGAATCCACTCATTATGCCGCTACGGGCCTGAAGACGTAGATTTCATTGCTGAGTGATATTCCATTGTACGTGCGTACCAGATATTCTTTATCCATTTTTTCCTTTCTCGGATATTTAACTTGTACCGTAGAAAAGGTTCTTGTAAACAGAGCCATCCCAAACTTTGGGGTGGCTGTGTGTTTGTGATTTTAATTACCCTAAGCTATAGGACCATAGTGGAAGTGACATAGGCTGTGTTGATTTGTTTCCTACGTGTTTCAGGATACACCATACATTTCTCCAGGGTGGCTGTTGGCAATTTACATCCCGCCCATCAGCATAACAAGGCTAGCTGTTCTTAAAGACCTGTCCTGCCTTTCTGGATTTTACACTTTTTTCAGATGGCCCTTTTGACCGGGGGGCAGTGAGACTTCATTGTAGTGCAGATTTCCTTTACACGCTTGCTTGGTTGGCCAAAAAGGGCGTATGCGTTTTTTCCTGAATATATTCAGGAAAAAACGCATACGCCCTTTTTGGCCAAGTGCATCATTGTCGACATTCTGCCTCTTTTCCTATGCTTTAAGTGCAATTCCAGTATACCCCCTGAAATCGTTTTCCTGAAATTCTGCCCCACTTTCAAGTCCTCTTTGAAGACTTACTTCAGTACATTTTTGGACGATAGCTGTCATTCATAACTCTGCATGTTTGTGAATTACAGTGCCCCTGAGCTCCTTTCTTCAACTCCTTTTCTTGTGAGCTGGCCGCAAAACCGCAGGATTGCTTCAGGCCGTAATATGTTTCCGGCCGGGCACGCTGAGCATTTGGGTAATTCCTCTTCCTGGTGGGAAATGATCGTTCAATTTGCCCGTGCAGACACCAACAGCTAGTCTCTCATTGCTTCTCCCTATTCCTGTTCATCTTGCGCAGAAATTGCAAAGTGTGCCAAACAGGAGGTTAATGGCACTGACTCTCCAAGTGGGGAGAGTGTTAGTAAAGCGTCTGGAATGGTGAACCCGAGTACCAGGGGACGAAAACTGAGATGCATTTGACAACGTTTCCCAATCACACGGTGGACCACACTATGGGTTTCCCATGCATGTTTTAGCTGAAGGAAAAATCCCTTAAACCTGGAAATTTGGGACGCATGGAATGGGTAACATGCAGTATGACTTCAAAGGGTCTGCGTTTGCTCACCGAACCTCACCAATGCTATCAGCCCGAAGTGTCCAGCCTTATGTCTCACCCAGCTCTGGGTGTAGATGTGGTAAATCCAGGTTGCATCACAAGCCCTGAATGAATTATTTAAGAATTGCTCTCTATTTCACTGTCATTTTTTTTGTTTTTGAAATTTATTTTGATAATGGGATTTATCGGATTTTCACTGCTGCGTTTAGGCCGCTGTACACACGCTTGATTTCCTTATGGAGACATATAAATCCATGGGTTTTAAGATTCTTACTTGTCAGGTATCTTGCCAGGCGTTGAATATGGGGTGTTGAGTCCATTTCGTTGAGCAAGGAGTAGGTCTTGTCTATTATATATTTGGCTTATGGAACGGTATCTGTGCTAATGTCAATCTCTGGTTTTATGCAGCACCCCAACTCACCTTTCCCCATAAGCAAGCATAAGTTGGTTTTCTAAATTTGAGACCCTGTTCTGTTTTGTAATTCAGTTCATGTGTAGTCAAGTTTACATTCCGTGTATTAGTGATATCTTATGATGTTTCTTTTTCTGTGTGACTTATTTCTCGTAGAATCATCGTAACTGAATCCACTCATTATGCCGCTACGGGACTGATGACGTAGATTTCATTGCTGAGTGATATTCCATTGTACGTGCGTACCACAACTTCTTTATCCATTTTTTACTTTCTGGGATATTTTACTTGTACCGTAGACGAGGTTCTTGTAAACAGAGCCGTCCCAAACTCTGGGGTGGCTGTGTGTTTTTGATTTTAATTTCCCTAAGCTATAGGAACATAAGTGGAAGTGCCATAGGCTGTGTTGCTTTGTTTCCTACGTGTTTCTGGAAACACCATACACTTCTCCAGGGTGGTTGTTGGCAATTTACATCCCGCCCATCAGCATGACAAGGCTCCCTGTTCTCCATGACCTGTCCTGCCTTTCTGGATTTTACACTTTTTTCAGATGGCCCTTTTGACCGGGGGGGCAGTGAGACTTCATTGTAGTGCAGATTTCCTTTACACGCTTGCTTGGTTGGCCAAAAAGGGCGTATGCGTTTTTTCCTGAATATATTCAGGAAAAAACGCATACGCCCTTTTTGGCCAAGTGCATCGTTGTCGACATTCTGCCTCTTTTCCTATGCTTTTAGTACAATTCCAGTCTACCCCTGAAATCGTTTTCCTGAAATTCTGCCCCGCTTTCAAGTCCTCTTGGAAGACTTACTACAACACATTTTTGGACGATAGCTGTCATTCATAACTCTGCAGGTTTGTGAATTACAGTGCCCCTGAGCCCATGTCTTCAACTCGCTTTCTTGTGAGCTGGCCGCAATACCGCAGGATTGCTTCAGGCCAAAATCTCTTTCCGGCAGGGCATGCTGAGCCTTTGTTTAATTCCTCTTCCTGGTCAGAAATGATCGCTCCTTTTGCCCGTGCAGGCACCTACAGCTAGTCTCTCATTGGTTCTCCCTATTCCTGTACATCTTGCGCAGAAATTGCAAACTGTGCCAAACAGGAGGTTAATGGCACTGACTCTCCAAGTGGGGAGAGTGTTAGTTAAGCGTCTGGAATGGTGAACCCGAGTACCAGGGGACGAAAACTGAGATGCATTTGAAAACGTTTACCGGTCACACAGTGCACTGTACTGTGGGTTTACCATGCATGTTTTAGCTGAAGGAAGAATCCCTTAAACCTGGAGAGTTGGGACCCATGGAATGGGTACCATGCAGTATGACTTCAAAGGGTCTGCGTTTGCTCACCGAACCTCACCAATGCTATCAGCCCGAAGTGTCCAGCCTTATGTCTCACCCAGCTCTGGGTGTAGATGTGGTAAATCCAGGTTGCATCACAAGCCCTGAATGAATTATTTAAGAATTGCTCTCTATTTCACTGTCATTGTGTTTTGTTTTTGAAATTTATTTTGATAATGGGATTTATCGGATGTTCACTGCTGCATTTAGGCCGCTGTACACACGCTTGATTTCCTTATGGAGACATATAAATCCATGGGTTTTAAGATTCTTACTTGTCAGGTATCTTGCCAGGCGTTGAATATGGGGTGTTGAGTCCATTTCGTTGAACAAGGAGTAGGTTTTGTCTATTATATATTTGGCTTATGGAACGGTATCTGTGCTAATTTCAATCTCTGGTTTTATGCAGTACCCCAACTCACCTTTCCCCATAAGCAAGCATAAGTTGGTTTTCTAAATTTGAGACCCTGTTCTGTTTTGTAATTCAGTTCATGGGTAGCCAACTTTACATTCCGTGTATTAGTGATATCTTATGATGTTTCTTTTTCTGTGTGACTTATTTCTCGTAGAATCATCGTACCTGAATCCACTCATTATGCCGCTACGGGCCTGATGACGTAGATTTCATTGCTGAGTGATATTCCATTGTACGTGCGTACCACAACTTCTTTATCCATTTTTTGCTTTCGGGGATATTTTACTTGTACCGTAGACGAGGTTCTTGTAAACAGAGCCGTCCCAAACTCTGGGGTGGCTGTGTGTTTTTGAATTTAATTTCCCTAAGCTATAGGACCATAAGTGGAAGTGCCATAGGCTGTGTTGCTTTGTTTCCTACGTGTTTCTGGAAACACCATACACTTCTCCAGAGTGGTTGTTGGCAATTTACATCCCGCCCATCAGCATGACAAGGCTCCCTGTTCTCCATGACCTGTCCTGTCTTTCTGGATTTTACACTTTTTTCAGATGGCCCTTTTGACCGGGGGGCAGTGAGACTTCATTGTAGTGCAGATTTCCTTTATACGCTTGCTTGGTTGGCCAAAAAGGGCGAATGCGTTTTTTCCTGAATATATTCAGGAAAAAATGCATACGCCCATTTTGGCCAAGTGCATCGTTGTCGACATTCTGCCTCTTTTCCTATGCTTTAAGTGCAATTCCAGTCTACCCCCTGAAATCGTTTTCCTGAAATTCTGCCCCGCTTTCAAGTCCTCTTCGAAGACTTACTTCTATACATTTTTGGACGATAGCTGTCATTCATAACTCTGCAGGTTTGTGAATTACAGTGCCCCTGAGCTCCTTCCTTCAACTCGCTTTCTTGTGAGCTGGCCGCAAAACCGCATGATTGCTTCAGGCCCTAATCTCTTTCCGGCAGGGCACGCTGAGCCTTTGTTTAATTCCTCTTCCTGGTGGGAAATGAGCGTTCCATTTGCCCGTGCAGACACCTACAGCTAGTCTCTCATTGCTTCTCCCTATTCCTGTTCATCTTGCGCAGAAATTGCAAAGTGTGCCAAACAGGAGGTTAAATGCACTGACTCTCCAAGTGGGGAGAGTGTTAGTAAAGCGTTCAAATGTTGAACCCGAGTACCAGGGGACGAAAACTGAGATGCATTTGAAAACGTTTCCCAATCACACGGTGGACCATACTATGGGTTTCCCATGCATGTTTTAGCTGAAGGAAGAATCCCTTAAACCTGGAAATTTGGAACCCATGGAATGGGTACCATGCAGTATGACTTCAAAGGGTCTGCGTTTGCTCACCGAACCTCACCAATGCTATCAGCCCGAAGTGTCCAGCCTTATGTCTCACCCAGCTCTGGGTGTAGATGTGGGAAATCCAGGTTGCATTACAAGCCCTGAATGAATTATTTAAGAATTGCTCTCTATTTCACTGTCATTGTGTTTTGTTTTTGAAATTTATTTTGATAATGGGATTTATCGGATTTTCACTGCTGCATTTAGGCCGTTGTACACACGCTTGATTTCCTTATGGAGACATATAAATCCATGGGTTTTAAGATTCTTACTTGTCAGGTATCTTGCCAGGCGTTGAATATGTGGTGTTGAGTCCATTTCGTTGAGCAAGGAGTAGGGTTGTCTATTATATATTTGGCTTATGGAACGGCATCTGTGCTAATTTCAATCTCTGGTTTTATGCAGCACCCCAACTCACCTTTCCCCATTGGCAAGCATAAGTTGGTTTTCTAAATTTGAGACCCTGTTCTGTTTTGTAATTCAGTTTATGTGTAGCCAAGTTTACATTCCGTGTATTAGTGATATCTTATGATGTTTCTTTTTCTGTGTGACTTATTTCTCGTAGAATCATCGTACCTGAATCCACTCATTATGCCGCTACGGGACTGATGATGTAGATTTCATTGCTGAGTGTTATTCCATTGTACGTGCGTACCACAACTTCTTTATCCATTTTTTACTTTCTGGGATATTTTACTTGTACCGTAGACGAGGTTCTTGTAAACAGAGCTATCCCAAACTCTGGGGTGGCTGTGTGTTTTTGATTTTAATTTCCCTAAGCTATAGGACCATAAGTGGAAGTGCCATAGGCTGTGTTTCTTTGTTTCCTACGTGTTTCTGGAAACACCATACACTTCTCCAGAGTGGTTGTTGGCAATTTACATCCCGCCCATCAGGATGACAAGGCTCCCTGTTCTCCATGACCTGTCCTGCCTTTGTGGATTTTACACTTTTTTCAGATGGCCCTTTTGACCGGGGGGGCAGTGAGACTTCCTTGTAGTGCAGAGTTCCTTTACACGCTTGCTTGGTTGGCCAAAAATGGCGTATGCGTATTTTTCTGAATATATTCAGGAAAAAACGCATACGCCCTTTTTGGCCAAGTGCATCGTTGTCGACATTCTGCCTCTTTTCCTATGCTTTTAGTACAATTCCAGTCTACCCCCTGAAATCGTTTTCCTGAAATTCTGCCCCGCTTACAAGTCCTCTTCGAAGACTTACTTCAATACATTTTTGGACGATAGCTGTCATTCATAACTCTGCAGGTTTGTGAATTACAGTGCCCCTGAGCTCCTTTCTTCAACTCGCTTTCTTGTGAGCTGGCCGCAAAACCGCAAGATTGCTTCAGGCCCTAATCTGTTTCCGGCAGGGCACGCTGAGCCTTTGGTTAATTCCTCTTCCTGGTGGGAAATGAGCGTTCCATTTGCCCGTGCAGACACCTACAGCTAGTCTCTCATTGCTTCTCCCTATGCCTGTTCATCTTGCGCAGAAATTGCAAAGTGTGCCAAACAGGAGGTTAAATGCACTGACTCTCCAAGTGGGGAGAGTGTTAGTAAAGCGTCTGGAATGGTGAACCCGAGTACCAGGGGACGAAAACTGAGATGCATTTGACAACGTTTCCCAATCACACGGTGGACCACACTATGGGTTTCCCATGCATGTTTTAGCTGAAGGAAGAATCCCTTAAACCTGGAAATTTGGAACCCATGGAATGGGTACCATGCAGTATGACTTCAAAGGGTCTGCGTTTGCTCACCGAACCTCACTAATGCTGTCAGCCCGAAGTGTCCAGCCTTATGTCTCACCCAAATCTGGGTGTAGATGTGGTAAATCCAGGTTGCATCACAAGCCCTGAATGAATTATTTAAGAATTGCTCTCTATTTCACTGTCATTTTGTTTGTTTTTGAAATTTACTTTGATAATGGGATTTATCGGATTTTCACTGCTGCGTTTAGGCCGCTGTACACACGCTTGATTTCCTTATGGAGACATATAAATCCATGGGTTTTAAGATTCTTACTTGTCAGGTATCTTGCCAGGCGTTGAATATGGGGTGTTGAGTCCATTTCGTTGAGCAAGGAGTAGGTCTTGTCTATTATATATTTGGCTTATGGAACGGTATCTGTGCTAATGTCAATCTCTGGTTTTATGCAGCACCCCAACTCACCTTTCCCCATAAGCAAGCATAAGTTGGTTTTCTAAATTTGAGACCCTGTTCTGTTTTGTAATTCAGTTCATGTGTAGTCAAGTTTACATTCCGTGTATTAGTGATATCTTATGATGTTTCTTTTTCTGTGTGACTTATTTCTCTTAGAATCATCGTACCTGAATCCACTCATTATGCCGCTATGGGACTGATGATGTAGATTTCATTGCTGAGTGTTATTCCATTGTACGTGCGTACCACAACTTCTTTATCCATTTTTTACTTTCTGGGATATTTTACTTGTACCGTAGACGAGGTTCTTGTAAACAGAGCCATCCCAAACTCTGGGGTGGCTGTGTGTTTTTGATTTTAATTTCCCTAAGCTATAGGACCATAAGTGGAAGTGCCATAGGCTGTGTTTCTTTGTTTCCTACGTGTTTCTGGAAACACCATACACTTCTCCAGAGTGGTTGTTGGCAATTTACATCCCGCCCATCAGGATGACAAGGCTCCCTGTTCTCCATGACCTGTCCTGCCTTTGTGGATTTTACACTTTTTTCAGATGGCCCTTTTGACCGGGGGGGCAGTGAGACTTCCTTGTAGTGCAGATTTCCTTTACACGCTTGCTTGGTTGGCCAAAAATGGCGTATGCGTGTTTTTCTGAATATATTCAGGAAAAAACGCATACGCCCTTTTTGGCCAAGTGCATCGTTGTCGACATTCTGCCTCTTTTCCTATGCTTTTAGTACAATTCCAGTCTACCACCTGAAATCGTTTTCCTGAAATTCTGCCCCGCTTACAAGTCCTCTTCGAAGACTTACTTCAAAACATTTTTGGACGATAGCTGTCATTCATAACTCTGCAGGTTTGTGAATTACAGTGCCCCTGAGCTCATGTCTTCAACTCGCTTTCTTGTGAGCTGGCCGCAAAACCGCAGGATTGCTTCAGGCCATAATCTCTTTCCGGCAGGGCATGCTGAGCCTTTGTTTAATTCCTCTTCCTGGTCGGAAATGAGTGTTCCTTTTGCCCGTGCAGGCACCTACAGCTAGTCTCTCATTGGTTCTCCCTATTCCTGTACATCTTGCGCAGAAATTGCAAACTGTGCCAAACAGGAGGTTAATGGCACTGACTCTCCAAGTGGGGAGAGTGTTAGTAAAGCGTCTGGAATGGTGAACCCGAGTACCAGGGGACGATTACTGAGATGCATTTGAAAACGTTTCCCGGTCACACAGTGCACTGTACTGTGGGTTTCCCATGCATGTTTTAGCTGAAGGAAGAATTCC
This sequence comes from Delphinapterus leucas, assembly GCF_059928025.1. Lineage (NCBI taxonomy): Eukaryota > Metazoa > Chordata > Mammalia > Artiodactyla > Monodontidae > Delphinapterus > Delphinapterus leucas. The sequence continues at coordinate 5,243,614 of NW_028322245.1, forward strand.
TTAAACCTGGAGAGTTGGGACCCATGGAATGGGTACCATGCAGTATGACTTCAAAGGGTCTGCGTTTGCTCACCGAACCTCACCAATGCTATCAGCCCGCAGTGTCCAGCCTTATGTCTCACCCAGCTCTGGGTGTAGATGTGGTAAATCCAGGTTGCATCACAAGCCCTGAATGAATTATTTAAGAATTGCTCTCTATTTCATTGTCATTGTGTTTTGTTTTTGAAATTTATTATGATAATGGGATTTATCGGATTTTCACTGCTGCATTTAGGCCGCTGTACACACGCTTGATTTCCTTATGGAGACATATAAATCCATGGGTTTTAAGATTCTTACTTGTCAGGTATCTTGCCAGGCGTTGAATATGGGGTGTTGAGTCCATTTCGTTGAGCAAGGAGTAGGTTTTGTCTATTATATATTTGGCTTATGGAACGGTATCTGTGCTAATTTCAATCTCTGGTTTTATGCAGTACCCCAACTCACCTTTCCCCATAAGCAAGCATAAGTTGGTTTTCTAAATTTGAGACCCTGTTCTGTTTTGTAATTCAGTTTATGTGTAGCCAAGTTTACATTCCGTGTATTAGTGATATCTTATGATGTTTCTTTTTCTGTGTGACTTATTTCTCGTAGAATCATCGTACCTGAATCCACTCATTATGCCGCTACGGGACTGATGATGTAGATTTCATTGCTGAGTGTTATTCCATTGTACGTGCGTACCACAACTTCTTTATCCATTTTTTACTTTCTGGGATATTTTACTTGTACCGTAGACGAGGTTCTTGTAAACAGAGCTATCCCAAACTCTGGGGTGGCTGTGTGTTTTTGATTTTAATTTCCCTAAGCTATAGGACCATAAGTGGAAGTGCCATAGGCTGTGTTTCTTTGTTTCCTACGTGTTTCTGGAAACACCATACACTTCTCCAGAGTGGTTGTTGGCAATTTACATCCCGCCCATCAGGATGACAAGGCTCCCTGTTCTCCATGACCTGTCCTGCCTTTGTGGATTTTACACTTTTTTCAGATGGCCCTTTTGACCGGGGGGGCAGTGAGACTTCCTTGTAGTGCAGAGTTCCTTTACACGCTTGCTTGGTTGGCCAAAAATGGCGTATGCGTATTTTTCTGAATATATTCAGGAAAAAACGCATACGCCCTTTTTGGCCAAGTGCATCGTTGTCGACATTCTGCCTCTTTTCCTATGCTTTTAGTACAATTCCAGTCTACCCCCTGAAATCGTTTTCCTGAAATTCTGCCCCGCTTACAAGTCCTCTTCGAAGACTTACTTCAATACATTTTTGGACGATAGCTGTCATTCATAACTCTGCAGGTTTGTGAATTACAGTGCCCCTGAGCTCCTTTCTTCAACTCGCTTTCTTGTGAGCTGGCCGCAAAACCGCAAGATTGCTTCAGGCCCTAATCTGTTTCCGGCAGGGCATGGTGAGCCTTTGGTTAATTCCTCTTCCTGGTTGGAAATGAGCGTTCAATTTGCCCGTGCAGACACCAACAGCTAGTCTCTCATTGGTTCTCCCTATGCCTGTTCATCTTGCGCAGAAATTGAAAACTGTGCCAAACAGGAGGTTAATGGCACTGACTCTCTAAGTGGGGAGAGTGTTAGTAAAGCGTCTGGAATGGTGAACCCGAGTACCAGGGCTCGAAAACTGAGATACATTTGAAAACGTTTCCCAATCACACGGTGGACCATACTATGGGTTTCCCATGCATGTTTTAGCTGAAGGAAGAATCCCTTAAACCTGGAAATTTGGAACCCATGGAATGGGTACCATGCAGTATGACTTCAAAGGGTCTGCGTTTGCTCACCGAACCTCACCAATGCTATCAGCCGGAAGTGTCCAGCCTTATGTCTCAACCAGCTCTGGGTGTAGATGTGGGAAATCCAGGTTGCATCACAAGCCCTGAATGAATTATTTAAGAATTGCTCTCTATTTCACTGTCATTGTGTTTTGTTTTTGAAATTTATTTTGATAATGGGATTTATCGGATTTTCACTGCTGCGTTTAGGCCGCTGTACACATGCTTGATTTCCTTATGGAGACATATAAATCCATGGGTTTTAAGATTCTTACTTGTCATGTATCTTCCCAGGCGTTGAATATGGGGTGTTGAGTCCATTTCGTTGAGCAAGGAGTAGGTCTTGTCTATTATATATTTGGCTTATGGAACGGTATCTGTGCTAATTTCAATCTCTGGTTTTATGCAGCACCCCAACTCACCTTTCCCCATAAGCAAGCATAAGTTGGTTTTCTAAATTTGAGACCCTGTTCTGTTTTGTATTTCAGTTCATGGGTAGCCAAGTTTACATTCCGTGTATTAGTGATATCTTATGATGTTTCTTTTTCTGTGTGACTTATTTCTCGTAGAATCATCATACCTGAATCCACTCATTATGCCGCTACGGGCCTGATGACGTAGATTTCATTGCTGAGTGATATTCCATTGTACGTGCGTACCACAACTTCTTTATCCATTTTTTACTTTCTGGGATATTTTACTTGTACCATAGACGAGGTTCTTGTAAACAGAGCCGTCCCAAACTCTGGGGTGGCTGTGTGTTTTTGATTTTAATTTCCCTAAGCTATAGGACCATAAGTGGAAGTGCCATAGGCTGTGTTGCTTTGTTTCCTACGTGTTTCTGGAAACACCATTCACTCTCCAGAGTGGATGTTGGCATTTTACATCCCGCCCATCAGCATGACAAGGCTCCCTGTTCTCCGTGACCTGTCCTGACTTAGTGGATTTTACACTTTTTTCACATGGCCCTTTTGACCGGGGGGGCAGTGAGACTTCATTGTAGTGCAGATTTCCTTTACACGCTTGCATGGTTGGCCAAAAAGGGCGTATGCGTTTTTTCCTGAATATATTCAGGAAAAAACGCATACGCCCTTTTTGGCCAAGTGCATCGTTGTCGACATTCTGCCTCTTTTCCTATGCTTTAAGTGCAATTCCAGTCTACCCCCTGAAATCGTTTTCCTGGAATTCTTCCCCGCTTACAAGTCCTCTTTGAAGACTTACTTCAGTACATTTTTGGACGATAGCTGTCATTCATAACTCTGCAGGTTTGTGAATTACAGTGCCCCTGAGCTCCTTTCTTCAACTCGCTTTCTTGTGAGCTGGCCGCAAAACCGCAGGATTGCTTCAGGCCCTAATCTCTTTCCGGCAGGGCACGCTGAGCCTTTGGTTAATTCCTCTTCCTGGTGGGAAATGAGCGTTCCATTTGCCCGTGCAGACACCTACAGCTAGTCTCTCATTGCTTCTCCCTATTCCTGTTCATCTTGCGCAGAAATTGCAAAGTGTGCCAAACAGGAGGTTAAATGCACTGACTCTCCAAGTGGGGAGAGTGTTAGTAAAGCGTCTGGAATGGTGAACCCGAGTACCAGGGGACGAAAACTGAGATGCATTTGAAAACGTTTCCCAATCACACGGTGGACCATACTATGGGTTTCCCATGCATGTTTTAGCTGAAGGAAGAATCCCTTAAACCTGGAAATTTGGAACCCATGGAATGGGTACCATGCAGTATGACTTCAAAGGCTCTGCGTTTGCTCACCGAACCTCACCAATGTTATCAGCCCGAAGTGTCCAGCCTTATGTCTCACCCAGCTCTTGGTGTAGATGTAGTAAATCCAGGTTGCATCACAAGCCCTGAATGAATTATTTAAGAATTGCTCTCTATTTCACTGTCATTGTGTTTTGTTTTTGAAATTTATTTTGATAATGGGATTTATCGGATTTTCACTGCTGCGTTTAGGCCGCTGTACACACGCTTGATTTCCTTATGGAGACATATAAATCCATGGGTTTTAAGATTCTTACTTGTCAGGTATCTTGCCAGGCGTTGAATATGGGGTGTTGAGTCCATTTCGTTGAGCAACGAGTAGGGCTTGTCTATTATATATTTGGCTTATGGAAAGATATCTGTGCTTATTTCAATCTCTGGTTTTATGCAGCACCCCAACTCACCTTTCCCCATAAGCAAGCATAAGTTGGTTTTCTAAATTTGAGACCCTGTTCTGTTTTGTAATTCAGTTCATGTGTATCCAACTTTACATCCCGTCTATTAGTGATATCTTATGATGTTTCCTTTTCTGTGTGACTTATTTCTCGTAGAATCATCGTACCTGAATCCACTCATTATGCCGCTACGGGCCTGATGACGTAGATTTCATTGCTGAGTGATATTCCATTGTACGTGCGTACCACAACTTCTTTATCCATTTTTTGCTTTCTGGGATATTTTACTTGTACCGTAGACGAGGTTCTTGTAAACATAGCTGTCCCAAACTCTGGGGTGGCTGTGTGTTTTTGATTTTAATTTCCCTAAGCTATAGGACCATAAGTGGAAGTGACATAGGCTGTGTTGCTTTGTTTCCTACGTGTTTCTGGAAACAGCATACATTTCTCCAGAGTGGTTGTTGGCAATTTACATCCCGCCCATCAGCATGACAAGGCTCCCTGTTCTCCATAACCTGTCCTGACTTTCTGGATTTTACATTTTTTTCAGATAGCTTTTTGACCGGGGGGCAGTGAGACTTCACTGTAGTGCAGATTTCCTTTACACGCTTGCTTGGTTGGCCAAAAAGGGCGTATGCGTTTTTTCCTGAATATATTCAGATAAAAACGCATACGCCCTTTTTGGCCAAGTGCATCATTGTCGACATTCTCCCTCTTTTCCTATGTTTTTATTACAATTCCAGTCTACCCCGTGAAATCGTTTTCCTGAAATTCTGCCCCGTTTTCAAGTCCTCTTCAAAGACTTACTTCAATACATTTTCGGACGATAGCTGTCATTCATAACTCTGCAGGTTTGTGAATTACAGTGCCCCTGAGCTCATTTCTTCAACCCGCTTTCTTGTGAGCTGGCCGCAAAACCGCAGGATTGCTTCAGGCCCTAATCTGTTTCCGGCAGGGCACGCTGAGCCTTTGGTTAATTCCTCTTCCTGGTGGGAAATGAGCGTTCCATTTGCCCGTGCAGACACCTACAGCTAGTCTCTCATTGCTTCTCCCTATTCCTGTTAATCTTGCGCAGAAATTGCAAACTGTGCCAAACAGGAGGTTAATGGCACTGACTCTCCAAGTGGGGACAGTGTTAGTAAAGCGTTCAAATGTTGAACCCGAGTACCAGGGGACGAAAACTGAGATGCATTTGAAAACGTTTCCCAATCACATGGTGGACCATACTCTGGGTTTCCCATGCATGTTTTAGCTGAAGGAAAAATCCCTTAAACCCGGAGAGTTGGGACCCATGGAATGGGTTCCATGCAGTGTGACTTCAAAGGGTCTGCGTTTGCTCACCGAACCTCACCAATGCTATCAGCCCGAAGTGTCCAGCCTTATGTCTCATCCAGCTCTGGGTGTAGATGTGGTAAATCCAGGTTGCATCACAAGCCCTGAATGAATTATTTAAGAATTGCTCTCTATTTCACTGTCATTGTGTTTTGTTTTTGAAATTCATTTGGTAATGGGATTTATCGGATTTTCACTGCTGCTTTTAGGCCGCTGTACACACGCTTGATTTCCTTATGGAGACATATAAATCCATGGGTTTTAAGATTCTTACTTGTCAGGTATCTTCCCAGGCGTTGAATATAGGGTGTTGAGTCCATTTCGTTGAGCAAGGAGTAGGTTTTGTCTATTATATATTTGGCTTATGGAACGGTATCTGTGCTAATTTCAATCTCTGGTTTTATGCAGCATCCCAACTGACCTTTCCCCATAAGCAAGCATAAGTTGGTTTGCTAAATTTGAGACCCTGTTCTGTTTTGTAGTTCAGTTCATGGGTAGCCAAGTTTACATTCCGTGTATTAGTGATAACTTATGATGTTTCTTTTTCTGTCTGACTTATTTCTCATAGAATCATCGTACCTGAATCCACTCATTATGCCGCTACGGTCCTGATGACGTAGATTTCATTGCTGAGTGATATTCCATTGTACGTGCGTACCACAACTTCTTTATCCATTTTATGCTTTCTCGGATATTTAACTTCTACCGTAGATGAGGTTCTTGTAAACAGAGCCATCCCAAACTTTGGGGTGGCTGTGTGTTTTTGATTTTAATTTCCCTAAGCTATAGGACCATAAGTGGAATTGCCATAAGCTGTGTTGCTTTGTTTCCTACGTGTTTCCAGAAACACCATACAGTTTTCCAGAGTGGCTGTTGGCAATTTAAATCCGCCCATCAGCATAACAAGTCTCCCTGTTCTCCAAGACCTGTCCTGCCTTTCTGGATTTTACACTTTTTTCAGATGGCCCTTTTGACCGGGGAACAGTGAGACTTCATTGTAGTGCGGATTTCCTTTACACGCTTGCTTCGTTGGCCAAAAGGGGCGTATGCTTTTTTTCCTGAACATATTCAGGAAAAAACGCATACGCCCTTTTTGGCCCAGTGCATCATTGTCGACATTCTGCCTCTTTTCCTATGCTTTAAGTGCAATTCCAGTCTACCCCCTGAAATCGTTTTCCTGAAATTCTGCCCCGCTTTCAAGTCCTCTCCGAAGACTTACTTCTATACATTTTTGGACGATAGCTGTCATTCATAACTCTGCAGGTTTGTGAATTACAGTGTCCCTGAGCTCCTTTCTTCAACTCCTTTTCTTGTGAGCTGGCCGCAAAACGCAGGATTGCTTCAGGCCCTAATATGTTTCCGGCCGGGCACGCTGAGCCTTTGGTTAATTCCTCTTCCTGGTGGGAAATGATCGTTCCATTTGCCCGTGCAGACACCAACAGCTAGTCTCTCATTGGTTCTCCCTATGCCTGTTCATCTTGCGCAGAAATTGCAAACTGTGCCAAACAGGAGGTTAAAGGCACTGACTCTCCAAGTGGGGAGAATGTTAGTAAAGCGTCTGGAATGGTGAACCCGAGTACCAGGGGACGAAAACTGAGATGCATTTGAAAACGTTTCCCAATCACACGGCGGACGATAGTCTGGGTATCCCATGCATGTTTTAGCTGAAGGAAGAATCCCTTAAACCTGGAGAGTTGGGACCCATGGAATGGGTACCATGCAGTATGACTTCAAAGGGTTTGCGTTTGCTCACCGAACCTCACCAATGCTATCAGCCCGAAGTGTCCAGCCTAATGTCTCACCCAGCTCTGGGTGTAGATGTGGGAAATCCAGGTTGCATCACAAGCCCTGAATGAATTATTTAAGAATTGCTCTCTATTTCACTGTCATTGTGTTTTGTTTTTGAAATTTATTTTGATAATGGGATTTATCGGATTTTCACTGCTGCGTTTAGGCCGCTGTACACACGCTTGATTTCCTTATGGAGACATATAAATCCATGGGTTTTAAGATTCTTACTTGTCAGGTATCTTGCCAGGCGTTGAATATGGGGTGTTGAGTCCATTTCGTAGAGCAAGGAGTAGGTCTTGTCTATTATATATTTGGCTTATGGAACGGTATCTGTGCTAATTTCAATCTCTGGTTTTATGCAGCACCCCAAATCACCTTTCCCCATAAGCAAGCATAAGTTGGTTTTCTAAATTTGAGACCCTGTTCTGTTTTGTAATTCAGTTTATGTGTAGCCAACTTTACATTCCATGTATTAGTGATATATTATGATGTTTCTTTTTCTGTGTGACTTATTTCTCGTAGAATCATCGTACCTGAATCCACTCATTATGCCGCTATGGGCCTGAAGACGTAGATTTCATTGCTGAGTGATATTCCATTGTACGTGCGTACCAGAACTTCTTTATCCATTTTTTCCTTTCTCGGATATTTAACTTGTACCGTAGACAAGGTTCTTGTAAACAGAGCCATCCCAAACTTTGGGGTGGCTGTGTGTTTTTGATTTTAATTTCCCTAAGCTATAGGACCATAAGTGGAAGTGACATAGGCTGTGTTGCTTTGTTTCCTACGTGTTTCAGGATACACCATACATTTCTCCAGAGTGGCTGTTGGCAATTTACATCCCGCCCATCAGCATAACAAGGCTCCCTGTTCTCCATGACCTGTCCTGTCTTTCTGGATTTTACTCTTTTTTCAGATGGCCCTTTTGACAGGGGTGCAGTGAGACTTCATTGTAGTGCAGATTTCCTTTACACGCTTGCTTGGTTGGTCAAAAAGGGCGTATGCGTTTTTTCCTGAATATATTCAGGAAAAAACGCATACGCCCTTTTTGGCCAAGGGCATCATTGTCGACATTCTGCCTCTTTTCCTATGCTTTAAGTGCAATTCCAGTCTACCCCCTGAAATCGTTTTCCTGAAATTCTGCCCCGCTTTCAAGTCCTCTTTGAAGACTTACTTCAGTACATTTTTGGACGATAGCTGTCATTCATAACTCTGCAGGGTTGTGAATTACAGTGCCCCTGAGCTCCTTTCTTCAACTCCTTTTCTTGTGAGCTGGCCGCAAAACCGCAGGATTGCTTCAGGCCCTAATCTGTTTCTGGCAGGGCACGCTGAGCCTTTGGTTAATTCCTCTTCCTGGTCAGAAATGATCGCTCCTTTTGCCCGTGCAGGCACCTACAGCTAGTCTCTCATTGGTTCTCCCTATTCCTGTACATCTTGCGCAGAAATTGCAAACTGTGCCAAACAGGAGGTTAATGGCACTGACTCTCCAAGTGGGGAGAGTGTTAGTTAAGCGTCTGGAATGGTGAACCCGAGTACCAGGGGACGAAAACTGAGATGCATTTGAAAACGTTTACCGGTCACACAGTGCACTGTACTGTGGGTTTACCATGCATGTTTTAGCTGAAGGAAGAATCCCTTAAACCTGGAGAGTTGGGACCCATGGAATGGGTACCATGCAGTATGACTTCAAAGGGTCTGCGTTTGCTCACCGAACCTCACCAATGCTATCAGCCCGAAGTGTCCAGCCTTATGTCTCACCCAGCTCTGGGTGTAGATGTGGTAAATCCAGGTTGCATCACAAGCCCTGAATGAATTATTTAAGAATTGCTCTCTATTTCACTGTAATTGTGTTTTGTTTTTGAAATTTATTTTGATAATGGGATTTATCGGATGTTCACTGCTGCATTTAGGCCGCTGTACACACGCTTGATTTCCTTATGGAGACATATAAATCCATGGGTTTTAAGATTCTTACTTGTCAGGTATCTTGCCAGGCGTTGAATATGGGGTGTTGAGTCCATTTCGTTGAACAAGGAGTAGGTTTTGTCTATTATATATTTGGCTTATGGAACGGTATCTGTGCTAATTTCAATCTCTGGTTTTATGCAGTACCCCAACTCACCTTTCCCCATAAGCAAGCATAAGTTGGTTTTCTAAATTTGAGACCCTGTTCTGTTTTGTAATTCAGTTCATGGGTAGCCAACTTTACATTCCGTGTATTAGTGATATCTTATGATGTTTCTTTTTCTGTGTGACTTATTTCTCGTAGAATCATCGTACCTGAATCCACTCATTATGCCGCTACGGGCCTGATGACGTAGATTTCATTGCTGAGTGATATTCCATTGTACATGCGTACCACAACTTCTTTATCCATTTTTTGCTTTCTGGGATATTTTACTTGTACCGTAGACGAGGTTCTTGTAAACAGAGCCGTCCCAAACTCTGGGGTGGCTGTGTGTTTTTGAATTTAATTTCCCTAAGCTATAGGACCAAAAGTGGGAGTGCCATAGGCTGTGTTGCTTTGTTTCCTACGTGTTTCTGGAAACACCATACACTTCTCCAGAGTGGTTGTTGGCAATTTACATCCCGCCCATCAGCATGACAAGGCTCCCTGTTCTCCATGACCTGTCCTGTCTTTCTGGATTTTACACTTTTTTCAGATGGCCCTTTTGACCGGGGGGCAGTGAGACTTCATTGTAGTGCAGATTTCCTTTATACGCTTGCTTGGTTGGCCAAAAAGGGCGTATGCGTTTTTTCCTGAATATATTCAGGAAAAAACGCATACGCCCATTTTGGCCAAGTGCATCGTTGTCGACATTCTGCCTCTTTTCCTATGCTTTAAGGGCAATTCCAGTCTACCCCCTGAAATCGTTTTCCTGAAATTCTGCCCCGCTTTCAAGTCCTCTTCGAAGACTTACTTCAGTACATTTTTGGACGATAGCTGTCATTCATAACTCTGCAGGTTTGTGAATTACAGTGCCCCTGAGCTCCTTCCTTCAACTCGCTTTCTTGTGAGCTGGCCGCAAAACCGCATGATTGCTTCAGGCCCTAATCTCTTTCCGGCAGGGCACGCTGAGCCTTTGTTTAATTCCTCTTCCTGGTGTGAAATGAGCGTTCCATTTGCCCGTGCAGACACCTACAGCTAGTCTCTCATTGCTTCTCCCTATTCCTGTTCATCTTGCGCAGAAATTGCAAAGTGTGCCAAACAGGAGGTTAAATGCACTGACTCTCCAAGTGGGGAGAGTGTTAGTAAAGCGTTCAAATGTTGAACCCGAGTACCAGGGGACGAAAACTGAGATGCATTTGAAAACGTTTCCCAATCACACGGTGGACCATACTATGGGTTTCCCATGCATGTTTTAGCTGAAGGAAGAATCCCTTAAACCTTGAAATTTGGAACCCATGGAATGGGTACCATGCAGTATGACTTCAAAGGGTCTGCGTTTGCTCACCGAACCTCACCAATGCTATCAGCCCGAAGTGTCCAGCCTTATGTCTCACCCAGCTCTGGGTGTAGATGTGGGAAATCCAGGTTGCATTACAAGCCCTGAATGAATTATTTAAGAATTGCTCTCTATTTCACTGTCATTGTGTTTTGTTTTTGAAATTTATTTTGATAATGGGATTTATCGGATTTTCACTGCTGCATTTAGGCCGTTGTACACACGCTTGATTTCCTTATGGAGACATATAAATCCATGGGTTTTAAGATTCTTACTTGTCAGGTATCTTGCCAGGCGTTGAATATGTGGTGTTGAGTCCATTTCGTTGAGCAAGGAGTAGGGTTGTCTATTATATATTTGGCTTATGGAACGGCATCTGTGCTAATTTCAATCTCTGGTTTTATGCAGCACCCCAACTCACCTTTCCCCATTGGCAAGCATAAGTTGGTTTTCTAAATTTGAGACCCTGTTCTGTTTTGTAATTCAGTTTATGTGTAGCCAAGTTTACATTCCGTGTATTACTGATATATTATGATGTTTCTTTTTCTGTGTGACTTATTTCTCGTAGAATCATCGTGCCTGAATCCACTCATTATGCCGCTACGGGCCTGAAGACGTAGATTTCATTGCTGAGTGATATTCCATTGTACGTGCGTACCAGATATTCTTTATCCATTTTTTCCTTTCTCGGATATTTAACTTGTACCGTAGAAAAGGTTCTTGTAAACAGAGCCATCCCAAACTTTGGGGTGGCTGTGTGTTTGTGATTTTAATTACCCTAAGCTATAGGACCATAGTGGAAGTGACATAGGCTGTGTTGATTTGTTTCCTACGTGTTTCAGGATACACCATACATTTCTCCAGGGTGGCTGTTGGCAATTTACATCCCGCCCATCAGCATAACAAGGCTAGCTGTTCTTAAAGACCTGTCCTGCCTTTCTGGATTTTACACTTTTTTCAGATGGCCCTTTTGACCGGGGGGCAGTGAGACTTCATTGTAGTGCAGATTTCCTTTACACGCTTGCTTGGTTGGCCAAAAAGGGCGTATGCGTTTTTTCCTGAATATATTCAGGAAAAAACGCATACGCCCTTTTTGGCCAAGTGCATCATTGTCGACATTCTGCCTCTTTTCCTATGCTTTAAGTGCAATTCCAGTATACCCCCTGAAATCGTTTTCCTGAAATTCTGCCCCACTTTCAAGTCCTCTTTGAAGACTTACTTCAGTACATTTTTGGACGATAGCTGTCATTCATAACTCTGCATGTTTGTGAATTACAGTGCCCCTGAGCTCCTTTCTTCAACTCCTTTTCTTGTGAGCTGGCCGCAAAACCGCAGGATTGCTTCAGGCCGTAATATGTTTCCGGCCGGGCACGCTGAGCATTTGGGTAATTCCTCTTCCTGGTGGGAAATGATCGTTCAATTTGCCCGTGCAGACACCAACAGCTAGTCTCTCATTGCTTCTCCCTATTCCTGTTCATCTTGCGCAGAAATTGCAAACTGTGCCAAACAGGAGGTTAATGGCACTGACTCTCCAAGTGGGGAGAGTGTTAGTAAAGCGTCTGGAATGGTGAACCCGAGTACCAGGGGACGAAAACTGAGATGCATTTGACAACGTTTCCCAATCACACGGTGGACCACACTATGGGTTTCCCATGCATGTTTTAGCTGAAGGAAAAATCCCTTAAACCTGGAAATTTGGGACGCATGGAATGGGTAACATGCAGTATGACTTCAAAGGGTCTGCGTTTGCTCACCGAACCTCACCAATGCTATCAGCCCGAAGTGTCCAGCCTTATGTCTCACCCAGCTCTGGGTGTAGATGTGGTAAATCCAGGTTGCATCACAAGCCCTGAATGAATTATTTAAGAATTGCTCTCTATTTCACTGTCATTTTTTTTGTTTTTGAAATTTATTTTGATAATGGGATTTATCGGATTTTCACTGCTGCGTTTAGGCCGCTGTACACACGCTTGATTTCCTTATGGAGACATATAAATCCATGGGTTTTAAGATTCTTACTTGTCAGGTATCTTGCCAGGCGTTGAATATGGGGTGTTGAGTCCATTTCGTTGAGCAAGGAGTAGGTCTTGTCTATTATATATTTGGCTTATGGAACGGTATCTGTGCTAATGTCAATCTCTGGTTTTATGCAGCACCCCAACTCACCTTTCCCCATAAGCAAGCATAAGTTGGTTTTCTAAATTTGAGACCCTGTTCTGTTTTGTAATTCAGTTCATGTGTAGTCAAGTTTACATTCCGTGTATTAGTGATATCTTATGATGTTTCTTTTTCTGTGTGACTTATTTCTCGTAGAATCATCGTAACTGAATCCACTCATTATGCCGCTACGGGACTGATGACGTAGATTTCATTGCTGAGTGATATTCCATTGTACGTGCGTACCACAACTTCTTTATCCATTTTTTACTTTCTGGGATATTTTACTTGTACCGTAGACGAGGTTCTTGTAAACAGAGCCGTCCCAAACTCTGGGGTGGCTGTGTGTTTTTGATTTTAATTTCCCTAAGCTATAGGAACATAAGTGGAAGTGCCATAGGCTGTGTTGCTTTGTTTCCTACGTGTTTCTGGAAACACCATACACTTCTCCAGGGTGGTTGTTGGCAATTTACATCCCGCCCATCAGCATGACAAGGCTCCCTGTTCTCCATGACCTGTCCTGCCTTTCTGGATTTTACACTTTTTTCAGATGGCCCTTTTGACCGGGGGGGCAGTGAGACTTCATTGTAGTGCAGATTTCCTTTACACGCTTGCTTGGTTGGCCAAAAAGGGCGTATGCGTTTTTTCCTGAATATATTCAGGAAAAAACGCATACGCCCTTTTTGGCCAAGTGCATCGTTGTCGACATTCTGCCTCTTTTCCTATGCTTTTAGTACAATTCCAGTCTACCCCTGAAATCGTTTTCCTGAAATTCTGCCCCGCTTTCAAGTCCTCTTGGAAGACTTACTACAACACATTTTTGGACGATAGCTGTCATTCATAACTCTGCAGGTTTGTGAATTACAGTGCCCCTGAGCCCATGTCTTCAACTCGCTTTCTTGTGAGCTGGCCGCAATACCGCAGGATTGCTTCAGGCCAAAATCTCTTTCCGGCAGGGCATGCTGAGCCTTTGTTTAATTCCTCTTCCTGGTCAGAAATGATCGCTCCTTTTGCCCGTGCAGGCACCTACAGCTAGTCTCTCATTGGTTCTCCCTATTCCTGTACATCTTGCGCAGAAATTGCAAACTGTGCCAAACAGGAGGTTAATGGCACTGACTCTCCAAGTGGGGAGAGTGTTAGTTAAGCGTCTGGAATGGTGAACCCGAGTACCAGGGGACGAAAACTGAGATGCATTTGAAAACGTTTACCGGTCACACAGTGCACTGTACTGTGGGTTTACCATGCATGTTTTAGCTGAAGGAAGAATCCCTTAAACCTGGAGAGTTGGGACCCATGGAATGGGTACCATGCAGTATGACTTCAAAGGGTCTGCGTTTGCTCACCGAACCTCACCAATGCTATCAGCCCGAAGTGTCCAGCCTTATGTCTCACCCAGCTCTGGGTGTAGATGTGGTAAATCCAGGTTGCATCACAAGCCCTGAATGAATTATTTAAGAATTGCTCTCTATTTCACTGTCATTGTGTTTTGTTTTTGAAATTTATTTTGATAATGGGATTTATCGGATTTTCACTGCTGCATTTAGGCCGCTGTACACACGCTTGATTTCCTTATGGAGACATATAAATCCATGGGTTTTAAGATTCTTACTTGTCAGGTATCTTGCCAGGCGTTGAATATGGGGTGTTGAGTCCATTTCGTTGAACAAGGAGTAGGTTTTGTCTATTATATATTTGGCTTATGGAACGGTATCTGTGCTAATTTCAATCTCTGGTTTTATGCAGTACCCCAACTCACCTTTCCCCATAAGCAAGCATAAGTTGGTTTTCTAAATTTGAGACCCTGTTCTGTTTTGTAATTCAGTTCATGGGTAGCCAACTTTACATTCCGTGTATTAGTGATATCTTATGATGTTTCTTTTTCTGTGTGACTTATTTCTCGTAGAATCATCGTACCTGAATCCACTCATTATGCCGCTACGGGCCTGATGACGTAGATTTCATTGCTGAGTGATATTCCATTGTACGTGCGTACCACAACTTCTTTATCCATTTTTTGCTTTCGGGGATATTTTACTTGTACCGTAGACGAGGTTCTTGTAAACAGAGCCGTCCCAAACTCTGGGGTGGCTGTGTGTTTTTGAATTTAATTTCCCTAAGCTATAGGACCATAAGTGGAAGTGCCATAGGCTGTGTTGCTTTGTTTCCTACGTGTTTCTGGAAACACCATACACTTCTCCAGAGTGGTTGTTGGCAATTTACATCCCGCCCATCAGCATGACAAGGCTCCCTGTTCTCCATGACCTGTCCTGTCTTTCTGGATTTTACACTTTTTTCAGATGGCCCTTTTGACCGGGGGGCAGTGAGACTTCATTGTAGTGCAGAGTTCCTTTACACGCTTGCTTGGTTGGCCAAAAATGGCGTATGCGTATTTTTCTGAATATATTCAGGAAAAAACGCATACGCCCTTTTTGGCCAAGTGCATCGTTGTCGACATTCTGCCTCTTTTCCTATGCTTTTAGTACAATTCCAGTCTACCCCCTGAAATCGTTTTCCTGAAATTCTGCCCCGCTTACAAGTCCTCTTCGAAGACTTACTTCAATACATTTTTGGACGATAGCTGTCATTCATAACTCTGCAGGTTTGTGAATTACAGTGCCCCTGAGCTCCTTTCTTCAACTCGCTTTCTTGTGAGCTGGCCGCAAAACCGCAAGATTGCTTCAGGCCCTAATCTGTTTCCGGCAGGGCACGCTGAGCCTTTGGTTAATTCCTCTTCCTGGTGGGAAATGAGCGTTCCATTTGCCCGTGCAGACACCTACAGCTAGTCTCTCATTGCTTCTCCCTATGCCTGTTCATCTTGCGCAGAAATTGCAAACTGTGTCAAACAGGAGGTTAATGGCACTGACTCTCCAAGTGGGGAGAGTGTTAGTAAAGCGTTCAAATGTTGAACCCGAGTACCAGGGGACGAAAACTGAGATGCATTTGAAAACGTTTTCCAATCACACGGTGGACCATACTATGGGTTTCCCATGCATGTTTTAGCTGAAGGAAGAATCCCTTAAACCTGGAAATTTGGAACCCATGGAATGGGTACCATGCAGTATGACTTCAAAGGGTCTGCGTTTGCTCACCGAACCTCACCAATGCTATCAGCCCGAAGTGTCCAGCCTTATGTCTCACCCAGCTCTGGGTGTAGATGTGGGAAATCCAGGTTGCATTACAAGCCCTGAATGAATTATTTAAGAATTGCTCTCTATTTCACTGTCATTGTGTTTTGTTTTTGAAATTTATTTTGATAATGGGATTTATCGGATTTTCACTGCTGCATTTAGGCCGTTGTACACACGCTTGATTTCCTTATGGAGACATATAAATCCATGGGTTTTAAGATTCTTACTTGTCAGGTATCTTGCCAGGCGTTGAATATGGGGTGTTGAGTCCATTTCGTTGAGCAAGGAGTAGGGCTTGTCTATTATATATTTGGCTTATGGAACGGCATCTGTGCTAATTTCAATCTCTGGTTTTATGCAGCACCCCAACTCACCTTTCCCCATAAGCAAGCATAAGTTGGTTTTCTAAATTTGAGACCCTGTTCTGTTTTGTAATTCAGTTTATGTGTAGCCAAGTTTACATTCCGTGTATTACTGATATATTATGATGTTTCTTTTTCTGTCTGACTTATTTCTCGTAGAATCATCGTACCTGAATCCACTCATTATGCCGCTACGGGCCTGATGACGTAGATTTCATTGCTGAGTGATATTCCATTGTACGTGCGTACCACAACTTCTTTATCCATTTTATGCTTTCTGGGATATTTAACTGCTACCGTAGATGAGATTCTTGTAAACAGAGCCATCCAAAACTTTGGGGTGGCTGTGTGTTTTTGATTTTAATTTCCCTAAGCTATAGGACCATAAGTGGAAGTGCCATAGGCTGTGTTGCTTTGTTTCCTACATGTTTCAGGAAACACCATACACTTTTCCAGAGTGGCTGTTGGCAATTGAAATCCGCCCATCAGCATAACAAGGCTCCCTGTTCTCCATGACCTGTCCTGCCTTTCTGGATTTTACACTTTTTTCAGATGGCCCTTTTGACCGGGGGGCAGTGAGACTTCATTGTAGTGCAGATTTCCTTTACACGCTTGCTTGGTTGGCCAAAAAGGGCGTATGCGTTTTTTCCTGAATATATTCAGGAAAAAACGCATACGCCCTTTTTGGCCAAGTGCATCATTGTCAACATTCTGCCTCTTTTCCTATGCTTTAAGTGCAATTCCAGTCTACCCCCTGAAATTGTTTTCCTGAAATTCTGCCCCGCTTTCAAGTCCTCTTCGAAGACTTACTTCTATACATTTTTGGACGATAGGTGTCATTCATAACTCTGCAGGTTTGTGAATTACAGTGCCCCTGAGCTCCTTTCTTCAACTCGCTTTCTTGTGAGCTGGCCACAAAACCGCAAGATTGCTTCAGGCCCTAATCTGTTTCTGGCAGGGCACGCTGAGCCTTTGGTTAATTCCTCTTCCTGGTGGGAAATGAGCGTTCCATTTGCCCGTGCAGACACCTACAGCTAGTCTCTCATTGCTTCTCCCTATGCCTGTTCATCTTGCGCAGAAATTGCAAAGTGTGCCAAACAGGAGGTTAAATGCACTGACTCTCCAAGTGGGGAGAGTGTTAGTAAAGCGTCTGGAATGGTGAACCCGAGTACCAGGGGACGAAAACTGAGATGCATTTGACAACGTTTCCCAATCACACGGTGGACCACACTATGGGTTTCCCATGCATGTTTTAGCTGAAGGAAAAATCCCTTAAACCTGGAAATTTGGGACGCATGGAATGGGTACCATGCAGTATGACTTCAAAGGGTCTGCGTTTGCTCACCGAACCTCACTAATGCTAACAGCCCGAAGTGTCCAGCCTTATGTCTCACCCAAATCTGGGTGTAGATGTGGTAAATCCAGGTTGCATCACAAGCCCTGAATGAATTATTTAAGAATTGCTCTCTATTTCACTGTCATTTTGTTTTGTTTTTGAAATTTATTTTGATAATGGGATTTATCGGATTTTCACTGCTGCGTTTATGCCGCTGTACACACGCTTGATTTCCTTATGGAGACATATAAATCCATGGGTTTTAAGATTCTTACTTGTCAGGTATCTTGCCAGGCGTTGAATATGGGGTGTTGAGTCCATTTCGTTGAGCAAGGAGTAGGTCTTGTCTATTATATATTTGGCTTATGGAACGGTATCTGTGCTAATGTCAATCTCTGGTTTTATGCAGCACCCCAACTCACCTTTCCCCATAAGCAAGCATAAGTTGGTTTTCTAAATTTGAGACCCTGTTCTGTTTTGTAATTCAGTTCATGTGTAGTCAAGTTTACATTCCGTGTATTAGTGATATCTTATGATGTTTCCTTTTCTGTGTGACTTATTTCTCGTAGAATCATCGTACCTGAATCCACTCATTATGCCGCTACGGGACTGATGATGTAGATTTCATTGCTGAGTGTTATTCCATTGTACGTGCATACCACAACTTCTTTATCCATTTTTTACTTTCTGGGATATTTTACTTGTACCGTAGACGAGGTTCTTGTAAACAGAGCCATCCCAAACTCTGGGGTGGCTGTGTGTTTTTGATTTTAATTTCCCTAAGCTATAGGACCATAAGTGGAAGTGCCATAGGCTGTGTTTCTTTGTTTCCTACGTGTTTCTGGAAACACCATACACTTCTCCAGAGTGGTTGTTGGCAATTTACATCCCGCCCATCAGGATGACAAGGCTCCCTGTTCTCCATGACCTGTCCTGCCTTTCTGGATTTTACACTTTTTTCAGATGGCCCTTTTGACCGGGGGGGCAGTGAGACTTCCTTGTAGTGCAGAGTTCCTTTACACGCTTGCTTGGTTGGCCAAAAATGGCGTATGCGTTTTTTTCTGAATATATTCAGGAAAAAACGCATACGCCCTTTTTGGCCAAGTGCATCGTTGTCGACATTCTGCCTCTTTTCCTATGCTTTTAGTACAATTCCAGTCTACCCCCTGAAATCGTTTTCCTGAAATTCTGCCCCGCTTACAAGTCCTCTTCGAAGACTTACTTCAATACATTTTTGGACGATAGCTGTCATTCATAACTCTGCAGGTTTGTGAATTACAGTGCCCCTGAGCTCATGTCTTCAACTCGCTTTCTTGTGAGCTGGCTGCAAAACCGCAGGATTGCTTCAGGACATAATCTCTTTCCGGCAGGGCATGCTGAGCCTTTGTTTAATTCCTCTTCCTGGTCGGAAATGAGTGTTCCTTTTGCCCGTGCAGGCACCTACAGCTAGTCTCTCATTGGTTCTCCCTATTCCTGTACATCTTGCGCAGAAATTGCAAACTGTGCCAAACAGGAGGTTAATGGCACTGACTCTCCAAGTGGGGAGAGTGTTAGTAAAGCGTCTGGAATGGTGAACCCGAGTACCAGGGGACGAAAACTGAGATGCATTTGAAAACGTTTCCCAATCACACGGTGGACCACACTATGGGTTTCCCATGCATGATTTAGCTGAAGGAAGAATCCCTTAAACCTGGAAATTTGGGACGCATGGAATGGGTACCATGCAGTATGACTTCAAAGGGTCTGCGTTTGCTCACCGAACCTCACCAATGCTATCAGCCCGAAGTGTCCAGCCTTATGTCTGACCCAGCTCTGGGTGTAGATGTGGTAAATCCAGGTTGCATCACAAGCCCTGAATGAATTATTTAAGAATTGCTCTCTATTTCACTTTCATTGTGTTTTGTTTTTGAAATTTATTTTGATAATGGGATTTATCGGATTTTCACTGCTGCGTTTAGGCCGCTGTACACACGCTTGATTTCCTTATGGAGACATATAAATCCATGGGTTTTAAGATTCTTACTTGTCAGGTATCTTGCCAGGCGTTGAATATGGGGTGTTGAGTCCATTTCGTTGAGCAAGGAGTAGGGCTTGTCTATTATATATTTGGCTTATGGAACGGTATCTGTGCTAATTTCAATCTCTGGTTTTATGCAGCACCCCAACTCACCTTTCCCCATAAGCAAGCATAATTTGGTTTTCTAAATTTGAGACCCTGTTCTGTTTTGCAATTCAGTTTATGTGTAGCCAAGTTTACATTCCGTGTATTACTGATATATTATGATGTTTCTTTTTCTGTGTGACTTATTTCTCGTAGAATCATCGTACCTGAATCCACTCATTATGCCGCTACGGGCCTGAAGACGTAGATTTCATTGCTGAATGATATTCCATTGTACGTGCGTACCAGATATTCTTTATCTATTTTTTCCTTTCTCGGATATTTAACTTGTACCGTAGAAAAGGTTCTTGTAAACCGAGCCATCCCAAACTTTGCGGTGGCTGTGTGTTTGTGATTTTAATTACCCTAAGCTATAGGACCATAGTGGAAGTGACATAGGCTGTGTTGCTTTGTTTCCTACGTGTTTCAGGATACACCATACATTTCTCCAGAGTAGCTGTTGGCAATTTACATCCTGCCCATCAGCATAACAAGGCTCCCTGTTCTATAAGACCTGTCCTGCCTTTCTGGATGTTACACTTTTTTCAGATGGCCCTTTTGACAGGGGGGCAGTGAGACTTCATTGTAGTGCAGATTTCCTTTACACGCTTGCTTCGTTGGCCAAAAAGGGCGTATGCGTTTTTTCCTGAATATATTCAGGAAAAATCGCATACGCCCTTTTTGGCCAAGTGCATCATTGTCGACATTCTGCCTCTTTTCCTATGCTTTAAATGCAATTCCAGTCTACCCCCTGAAATCGTTTTCCTGAAATTCTGCCCTGCTTTCAAGTCCTCTTTGAAGACTTACTTCAGTACATTTTTGGACGATAGCTGTCATTCATAACTCTGCAGGTTTGTGAATTACAGTGCCCCTGAGCTCCTTTCTTCAACTCCTTTTCTTGTGAGCTGGCCGCAAAACCGCAGGATTGCTTCAGGCCCTAATATGTTTCCGGCAGGGCACGCTGAGCCTTTGGTTAATTCCTCTTCCTGGTGGGAAATGAGCGTTCCATTTGCCCGTGCAGACACCAACAGCTAGTCTCTCATTGCTTCTCCCTATGCCTGTTCATCTTGCGCAGAAATTGCCAAGTGTGCCAAACAGGAGGTTAAATGCACTGACTCTCCAAGTGGGGAGAGTGTTAGTAAAGCGTCTGGAATGTTGAACCCGAGTACCAGGGGACGAAAACTGAGATGCATTTGAAAACGTTTCCCAATCACACGGTGGACCACACTATGGGTTTCCCATGCATGATTTAGCTGAAGGAAGAATCCCTTAAACCTGGAAATTTGGGACGCATGGAATGGGTACCATGCAGTATGACTTCAAAGGGTCTGCGTTTGCTCACCGAACCTCACCAATGCTATCAGCCCGAAGTGTCCAGCCTTATGTCTCACCCAGCTCTGGGTGTAGATGTGGTAAATCCAGGTTGCATCACAAGCCCTGAATGAATTATTTAAGAATTGCTCTCTATTTCACTGTCATTGTGTTTTGTTTTTGAAATTTATTTTGATAATGGGATTTATCGGATTTTCACTGCTGCGTTTAGGCCGCTGTACACACGCTTGATTTCCTTATGGAGACATATAAATCCATGGGTTTTAAGATTCTTACTTGTCAGGTATCTTGCCAGGCGTTGAATATGGGGTGTTGAGTCCATTTCGTTGAGCAAGGAGTAGGGCTTGTCTATTATATATTTGGCTTATGGAACGGTATCTGTGCTCATTTCAATCTCTGGTTTTATGCAGCACCCCAAATCACCTTTCTGCATAAGCAAGCATAAGTTGGTTTTCTAAATTTGAGACCCTGTTCTGTTTTGTAATTCATTTCATGTGTAGTCAAGTTTACATTCCGTGTATTAGTGATATCTTATGATGTTTCTTTTTCTGTGTGACTTATTTCTCGTAGAATCATCGTACCTGAATCCACTCATTATGCTGCTACGGGACTGATGACGTAGATTTCATTGCTGAGTGATATTCCATTGTACGTGCGTACCACAATTTCTTTATCCATTTTATGCTTTCGGGGATATTTTACTTGTACCGTAGACGAGGTTCTTGTAAACAGAGCCGTCCCAAACTCTGGGGTGGCTGTGTGTTTTTGATTTTAATTTCCCTAAGCTATAGGACCATAAGTGGAAGTGCCATAGGCTGTGTTGCTTTGTTTCCTACGTGTTTCTGGAAACACCATACACTTCTCCAGAGTGGTTGTTGGCAATTTACATCCCGCCCATCAGGATGACAATGCTCCCTGTTCTCCATGACCTGTCCTGCCTTTCTGGATTTTACACTTTTTTCAGATGGCCCTTTTGACCGGGGGGGCAGTGAGACTTCCTTGTATTGCAGAGTTCCTTTACACGCTTGCTTGG
Source organism: Delphinapterus leucas (assembly GCF_059928025.1). NCBI lineage: Eukaryota > Metazoa > Chordata > Mammalia > Artiodactyla > Monodontidae > Delphinapterus > Delphinapterus leucas. Next base: position 5,265,664 of record NW_028322245.1, read on the forward strand.
TTGGCCAAAAAGGGCGTATGCGTTTTTTCCTGAATATATTCAGGAAAAAACGCATACGCCCTTTTTGGCCAAGTGCATCGTTGTCGACATTCTGCCTCTTTTCCTATGCTTTTAGTACAATTCCAGTCTACCCCCTGAAATCGTTTTCCTGAAATCCTGCCCCGCTTACAAGTCCTCTTCGAAGACTTACTTCAATACATTTTTGGACGATAGCTGTCATTCATAACTCTGCAGGTTTGTGAATTACAGTGCCCCTGAGCTCATGTCTTCAACTCGCTTTCTTGTGAGCTGGCCGCAAAACCGCAGGATTGCTTCAGGCCATAATCTCTTTTCGGCAGGGCATGCTGAGCCTTTGTTTAATTCCTCTTCCTGGTCGGAAATGAGTGTTCCTTTTGCCCGTGCAGGCACCTACAGCTAGTCTCTCATTGGTTCTCCCTATTCCTGTACATCTTGCGCAGAAATTGCAAACTGTGCCAAACAGGAGGTTAATGGCACTGACTCTCCAAGTGGGGAGAGTGTTAGTAAAGCGTCTGGAATGGTGAACCCGAGTACCAGGGGACGATAACTGAGATGCATTTGAAAACGTTTCCCGGTCACACAGTGCACTGTACTGTGGGTTTCCCATGCATGTTTTAGCTGAAGGAAGAATTCCTTAAACCTGGAGAGTTGGGACCCATGGAATGGTTACCATGCAGTATGACTTCAAAGGGTCTGCATTTGCTCACCGAACCTCACCAATGCTATCAGCCCGAAGTGTCCAGCCTTATGTCTCACCCAGCTCTGGGTGTAGATGTGATAAATCCAGGTTGCATCACAAACCCTGAATGAATTATTTAAGAATTGCTCTCTATTTCACTGTCATTTTGTTTTGTTTTTGAAATTTAGTTTGATAATGGGATTTATCGGATTTTTACTGCTGCGTTTAGGCCGCTGTACACACGCTTGATTTCCTTATGGAGACATATAAATCCATGGGTTTTAAGATTCTTACTTGTCAGGTATCTTGCCAGGCGTTGAATATGGCGTGTTGAGTCCATTTAGTTGAGCAAGGAGTAGGGCTTGTCTATTATATATTTGGCTTATGGAACGGTATCTGTGCTAATTTCAATCTCTGGTTTTATGCAGCACCCCAACTCACCTTTCCCCATAAGCAAGCATAAGTTGGTTTTCTAAATTTGAGACCCTGTTCTGTTTTGGAATTCAGTTTATGTGTAGCCAAGTTTACATTCCGTGTATTAGTGATATCTTATGATGTTTCTTTATCTGTGTGACTTATTTCTCGTAGAATCATCGTACCTGAATCCACTCATTATGCCGCTATGGGCCTGAAGACGTAGATTTCATTGCTGAGTGATATTCCATTGTACGTGCGTACCACAACTTCTTTATCCATTTTTTCCTTTCTCGGATATTTAACTTGTACCGTAGACAAGGTTCTTGTAAACAGAGCCATCCCAAACTTTGGGGTGGCTGTGTGTTTTTGATTTTAATTTCCCTAAGCTATAGGACCATAAGTGGAAGTGACATAGGCTGTGTTGCTTTGTTTCCTACGTGTTTCAGGATACACCATACATTTCTCCAGAGTGGCTGTTGGCAATTTACATCCCGCCCATCAGCATAACAAGGCTCCCTGTTCTCCATGACCTGTCCTGTCTTTCTGGATTTTACACTTTTTTCAGATGGCCCTTTTGACCGGGGGGCAGTGAGACTTCATTGTAGTGTAGATTTCCTTTACACGCTTGCTTGGTTGGCCAAAAAGGGCGTATGCGTTTTTTCCTGAATATATTCAGGAAAAAACGCATACGCCCTTTTTGGCCAAGTGCATCATTGTTGACATTCTGCCTCTTTTCCTACGCTTTAAGTGCAATTCCAGTCTACCCCCTGAAATCGTTTTCCTGATATTCTGCCCCGCTTTCAAGTCCTCTTTGAAAACTTACTTCAGTACATTTTTGGACGATAGCTGTCATTCATAACTCTGCAGGTTTGTGAATTACAGTGCCCCTGAGCTCCTTTCTTCAACTCGCTTTCTTGTGAGCTGGCCGCAAAACCGCAGGATTGCTTCAGGCCCTAATCTCTTTCCAGCAGGGCACGCTGAGCCTTTGGTTAATTCCTCTTCCTGGTGGGAAATGAGCGTTCCATTTGCCCGTGCAGACACCAACAGCTAGTCTCTCATTGCTTCTCCCTATGCCTGTTCATCTTGCGCAGAAATTGCAAACTGTGCCAAACAGGAGGTTTATGGCACTGACTCTCCAAGTGGGGAGAGTGTTAGTAAAGCGTTCAAATGTTGAACCCGAGTACCAGGGGACGAAAACTGAGATGCATTTTAAAACGTTTCCCAATCACATGTTGGACCATACTCTGGGTTTCCCATGCATGTTTTAGCTGAAGGAAGAATCCCTTAAACCTGGAGAGTTGGGACCCATGGAATGGGTACCATGCAGTATGACTTCAAAGGGTCTGCATTTGCTCACCGAACCTCACCAATGCTATCAGCCCGAAGTGTCCAGCCTTATGTCTCATCCAGCTCTGGGTGTAGATGTGGTAAATCCAGGTTGCATCACAAGCCCTGAATGAATTATTTAAGAATTGCTCTCTATTTCACTGTCATTGTGTTTTGTTTTTGAAATTCATTTTGATAATGGGATTTATTGGATTTTCACTGCTGCTTTTAGGCCACTGTACACACGCTTGATTTCCATATGGAGACATATAAATCCATGGGTTTTAAGATTCTTACTTGTCAGGTATCTTCCCAGGCGTTGAATATAGGGTGTTGAGTCCATTTCGTTGAGCAAGGAGTAGGTTTTGTCTATTATATATTTGGCTTATGGAACGGTATCTGTGCTAATTTCAATCTCTGGTTTTATGCAGCATCCCAACTGACCTTTCCCCATAAGCAAGCATAAGTTGGTTTGCTAAATTTGAGACCCTGTTCTGTTTTGTAATTCAGTTCATGGGTAGCCAAGTTTACATTCCGTGTATTAGTGATAACTTATGATGTTTCTTTTTCTGTCTGACTTATTTCTCATAGAATCATCGTACCTGAATCCACTCATTATGCCGCTACGGTCCTGATGACGTAGATTTCATTGCTGAGAGATATTCCATTGTACGTGCGTACCACAACTTCTTTATCCATTTTATGCTTTCTCGGATATTTAACTTCTACCGTAGATGAGGTTCTTGTAAACAGAGCCATCCCAAACTTTGGGGTGGCTGTGTGTTTTTGATTTTAATTTCCCTAAGCTATAGGACCATAAGTGGAAGTGCCATAGGCTGTGTTGCTTTGTTTCCTACGTGTTTCAGGAAACACCATACACTTTTCCAGAGTGGCTGTTGGCAATTTAAATCCGCTCATCAGCATAACAAGGCTCCCTGTTCTCCATGACCTGTCCTGACTTTCAGGATTTTACACTTTTTTCAGATGGCCCTTTTGACCGGGGGGCAGTGAGACTTCATTGTAGTGCAGATTTCCTTTACACGCTTGCTTGGTTGGCCAAAAAGGGCGTATGCGTTTTTTCCTGAATATATTCAGGAAAAAACGCATACGCCCTTTTTGGCCAAGTGCATCATTGTCAACATTCTGCCTCTTTTCCTATGCTTTAAGTGCAATTCCAGTCTACCACCTGAAATCGTTTTCCTGAAATTCTGCCCCGCTTTCAAGTCCTCTTCGAAGACTTACTTCTATATATTTTTGGATGATAGCTGTCATTCATAACTCTGCAGGTTTGTGAATTACAGTGCCCCTGAGCTCCTTTCTTCAACTCGCTTTCTTGTGAGCTGGCCGCAAAACCGCAGGATTGCTTCAGGCCCTAATCTCTTTCCGGCAGGGCACGCTGAGCCTTTGGTTAATTCCTCTTCCTGGTGGGAAATGAGCGTTCCATTTGCCCGTGCAGACACCTACAGCTAGTCTCTCATTGCTTCTCCCTATTCCTGTTCATCTTGCGCAGAAATTGCAAAGTGTGCCAAACAGGAGGTTAAATGCACTGACTCTCCAAGTGGGGAGAGTGTTAGTAAAGCGTCTGGAATGGTGAACCCGAGTACCAGGGGACGAAAACTGAGATGCATTTGAAAACGTTTCCCAATCACACGGTGGACCATACTATGGGTTTCCCATGCATGTTTTAGCTGAAGGAAGAATCCCTTAAACCTGGAAATTTGGAACCCATGGAATGGGTACCATGCAGTATGACTTCAAAGGGTCTGCGTTTGCTCACCGAACCTCACCAATGCTATGAGCCCGAAGTGTCCAGCCTTATGTCTCACCCAGCTCTGGGTGTAGATGTGGGAAATCCAGGTTGCATCACAAACCCTGAATGAATTATTTAAGAATTGCTCTCTATTTCACTGTCATTTTGTTTTGTTTTTGAAATTTATTTTGATAATGGGATTTATCGGATTTTCACTGCTGCGTTTAGGCCGCTGTACACACGCTTGATTTCCTTATGGAGACATATAAATCCATGGGTTTTAAGATTCTTACTTCTCAGGTATCTTGCCAGGCGTTGAATATGGGGTGTTGAGTCCATTTCGTTGAGCAAGGAGTAGGTCTTGTCTATTATATATTTGGCTTATGGAACGGTATCTGTGCTAATTTCAATCTCTGGTTTTATGCAACACCCCAACTCACCTTTCTCCATAAGCAAGCATAAGTTGGTTTTCTAAATTTGAGACCCTGTTCTGTTTTGTAATTCAGTTCATGGGTAGCCAAGTTTACATTCCGTGTATTAGTGATATCTTATGATGTTTCTTTTTCTGTGTGACTTATTTCTCGTAGAATCATCATACCTGAATCCACTCATTATGCCGCTACGGGCCTGATGACGTAGATTTCTTTGCTGAGTGATATTCCATTGTACGTGCGTACCACAACTTCTTTATCCATTTTTTGCTTTCGGGGATATTTTACTTGTACCGTAGACGAGGTTCTTGTAAACAGAGCCGTCCCAAACTCTGGGGTGGCTGTGTGTTTTTGATTTTAATTTCCCTAAGCTATAGGACCATAAGTGGAAGTGCCATAGGCTGTGTTGCTTTGTTTCCTACGTGTTTCTGGAAACACCATACACTTCTCCAGAGTGGTTGTTGGCAATTTACATCCCGCCCATCAGCATGACAAGGCTCCCTGTTCTCCATGACCTGTCCTGCCTTTCTGGATTTTACACTTTTTTCAGATGGCTCTTTTGACGGGGGGGGCAGTGAGACTTCATTGTAGTGCAGATTTCCTTTACACGCTTGCTTGGTTGGCCAAAAAGGGCGTATGCGTTTTTTCCTGAATATATTCAGGAAAAAACGCATACGCCCTTTTTGGCCAAGTGCATCATTGTCGACATTCTGCCTCTTTTCCTATGCTTTTAGTACAATTCCAGTCTACCCCCTGAAATCGTTTTCCTGAAATTCTGCCCCGCTTTCAAGTCCTCTTCGAAGACTTACTTCTATACATTTTTGGACGATAGCTGTCATTCATAACTCTGCAGGTTTTTGAATTAAAGTGCCCCTGAGCTCATGTCTTCAAGTCGCTTTCTTGTGAGCTGGCCGCAAAACCGCAGGATTGCTTCAGGCCAAAGTCTCTTTCCAGCAGGGCATGCTGAGCCTTTGTTTAATTCCTCTTCCTGGTCGGAAATGAGCGTTCCATTTGCCCGTGCAGACACCTACAGCTAGTCTCTCATTGGTTCTCCCTATTCCTGTTCATCTTGCGCAGAAATTGCAAAGTGTGCCAAACAGGAGGTTAAATGCACTGACTCTCCAAGTGGGGAGAGTGTTAGTAAAGCGTCTGGAATGGTGAACCCGAGTACCAGGGGACGAAAACTGGGATGCATTTGAAAACGTTTCCCAATCACACGGTGGACCATACTATGGGTTTCCCATGCATGTTTTAGCTGAAGGAAGAATCCCTTAAACCTGGAAATTTGGAACCCATGGAATGGGTACCATGCTGTATGACTTCAAAGGGTCTGCGTTTGCTCACCGAACCTCACCAATGCTATCAGCCCGAAGTGTCCAGCCTTATGTCTCACCCAGCTCTGGGTGTAGATGTGGTAAATCCAGGTTGCATCACAAGCCCTGAATGAATTATTTAAGAATTGCTCTCTATTTCACTGTCATTGTGTTTTGTTTTTGAAATTTATTTTGATAATGGGATTTATCGGATTTTCACTGCTGCCTTTAGGCCGCTGTACACACGCTTGATTTCCTTATGGAGACATATAAATCCATGGGTTTTAAGATTCTTACTTGTCAGGAATCTTGCCAGGCGTTGAATATGGGGTGTTGAGTCCATTTCGTTGAGCAAGGAGTAGGGCTTGTCTATTATATATTTGGCTTATGGAACGGTATCTGTGCTAATTTCAATCTCTGGTTTTATGCAGCACCCCAACTCACCTTTCCCCATAAGCAAGCATAAGTTGGTTTTCTAAATTTGAGACCCTGTTCTGTTTTGTAATTCAGTTTATGTGTAGCCAAGTTTACATTCCGTGTATTACTGATATATTATGATGTTTCTTTTTCTGTGTGACTTATTTTTCGTAGAATCATCGTACCTGAATCCACTCATTATGCCGCTATGGGCCTGAAGACGTAGATTTCATTGTTGAGTGATATTCCATTGTACGTGCGTACCAGAACTTCTTTATCCATTTTTTCCTTTCTCGGATATTTAACTTGTACCGTAGACAAGGTTCTTGTAAACAGAGCCATCCCAAACTCTGGGGTGGCTGTGTGTTTTTGATTTTAATTTCCCTAAGCGATAGGACCATAAGTGGAAGTGACATAGGCTGTGTTGCTTTGTTTCCTACGTGTTTCAGGGTACACCATACATTTCTCCAGCGTGGCTGTTGGCAATTTACATCCCGCCCATCAGCATAACAAGGCTCCCTGTACTCCATGACCTGTCCTGTCTTTCTGGATTTTACACTTTTTTCAGATGGCCCTTTTGACCGGGGGGCAGTGAGACTTCATTGTAGTGCAGATTTCCTTTACACGCTTGCTTGGTTGGCCAAAAAGGGCGTATGCGTTTTTTCAGGAAAAACGCATACGCCCTTTTTGGCCAAGTGCATCATTGTCGACATTCTGCCTCTTTTCCTATGCTTTAAGTGCAATTCCAGCCTACCCCCTGAAATCGTTTTCCTGAAATCCTGCCCCGCTTTCAAGTCCTCTTCGAAGACTTACTTCAGTACATTTTTGGACGATAGCTGTCATTCATAACTCTGCAGGTTTGTGAATTACAGTGCCCCTGAGCTCCTTTCCTCAACACGCTTTCTTGTGATCTGGCCGCAAAACTGCAGGATTGCTTCAGGCCCTAATCTCTTTCCGGCAGGGCACGCTGAGCCTTTGGTTAATTCCTCTTCCTGGTGGGAAATGAGTGTTCCATTTGCCCATGCAGACACCTACAGCTAGTCTCTCATTGGTTCTCCCTATCCCTGTTCATCTTGCGCAGAAATTGCAAACTGTGCCAAACAGGAGGTTAAATGCAGTGACTCTCCAAGTGGGGAGAATGTTAGTAAAGCGTTTGGAATGGTGAACCCGAGTACCAGGGTTCGAAAACTGAGATGCATTTGAAAACGTTTCCCAATCACACGGTGGACCATACTCTGGGTTTCCCATGCATGTTTTAGCTGAAGGAAGAATCCCTTAAACGTGGAGAGTTGGGACCCATGGAATGGGTACCATGCAGTATGACTTCAAAGGGTCTGCGTTTGGTCAACGAAGCTCACCAATGCTATCAGCCCGAAGTGTGCAGCCTTATGTCTCACCCAGCTCTGGGTGTAGATGTGGGAAATCCAGGTTGCATCACAAGCCCTGAATGAATTATTTAAGAATTGCTCTCTATTTCACTGTCATTGTGTTTTGTTTTTGAAATTTATTTTGATAATGGGATTTATCGGATTTTCACTGCTGCATTTAGGCCGCTGTACACACGCTTTATTTCCTTATGGAGACATATAAATCCATGGGTTTTAAGATTCTTAATTGTCAGGTATCTTGCCAGGCGTTGAATATGGGGTGTTGAGTCCATTTCGTTGAGCAAGGAGTAGGTATTGTATATTATATATTTGGCTTATGGAATGGTATCTGTGCTAATTTCAATCTCTGCTTTTATGCAGCACCCCAACTCACCTTTCCCCATAAGCAAGCATAAGTTGGTTTTCTAAATTTGAGACCCTGTTCTGTTTTGTAATTCAGTTCATGTGTGGCCAAGTTTACATTCCGTGTATTAGTGATATCTTATGATGTTTCCTTTTCTGTGTGACTTATTTCTCGTAGAATCATCGTACCTGAATCCACTCATTATGCCGCTATGGGCCTGATGACGTAGGTTTCATTGCTGAGTGATATTCCATTGTACGTGCGTACCACAACTTCTTTATCCATTTTTTGCTTTCTCGGATATTTAACTTGTACCGTAGACGAGGTTCTTGTAAACAGAGCCATCCCAAATTTTGGGGTGGCTGTGTGATTTTGATTTTAATTTCTCTATGCTATAGGACCATAAGTGGAAGTGCCATAGGCTGTGTTGCTTTGTTTCCTACGTGTTTCAGGAAACACCATACACTTCTCCAGAGTGGCTGTTGGCAATTTACATCCCGCCCATCAGCATAACAAGGGTCCCTGTTCTCCATGACCTGTCCTGCCTTTCTGGAATTTACACATTTTTCAGATGGCCCTTTTGACCGGGGGGCAGTGAGACTTCATTGTAGTGCACATTTCCTTTACACGGTTGCTTGGTTGGCCAAAAAGGGCGTATGCGTTTTTTCCTGAATATATTCAGGAAAAAACGCATACGCCCTTTTTGGCCAAGTGCATCATTGTCGACATTCTGCCTCTAATCTTATTCTTTAAGTGCAATTCCATTCTACCCCCTGAAATCGTTTTCCTGAAATTCTGCCCCGATTTCAATTCCTCTTCGAAAACTTACTTCAAAACATTTTTGGACGATAGCTGTCATTCATTACTCTGCAGGTTTGTGAATTACAGTGCCCCTGAGCTCCTTTCTTCAACTCGCTTTCTTGTGAGCTGGCCACACACCCGAAGGATTGCTTCAGGCCCTAATATAGTTCCGGCATGGCATGCTGAGCCTTTGGTTAATTCCTCTTCCTTGTGGGAAATGAGCGTTAAATTTGCATGTGCAGACACCTTCACATGAGTCGTCATGGTGCCACTTTGCCCCGGTTATCTCTATGGAGGTTGGAGTTGGAGGGCCTCCTAACTCAAGATCAGTGTGCCCACGGAGCCAACCCTGCAACTTCAGGGCATGGTTGGGGGTTAGGATCACCACGAGGGTTCCTTTTCCCTTAGGAGGGAGGTGGCCTTTTGGGCTGCTGATTTCCAGGTTATCAGATACTGCCAGTATCTTGGCCAGATGTGGCGGTGGGCCAAGCCCCTTGGTGACCGTATTTTATCCTACCTGGATCGCATTCTTGCATTGTTCCATTTCAAGTGGTCCCAGGTTTTGCACTAATACTCCAGTGGCGATTCACCGTTCACCAGGAATGTAAAGGTCAAAGGGTTTAGCTAAATTAGGGAGTTCCTGTGCAAGGGTCTGAATTGACTGCTCTTTCCATTCTTGAAAGGCCACTTCTGCATTCTATTCAAAAGGATCATCACCTTTTCCTTTCAGTGTTTCATATAGAGGCCGAGCTAGTAGACTGTAGTTAGGGATCCAGAAGCAGCAAACCCTGGCCTCCCCAGGAACCCCTAAGCTGTCTTCTAGTTTTAGAAATGGGTAAGGCTGTAAATTGTTTCTTCCCTTTCCTGGGATGGGCTTCTCCGACCTTCTGTGAGAATGAAGCCCAGGCAGGTCACCGTAGTCTGTGATATTTGAGCTTTTTCTTGGACAACTTGTATCCTTTATTGGCTTCGTAGTTCAGAGGTCTCCTTAGTAGGGCTGGCGATCAGAATGTCGTCTGCATATTGAAGGAGTGTTTCCTTTTCCAGAGGTAGAACTTTTAGGTCTTTAGCTGAGCTTTCCCCAAAGATGGTGTGGGAATTTTTGAACCCTTGGGGCAACACGGCCCGGAAGTATTGTTTTAGTTGTATGTTGAGTCCTGCCACTCACAAGCCAAAATTTCTTGTGACTCTGGGACTAATAGAATACAAAAGAAGGCATCATTGAAGACTAATACAGAATACCATGTCCTGGTGGTTGGTAGAATGACCAGCAGGGTGTAGGATTTAGGAACTACTGGAGGTATATCCTCGGTGGCTTCACTGACTGTCCTGACATCCTTTACCAGGACTCCAGCAGCCCATGGGGCTCTCGAGGTCAGGCCAATCCCAGGATATGGAGCTCACCTAGGCAGGTACCCCACCCCAGCCCACGGGGCTCTCGTGGTCAGGCCCCTCCCAGGATACAGAGCTACCCTTGCAGGTACCATGGCAGGGCTGGGAACACAGGAACCGTGCATATCGCCCTCATTGCAGAGCACTCCCAGCTCACCTGTCACTCAGATCTGACACAGAGCACCTCAGAGCAGGACTTGAACTAACAAACAGCAGCTCCGACAGGTCTGTGACCCTGGGCATCACTCTGTGTGGCCTCCCTCCACCTGGTCTTCCAGAGACTTCCACTGCACCCGGGGCACCAGGCCTCTGTCTCCACCCACCAGCCACCCCTCCTCTCCCTGACTCCTGGGTTCCTCTCATTAGGAGAGGGTTTTCTTGAAGTTGTCTCCCACTCATGGGCCAGATAATATAATTAGAAAACAAGCCAGAGCTGCAGCCCCTTGTCTATCCTGACTCTCAGGAGCCCACACCTGTTCCTTGGACCTGGCCGATTCAGCAAGTTCCAGTTTCTGCAACTGTGAGCCCCTGAGGGGTGATTATTGGCTGGCCTGGGAAGCCTGACCGTGCCGGCCAGCCCTCCCCAGGTGTGCCTGGGTTCAGATCAATATAAACACCGCTCCAGGCAGCAAGAGCCCCTGCAGCTGTGCCTGACGCCATTTTCTCTGCCCTGTCAGCAGTCTTGGGGCTGGACTGGTGGGAGGGAGTGAGAGGCCACGGCTTTGTGGGTGGCCCAGTGTGAGTGGGGCTCTGCTGGACTTTCTGCAGCAGTTGCCAAGATGCCACCTGCTAAAGAAGAGGATGTGTCACTCATACCTGCCGCTGGAATTTCTCCCTGGGCAGAGGTGAGTGAGGAAGAAAGCAGTGGGGGCCGGGACAGCAGGGGTATCTCAGGCAGGGAAATGGAAAGCTTCCAGAAGAGCACCCAGGACCAGGACCATCCTGGCTGGCCTGCAGGCACCAAGTCGGCTGGCATGCTGTCGCTCATGTGGCTCCATGGCCCTTCCTCTAGGCTTTCAAGTCCTTGTACATATTCAGGTGTTTTACCTGGGAAGGGTGGGAACATTTCAGCAGCAGCTGGCCTGGGGCTCAGCCCACGTTTACTCACAGATGCCTCGGCACGGTCCCCCAGCTTTGCAATGAGGACGCTTGTTGCGTGGGGCCTGCTGGCTGAATGGGAGATGATTCCCCACCACCGACCAACTTCAGAATTGTTTACAACTGGAGCAAGTGCCCTGATACGGTTTTCCTCTGTGTAGCTGGTGGGTTCTGTTTTTTTTTCTTTTTTGGTTCAAGGTAGATTTTATTCCTCTTTTTTGTATTTACAGATATAAGCATGGAAATAATTTATTCATATAAATACATGTATGTGAAGGGAAGAATATTTTTTCTGTTTTACTTTTGGTAATTTGAATTTTATTTTATTTTTTTATACAGCAGGTTCTTTTTGGTTATCTATTTTATACATATAAATGTATACATGCCAATCCCAATCTCTCAACTCCTCCCACCACCACCCCCCAACAGCTTTCCCCCCTTGGTGTCCATACGTTTGTTGTCTACATCTGTTGCTCTATTTCTGCCTTGCAAAACGGTTCATCTGTACAATTTGTCTAGGTTCCACATATAGCCATTAATAGACAAGATTTCTTTTTCTCTTTCTGACTTACTTCACTCTGTATGACAGTCTCTAGATCCATCAACGTCTCTACAAGTGACCCAATTTCATTCCTTTTTATGGCTTAGTAATATTCCATTTTATATATGTACCACGTCTTTATGCATTCGTCTGTCTGTGGGCATTTAGGTTGCTTCCATTACCTGGATATTGTAAATAGTGATGCAATGAACATTGCGGTGAATGTCTCTTTTTGATTTATGGTTTTGTCTGGGTATATGCCCAGTAGTGGGACTGCTGTATCATATGGTAATTCTATTCTTAGTTTTATAAGAAACTCCATAACTTTCTCCACAGTGACTGTATCAATTTCATTCCCAACAATAGCGGAAGAGGGTTCCTTATCTCCACACCCTTTCCAGCATTTGTTGTTTGTAGATTTTCTGATGATGCCCATTCTAACAGGTGTGAGGTGATACACCATGGATGAGTCTATTTCGTTGAGCAAAGAGTAGGTCTTGTGTATTACATATTTGGCTTATGGAACGGTATGTGTGCTAATTTCAATCTCTGGTTTTATACAGCACCGCAACTCAACTTTCCCCTTAAGCAAGCATAAGTTTTTATCTAAATGTGAGACTCTGTTCGGTTTTGGAATTCAGTTTATGTGTAGCCAAGTTTACACTCTCTCTATTAGTGATATCTTATGATAATTACCTTTCTCTGTGTGACATATTTCTCTTAGAATCATCATACTTAAATCCACTCAATTTGCTGCTACAGGCCTGATGACATTGATTTCATTGCTGAGTGATATTCCATTGTACGTAAGTAGCACAACTCCTTTATCCATATTTTTCTTTCTGGGATATTTAATTTGTACTGGACTCAAGGTTCTTGTAAACACAGCAGCCCTAAATTTGGTGTTGGCTGTGTCTTGTTGATTTTAATTTTCCTAAGCTATAGGGCCAAAAGTGGAAGTGCCCTAGGGTCTGTAGCTTTGTTTTTCAGATGTTTCAGGATACACCATAAACATCTCCAGAGTGTCTGTTGGCAATTTACATCCCGCCCATCAGCATAACAAGGCTCCCTGTTCTCCATGGCCTGTCCTGTGTTTCTGGTTTTTACACATTTTTCAGATGGCCCTTTTGACGAATGGGAAATGAGACTTCATTGTAGTGCGGATTTCCATTGCTCGAGTGCTTGGTTGGCCAAAAAGGGCATATGTGTTTTTTCCTGAATATATTCAGGAAAAAATGTTTACGCACTTTTGTCCAAGTGCATCACTGTCAAAGATCTGCCGCTTTTCACATGCTTTAAACGCAATTCCAATCTACCTCCTGAAATATGATTCCTGCAATTCTGCCTCGTTTTGAAGTCCTCTTTGCAGACTTACTTCAGTATATTTTTGCCGATAGCTGTCATTTATAACTCTGCAGGTTTGTGAATTACAGTGCCTGTGATTTCCTTTCTTAACTCGTTGCCTTGAAAGCTGGCCACAGAACCGCAGGTTTGCTTTAGGCCATAATCAGGGTCTGGCACGGCACTCTGAGCCTTTGGTTAATTCCTCTTCCTGGTGGGAAATTAGAGTTAAATGTGCCCCTCCGGACACCTGCCTCACACCCAGCCCCTTGGTGATGTGTGTCCTGTGGTTTGAGGCCACATGTGCTGGGTTCCTCACCTTTGGCTGATGTGGCCCCACTGGTGTGAGGAAACTCCTGCCTGGTTCCCATCCCCTTGGTGATGTGGGCCATCCGGTGAGATTCTGATCCTGGTTGGGTTCCTCACACTTCTGTGAGGTGGGCCCTCTTCTCTGACGTCACTCCTGCCTGGCTGGCACACCCCGCCTTGGCGAAGTCGGCCCTCTTGTGGCACTTGGAGCCTGCTGGGAGCCTCCTCCCCTCGGTGATGGGGGCCCTCTAGCGTCAGGCCCTAACTGCTGGGTACCCACATTTTCTGATACGTGCTAAGTGGTGCGAGGACACTCCTGCGAGGTTCCCATCCCCATGGGCTTGTGGGCCTTCTGCTCTAAGGTCCCAACAACTGTGTTGTTCACCGTTTCATGATGTTGTCTCTCTGGTGTTAGTTCACTCAGGCCTAGATCCCATAGACTCTGTGCTCTGAGCCGACTGCTGGGAGGTTCCTACTGCTGGATTCCTTACCTTTTTTATTCTTTGGGTCCTGTGTTTTTATGCTCCTACTTCCTGACTCACTCCCAGCCCCTTTGTGATGTAGGTCCTCTGGTTTAAGGCCACATGTACCAGTTTCCTCACCTTTATTGATGTGGCCCCACTGGTGTGAGGACACTCCAGCCAGGGTCCCTTCCCTAGGGGATGTGGGCTTTCTGCTCTGTGGTCCCAACGGCTGGGTTGCTCACAGTGTCAGAATGTGGGCCCTCTGTTTTGAGTTCAGTCAGGCCTGGATCCCATAGCCTCGCTGCTCCTGGCCGCCTGCTGGGAGGTTCCAACTGCGGGATTCCTCACCTTTTTTACGCAATGGGCCCTCTGTTTTGAGGCTCCTCCTGCCTGCCTCACTCCCAGCCCCTTGGTGATGTGTGTCCTGTAGTTTGAGGCCACGTGTGCTGGGTCCGTCACATTTCGGTGATGTGGCCCCACTGGTGTGAGGACACTCCTGCCTGGTTTCCATTCCCTTGGTGATGTGGGCCCTCTGGTGAGAGTCTGATCCTCTTTGGGTTCCTCACACTTTTGTGTGGTTGGCCCTCTGCTCTGAGGTCACTCCTGCCTGGCTGGCACACCCCGCATTGGCGACGTCGGCCCTCTGGTAGCAGTTGGAGCTTGCTGGGAGCCTCCTCTCCTCAGTGATGAGGGCCCTCTGGCGTCCGGCCCTAACTGCTGGGCTCCCCACATTTTCTGTTGTGTGCCCACTGGTGCGATGACACCCCTTCCCCATAGGGATGTGGGCCTTGTGCTCTGAGGTCACAACGGCTGGGTTGCTTACAGTATCACGATGAGGGCCCTCTGTTGTGAGTTCATCACTGCCTGGATCCCATAGCCTCGGTGCTCTGGGCCGCCTGCTGGGATGTTCCAACTGCTGGATTCCTCACCTTTTTATACAATGGGCCATGTGTTTTGAGGTTAATCCTGCCTGCCTCGCTCTGAGACCCATGGTGATGTGGGACTTCTGGTTTGAGGCCACATGTGCTGGGTACCTCAACTTTCGATGATGTGGCCCCACGGGTGTGAGGACACTCGTGCCTGATTCCCAGCCCCTTGCTTATGTGGGCACTCTGGTGAGAGTCTGATCATGACTGGGTTCCTTACCCTTCTGTGAGGTGGGCGCTCTGATGTGAGGTCACTCCTGCCTGGATGGCTCACGTCGCCTTGGCGACGTAGGCCCTCTGTTGGCCACTGAAGCATGCTGGGAGCCTCCTACCCTCTTTAATGAGGGCCCTGGAAGAAACGCATATGCCCTTTTTGACCAAGTGCATCATTGTCGAAGTTCTGCCTCTTCTCCTATACTTTCAGAGGACTTCCCATCTACCTCCTGAAATCGTATTCCTGGAATTCTGCCCCGCGTTCAAGTCCTCTTTGCAGCCTTACTTCAATATATTTTTGGACGATAGCTGTCATTTATAACTCTGCAGGTTTGTGAATTACAGTGCCCCTGAGCTCCATTCTTCAACTCGCTTTCTTGTGAGCTGGCCGCAAAACCGCAGGATTGCTTCAGGCCCTAATCTGGTTCCGGCACGGCATGTTGAGCCTTTGGCTAATTCCTCTTCCTGATGGGAAATGAGCGTTAAATTTGCTCGTGCAGACACCTACAGCTAATCTCTCATTGGTTCTCCCTATTCCTGTTCATCTTGCTCAGAAATTCCAAACTGTGCCAAACAGGAGGTTAAAGGCACTGACTCTCCAATTGGGGAAAGAGTTAGTAAAGCGTCTGGAATGGTAAAACCGAGTATGAGGGGAAGAAAACTGAGATGCATTTAAAAAGGTTTCCCGGTCACACGGTGGACCATATTCTGGGTTTCCCATGCGTGTTTTACCTGAAGGAAGAATCCCTTAAACCTGGAGAGGTGGGACCCATGCAATGGGTACCATGCAGTATGACTTCAAATGGCCTGCATTTTCTCACCGAACCTCACCAATGCTATCAGCCCAAAGTGTCGAACCTTATGTCTCACTCAGCTCTAGGTGTAGATGTGGTAAATCCAGGTTGCATCACAAGCCCTGAATGAATTATTTAAGAATTGCTCTCTATTTCACTGTCATTGTGTTTGTTTTTGTAGTTTATTTTGATAATGGGATTTATCGGATTTTCTCTGCTGCCTTCATGCAGCTGTACACACACTTGATTTCCTTACGGAGACATATAAATCCATGGGTTTGAAGATTCTTACTAGTCATGTGTAATCCTAGGAGTTGAATATGGTGTGTTTAGTCCATTTCGTTGAGCAAGGTGTAAGTCTTGACTATTACATATTTGGCTTATGGAAAGGTATGTGTGCTAATTTCTATCTCTGGTTTTATGCAGCACCCCACCTCACCTTTCCCCATAAGCAAGCATAAGTTGGTGTTCTAAATTTGAGACCCTGTTCTGTTTTGTAATTCAGTTCATGTGTAGCCAAGTTTACATTCCGTGTATTAGTGATATCTTATGATGTTTCATTTTCTGTGTGACTTATTTCACTTAGAATCATCGTACCTGGATCCACTCAATATGCCGCGACGGGCCTGATGACATAGATTTCATTGGTGAGTGATATTCCATTGTACGTGCGTACCACAACTTCTTTAACCATTTTTCACATTCTGGGATATTTAACTTGTACCGTAGACGACGTTCTTGTAAACAGAGCTGTCCCAAACTTTGGGGTGGCTGTGTGTTTTTGATTTTAATTTCCCTAAGCTATAGGACCATAAGTTGAAGTGACATAGGCTCTGTTGCTTTGTTTCCTACGTGTTTCAGGAAACCCCATACACTTCTCCAGAGTGGCTGTTTGCAATTTACATCCCCCCCATCAGCATAACAAGTCTCCCTGTTCTCCATGACCTGTCCTGCCTTTCTGGATTTTACACTTTTTCAGATGCCCCTTTTGACCGGGGGGCAGTGAGACTTCATTGTAGTGCAGATTTCATTTACCTGCTTGCTTGCTTGGCCAAAAATGGCGTATGCGTTTTTTCCTGAATATATTCAGGAAAAAACGCATACGCACTTTTTGGCCAGTGCATCATTGTCGACATTCTGCCTGTATTCCTATGCTTTAAGTGCAATTCCAGTCTACCCCCTGAAATCGTTTTCCTGAAATTCTGCCCCGCTTTCAAGTCCTCTTCGAAGACTTACTTCAATACATTTTTGGACGATAGCTGTCATTCATAACTCTGCAGGTTTGTGAATTACAGTGCCCCTGAGCTCGTTTCCTCAACTCGCTTTCTTGTGAGCTGGCCGCAAAACCGCAGGATTGCTGCAGGCCCTAATCTGTTTCGGTCAGGGCACACTGAGCCTTTGGTGAATTCCTCTTCCTGGTGGGAAATGAGCGTTCCATTTGCCCGTGCAGACACCTACAGCTAGTCTCTCATTGTTTCTCCCTATTCCTGTTAATCTTGCGTAGAAATTGCAAACTGTGCCAAACAGGAGGTTAAAGGCACGGACTCTCCAAGTGGGGAGAATGTTAGTAAAGTGTCTGGAATGGTGAACCCGAGTACCAGGGTTCGAAAACTGAGATATATTTGAAAACGTTTCCCAATCACACGGTGGACAATACTCTGGGTTTCCCATGCATGTCTTAGTTGAAGGAAGAATCCCTTAAACCTGGAGAGCTGGGAACCATGGAATGGGTACCATGCTGTATGACTACAAAGGGTCTGCGTTTGCTCACCGAACCTCACAAATGCTATCAGCCCGAAGTGTCCAGCCGTATATCTCACCCAGCTCTGGGTGTAGATGTGGTAAATCCAGGTTGCATCACAAGCCCTGAATGAATTATTTAAGAATTGCTCTCTATTTCACTGTCAATGTGTTTTGGTTTTGAAATTTATTTTGATAATGGGATTTATCGGATTTTCACTGCTGCGTTTAGGCTGCTGTACACACGCTTGATTTCCTTATGGAGACATAAAAATCCATGGGTTTTAAGATTCTTACTTGTCAGGTATCTTGCCAGGCGTTGAATATGGGGTGTTGAGTCCATTTCGTTGAGCAAGGAGTAGGGCTTGTCTATTATATATTTGGCTTATGGAATGGTATCTGTGCTAATTTCAATCTCTGGTTTTATGCAGCACCCCAACTCACCTTTCCCCATAAGCAAGCATAAGTTGGTTTTCTAAATTTGAGACCCTGTTCTGTTTTGTCATTCAGTTTATGTGTAGCCAAGTTTACATTCCGTGTATTACTGATATATTATGATGTTTCTTTTTCTGTGTGACTTATTTCTCGTAGAATCATCGTACCTGAATCCACTCATTATGCCGCTACGGGCCTGAAGACGTAGATTTCATTGCTGAGTGATATTCCATTGTACGTGCGTACCAGAACTTCTTTATCCATTTTTTCCTTTCTCGGATATTTAACTTGTACCGTAGACAAGGTTCTTGTAAACAGAGCCATCCCAAAATTTGGGGTGGCTGTGTGTTTGTGATTTTAACTACCCTAAGCTATAGGACCATAGTGGAAGTGACATAGGCTGTGTTGCTTTGTTTCCTACGTGTTTCAGGATACACCATACATTTCTCCAGAGTGGCTGTTGGCAATTTACATCCCGCCCTTCAGCATAACAAGGCTCCCTGTTCTCCAAGACCTGTCCTGCCTTTCTGGATTTTACACTTTTTTCAGATGGCCCTTTTGACCGGGGGGCAGTGAGACTTCATTGTAGTGCAGATTTCCTTTACACGCTTGCTTGGTTGGCCAAAAAGTGCGTATGCGTTTTTTCCTGAATATATTCAGGAAAAAACGCATACGCCCTTTTTGGCCAAGTGCATCATTGTCGACATTCTGCCTCTTTTCCTATGCTTTATGTGCAATTCCAGTCTACCCCCTGAAATCGTTTTCCTGAAATTCTGCCCCACTTTCAAGTCCTCTTTGAAGACTTACTTCAGTACATTTTTGGACGATAGCTGTCATTCATAACTCTGCAGGTTTGTGAATTACAGTGCCCCTGAGCTCATGACTTCAACACGTTTTCTTGTGAGCTGGCCGCAAAACCGCAGGATTGCTGCAGGCCAAAGTCTCTTTCCAGCAGGGCACGCTGAGCCTTTGTTTAATTCCTCTTCCTGTTCGGAAATGAGTGTTCCTTTTGCCCGTGCAGACACCTACAGCTAGTCTCTCATTGCTTCTCCCTATTCCTGTTCATCTTGCGCAGAAATTGCAAAGTGTGCCAAACAGGAGGTTAAATGCACTGACTCTCCAAGTGGGGAGAGTGTTAGTAAAGCGTCTGGAATGGTGAACCCGAGTACCAGGGGACGAAAACTGAGATGCATTTGAAAACGTTTCCCAATCACACGGTGGACCATACTATGGGTTTCCCATGCATGTTTTAGCTGAAGGAAGAATCCCTTAAACCTGGAAATTTGGAACCCATGAAATGGGTACCATGCAGTATGACTTCAAAGGGTCTGCGTTTGCTCACCGAACCTCACCAATGCTATCAGCCCGAAGTGTCCAGCCTTATGTCTCACCCAGCTCTGGGTGTAGATGTGGTAAATCCAGGGTGCATCACAAGCCCTGAATGAATGATTTAAGAATTGCTCTCTATTTCACTGTCATTGTGTTTTGTTTTTGAAATTCAGTTTGATAATGAGATTTATCGGATTTTCACTGCTGCGTTTAGGCCGCTGTACACACGCTTGATTTCCTTATGGAGACATATAAATCCATGGGTTTTAAGATTCTTACTTGTCAGGTATCTTGCCAAGCGTTGAATATGGGGTGTTGAGTCCATTTCGTTGAGCAAGGAGTAGGGCTTCTCTATTATATATTTGGCTTATGGAACGGTATCTGTGCTAATTTCAATCTCTGGTTTTATACAGCACCCCAACTCACCTTTCCCCATAAGCAAGCATAAGTTGGTTTTCTAAATTTGAGACCCTGTTCTGTTTTGTATTTCAGTTCATGTGTAGCCAACTTTACATTCCGTGTATTAGTGATATCTTATGATGTTTCTTTTTCTGTGTGACTTATTTCTCTTAGAATCATCGTACCTGAATCCACTCATTATGCCGCTACGGGCCTGATGACGTAGATTTCATTGCTGAGTGATATTCCATTGTACGTGCGTACCACAACTTCTTTATCCATTTTTTGCTTTCTCGGATATTTTACTTGTACCGTAGACGAGGTTCTTGTAAACAGAGCCGTCCCAAACTCTGGGGTGGATGTGTGTTTTTGAATTTAATTTCCCTAAGCTATAGGACTATAAGTGGAAGTGCCATAGGCTGTGTTGCTTTGTTTCCTACGTGTTTCTGGAAAAACCATACACTTCTCCAGAGTGGTTGTTGGCAACTTACATCCCGCCCATCAGCATGACAAGGCTCCCTGTTCTCCATGACCTGTCCTGTCTTTCTGGATTTGACACTTTTTTCAGATGGCCTTTTTGACCGGGGGGCAGTGAGACTTCATTGTAGTGCAGATTTCTTTACACGCTTGCTTGGTTTGCCAAAAAGTGCGTATGCGTTTTTTCCTGAATATATTCAGGAAAAAACGCATACGCCCTTTTTGGCCAAGTGCATCATTGTTGACATTCTGGCTTTTTTCCTACGCTTTAAGTGCAATTCCAGTCTACCCCCTGAAATCGTTTTCCTGAAATTCTGCCCCGCTTTCAAGTCCTCTTTGAAGACTTACTTCAGTATATTTTTGGACGATAGCTGTCATTCATAACTCTGCAGGTTTGTGAATTACAGTGCCCCTGAGCTCCTTTCTTCAACCTGTTTTCTTGTGAGCTGGCCGCAAAACCGCAGGATTGCTTCAGGCCCTAATAAGTTTCCGGCCGAGCACGCAGAGCCTTTGGTTAATTCCTCTTCCTGGTGGGAAATGAGCGTTCAATTTGCCCGTGCAGACACCAACAGCTAGTCCCTCATTGCTTCTCCCTATTCCTGTTCATCTTGCGCAGAAATTGCAAACTGTGCCAAACAGGAGGTTAAAGGCACTGACTCTCCAAGTGGGGAGAGTGTTAGTAAAGCGTTCAAAGGTTGAACCCGAGTACCAGGGGACGAAAACTAAGATGCATTTGAAAACGTTTCCCAATTACATGTTGGACCATACTCTGGGTTTCCCATGCATGTTTTAGCTGAAGGAAGAATCCCTTAATCCTGGAGAGTTGGGACCCATGGAATGGGTACCATGCAGTATGACTTCAAAGGGTCTGCGTTTGCTCACCGAACCTCACCAATGCTATCAGCCCGAAGTGTCCAGCCTTATGTCTCACCCAGCTCTGGGTGTAGATGTGGTAAATCCAGGTTGCATCACAAGCCCTGAATGAATTATTTAAGAATTGCTCTCTATTTCACTGTCATTTTTTTTGTTTTTGAAATTTATTTTGATAATGGGATTTATCGGATTTTCACTGCTGCGTTTAGGCCGCTGTACACACGCTTGATTTCCTTATGGAGACATATAAATCCATGGGTTTTAAGATTCTTACTTGTCAGGTATCTTGCCAGGCGTTGAATATGGGGTGTTGAGTCCATTTCGTTGAGCAAGGAGTAGGTCTTGTCTATTATATATTTGGCTTATGGAATGGTATCTGTGCTAATTTCAATCTCTGGTTTTATGCAGCACCCCAACTCACCTTTCCCCATAAGCAAGCATAAGTTGGTTTTCTAAATTTGAGACCCTGTTCTGTTTTGTAATTCAGTTAATGTGTATCCAACTTTACATTCCGTGTATTAGTGATAACTTATGATGTTTCTTTTTCTGTCTGACTTATTTCTCATAGAATCATCGTACCTGAATCCACTCATTATGCCGCTACGGTCCTGATGACGTAGATTTCATTGCTGAGTGATATTCCATTGTACGTGCGTACCACAACTTCTTTATCCATTTTATGCTTTCTCGGATATTTAACTTCTACCGTAGATGAGGTTCTTGTAAACAGAGTCATCCCAAACTTTGGGGTGGCTGTGTGTTTTTGATTTTAATTTCCCTAAGCTATAGGACCATAAGTGGAATTGCCATAGGCTGTGATGCTTTGTTTCCTACGTGTTTCAGGAAACACCATACACTTTTCGAGAGTGGCTGTTGGCAATTTAAATCCGCCCATCAGCATAACAAGGCTCCCTGTTCTCCATGACCTGTCCTGCCTTTCTGGATTTTACACTTTTTTCGGATGTCCCTTTTGACCCGGGGGCAGTGAGACTTCATTGTAGTGCAGATTTCCTTTACACGCTTGCTTGGTTGGCCAAAAAGGGCGTATGCGTTTTTTCCTGAATATATTCAGGAAAAAACGCATACGCCCTTTTTGGCCAAGTGCATCATTGTCGACATTCTGCCTCTTTTCCTATGTTTTAAGTGCAATTCCAGTCTACCCCCTGAAATCGTTTTCCTGAAATTCTGCCCCGCTTTCAAGTCCTCTTCGAAGACTTACTTCTATACATTTTTGGACGATAGCTGTCATTCATAACTCTGCAGGTTTGTGAATTACAGTGCCCCTGAGCTCCTTTCTTCAACTCGCTTTCTTGTGAGCTGGCCGCAAAACCGCAGGATTGCTTCAGGCCCTAATCTGTTTCCGGCAGGGCACGCTGAGCCTTTGGTTAATTCCTCTTCCTGGTGGGAAATGAGCGTTCCATTTGCCCGTGCAGACACCTACAGCTAGTCTCTCATTGCTTCTCCCTATTCCTGTTCATCTTGCGCAGAAATTGCAAAGTGTGCCAAACAGGAGGTTAAATGCACTGACTCTCCAAGTGGGGAGAGTGTTAGTAAAGCGTCTGGAATGGTGAACCCGAGTACCAGGGGACGAAAACTGAGATGCATTTGAAAACGTTTCCCAATCACACGGTGGACCATACTATGTGTTTCCCATGCATGTTTTAGCTGAAGGAAGAATCCCTTAAACCTGGAAATTTGGAACCCATGGAATGGGTACCATGCAGTATGACTTCAAAGGGTCTGCGTTTGCTCACCGAACCTCACCAATGCTATCAGCCTGAAGTGTCCAGCCTTATGTCTCACCCAGCTCTGGGTGTAGATGTGGGAAATCCAGGTTGCATCACAAGCCCTGAATGAATTATTTAAGAATTGCTCTCTATTTCACTGTCATTTTGTTTTGCTTTTGAAATTTATTTTGATAATGGGATATATCGGATTTTCACTGCTGCGTTTAGGCCGCTGTACACACGCTTGATTTCCTTATGGAGACATATAAATCCATGGGTTTTAAGATTCTTACTTGTCAGGTATCTTGCCAGGCGTTGAATATGGGATGTTGAGTCCATTTCGTTGAGCAAGGAGTCGGTCTTGTCTATTATATATTTGGCTTATGGAACGGTATCTGTGCTAATTTCAATCTCTGGTTTTATGCAGCACCCCAACTCACCTTTCCCCATAAGCAAGCATAAGTTGGTTTTCTAAATTTGAGACCCTGTTCTGTTTTGTAATTCAGTTCATGTGTAGCCAACTTTACATTCCGTGTATTAGTGATATCTTATGATGTTTCTTTTTCTGTGTGACTTATTTCTCGTAGAATCATCATACCTGAATCCGCTCATTATGCCGCTACGGGCCTGATGACGTAGATTTCATTGCTGAGTGATATTCTATTGTACGTGCGTACCACAACTTCTTTATCCATTTCTTACTTTCTGGGATATTTTACTTGTACCGTAGACGAGGTTCTTGTAAACAGAGCCGTCCCAAACTCTGGGGTGGCTGTGTGTTTTTGATTTTAATTTCCCTAAGCTCTAGGACCATAAGTGGAATTGCCATAGGCTTTGTTGCTTTGTTTCCTACGTGTTTCTGGAAACACCATACACTTCTACAGAGTGGTTGTTGGCAATTTACATCCCGCCCATCAGCATGACAAGGCTCCCTGTTCTCCATGACCTGTCCTGCCTTTCTGGATTTTACACTTTTTTCAGATGGCCCTTTTGACCGGGGGGGCAGTGAGACTTCATTGTAGTGCAGATATCCTTTACACGCTTGCTTGGTTGGCCAAAAAGGGCGTATGCGTGTTTTCCTGAATATATTCAGGAAAAAACGCATACGCACTTTTTGGCCAAGTGCATCGTTGTCGACATTCTGCCTCTTTTCCTATGCTTTTAGTACAATTCCAGTCTACCCCCTGAAATCGTTTTCCTGAAATTCTGCCCCGCTTTCAAGTCTTCTTGGAAGACTTACTTCAATACATTTTTGGACGATAGCTGTCATTCATAACTCTGCAGGTTTGTGAATTACAGTGCCCTGAGCTCATGTCCTCAACTCGCTTTCTTGTGAGCTGGCCTCAAAACCGCAGGATTGCTTCAGGCCAAAGTCTCTTTCCGGCAGAGCATGCTGAGCCTTTGTTTAATTCCTCTTCCTGGTCGGAAATGAGCATTCCTTTTGCCCGTGCAGGCACCTACAGCTAGTCTCTCATTGGTTCTCCCTATTCCTGTACATCTTGCGCAGAAATTGCAAACTGTGCCAAACAGGAGGTTAATGGCACTGACTCTCCAAGTGGGGAGAGTGTTAGTAAAACGTCTGGAATGGTGAACCCGAGTACCAGGGGACGATAACTGAGATGCATTTGAAAACGTTTACCGGTCACACAGTGCACTGTACTGTGGGTTTCCCATGCATGTTTTAGCTGAAGGAAGAATTACTTAAACCTGGAGAGTTGGGACCCATGGAATGGTTACCATGCAGTATGACTTCAAAGGGTCTGCGTTTGCTCACCGAACTCACCAATGCTATCAACCCGAAGTGTCCAGCCTTAT
The DNA here is from genome assembly GCF_059928025.1 of Delphinapterus leucas. Taxonomy (NCBI): domain Eukaryota; kingdom Metazoa; phylum Chordata; class Mammalia; order Artiodactyla; family Monodontidae; genus Delphinapterus; species Delphinapterus leucas. The sequence continues at coordinate 5,290,420 of NW_028322245.1, forward strand.
GTCTCACCCAGCTCTGGGTGTAGATGTGGTAAATCCAGGTTGCATCACAAACCCTGAATGAATTATTTAAGAATTGCTCTCTATTTCACTGTCATTTTGTTTTGTTTTTGAAATTTATTTTGATAATGGGATTTATCGGATTTTCACTGCTGCGTTTAGGCCGCTGTACACACGCTTGATTTCCTTATGGAGACATATAAATCCATGGGTTTTAAGATTCTTACTTGTCAGGTATCTTGCCAGGCGTTGAATATGGGGTGTTGAGTCCATTTCGTTGAGCAAGGCGTAGGGCTTGTCTATTATATATTTGGCTTATGGAACGGTATCTGTGCTAATTTCAATCTCTGGTTTTATGCAGCACCCCAACTCACCTTTCCCCATAAGCAAGCATAAGTTGCTTTTCTAAATTTGAGACCCTGTTCTGTTTTGTAATTCAGTTTATGTGTAGCCAAGTTTACATTCCGTGTATTACTGATATTTTATGATGGTTCTTTTTCTGTGTGACTTATTTCTCGTAGAATCATCGTACCTGAATCCACTCATTATGCCGCTATGGGCCTGAAGACTTAGATTTCATTGCTCTGTGGTATTCCATTGTACGTACGTAGCACAACTTCTTTATCCATTTTTTGCTTTCTCGGATATTTAACTTGTACCGTAGACAAGGTTCTTGTAAACAGAGCCGTCCCAAACTTTGGGGTGGCTGTGTGTTTTGGATTTTAATTTCACTAAGCTATAGGACAATAAGTTGAAGTGCCATAGGCTGTGTTGCTTTGTTTCCTATGTGTTTCAGGAAACACCATACACTTCTCCAGAGTGGCTGTTGGCAATTTACATCCCGCCCATCAGCATAACAAGGCTCCCTGTTCTCCATGACCTGTCCTGCCTTTCTGGATTTTACACTTTTTTCAGATGGCCCTTTTGACTGAGGGGCAGTGAGACTTCATTGTAGTGCAGATTTCCTTTACACGCTTGCTTGGTTGGCCAAAAAGGGCGTATGCGTTTTTTCCTGAATATATTCAGGAAAAAACGCATACGCCCTTTTTGGCCAAGTGCATCATTGTCGACATTCTGCCTCTTTTCCTATGCTTTAAGTGCAATTCCAGTCTACCCCCTGAAATCGTTTTCCTGAAATTCTGCCCCGCTTTCAAGTCCTCTTCGAAGACTTACTTCAATCCATTTTTGGACGATAGCTGTCATTCATAACTCTGCAGGTTTGTGAATTACAGTGCCCCTGAGCTCCTTTCCTCAACACGCTTTCTTGTGAGCTGGCCGCAAAACCGCAGGATTGCTTCAGGCCCTAATCTGTTTCTGGCAGGGCACGCTGAGTCTTTGGTTAATTCCTCTTCCTGGTGGGAAATGAGCGTTAAATTTCCATGTTCAGACACCTTCACATGAGTCGTCATGGTGCCCCTTTGCCCCGGTTATCTCTATGGAGGTTGGAGTTGGAGGGCCTCCTCCCTCAAGATCAGTGTGCCCACGGAGCCAACCCTGCAACTTCAGGGCATGGTTGGGGGTTAGGATCACCACGAGGGTTCCTTTTCCCTTAGGAGGGAGGTGGCCTTTTGGGCTGTTGATTTCCAGGTTATCAGATACTGCCAGTATCTTGGCCAGATGTGGCGGTGGGCCAAGCCCCTTGGTGACCGTAGTTTATCCTACCTGGATCGCATTCTTGCATTGTTCCATTTCAAGTGGTCCCAGGTTTTGCACTAATACTCCAATGGCGATTCACCGTTCACCAGGAATGTAAAGGTCAAAGGGTTTAGCTAAATTAGGGAGTTCCTGTGCAAGGGTCTGAATTGACTGCTCTTTCCATTCTTGAAAGGCCACTTCTGCATTCTATTCAAAAGGATCATCACCTTTTCCTTTCAGTGTTTCATATAGAGGCCGAGCTAGTAGACTGTAGTTAGGGATCCAGAAGCAGCAAACCCTGGCCTCCCCAGGAACCCCTAAGCTGTCTTCTAGTTTTAGAAATGGGTAAGGCTGTAAATTGTTTCTTCCCTTTCCTGGGATGGGCTTCTCCGACCTTCTGTGAGAATGAAGCCCAGGCAGGTCACCGTAGTCTGTGATATTTGAGCTTTTTCTTGGACAACTTGTATCCTTTATTGGCTTCGTAGTTCAGAGGTCTCCTTAGTAGGGCTGGCGATCAGAATGTCGTCTGCATATTGAAGGAGTGTTTCCTTTTCCAGAGGTAGAACTTTTAGGTCTTTAGCTGAGCTTTCCCCAAAGATGGTGTGGGAATTTTTGAACCCTTGGGACAACACGGCCCGGAAGTATTGTTTTAGTTGTATGTTGAGTCCTGCCACTCACAAGCCAAAATTTCTTGTGACTCTGGGACTAATAGAATACAAAAGAAGGCATCATTGAAGACTAATACAGAATACCATGTCCTGGTGGTTGGTAGAATGACCAGCAGGGTGTAGGGTTTAGGAACTACTGGAGGTATATCCTCAGTGGCTTAACTGACTGTCCTGACATCCTTTACCAGGACTCCAGCAGCCCATGGGGCTCTCGAGGTCAGGCCAATCCCAGGATATGGAGCTCACCTGGGCAGGTACCCCAACCCAGCCCACGGGGCTCTCATGTTCAGGACCCTCCCAGGATATGGTGTTCCCTGGGCAGGTCCCCCTGCAGCCCATGGGGCTCTCGTGGTCAGGCCCCTCCCAGGATACAGAGCTACCCTTGCAGGTACCATGGCAGGGCTGGGAACACAGGAACTGTGCATATCGCCCTCATTGCAGAGCACTCCCAGCTCACCTGTCACTCAGATCTGACACAGAGCACCTCAGAGCAGGACTTGAACTAACAAACAGCAGCTCCGACAGGTCTGTGACCCTGGGCATCACTCTGTGTGGCCTCCCTCCACCTGGTCTTCCAGAGACTTCCACTGCACCCGGGGCACCAGGCCTTTGTCTCCACCCACCACCCACCCCTCCTCTCCCTGACTCCTGGGTTCCTCTCATTAGGAGAGGGTTTTCTTGAAGTTGTCTCCCACTCATGGGCCAGATAATATAATTAGAAAACAAGCCAGAGCTGCAGCCCCTTGTCTATCCTGACTCTCAGGAGCCCACACCTGTTCCTTGGACCTGGCCGATTCAGCAAGTTCCAGTTTCTGCAACTGTGAGCCCCTGAGGGGTGATTATTGGCTGGCCTGGGAAGCCTGACCGTGCCGGCCAGCCCTCCCCAGGTGTGCCTGGGTTCAGATCAATATAAACACCGCTCCAGGCAGCAAGAGCCCCTGCAGCTGTGCCTGACGCCATTTTCTCTGCCCTGTCAGCAGTCTTGGGGCTGGACTGGTGGGAGGGAGTGAGAGGCCACGGCTTTGTGGGTGGCCCAGTGTGAGTGGGGCTCTGCTGGACTTTCTGCAGCAGTTGCCAAGATGCCACCTGCTAAAGAAGAGGATGTGTCACCCATACCTGCCGCTGGAATTTCTCCCTGGGCAGAGGTGAGTGAGGAAGAAAGCAGTGGGGGCCGGGACAGCAGGGGTATCTCAGGCAGGGAAATGGAAAGCTTCCAGAAGAGCACCCAGGGCCAGGACCACCCTGGCTGGCCTGCAGGCACCAAGTCGGCTGGCATGCTGTCGCTCATGTGGCTCCATGGCCCTTCCTCTAGGCTTTCAAGTCCTTGTACATATTCAGGTGTTTTACCTGGGAAGGGTGGGAACATTTCAGCAGCAGCTGGCCTGGGGCTCAGCCCACGTTTACTCACAGATGCCTCGGCACGGTCCCCCAGCTTTGCAATGAGGACGCTTGTTGCGTGGGGCCTGCTGGCTGAATGGGAGATGATTCCCCACCACTGACCAACTTCAGAATTGCTTACAACTGGAGCAAGTGCCCTGATACGGTTTTCCTCTGTGTAACTGGTGGGTTCTGTTTTTTTTTCTTTTTTTCGTTTTTGGTTCAAGGTAGATTTTATTCCTCTTTTTTGTATTTACAGATATAAGCATGGAAATAATTTATTCATATAAATACATGTATGTGAAGGGAAGAATATTTTCTCTGTTTTACTTTTTGTAATTTGAATTTTATTTTATTTTTTTATACAGCAGGTTCTTTTTGGTTATCTCTTTTATACATATAAATGTATATATGCCAATCCCAATCTCTCAACTCCTCCCACCACCACCCCCCAACAGCTTTCCCCCCTTGGTGTCCATACGTTTGTTGTCTACATCTGTTGCTCTATTTCTGCCTTGCAAAACGGTTCATCTGTAAAATTTGTCTAGGTTCCACATATAGGCATTAATAGACAAGATTTGTTTTTCTCTTTCTGACTTACTTCACTCTGTATGACAGTCTCTAGATCCATCAACGTCTCTACAAATGACCCAATTTCATTCCTTTTTATGGCTTAGTAATATTTCATTTTATATATGTACCACTTCTTTATGCATTCGTCTGTCTGTGGGCATTTAGGTTGCTTCCATTTCCTGGATATTGTAAATAGTGATGCAATGAACATTGCGGTGAATGTCTCTTTTTGATTTATGGTTTTGTCTGGGTATATGCCCAGTAGTGGGATTGCTGTATCATATGGTAATTCTATTCTTAGTTTTATAAGAAACTCCATAATGTTCTCCACAGTGACTGTATCAATTTACATTCCCAACAATAGTGCAAGAGGGTTCCTTATCTCCACACCCTTTCCAGCATTTGTTGTTTGTAGATTTTCTGATGATGCCCATTCTAACATGTGTGAGGTGATACACCATGGATGAGTCTATTTCGTTGAGCAAAGAGTAGGTCTTGTCTAGTACATATTTGGCTTATGGAACGGTATGTGTGCTAATTTCAATCTCTGGTTTTATACAGCACCCCAACTCAACATTCCCCTTAAGCAAGCATAAGTTTTTATCTAAATGTGAGACTCTGTTCGGTTTTGTATTTCAGTTTATGTGTAGCCAAGTTTACACTCCCTCTATTAGTGATATCTTATGATACTTGTCTTTCTCTGTGTGACGTATTTCTCTTAGAATCATCATATTTAAATCCACTCAATTTGCTGCTACAGGCCTGATGACATTGATTTCATTGCTGAGTGATATTCCGTTGTACGTAAGTAGCACAACTCCTTTATCCATTTTTTTCTTTCTGGGATATTTAATTTGTACTGGACTCGAGTTTCTTGTAAACACAGCAGCCCTAAATTTTGTGCTGGCTGTGTCTTGTTGATTTTAATTTTCCTAAGCTATAGGGCTAAAAGTGGAAGTACCCTAGGCTCTGTAGCTTTGTTTTTCAGATGTTTCAGGATACACCATAAACATCTCCAGAGTGTCTGTTGGCAATTTACATCCCGCCCATCAGCATAACAAGGCTCCCTGTTCTCCATGGCCTGTCCTGTGTTTCTGGTTTTTACATTTTTTTCAGATGGCCCTTTTGACGAATGGGAAATGAGACTTCATTGTAGTGCGGATTTCCATTGCTGGAGTGCTTGGTTGGCCAAAAAGGGCATATGCATTTTTTCCTGAATATATTCAGGAAAAAATGTTTACGCACTTTTGTCCAAGTGCATCAGTGTCAAAGATCTGCCGCTCTTCACATGCTTTAAATGCAATTCCAATCTACCTCCTGAAATATGATTCCTGCAATTCTGCCTCGTTTTCAAGTCCTCTTTGCAGACTTACTTCAATATATTTTTGCCAATAGCTGTCATTTATATCTCTGCAGGTTTGTGAATTACAGTGCCCGTGATTTCCTTTCTTAACTCGTTTCCTTGAAAGCTGGCCACAGAACCGCAGGTTTGCTTTAGGCCATAATCAGGGTCCGACACGGCACTCTGAGCCTTTGGTTAATTCCTCTTCCTGGTGGGAAATTAGAGTTAAATGTGCCCCTCCGGACACCTGCCTCACTCCCAGCCCCTTGGTTATGTGTGTCCTGTAGTTTGAGGCCACATGTGCTGGGTTCCTCACCTTTGGCTGATGTGGCCCCACTGGTGTGAGGACACTCCTGCCTGGTTCCCATCCCCTTGGTGATGTGGACCCTCCGGTGAGAGTCTGATCCTGGCTGGGTTCCTCACACTTCTGAGAGGTGGGCCCTCTTCTCTGAGGTCACTCCTGCCTGGCTGGCCCACCCCGCCTTGACGACGTCGGCTCTCTCGTGGGAGTTGGTGCCTGCTGCGAGTCTCCTCCCCTTGGTAATGAGGGCCCTCTGGCGTCAGGCCCTAACTCCTGGCCTCCCAAAATTTTCTGATGTGCGCCCTGTGGTGCGAGTACACTCCTGCCAGGTTCCCAACACCATGGGAATGTGGGCCTTCTGCTCTGAGGTCCCAACGGTGGGTTGCTCAGTTTCATGATGAGGGCCCTCTGGTGTGAGTTCACTCCGGCCTGGATCCCATAGCCTCGCTGCTCCTGGCCACCTGCGGGGAGGTTACAACTGCGGGATTCCTCACCTTTTTTCTTCTATGGGCCCTCTGTTTTGAGACTCCTCCTGCCTGCCTCACTCCCAGCCCCTTGGTGATGTGTGTCCTCTGGTTTGAGGCCACGTGTGCTGGGTCCCTCACCTTTCGATGATGTGGCCCCACTGGTGTGAGGACACTCTTGCCTGGTTCCTATCCCCTTGAAGATGTGGGCTCTCTGGTGAGAGTCTGATCCTGGCTGGGTTCCTCACCCTTCTGTGAGGTGGGCCCTCTGCTGTGAGGTCACTCCTGCCTGGCTGGCACAGCCCGCCTGGGCAACATCGGCCCTCTTGTGGCAGTTGGAGCATGCTGGGAGCCTCCTCCCCTCGGTGATGAGGGCCCTCTGGCGTCAGGCCCTAACTGCTGGGTACCCACATTTTCTGATACGTGCTAAGTGGTGCGAGGACACTCCTGCGAGGTTCCCATCCCCATGGGGATGTGGGCCTTCTGCTCTGAGGTCCCAATGGCTGGGTTGCTCACAGTTTCATGATGTGGGCCCTCTGCTGTGAGTTCACTGCAGCCTGGATCACATAGACTCGGTGCTCTGGGCCGCCTGCTGGGAGGTTCCCACTGCAGGATTCCTCACCTTTTTTATTCTATTGGCCCTGTGTTGTGAGGCTACTCATGCCTGCCTCAATCCGAGCCCCTCGGAGATGTGGGTCCTCTGGTTTAGGCCTCATGTGCTGGTTTCCTCACCTTTCTATGATGTGGTCACCCTGGTGTGAAGACAGTCCTGCCTGGTTCTGATCCCCTTGGTGATGTGGGCCCTCTGGTGAGAGTCTTATCCTGGCTGGGTTCCTCACCCTTCTGTGAGGTAGGCCCTCTGCTGTGAGGTCACTCCTGCCTGGCTGTCACACGTCACCTTGTCGACATGGGCCCTCAGTTGGGAGTTGGTGCCTGCTTGGAGTCTCCTCCCCTTGGTAATGAAGGCCCTCTGGCGTCAGACCCTAACTTCTGGGCTCCCACAATTCTCTGATGTGTGCCCTGAGGTGCGAGTACACTTATGCCATGTTCCCAACCACATAGGAATGTGGGCCTTCTGCTCTGAGGTCCCAAAGCCTGGGTTGCTCACAGTTTCATGATGAGGGCCCTCTGTTTTGAGTTCAGTCAGGTCTGGATCCCATAGCCTCGCTGCTCCTGGCCGCCTGCTGGGAGGTTCCAACTGCGGGATTCCTCACCTTTTTTCTTCTATGGGCCCTCTGTTTTGAGACTCCTCCTGCCTGCCTCACTCCCAGCCCCTTGGTGATGTGTGTCCTCTGGTTTGAGGCCACGTGTGCTGGGTCACTCACATTTCGTTGATGAGGTCCCACTGGTGTGAGGACACTCCAGCCTGGTTCCCATTCTCTTGGTGATGTGGGCCCTCTGGTGAGAGTCTGATCCTCCTTGGGTTCCTCACACTTTTGTGAGGTGGGCCCTCTGCTCTGAGGTCACTCTTGCCTGGCTGGCACACCCCGCATTGGCGACGGCGGCCCACTGGTAGCAGTTGGAGCCTGCTGGGAGCCTCCTCTCCTCGGTGATGAGAGCCCTCTGGTGTCAGGCCCTAACTGCTGGGCTCCCCACATTTTCTGATGTGTGCCCACTGGTGCGATGACACTCCTACTTGGTTCCCTTCCCCATGGGGATGTGGGCCTTGTGCTCTGAGGTCACAACGGCTGGTTTGCTCACAGTTTCATGATGAGGGCCCTCTGTTGTGAGTTCATCACTGCCTGGATCCCATAGCCTCGGTGCTCTGGGCCGCCTGCTGGGATGTTCCAACTGCTGGATTCCTCACCTTTTTTATACAATGGGCCATGTGTTGTGAGGTTAATCCTGCCTGCCTCGCTCCAAGACCCATGGTGATGTGGGTCCTCTGGTTTGAGGCCACATTTTCTTGTTACCTCAACTTTTGATGATATGGCCCCACGGGTGTGATGACACTCCTGCCTGGTTCACAGCCCCTTGCTGATGTGGGCACTCTGGTGAGAGTCTGATCCTGGCTGGGTTCCTTACCCTTCTGTGAGGTGGGCCCTCTGATGTGAGGTCACTCCTGCCTGGCTGGCTCACGTCGCCTTGATGATGTGGGCCCTCTGTTGGCCACTAAAGCATTCTGGGAGCCTCCTACCCTCTTTAATGAGGGCCCTGGAAAAAACGCAGATGCACATTTTGACCAAGTGCATCATTGTCCAGGATCTGCCTCTTCTCCTATGCTTTCAGAGCACTTCCCGTCTACGTCCTGAAATCATATTCCAGGAATACTGCCCCGCTTTCAAGTCCTCCTCGCAGCCTTACTTCAATATATTTTTGTATGATACCTGTCATTAATAACTCTGCAGGTTTGTTAAATACAGTGTCCCTGAGCTCCTTTCTTCAACACGCTTTCTTGTGAGCTGGCCGCAAAACCGCAGGATTGCTTCAGGCCGTAATCTGGTTTCGGCACGGCACGCTGAGCCTTTGGTAAATTCCTCTTTCTGGTGAGAAATGAGCATTCAATTTGCCCGTGGAGACACCTACAGCTAGTCTCTCATTGGTTCTCCCTATTCCTGTTCATCTTGTGCAGAAATTGCAAACTGTGCCAAACAGGAGGTTAAAGGCACTGACTCTCCAAGTGGGTAGAGGGTTAGTAAAGCATCTGGAATGGTGAACCCGAGTACCAGGGAACGAAACCTGAGAGCCATTTAAAATGGTTTCCCAGTCTCACAGTGGACAATACTCTGGGTTTCCCATGCATGTTTTAGCTGAAGGAAGAATTCCTTAAACCTGGAGATTATTGACCCATGGAATGGGTACCATGCAGTATGACTAAAAAGGGTCTGAATTTGCTCACCGAACCTCACCAATGCTATCAGTTCGAAGTGTCCAGCCTTATGCCTCACCCAGCTCTGGGTGTAGATGTGGTAAATTCAGGTTTCATCACAAGCCCTGAATCAATTATTTAAGAATTGCTGTCTCTTTCACTGTCATTGTGTTTTGTTTTTGTAATTTAGTTTGATAATGGGATTTATCGGATTTTCACTGCTGCGTTCTTGCAGCTGTACACACGCTTGACTCTCTTATGGAGACATATAAATCCATGGGTTTGAAGATTCTGATCAGTCAGGTGTATTCCTAGGCTTTGAATATGGGGTGTTTAGTCCATTTCGTTGAGCAAGGGGTAGGTCTTGAGTATTATATATTTGGCTTATGGAAAGGTATCTGTGCTAATTTCTATCTCTGGTTTTATGCAGCACCCCAACTCACATTTCCCCTTAAGCAAGCATAAGTTGGTTTTCTAAATTTGAGACCCTGTTCTGTTTTGTAATTCAGTTCATGTGTAGCCAAGATTACATTCCTTGTATTAGTGATATCTTATGATGTTTCATTTTCTGTGTGACTTATTTCACTTAGAATCATCGTACCTGAATCCACTCATTATGCCGCGATGGGCCTGATGACATAGATTTCATTGGTGAGTGATATTCCATTGTACGTACGTACCACAATTTCTTTATCCATTTTTCGCTTTCTTGGATATTTAACTTGTACCGTAGACGAGGTTCTTGTAAACAGAGCCGTCCAAAACTTTGGGGTGGCTGTGTGTTTTTGATTTTAATTTCACTAAGCTATAGGACCATAAGTGGAAGTGCTGTAGGCTCCGTTGCTTGGTTTTTTAGGTGTTTGAGGAAACACCATACACTTCTCCAGAGTGGCTGTTGGCAAATTACATCCCGCCCATCAGCATAACAAGGCTCCGTCTTCTCCATGGTCTGTGCTGCCTTTCTGGATTTTACACTTTTTTCAGATGGCCCTTTTGACCGGGGCGCAGTGAGACTTCATTGTAGTGCAGATTTCCTTTACACGCTTGCTTGGTTGGCCAAAAAGGGCGTATGCGTTTTTTCCTGAATATATTCAGGAAAAAACGCATACGCCCTTTTTGGCCAAGTGCATCATTGTCGTCGTTCTGCCTCTTTTCCTATGCTTTAAATGCAATTCCAGTCTACCCCCTGAAATCGTTTTCCTGAAATTCTGCCCCACTTTCAAGTCCTCTTCGCAGCCTTCCTTCAATATATTTTTAGACCATAGCTGTCATTTATAACTCTGCAGGTTTGTGAATTACAGTGCCCCTGAGCTCCTTTCTTCATCTCGCTTTCTTGTGAGCTGGCCGCAAACCCGCAGGAATGCTTCAGGCCCTAATCTGGTTCTGGCACGGCATGCTGAGCCTTTGGTTAATTCCTCTTCCTGGTGGGAAATGAGCGTTAAATTTGCCCGTGCAGACACCTTCACACGAGTCGTCATGGTGCCCCTTTGCCCCGGTTATCTCTATGGAGGTTGGAGTTGGAGGGCCTCCTCACTCAAGGTCAGTGTGCCCACGGAGCCAACCCTGCAACTTCAGGGCATGTTTGGTGGTTAGGATCACCACGTGGGGTCCTTTTACCTTAGGAGGGAGGTGGCCTTTTGGGCTGCTGATTTCCAGGTTTTCGGATACTGCCAGTATCTTGGCCAGATGTGGCGGTGGGCCAATCCCCTTGGTGACCGTAGTTTATCCTACCTGGATCGCATTCTTGCATTGTTCCATTTCAAGTGGTCCCAGGTTTTGCACTAATACTCCAATGGCGATTCACCGTTCACCAGGAATGTAAAGGTCAAAGGGTTTAGCTAAATTAGGGAGTTCCTGTGCAAGGGTCTGAATTGACTGCTCTTTCCATTCTTGAAAGGCCACTTCTGCATTCTATTCAAAAGGATCATCACCTTTTCCTTTCAGTGTTTCATATAGAGGCCGAGCTAGTAGACTGTAGTTAGGGATCCAGAAGCAGCAAACCCTGGCCTCCCCAGGAACCCCTAAGCTGTCTTCTAGTTTTAGAAATGGGTAAGGCTGTAAATTGTTTCTTCCCTTTCCTGGGATGGGCTTCTCCGACCTTCTGTGAGAATGAAGCCCAGGCAGGTCACCGTAGTCTGTGATATTTGAGCTTTTTCTTGGACAACTTGTATCCTTTATTGGCTTCGTAGTTCAGAGGTCTCCTTAGTAGGGCTGGCGATCAGAATGTCGTCTGCATATTGAAGGAGTGTTTCCTTTTCCAGAGGTAGAACTTTTAGGTCTTTAGCTGAGCTTTCCCCAAAGATGGTGTGGGAATTTTTGAACCCTTGGGACAACACGGCCCGGAAGTATTGTTTTAGTTGTATGTTGAGTCCTGCCACTCACAAGCCAAAATTTCTTGTGACTCTGGGACTAATAGAATACAAAAGAAGGCATCATTGAAGACTAATACAGAATACCATGTCCTGGTGGTTGGTAGAATGACCAGCAGGGTGTAGGGTTTAGGAACTACTGGAGGTATATCCTCGGTGGCTTAACTGACTGTCCTGACATCCTTTACCAGGACTCCAGCAGCCCATGGGGCTCTCGAGGTCAGGCCAATCCCAGGATATGGAGCTCACCTGGGCAGGTACCCCAACCCAGCCCACGGGGCTCTCATGTTCAGGACCCTCCCAGGATATGGTGTTCCCTGGGCAGGTCCCCCTGCAGCCCATGGGGCTCTCGTGGTCAGGCCCCTCCCAGGATACAGAGCTACCCTTGCAGGTACCATGGCAGGGCTGGGAACACAGGAACCGTGCATATCGCCCTCATTGCAGAGCACTCCCAGCTCACCTGTCACTCAGATCTGACACAGAGCACCTCAGAGCAGGACTTGAACTAACAAACAGCAGCTCCGACAGGTCTGTGACCCTGGGCATCACTCTGTGTGGCCTCCCTCCACCTGGTCTTCCAGAGACTTCCACTGCACCCGGGGCACCAGGCCTCTGTCTCCACCCACCACCCACCCCTCCTCTCCCTGACTCCTGGGTTCCTCTCATTAGGAGAGGGTTTTCTTGAAGTTGTCTCCCACTCATGGGCCAGATAATATAATTAGAAAACAAGCCAGAGCTGCAGCCCCTTGTCTATCCTGACTCTCAGGAGCCCACACCTGTTCCTTGGACCTGGCCGATTCAGCAAGTTCCAGTTTCTGCAACTGTGAGCCCCTGAGGGGTGATTATTGGCTGGCCTGGGAAGCCTGACCGTGCCGGCCAGCCCTCCCCAGGTGTGCCTGGGTTCAGATCAATATAAACACCGCTCCAGGCAGCAAGAGCCCCTGCAGCTGTGCCTGACGCCATTTTCTCTGCCCTGTCAGCAGTCTTGGGGCTGGACTGGTGGGAGGGAGTGAGAGGCCACGGCTTTGTGGGTGGCCCAGTGTGAGTGGGGCTCTGCTGGACTTTCTGCAGCAGTTGCCAAGATGCCACCTGCTAAAGAAGAGGATGTGTCACCCATACCTGCCGCTGGAATTTCTCCCTGGGCAGAGGTGAGTGAGGAAGAAAGCAGTGGGGGCCGGGACAGCAGGGGTATCTCAGGCAGGGAAATGGAAAGCTTCCAGAAGAGCACCCAGGGCCAGGACCACCCTGGCTGGCCTGCAGGCACCAAGTCGGCTGGCATGCTGTCGCTCATGTGGCTCCATGGCCCTTCCTCTAGGCTTTCAAGTCCTTGTACATATTCAGGTGTTTTACCTGGGAAGGGTGGGAACATTTCAGCAGCAGCTGGCCTGGGGCTCAGCCCACGTTTACTCACAGATGCCTCGGCACTGTCCCCCAGCTTTGCAATGAGGACGCTTGTTGCGTGGGGCCTGCTGGCTGAATGGGAGATGATTCCCCACCACCGACCAACTTCAGAATTGCTTACAACTGGAGCAAGTGCCCTGATACGGTTTTCCTCTGTGTAACTGGTGGGTTCTGTTTTTTTTTCTTTTTTTCGTTTTTGGTTCAAGGTAGATTTTATTCCTCTTTTTTGTATTTACAGATATAAGCATGGAAATAATTTATTCATATAAATACATGTATGTGAAGGGAAGAATATTTTCTCTGTTTTACTTTTTGTAATTTGAATTTTATTTTATTTTTTTATACAGCAGGTTCTTTTTGGTTATCTCTTTTATACATATAAATGTATATATGCCAATCCCAATCTCTCAACTCCTCCCACCACCACCCCCCAACAGCTTTCCCCCCTTGGTGTCCATACGTTTGTTGTCTACATCTGTTGCTCTATTTCTGCCTTGCAAAACGGTTCATCTGTAAAATTTGTCTAGGTTCCACATATAGGCATTAATAGACAAGATTTGTTTTTCTATTTCTGACTTACTTCACTCTGTATGACAGTCTCTAGATCCATCACCGTCTCTACAAATGACCCAATTTCATTCCTTTTTATGGCTTAGTAATATTTCATTTTATATATGTACCACTTCTTTATGCATTCGTCTGTCTGTGGGCATTTAGGTTGCTTCCATTACCTGGATATTGTAAATAGTGATGCAATGAACATTGCGGTGAATGTCTCTTTTTGATTTATGGTTTTGTCTGGGTATATGCCCAGTAGTGGGATTGCTGTATCATATGGTAATTCTATTCTTAGTTTTATAAGAAACTCCATAATGTTCTCCACAGTGACTGTATCAATTTACATTCCCAACAATAGTGCAAGAGGGTTCCTTATCTCCACACCCTTTCCAGCATTTGTTGTTTGTAGATTTTCTGATGATGCCCATTCTAACATGTGTGAGGTGATACACCATGGATGAGTCTATTTCGTTGAGCAAAGAGTAGGTCTTGTCTAGTACATATTTGGCTTATGGAACGGTATGTGTGCTAATTTCAATCTCTGGTTTTATACAGCACCCCAACTCAACATTCCCCTTAAGCAAGCATAAGTGTTTATCTAAATGTGAGACTCTGTTCGGTTTTGTATTTCAGTTTATGTGTAGCCAAGTTTACACTCCCTCTATTAGTGATATCTTATGATACTTATCTTTCTCTGTGTGACGTATTTCTCTTAGAATCATCATATTTAAATCCACTCAATTTGCTGCTACAGGCCTGATGACATTGATTTCATTGCTGAGTGATATTCCGTTGTACGTAAGTAGCACAACTCCTTTATCCATTTTTTTCTTTCTGGGATATTTAATTTGTACTGGACTCGAGTTTCTTGTAAACACAGCAGCCCTAAATTTTGTGCTGGCTGTGTCTTGTTGATTTTAATTTTCCTAAGCTATAGGGCTAAAAGTGGAAGTACCCTAGGCTCTGTAGCTTTGTTTTTCAGATGTTTCAGGATACACCATAAACATCTCCAGAGTGTCTGTTGGCAATTTACATCCCGCCCATCAGCATAACAAGGCTCCCTGTTCTCCATGGCCTGTCCTGTGTTTCTGGTTTTTACATTTTTTTCAGATGGCCCTTTTGACGAATGGGAAATGAGACTTCATTGTAGTGCGGATTTCCATTGCTGGAGTGCTTGGTTGGCCAAAAAGGGCATATGCGTTTTTTCCTGAATATATTCAGGAAAAAATGTTTACGCACTTTTGTCCAAGTGCATCAGTGTCAAAGATCTGCCGCTCTTCACATGCTTTAAATGCAATTCCAATCTACCTCCTGAAATATGATTCCTGCAATTCTGCCTCGTTTTCAAGTCCTCTTTGCAGACTTACTTCAATATATTTTTGCCAATAGCTGTCATTTATATCTCTGCAGGTTTGTGAATTACAGTGCCCGTGATTTCCTTTCTTAACTCGTTTCCTTGAAAGCTGGCCACAGAACCGCAGGTTTGCTTTAGGCCATAATCAGGGTCCGACACGGCACTCTGAGCCTTTGGTTAATTCCTCTTCCTGGTGGGAAATTAGAGTTAAATGTGCCCCTCCGGACACCTGCCTCACTCCCAGCCCCTTGGTTATGTGTGTCCTGTAGTTTGAGGCCACATGTGCTGGGTTCCTCACCTTTGGCTGATGTGGCCCCACTGGTGTGAGGACACTCCTGCCTGGTTCCCATCCCCTTGGTGATGTGGACCCTCCGGTGAGAGTCTGATCCTGGCTGGGTTCCTCACACTTCTGAGAGGTGGGCCCTCTTCTCTGAGGTCACTCCTGCCTGGCTGGCCCACCCCGCCTTGACGACGTCGGCTCTCTCGTGGGAGTTGGTGCCTGCTGCGAGTCTCCTCCCCTTGGTAATGAGGGCCCTCTGGCGTCAGGCCCTAACTCCTGGCCTCCCAAAATTTTCTGATGTGCGCCCTGTGGTGCGAGTACACTCCTGCCAGGTTCCCAACACCATGGGAATGTGGGCCTTCTGCTCTGAGGTCCCAACGGTGGGTTGCTCAGTTTCATGATGAGGGCCCTCTGGTGTGAGTTCACTCCGGCCTGGATCCCATAGCCTCGCTGCTCCTGGCCACCTGCGGGGAGGTTACAACTGCGGGATTCCTCACCTTTTTTCTTCTATGGGCCCTCTGTTTTGAGACTCCTCCTGCCTGCCTCACTCCCAGCCCCTTGGTGATGTGTGTCCTCTGGTTTGAGGCCACGTGTGCTGGGTCCCTCACCTTTCGATGATGTGGCCCCACTGGTGTGAGGACACTCTTGCCTGGTTCCTATCCCCTTGAAGATGTGGGCTCTCTGGTGAGAGTCTGATCCTGGCTGGGTTCCTCACCCTTCTGTGAGGTGGGCCCTCTGCTGTGAGGTCACTCCTGCCTGGCTGGCACAGCCCGCCTGGGCAACATCGGCCCTCTTGTGGCAGTTGGAGCATGCTGGGAGCCTCCTCCCCTCGGTGATGAGGGCCCTCTGGCGTCAGGCCCTAACTGCTGGGTACCCACATTTTCTGATACGTGCTAAGTGGTGCGAGGACACTCCTGCGAGGTTCCCATCCCCATGGGGATGTGGGCCTTCTGCTCTGAGGTCCCAATGGCTGGGTTGCTCACAGTTTCATGATGTGGGCCCTCTGCTGTGAGTTCACTGCAGCCTGGATCACATAGACTCGGTGCTCTGGGCCGCCTGCTGGGAGGTTCCCACTGCAGGATTCCTCACCTTTTTTATTCTATTGGCCCTGTGTTGTGAGGCTACTCATGCCTGCCTCAATCCGAGCCCCTCGGAGATGTGGGTCCTCTGGTTTAGGCCTCATGTGCTGGTTTCCTCACCTTTCTATGATGTGGTCACCCTGGTGTGAAGACAGTCCTGCCTGGTTCTGATCCCCTTGGTGATGTGGGCCCTCTGGTGAGAGTCTTATCCTGGCTGGGTTCCTCACCCTTCTGTGAGGTAGGCCCTCTGCTGTGAGGTCACTCCTGCCTGGCTGTCACACGTCACCTTGTCGACATGGGCCCTCAGTTGGGAGTTGGTGCCTGCTTGGAGTCTCCTCCCCTTGGTAATGAGGGCCCTCTGGCGTCAGACCCTAACTTCTGGGCTCCCACAATTCTCTGATGTGTGCCCTGAGGTGCGAGTACACTTATGCCATGTTCCCAACCACATAGGAATGTGGGCCTTCTGCTCTGAGGTCCCAAAGCCTGGGTTGCTCACAGTTTCATGATGAGGGCCCTCTGTTTTGAGTTCAGTCAGGTCTGGATCCCATAGCCTCGCTGCTCCTGGCCGCCTGCTGGGAGGTTCCAACTGCGGGATTCCTCACCTTTTTTCTTCTATGGGCCCTCTGTTTTGAGACTCCTCCTGCCTGCCTCACTCCCAGCCCCTTGGTGATGTGTGTCCTCTGGTTTGAGGCCACGTGTGCTGGGTCACTCACATTTCGTTGATGAGGTCCCACTGGTGTGAGGACACTCCAGCCTGGTTCCCATTCTCTTGGTGATGTGGGCCCTCTGGTGAGAGTCTGATCCTCCTTGGGTTCCTCACACTTTTGTGAGGTGGGCCCTCTGCTCTGAGGTCACTCTTGCCTGGCTGGCACACCCCGCATTGGCGACGGCGGCCCACTGGTAGCAGTTGGAGCCTGCTGGGAGCCTCCTCTCCTCGGTGATGAGAGCCCTCTGGTGTCAGGCCCTAACTGCTGGGCTCCCCACATTTTCTGATGTGTGCCCACTGGTGCGATGACACTCCTACTTGGTTCCCTTCCCCATGGGGATGTGGGCCTTGTGCTCTGAGGTCACAACGGCTGGTTTGCTCACAGTTTCATGATGAGGGCCCTCTGTTGTGAGTTCATCACTGCCTGGATCCCATAGCCTCGGTGCTCTGGGCCGCCTGCTGGGATGTTCCAACTGCTGGATTCCTCACCTTTTTTATACAATGGGCCATGTGTTGTGAGGTTAATCCTGCCTGCCTCGCTCCAAGACCCATGGTGATGTGGGTCCTCTGGTTTGAGGCCACATTTTCTTGTTACCTCAACTTTTGATGATATGGCCCCACGGGTGTGATGACACTCCTGCCTGGTTCACAGCCCCTTGCTGATGTGGGCACTCTGGTGAGAGTCTGATCCTGGCTGGGTTCCTTACCCTTCTGTGAGGTGGGCCCTCTGATGTGAGGTCACTCCTGCCTGGCTGGCTCACGTCGCCTTGATGATGTGGGCCCTCTGTTGGCCACTAAAGCATTCTGGGAGCCTCCTACCCTCTTTAATGAGGGCCCTGGAAAAAACGCAGATGCACATTTTGACCAAGTGCATCATTGTCCAGGATCTGCCTCTTCTCCTATGCTTTCAGAGCACTTCCCGTCTACGTCCTGAAATCATATTCCAGGAATACTGCCCCGCTTTCAAGTCCTCCTCGCAGCCTTACTTCAATATATTTTTGTATGATACCTGTCATTAATAACTCTGCAGGTTTGTTAAATACAGTGTCCCTGAGCTCCTTTCTTCAACACGCTTTCTTGTGAGCTGGCCGCAAAACCGCAGGATTGCTTCAGGCCGTAATCTGGTTTCGGCACGGCACGCTGAGCCTTTGGTAAATTCCTCTTTCTGGTGAGAAATGAGCATTCAGTTTGCCCGTGGAGACACCTACAGCTAGTCTCTCATTGGTTCTCCCTATTCCTGTTCATCTTGTGCAGAAATTGCAAACTGTGCCAAACAGGAGGTTAAAGGCACTGACTCTCCAAGTGGGTAGAGGGTTAGTAAAGCATCTGGAATGGTGAACCCGAGTACCAGGGAACGAAACCTGAGAGCCATTTAAAATGGTTTCCCAGTCTCACAGTGGACAATACTCTGGGTTTCCCATGCATGTTTTAGCTGAAGGAAGAATTCCTTAAACCTGGAGATTATTGACCCATGGAATGGGTACCATGCAGTATGACTAAAAAGGGTCTGAATTTGCTCACCGAACCTCACCAATGCTATCAGTTCGAAGTGTCCAGCCTTATGCCTCACCCAGCTCTGGGTGTAGATGTGGTAAATTCAGGTTTCATCACAAGCCCTGAATCAATTATTTAAGAATTGCTGTCTCTTTCACTGTCATTGTGTTTTGTTTTTGTAATTTAGTTTGATAATGGGATTTATCGGATTTTCACTGCTGCGTTCTTGCAGCTGTACACACGCTTGACTCTCTTATGGAGACATATAAATCCATGGGTTTGAAGATTCTGATCAGTCAGGTGTATTCCTAGGCTTTGAATATGGGGTGTTTAGTCCATTTCGTTGAGCAAGGGGTAGGTCTTGAGTATTATATATTTGGCTTATGGAAAGGTATCTGTGCTAATTTCTATCTCTGGTTTTATGCAGCACCCCAACTCACATTTCCCCTTAAGCAAGCATAAGTTGGTTTTCTAAATTTGAGACCCTGTTCTGTTTTGTAATTCAGTTCATGTGTAGCCAAGTTTACATTCCTTGTATTAGTGATATCTTATGATGTTTCATTTTCTGTGTGACTTATTTCACTTAGAATCATCGTACCTGAATCCACTCATTATGCCGCGATGGGCCTGATGACATAGATTTCATTGCTGAGTGATATTCCATTGTACGTACGTACCACAATTTCTTTATCCATTTTTCGCTTTCTTGGATATTTAACTTGTACCGTAGACGAGGTTCTTGTAAACAGAGCCGTCCGAAACTTTGGGGTGGCTGTGTGTTTTTGATTTTAATTTCACTAAGCTATAGGACCATAAGTGGAAGTGCTGTAGGCTCCGTTGCTTGGTTTTTTAGGTGTTTGAGGAAACACCATACACTTCTCCAGAGTGGCTGTTGGCAAATTACATCCCGCCCATCAGCATAACAAGGCTCCCTCTTCTCCATGGTCTGTGCTGCCTTTCTGGATTTTACACTTTTTTCAGATGGCCCTTTTGACCGGGGCGCAGTGAGACTTCATTGTAGTGCAGATTTCCTTTACACGCTTGCTTGGTTGGCCAAAAAGGGCGTATGCGTTTTTTCCTGAATATATTCAGGAAAAAACGCATACGCCCTTTTTGGCCAAGTGCATCATTGTCGTCGTTCTGCCTCTTTTCCTATGCTTTAAATGCAATTCCAGTCTACCCCCTGAAATCGTTTTCCTGAAATTCTGCCCCACTTTCAAGTCCTCTTCGCAGCCTTCCTTCAATATATTTTTAGACCATAGCTGTCATTTATAACTCTGCAGGTTTGTGAATTACAGTGCCCCTGAGCTCCTTTCTTCATCTCGCTTTCTTGTGAGCTGGCCGCAAACCCGCAGGAATGCTTCAGGCCCTAATCTGGTTCTGGCACGGCATGCTGAGCCTTTGGTTAATTCCTCTTCCTGGTGGGAAATGAGCGTTAAATTTGCCCGTGCAGACACCTTCACACGAGTCGTCATGGTGCCCCTTTGCCCCGGTTATCTCTATGGAGGTTGGAGTTGGAGGGCCTCCTCACTCAAGGTCAGTGTGCCCACGGAGCCAACCCTGCAACTTCAGGGCATGTTTGGTGGTTAGGATCACCACGTGGGGTCCTTTTACCTTAGGAGGGAGGTGGCCTTTTGGGCTGCTGATTTCCAGGTTTTCGGATACTGCCAGTATCTTGGCCAGATGTGGCGGTGGGCCAATCCCCTTGGTGACCGTAGTTTATCCTACCTGGATCGCATTCTTGCATTGTTCCATTTCAAGTGGTCCCAGGTTTTGCACTAATACTCCAATGCGATTCACCGTTCACCAGGAATGTAAAGGTCAAAGGGTTTAGCTAAATTAGGGAGTTCCTGTGCAAGGGTCTGAATTGACTGCTCTTTCCATTCTTGAAAGGCCACTTCTGCATTCTATTCAAAAGGATCATCACCTTTTCCTTTCAGTGTTTCATATAGAGGCCGAGCTAGTAGACTGTAGTTAGGGATCCAGAAGCAGCAAACCCTGGCCTCCCCAGGAACCCCTAAGCTGTCTTCTAGTTTTAGAAATGGGTAAGGCTGTAAATTGTTTCTTCCCTTTCCTGGGATGGGCTTCTCCGACCTTCTGTGAGAATGAAGCCCAGGCAGGTCACCGTAGTCTGTGATATTTGAGCTTTTTCTTGGACAACTTGTATCCTTTATTGGCTTCGTAGTTCAGAGGTCTCCTTAGTAGGGCTGGCGATCAGAATGTCGTCTGCATATTGAAGGAGTGTTTCCTTTTCCAGAGGTAGAACTTTTAGGTCTTTAGCTGAGCTTTCCCCAAAGATGGTGTGGGAATTTTTGAACCCTTGGGACAACACGGCCCGGAAGTATTGTTTTAGTTGTATGTTGAGTCCTGCCACTCACAAGCCAAAATTTCTTGTGACTCTGGGACTAATAGAATACAAAAGAAGGCATCATTGAAGACTAATACAGAATACCATGTCCTGGTGGTTGGTAGAATGACCAGCAGGGTGTAGGGTTTAGGAACTACTGGAGGTATATCCTCAGTGGCTTAACTGACTGTCCTGACATCCTTTACCAGGACTCCAGCAGCCCATGGGGCTCTCGAGGTCAGGCCAATCCCAGGATATGGAGCTCACCTGGGCAGGTACCCCAACCCAGCCCACGGGGCTCTCATGTTCAGGACCCTCCCAGGATATGGTGTTCCCTGGGCAGGTCCCCCTGCAGCCCATGGGGCTCTCGTGGTCAGGCCCCTCCCAGGATACAGAGCTACCCTTGCAGGTACCATGGCAGGGCTGGGAACACAGGAACCGTGCATATCGCCCTCATTGCAGAGCACTCCCAGCTCACCTGTCACTCAGATCTGACACAGAGCACCTCAGAGCAGGACTTGAACTAACAAACAGCAGCTCCGACAGGTCTGTGACCCTGGGCATCACTCTGTGTGGCCTCCCTCCACCTGGTCTTCCAGAGACTTCCACTGCACCCGGGGCACCAGGCCTTTGTCTCCACCCACCACCCACCCCTCCTCTCCCTGACTCCTGGGTTCCTCTCATTAGGAGAGGGTTTTCTTGAAGTTGTCTCCCACTCATGGGCCAGATAATATAATTAGAAAACAAGCCAGAGCTGCAGCCCCTTGTCTATCCTGACTCTCAGGAGCCCACACCTGTTCCTTGGACCTGGCCGATTCAGCAAGTTCCAGTTTCTGCAACTGTGAGCCCCTGAGGGGTGATTATTGGCTGGCCTGGGAAGCCTGACCGTGCCGGCCAGCCCTCCCCAGGTGTGCCTGGGTTCAGATCAATATAAACACCGCTCCAGGCAGCAAGAGCCCCTGCAGCTGTGCCTGACGCCATTTTCTCTGCCCTGTCAGCAGTCTTGGGGCTGGACTGGTGGGAGGGAGTGAGAGGCCACGGCTTTGTGGGTGGCCCAGTGTGAGTGGGGCTCTGCTGGACTTTCTGCAGCAGTTGCCAAGATGCCACCTGCTAAAGAAGAGGATGTGTCACCCATACCTGCCGCTGGAATTTCTCCCTGGGCAGAGGTGAGTGAGGAAGAAAGCAGTGGGGGCCGGGACAGCAGGGGTATCTCAGGCAGGGAAATGGAAAGCTTCCAGAAGAGCACCCAGGGCCAGGACCACCCTGGCTGGCCTGCAGGCACCAAGTCGGCTGGCATGCTGTCGCTCATGTGGCTCCATGGCCCTTCCTCTAGGCTTTCAAGTCCTTGTACATATTCAGGTGTTTTACCTGGGAAGGGTGGGAACATTTCAGCAGCAGCTGGCCTGGGGCTCAGCCCACGTTTACTCACAGATGCCTCGGCACGGTCCCCCAGCTTTGCAATGAGGACGCTTGTTGCGTGGGGCCTGCTGGCTGAATGGGAGATGATTCCCCACCACTGACCAACTTCAGAATTGCTTACAACTGGAGCAAGTGCCCTGATACGGTTTTCCTCTGTGTAACTGGTGGGTTCTGTTTTTTTTTCTTTTTTTCGTTTTTGGTTCAAGGTAGATTTTATTCCTCTTTTTTGTATTTACAGATATAAGCATGGAAATAATTTATTCATATAAATACATGTATGTGAAGGGAAGAATATTTTCTCTGTTTTACTTTTTGTAATTTGAATTTTATTTTATTTTTTTATACAGCAGGTTCTTTTTGGTTATCTCTTTTATACATATAAATGTATATATGCCAATCCCAATCTCTCAACTCCTCCCACCACCACCCCCCAACAGCTTTCCCCCCTTGGTGTCCATACGTTTGTTGTCTACATCTGTTGCTCTATTTCTGCCTTGCAAAACGGTTCATCTGTAAAATTTGTCTAGGTTCCACATATAGGCATTAATAGACAAGATTTGTTTTTCTATTTCTGACTTACTTCACTCTGTATGACAGTCTCTAGATCCATCACCGTCTCTACAAATGACCCAATTTCATTCCTTTTTATGGCTTAGTAATATTTCATTTTATATATGTACCACTTCTTTATGCATTCGTCTGTCTGTGGGCATTTAGGTTGCTTCCATTACCTGGATATTGTAAATAGTGATGCAATGAACATTGCGGTGAATGTCTCTTTTTGATTTATGGTTTTGTCTGGGTATATGCCCAGTAGTGGGATTGCTGTATCATATGGTAATTCTATTCTTAGTTTTATAAGAAACTCCATAATGTTCTCCACAGTGACTGTATCAATTTACATTCCCAACAATAGTGCAAGAGGGTTCCTTATCTCCACACCCTTTCCAGCATTTGTTGTTTGTAGATTTTCTGATGATGCCCATTCTAACATGTGTGAGGTGATACACCATGGATGAGTCTATTTCGTTGAGCAAAGAGTAGGTCTTGTCTAGTACATATTTGGCTTATGGAACGGTATGTGTGCTAATTTCAATCTCTGGTTTTATACAGCACCCCAACTCAACATTCCCCTTAAGCAAGCATAAGTTTTTATCTAAATGTGAGGCTCTGTTCGGTTTTGTATTTCAGTTTATGTGTAGCCAAGTTTACACTCCCTCTATTAGTGATATCTTATGATACTTATCTTTCTCTGTGTGACGTATTTCTCTTAGAATCATCATATTTAAATCCACTCAATTTGCTGCTACAGGCCTGATGACATTGATTTCATTGCTGAGTGATATTCCGTTGTACGTAAGTAGCACAACTCCTTTATCCATTTTTTTCTTTCTGGGATATTTAATTTGTACTGGACTCGAGTTTCTTGTAAACACAGCAGCCCTAAATTTTGTGCTGGCTGTGTCTTGTTGATTTTAATTTTCCTAAGCTATAGGGCTAAAAGTGGAAGTACCCTAGGCTCTGTAGCTTTCTTTTTCAGATGTTTCAGGATACACCATAAACATCTCCAGAGTGTCTGTTGGCAATTTACATCCCGCCCATCAGCATAACAAGGCTCCCTGTTCTCCATGGCCTGTCCTGTGTTTCTGGTTTTTACACTTTTTTCAGATGGCCCTTTTGACGAATGGGAAATGAGACTTCATTGTAGTGCGGATTTCCATTGCTGGAGTGCTTGGTTGGCCAAAAAGGGCATATGCGTTTTTTCCTGAATATATTCAGGAAAAAATGTTTACGCACTTTTGTCCAAGTGCATCAGTGTCAAAGATCTGCCGCTTTTCACATGCTTTAAATGCAATTCCAATCTACCTCCTGAAATATGATTCCTGCAATTCTGCCTCGTTTTCAAGTCCTCTTTGCAGACTTACTTCAATATATTTTTGCCAATAGCTGTCATTTATATCTCTGCAGGTTTGTGAATTACAGTGCCCGTGATTTCCTTTCTTAACTCGTTTCCTTGAAAGCTGGCCACAGAACCGCAGGTTTGCTTTAGGCCATAATCAGGGTCTGACACGGCACTCTGAGCCTTTGGTTAATTTCTCTTCCTGGTGGGAAATTAGAGTTAAATGTGCCCCTCCGGACACCTGCCTCACTCCCAGCCCCTTGGTTATGTGTGTCCTGTAGTTTGAGGCCACATGTGCTGGGTTCCTCACCTTTGGCTGATGTGGCCCCACTGGTGTGAGGACACTCCTGCCTGGTTCCCATCCCCTTGGTGATGTGGACCCTCCGGTGAGAGTCTGATCCTGGCTGGGTTCCTCACACTTCTGAGAGGTGGGCCCTCTTCTCTGAGGTCACTCCTGCCTGGCTGGCCCACCCCGCCTTGACGACGTCGGCTCTCTCGTGGGAGTTGGTGCCTGCTGCGAGTCTCCTCCCCTTGGTAATGAGGGCCCTCTGGCGTCAGGCCCTAACTCCTGGCCTCCCAAATTTTTCTGATGTGCGCCCTGTGGTGCGAGTACACTCCTGCCAGGTTCCCAACACCATGGGAATGTGGGCCTTCTGCTCTGAGGTCCCAACGGTGGGTTGCTCAGTTTCATGATGAGGGCCCCCTTGTGTGAGTTCACTCTGGCCTGGATCCCATAGCCTCGCTGCTCCTGGCCACCTGCGGGGAGGTTACAACTGCGGGATTCCTCACCTTTTTTCTTCTATGGGCCCTCTGTTTTGAGACTCCTCCTGCCTGCCTCACTCCCAGCCCCTTGGTGATGTGTGTCCTCTGGTTTGAGGCCACGTGTGCTGGGTCCCTCACCTTTCGATGATGTGGCCCCACTGGTGTGAGGACACTCTTGCCTGGTTCCTATCCCCTTGAAGATGTGGGCTCTCTGGTGAGAGTCTGATCCTGGCTGGGTTCCTCACCCTTCTGTGAAGTGGGCCCTCTGCTGTGAGGTCACTCCTGCCTGGCTGGCACAGCCCGCCTGGGCAACATCGGCCCTCTTGTGGCAGTTGGAGCATGCTGGGAGCCTCCTCCCCTCGGTGATGAGGGCCCTCTGGCGTCAGGCCCTAACTGCTGGGTACCCACATTTTCTGATACGTGCTAAGTGGTGCGAGGACACTCCTGCGAGGTTCCCATCCCCATGGGGATGTGGGCCTTCTGCTCTGAGGTCCCAATGGCTGGGTTGCTCACAGTTTCATGATGTGGGCCCTCTGCTGTGAGTTCACTGCAGCCTGGATCACATAGACTCGGTGCTCTGGGCCGCCTGCTGGGAGGTTCCCACTGCAGGATTCCTCACCTTTTTTATTCTATTGGCCCTGTGTTGTGAGGCTACTCATGCCTGCCTCAATCCGAGCCCCTCGGAGATGTGGGTCCTCTGGTTTAGGCCTCATGTGCTGGTTTCCTCACCTTTCTATGATGTGGTCACCCTGGTGTGAAGACAGTCCTGCCTGGTTCTGATCCCCTTGGTGATGTGGGCCCTCTGGTGAGAGTCTTATCCTGGCTGGGTTCCTCACCCTTCTGTGAGGTAGGCCCTCTGCTGTGAGGTCACTCCTGCCTGGCTGTCACACGTCACCTTGTCGACATGGGCCCTCAGTTGGGAGTTGGTGCCTGCTTGGAGTCTCCTCCCCTTGGTAATGAGGGCCCTCTGGCGTCAGACCCTAACTTCTGGGCTCCCACAATTCTCTGATGTGTGCCCTGAGGTGCGAGTACACTTATGCCATGTTCCCAACCACATAGGAATGTGGGCCTTCTGCTCTGAGGTCCCAAAGCCTGGGTTGCTCACAGTTTCATGATGAGGGCCCTCTGTTTTGAGTTCAGTCAGGTCTGGATCCCATAGCCTCGCTGCTCCTGGCCGCCTGCTGGGAGGTTCCAACTGCGGGATTCCTCACCTTTTTTCTTCTATGGGCCCTCTGTTTTGAGACTCCTCCTACCTGCCTCACTCCCAGCCCCTTGGTGATGTGTGTCCTCTGGTTTGAGGCCACGTGTGCTGGGTCACTCACATTTCGTTGATGAGGTCCCACTGGTGTGAGGACACTCCAGCCTGGTTCCCATTCTCTTGGTGATGTGGGCCCTCTGGTGAGAGTCTGATCCTCCTTGGGTTCCTCACACTTTTGTGAGGTGGGCCCTCTGCTCTGAGGTCACTCTTGCCTGGCTGGCACACCCCGCATTGGCGACGGCGGCCCACTGGTAGCAGTTGGAGCCTGCTGGGAGCCTCCTCTCCTCGGTGATGAGAGCCCTCTGGTGTCAGGCCCTAACTGCTGGGCTCCCCACATTTTCTGATGTGTGCCCACTGGTGCGATGACACTCCTACTTGGTTCCCTTCCCCATGGGGATGTGGGCCTTGTGCTCTGAGGTCACAACGGCTGGTTTGCTCACAGTTTCATGATGAGGGCCCTCTGTTGTGAGTTCATCACTGCCTGGATCCCATAGCCTCGGTGCTCTGGGCCGCCTGCTGGGATGTTCCAACTGCTGGATTCCTCACCTTTTTTATACAATGGGCCATGTGTTGTGAGGTTAATCCTGCCTGCCTCGCTCCAAGACCCATGGTGATGTGGGTCCTCTGGTTTGAGGCCACATTTTCTTGTTACCTCAACTTTTGATGATATGGCCCCACGGGTGTGATGACACTCCTGCCTGGTTCACAGCCCCTTGCTGATGTGGGCACTCTGGTGAGAGTCTGATCCTGGCTGGGTTCCTTACCCTTCTGTGAGGTGGGCCCTCTGATGTGAGGTCACTCCTGCCTGGCTGGCTCACGTCGCCTTGATGATGTGGGCCCTCTGTTGGCCACTAAAGCATTCTGGGAGCCTCCTACCCTCTTTAATGAGGGCCCTGGAAAAAACGCAGATGCACATTTTGACCAAGTGCATCATTGTCCAGGATCTGCCTCTTCTCCTATGCTTTCAGAGCACTTCCCGTCTACGTCCTGAAATCATATTCCAGGAATACTGCCCCGCTTTCAAGTCCTCCTCGCAGCCTTACTTCAATATATTTTTGTATGATACCTGTCATTAATAACTCTGCAGGTTTGTTAAATACAGTGTCCCTGAGCTCCTTTCTTCAACACGCTTTCTTGTGAGCTGGCCGCAAAACCGCAGGATTGCTTCAGGCCGTAATCTGGTTTCGGCACGGCACGCTGAGCCTTTGGTAAATTCCTCTTTCTGGTGAGAAATGAGCATTCAATTTGCCCGTGGAGACACCTACAGCTAGTCTCTCATTGGTTCTCCCTATTCCTGTTCATCTTGTGCAGAAATTGCAAACTGTGCCAAACAGGAGGTTAAAGGCACTGACTCTCCAAGTGGGTAGAGGGTTAGTAAAGCATCTGGAATGGTGAACCCGAGTACCAGGGAACGAAACCTGAGAGCCATTTAAAATGGTTTCCCAGTCTCACAGTGGACAATACTCTGGGTTTCCCATGCATGTTTTAGCTGAAGGAAGAATTCCTTAAACCTGGAGATTATTGACCCATGGAATGGGTACCATGCAGTATGACTAAAAAGGGTCTGAATTTGCTCACTGAACCTCACCAATGCTATCAGTTCGAAGTGTCCAGCCTTATGCCTCACCCAGCTCTGGGTGTAGATGTGGTAAATTCAGGTTTCATCACAAGCCCTGAATCAATTATTTAAGAATTGCTGTCTCTTTCACTGTCATTGTGTTTTGTTTTTGTAATTTAGTTTGATAATGGGATTTATCGGATTTTCACTGCTGCGTTCTTGCAGCTGTACACACGCTTGACTCTCTTATGGAGACATATAAATCCATGGGTTTGAAGATTCTGATCAGTCAGGTGTATTCCTAGGCTTTGAATATGGGGTGTTTAGTCCATTTCGTTGAGCAAGGGGTAGGTCTTGAGTATTATATATTTGGCTTATGGAAAGGTATCTGTGCTAATTTCTATCTCTGGTTTTATGCAGCACCCCAACTCACATTTCCCCTTAAGCAAGCATAAGTTGGTTTTCTAAATTTGAGACCCTGTTCTGTTTTGTAATTCAGTTCATGTGTAGCCAAGTTTACATTCCTTGTAGTAGTGATATCTTATGATGTTTCATTTTCTGTGTGACTTATTTCACTTAGAATCATCGTACCTGAATCCACTCATTATGCCGCGATGGGCCTGATGACATAGATTTCATTGCTGAGTGATATTCCATTGTACGTACGTACCACAATTTCTTTATCCATTTTTCGCTTTCTTGGATATTTAACTTGTACCGTAGACGAGGTTCTTGTAAACAGAGCCGTCCAAAACTTTGGGGTGGCTGTGTGTTTTTGATTTTAATTTCACTAAGCTATAGGACCATAAGTGGAAGTGCTGTAGGCTCCGTTGCTTGGTTTTTTAGGTGTTTGAGGAAACACCATACACTTCTCCAGAGTGGCTGTTGGCAAATTACATCCCGCCCATCAGCATAACAAGGCTCCCTCTTCTCCATGGTCTGTGCTGCCTTTCTGGATTTTACACTTTTTTCAGATGGCCCTTTTGACCGGGGCGCAGTGAGACTTCATTGTAGTGCAGATTTCCTTTACACGCTTGCTTGGTTGGCCAAAAAGGGCGTATGCGTTTTTTCCTGAATATATTCAGGAAAAAACGCATACGCCCTTTTTGGCCAAGTGCATCATTGTCGTCGTTCTGCCTCTTTTCCTATGCTTTAAATGCAATTCCAGTCTACCCCCTGAAATCGTTTTCCTGAAATTCTGCCCCACTTTCAAGTCCTCTTCGCAGCCTTCCTTCAATATATTTTTAGACCATAGCTGTCATTTATAACTCTGCAGGTTTGTGAATTACAGTGCCCCTGAGCTCCTTTCTTCATCTCGCTTTCTTGTGAGCTGGCCGCAAACCCGCAGGAATGCTTCAGGCCCTAATCTGGTTCTGGCACGGCATGCTGAGCCTTTGGTTAATTCCTCTTCCTGGTGGGAAATGAGCGTTAAATTTGCCCGTGCAGACACCTTCACACGAGTCGTCATGGTGCCCCTTTGCCCCGGTTATCTCTATGGAGGTTGGAGTTGGAGGGCCTCCTCACTCAAGGTCAGTGTGCCCACGGAGCCAACCCTGCAACTTCAGGGCATGTTTGGTGGTTAGGATCACCACGTGGGGTCCTTTTACCTTAGGAGGGAGGTGGCCTTTTGGGCTGCTGATTTCCAGGTTTTCGGATACTGCCAGTATCTTGGCCAGATGTGGCGGTGGGCCAATCCC
Organism: Delphinapterus leucas; assembly: GCF_059928025.1. NCBI lineage: Eukaryota > Metazoa > Chordata > Mammalia > Artiodactyla > Monodontidae > Delphinapterus > Delphinapterus leucas. The sequence goes on from NW_028322245.1 coordinate 5,319,768, forward strand.
CTTGGTGACCGTAGTTTATCCTACCTGGATCGCATTCTTGCATTGTTCCATTTCAAGTGGTCCCAGGTTTTGCACTAATACTCCAATGGCGATTCACCGTTCACCAGGAATGTAAAGGTCAAAGGGTTTAGCTAAATTAGGGAGTTCCTGTGCAAGGGTCTGAATTGACTGCTCTTTCCATTCTTGAAAGGCCACTTCTGCATTCTATTCAAAAGGATCATCACCTTTTCCTTTCAGTGTTTCATATAGAGGCCGAGCTAGTAGACTGTAGTTAGGGATCCAGAAGCAGCAAACCCTGGCCTCCCCAGGAACCCCTAAGCTGTCTTCTAGTTTTAGAAATGGGTAAGGCTGTAAATTGTTTCTTCCCTTTCCTGGGATGGGCTTCTCCGACCTTCTGTGAGAATGAAGCCCAGGCAGGTCACCGTAGTCTGTGATATTTGAGCTTTTTCTTGGACAACTTGTATCCTTTATTGGCTTCGTAGTTCAGAGGTCTCCTTAGTAGGGCTGGCGATCAGAATGTCGTCTGCATATTGAAGGAGTGTTTCCTTTTCCAGAGGTAGAACTTTTAGGTCTTTAGCTGAGCTTTCCCCAAAGATGGTGTGGGAATTTTTGAACCCTTGGGACAACACGGCCCGGAAGTATTGTTTTAGTTGTATGTTGAGTCCTGCCACTCACAAGCCAAAATTTCTTGTGACTCTGGGACTAATAGAATACAAAAGAAGGCATCATTGAAGACTAATACAGAATACCATGTCCTGGTGGTTGGTAGAATGACCAGCAGGGTGTAGGGTTTAGGAACTACTGGAGGTATATCCTCAGTGGCTTAACTGACTGTCCTGACATCCTTTACCAGGACTCCAGCAGCCCATGGGGCTCTCGAGGTCAGGCCAATCCCAGGATATGGAGCTCACCTGGGCAGGTACCCCAACCCAGCCCACGGGGCTCTCATGTTCAGGACCCTCCCAGGATATGGTGTTCCCTGGGCAGGTCCCCCTGCAGCCCATGGGGCTCTCGTGGTCAGGCCCCTCCCAGGATACAGAGCTACCCTTGCAGGTACCATGGCAGGGCTGGGAACACAGGAACCGTGCATATCGCCCTCATTGCAGAGCACTCCCAGCTCACCTGTCACTCAGATCTGACACAGAGCACCTCAGAGCAGGACTTGAACTAACAAACAGCAGCTCCGACAGGTCTGTGACCCTGGGCATCACTCTGTGTGGCCTCCCTCCACCTGGTCTTCCAGAGACTTCCACTGCACCCGGGGCACCAGGCCTTTGTCTCCACCCACCACCCACCCCTCCTCTCCCTGACTCCTGGGTTCCTCTCATTAGGAGAGGGTTTTCTTGAAGTTGTCTCCCACTCATGGGCCAGATAATATAATTAGAAAACAAGCCAGAGCTGCAGCCCCTTGTCTATCCTGACTCTCAGGAGCCCACACCTGTTCCTTGGACCTGGCCGATTCAGCAAGTTCCAGTTTCTGCAACTGTGAGCCCCTGAGGGGTGATTATTGGCTGGCCTGGGAAGCCTGACCGTGCCGGCCAGCCCTCCCCAGGTGTGCCTGGGTTCAGATCAATATAAACACCGCTCCAGGCAGCAAGAGCCCCTGCAGCTGTGCCTGACGCCATTTTCTCTGCCCTGTCAGCAGTCTTGGGGCTGGACTGGTGGGAGGGAGTGAGAGGCCACGGCTTTGTGGGTGGCCCAGTGTGAGTGGGGCTCTGCTGGACTTTCTGCAGCAGTTGCCAAGATGCCACCTGCTAAAGAAGAGGATGTGTCACTCATACCTGCCGCTGGAATTTCTCCCTGGGCAGAGGTGAGTGAGGAAGAAAGCAGTGGGGGCCGGGACAGCAGGGGTATCTCAGGCAGGGAAATGGAAAGCTTCCAGAAGAGCACCCAGGGCCAGGACCACCCTGGCTGGCCTGCAGGCACCAAGTCGGCTGGCATGCTGTCGCTCATGTGGCTCCATGGCCCTTCCTCTAGGCTTTCAAGTCCTTGTACATATTCAGGTGTTTTACCTGGGAAGGGTGGGAACATTTCAGCAGCAGCTGGCCTGGGGCTCAGCCCACGTTTACTCACAGATGCCTCGGCACGGTCCCCCAGCTTTGCAATGAGGACGCTTGTTGCGTGGGGCCTGCTGGCTGAATGGGAGATGATTCCCCACCACTGACCAACTTCAGAATTGCTTACAACTGGAGCAAGTGCCCTGATACGGTTTTCCTCTGTGTAACTGGTGGGTTCTGTTTTTTTTTCTTTTTTTCGTTTTTGGTTCAAGGTAGATTTTATTCCTCTTTTTTGTATTTACAGATATAAGCATGGAAATAATTTATTCATATAAATACATGTATGTGAAGGGAAGAATATTTTCTCTGTTTTACTTTTTGTAATTTGAATTTTATTTTATTTTTTTATACAGCAGGTTCTTTTTGGTTATCTCTTTTATACATATAAATGTATATATGCCAATCCCAATCTCTCAACTCCTCCCACCACCACCCCCCAACAGCTTTCCCCCCTTGGTGTCCATACGTTTGTTGTCTACATCTGTTGCTCTATTTCTGCCTTGCAAAACGGTTCATCTGTAAAATTTGTCTAGGTTCCACATATAGGCATTAATAGACAAGATTTGTTTTTCTATTTCTGACTTACTTCACTCTGTATGACAGTCTCTAGATCCATCAACGTCTCTACAAATGACCCAATTTCATTCCTTTTTATGGCTTAGTAATATTTCATTTTATATATGTACCACTTCTTTATGCATTCGTCTGTCTGTGGGCATTTAGGTTGCTTCCATTACCTGGATATTGTAAATAGTGATGCAATGAACATTGCGGTGAATGTCTCTTTTTGATTTATGGTTTTGTCTGGGTATATGCCCAGTAGTGGGATTGCTGTATCATATGGTAATTCTATTCTTAGTTTTATAAGAAACTCCATAATGTTCTCCACAGTGACTGTATCAATTTACATTCCCAACAATAGTGCAAGAGGGTTCCTTATCTCCACACCCTTTCCAGCATTTGTTGTTTGTAGATTTTCTGATGATGCCCATTCTAACATGTGTGAGGTGATACACCATGGATGAGTCTATTTCGTTGAGCAAAGAGTAGGTCTTGTCTAGTACATATTTGGCTTATGGAACGGTATGTGTGCTAATTTCAATCTCTGGTTTTATACAGCACCCCAACTCAACATTCCCCTTAAGCAAGCATAAGTGTTTATCTAAATGTGAGACTCTGTTCGGTTTTGTATTTCAGTTTATGTGTAGCCAAGTTTACACTCCCTCTATTAGTGATATCTTATGATACTTATCTTTCTCTGTGTGACGTATTTCTCTTAGAATCATCATATTTAAATCCACTCAATTTGCTGCTACAGGCCTGATGACATTGATTTCATTGCTGAGTGATATTCCGTTGTACGTAAGTAGCACAACTCCTTTATCCATTTTTTTCTTTCTGGGATATTTAATTTGTACTGGACTCGAGTTTCTTGTAAACACAGCAGCCCTAAATTTTGTGCTGGCTGTGTCTTGTTGATTTTAATTTTCCTAAGCTATAGGGCTAAAAGTGGAAGTACCCTAGGCTCTGTAGCTTTGTTTTTCAGATGTTTCAGGATACACCATAAACATCTCCAGAGTGTCTGTTGGCAATTTACATCCCGCCCATCAGCATAACAAGGCTCCCTGTTCTCCATGGCCTGTCCTGTGTTTCTGGTTTTTACATTTTTTTCAGATGGCCCTTTTGACGAATGGGAAATGAGACTTCATTGTAGTGCGGATTTCCATTGCTGGAGTGCTTGGTTGGCCAAAAAGGGCATATGCGTTTTTTCCTGAATATATTCAGGAAAAAATGTTTACGCACTTTTGTCCAAGTGCATCAGTGTCAAAGATCTGCCGCTCTTCACATGCTTTAAATGCAATTCCAATCTACCTCCTGAAATATGATTCCTGCAATTCTGCCTCGTTTTCAAGTCCTCTTTGCAGACTTACTTCAATATATTTTTGCCAATAGCTGTCATTTATATCTCTGCAGGTTTGTGAATTACAGTGCCCGTGATTTCCTTTCTTAACTCGTTTCCTTGAAAGCTGGCCACAGAACCGCAGGTTTGCTTTAGGCCATAATCAGGGTCCGACACGGCACTCTGAGCCTTTGGTTAATTCCTCTTCCTGGTGGGAAATTAGAGTTAAATGTGCCCCTCCGGACACCTGCCTCACTCCCAGCCCCTTGGTTATGTGTGTCCTGTAGTTTGAGGCCACATGTGCTGGGTTCCTCACCTTTGGCTGATGTGGCCCCACTGGTGTGAGGACACTCCTGCCTGGTTCCCATCCCCTTGGTGATGTGGACCCTCCGGTGAGAGTCTGATCCTGGCTGGGTTCCTCACACTTCTGAGAGGTGGGCCCTCTTCTCTGAGGTCACTCCTGCCTGGCTGGCCCACCCCGCCTTGACGACGTCGGCTCTCTCGTGGGAGTTGGTGCCTGCTGCGAGTCTCCTCCCCTTGGTAATGAGGGCCCTCTGGCGTCAGGCCCTAACTCCTGGCCTCCCAAAATTTTCTGATGTGCGCCCTGTGGTGCGAGTACACTCCTGCCAGGTTCCCAACACCATGGGAATGTGGGCCTTCTGCTCTGAGGTCCCAACGGTGGGTTGCTCAGTTTCATGATGAGGGCCCTCTGGTGTGAGTTCACTCCGGCCTGGATCCCATAGCCTCGCTGCTCCTGGCCACCTGCGGGGAGGTTACAACTGCGGGATTCCTCACCTTTTTTCTTCTATGGGCCCTCTGTTTTGAGACTCCTCCTGCCTGCCTCACTCCCAGCCCCTTGGTGATGTGTGTCCTCTGGTTTGAGGCCACGTGTGCTGGGTCCCTCACCTTTCGATGATGTGGCCCCACTGGTGTGAGGACACTCTTGCCTGGTTCCTATCCCCTTGAAGATGTGGGCTCTCTGGTGAGAGTCTGATCCTGGCTGGGTTCCTCACCCTTCTGTGAGGTGGGCCCTCTGCTGTGAGGTCACTCCTGCCTGGCTGGCACAGCCCGCCTGGGCAACATCGGCCCTCTTGTGGCAGTTGGAGCATGCTGGGAGCCTCCTCCCCTCGGTGATGAGGGCCCTCTGGCGTCAGGCCCTAACTGCTGGGTACCCACATTTTCTGATACGTGCTAAGTGGTGCGAGGACACTCCTGCGAGGTTCCCATCCCCATGGGGATGTGGGCCTTCTGCTCTGAGGTCCCAATGGCTGGGTTGCTCACAGTTTCATGATGTGGGCCCTCTGCTGTGAGTTCACTGCAGCCTGGATCACATAGACTCGGTGCTCTGGGCCGCCTGCTGGGAGGTTCCCACTGCAGGATTCCTCACCTTTTTTATTCTATTGGCCCTGTGTTGTGAGGCTACTCATGCCTGCCTCAATCCGAGCCCCTCGGAGATGTGGGTCCTCTGGTTTAGGCCTCATGTGCTGGTTTCCTCACCTTTCTATGATGTGGTCACCCTGGTGTGAAGACAGTCCTGCCTGGTTCTGATCCCCTTGGTGATGTGGGCCCTCTGGTGAGAGTCTTATCCTGGCTGGGTTCCTCACCCTTCTGTGAGGTAGGCCCTCTGCTGTGAGGTCACTCCTGCCTGGCTGTCACACGTCACCTTGTCGACATGGGCCCTCAGTTGGGAGTTGGTGCCTGCTTGGAGTCTCCACCCCTTGGTAATGAAGGCCCTCTGGCGTCAGACCCTAACTTCTGGGCTCCCACAATTCTCTGATGTGTGCCCTGAGGTGCGAGTACACTTATGCCATGTTCCCAACCACATAGGAATGTGGGCCTTCTGCTCTGAGGTCCCAAAGCCTGGGTTGCTCACAGTTTCATGATGAGGGCCCTCTGTTTTGAGTTCAGTCAGGTCTGGATCCCATAGCCTCGCTGCTCCTGGCCGCCTGCTGGGAGGTTCCAACTGCGGGATTCCTCACCTTTTTTCTTCTATGGGCCCTCTGTTTTGAGACTCCTCCTGCCTGCCTCACTCCCAGCCCCTTGGTGATGTGTGTCCTCTGGTTTGAGGCCACGTGTGCTGGGTCACTCACATTTCGTTGATGAGGTCCCACTGGTGTGAGGACACTCCAGCCTGGTTCCCATTCTCTTGGTGATGTGGGCCCTCTGGTGAGAGTCTGATCCTCCTTGGGTTCCTCACACTTTTGTGAGGTGGGCCCTCTGCTCTGAGGTCACTCTTGCCTGGCTGGCACACCCCGCATTGGCGACGGCGGCCCACTGGTAGCAGTTGGAGCCTGCTGGGAGCCTCCTCTCCTCGGTGATGAGAGCCCTCTGGTGTCAGGCCCTAACTGCTGGGCTCCCCACATTTTCTGATGTGTGCCCACTGGTGCGATGACACTCCTACTTGGTTCCCTTCCCCATGGGGATGTGGGCCTTGTGCTCTGAGGTCACAACGGCTGGTTTGCTCACAGTTTCATGATGAGGGCCCTCTGTTGTGAGTTCATCACTGCCTGGATCCCATAGCCTCGGTGCTCTGGGCCGCCTGCTGGGATGTTCCAACTGCTGGATTCCTCACCTTTTTTATACAATGGGCCATGTGTTGTGAGGTTAATCCTGCCTGCCTCGCTCCAAGACCCATGGTGATGTGGGTCCTCTGGTTTGAGGCCACATTTTCTTGTTACCTCAACTTTTGATGATATGGCCCCACGGGTGTGATGACACTCCTGCCTGGTTCACAGCCCCTTGCTGATGTGGGCACTCTGGTGAGAGTCTGATCCTGGCTGGGTTCCTTACCCTTCTGTGAGGTGGGCCCTCTGATGTGAGGTCACTCCTGCCTGGCTGGCTCACGTCGCCTTGATGATGTGGGCCCTCTGTTGGCCACTAAAGCATTCTGGGAGCCTCCTACCCTCTTTAATGAGGGCCCTGGAAAAAACGCAGATGCACATTTTGACCAAGTGCATCATTGTCCAGGATCTGCCTCTTCTCCTATGCTTTCAGAGCACTTCCCGTCTACGTCCTGAAATCATATTCCAGGAATACTGCCCCGCTTTCAAGTCCTCCTCGCAGCCTTACTTCAATATATTTTTGTATGATACCTGTCATTAATAACTCTGCAGGTTTGTTAAATACAGTGTCCCTGAGCTCCTTTCTTCAACACGCTTTCTTGTGAGCTGGCCGCAAAACCGCAGGATTGCTTCAGGCCGTAATCTGGTTTCGGCACGGCACGCTGAGCCTTTGGTAAATTCCTCTTTCTGGTGAGAAATGAGCATTCAATTTGCCCGTGGAGACACCTACAGCTAGTCTCTCATTGGTTCTCCCTATTCCTGTTCATCTTGTGCAGAAATTGCAAACTGTGCCAAACAGGAGGTTAAAGGCACTGACTCTCCAAGTGGGTAGAGGGTTAGTAAAGCATCTGGAATGGTGAACCCGAGTACCAGGGAACGAAACCTGAGAGCCATTTAAAATGGTTTCCCAGTCTCACAGTGGACAATACTCTGGGTTTCCCATGCATGTTTTAGCTGAAGGAAGAATTCCTTAAACCTGGAGATTATTGACCCATGGAATGGGTACCATGCAGTATGACTAAAAAGGGTCTGAATTTGCTCACCGAACCTCACCAATGCTATCAGTTCGAAGTGTCCAGCCTTATGCCTCACCCAGCTCTGGGTGTAGATGTGGTAAATTCAGGTTTCATCACAAGCCCTGAATCAATTATTTAAGAATTGCTGTCTCTTTCACTGTCATTGTGTTTTGTTTTTGTAATTTAGTTTGATAATGGGATTTATCGGATTTTCACTGCTGCGTTCTTGCAGCTGTACACACGCTTGACTCTCTTATGGAGACATATAAATCCATGGGTTTGAAGATTCTGATCAGTCAGGTGTATTCCTAGGCTTTGAATATGGGGTGTTTAGTCCATTTCGTTGAGCAAGGGGTAGGTCTTGAGTATTATATATTTGGCTTATGGAAAGGTATCTGTGCTAATTTCTATCTCTGGTTTTATGCAGCACCCCAACTCACATTTCCCCTTAAGCAAGCATAAGTTGGTTTTCTAAATTTGAGACCCTGTTCTGTTTTGTAATTCAGTTCATGTGTAGCCAAGTTTACATTCCTTGTATTAGTGATATCTTATGATGTTTCATTTTCTGTGTGACTTATTTCACTTAGAATCATCGTACCTGAATCCACTCATTATGCCGCGATGGGCCTGATGACATAGATTTCATTGCTGAGTGATATTCCATTGTACGTACGTACCACAATTTCTTTATCCATTTTTCGCTTTCTTGGATATTTAACTTGTACCGTAGACGAGGTTCTTGTAAACAGAGCCGTCCGAAACTTTGGGGTGGCTGTGTGTTTTTGATTTTAATTTCACTAAGCTATAGGACCATAAGTGGAAGTGCTGTAGGCTCCGTTGCTTGGTTTTTTAGGTGTTTGAGGAAACACCATACACTTCTCCAGAGTGGCTGTTGGCAAATTACATCCCGCCCATCAGCATAACAAGGCTCCCTCTTCTCCATGGTCTGTGCTGCCTTTCTGGATTTTACACTTTTTTCAGATGGCCCTTTTGACCGGGGCGCAGTGAGACTTCATTGTAGTGCAGATTTCCTTTACACGCTTGCTTGGTTGGCCAAAAAGGGCGTATGCGTTTTTTCCTGAATATATTCAGGAAAAAACGCATACGCCCTTTTTGGCCAAGTGCATCATTGTCGTCGTTCTGCCTCTTTTCCTATGCTTTAAATGCAATTCCAGTCTACCCCCTGAAATCGTTTTCCTGAAATTCTGCCCCACTTTCAAGTCCTCTTCGCAGCCTTCCTTCAATATATTTTTAGACCATAGCTGTCATTTATAACTCTGCAGGTTTGTGAATTACAGTGCCCCTGAGCTCCTTTCTTCATCTCGCTTTCTTGTGAGCTGGCCGCAAACCCGCAGGAATGCTTCAGGCCCTAATCTGGTTCTGGCACGGCATGCTGAGCCTTTGGTTAATTCCTCTTCCTGGTGGGAAATGAGCGTTAAATTTGCCCGTGCAGACACCTTCACACGAGTCGTCATGGTGCCCCTTTGCCCCGGTTATCTCTATGGAGGTTGGAGTTGGAGGGCCTCCTCACTCAAGGTCAGTGTGCCCACGGAGCCAACCCTGCAACTTCAGGGCATGTTTGGTGGTTAGGATCACCACGTGGGGTCCTTTTACCTTAGGAGGGAGGTGGCCTTTTGGGCTGCTGATTTCCAGGTTTTCGGATACTGCCAGTATCTTGGCCAGATGTGGCGGTGGGCCAATCCCCTTGGTGACCGTAGTTTATCCTACCTGGATCGCATTCTTGCATTGTTCCATTTCAAGTGGTCCCAGGTTTTGCACTAATACTCCAATGGCGATTCACCGTTCACCAGGAATGTAAAGGTCAAAGGGTTTAGCTAAATTAGGGAGTTCCTGTGCAAGGGTCTGAATTGACTGCTCTTTCCATTCTTGAAAGGCCACTTCTGCATTCTATTCAAAAGGATCATCACCTTTTCCTTTCAGTGTTTCATATAGAGGCCGAGCTAGTAGACTGTAGTTAGGGATCCAGAAGCAGCAAACCCTGGCCTCCCCAGGAACCCCTAAGCTGTCTTCTAGTTTTAGAAATGGGTAAGGCTGTAAATTGTTTCTTCCCTTTCCTGGGATGGGCTTCTCCGACCTTCTGTGAGAATGAAGCCCAGGCAGGTCACCGTAGTCTGTGATATTTGAGCTTTTTCTTGGACAACTTGTATCCTTTATTGGCTTCGTAGTTCAGAGGTCTCCTTAGTAGGGCTGGCGATCAGAATGTCGTCTGCATATTGAAGGAGTGTTTCCTTTTCCAGAGGTAGAACTTTTAGGTCTTTAGCTGAGCTTTCCCCAAAGATGGTGTGGGAATTTTTGAACCCTTGGGACAACACGGCCCGGAAGTATTGTTTTAGTTGTATGTTGAGTCCTGCCACTCACAAGCCAAAATTTCTTGTGACTCTGGGACTAATAGAATACAAAAGAAGGCATCATTGAAGACTAATACAGAATACCATGTCCTGGTGGTTGGTAGAATGACCAGCAGGGTGTAGGGTTTAGGAACTACTGGAGGTATATCCTCAGTGGCTTAACTGACTGTCCTGACATCCTTTACCAGGACTCCAGCAGCCCATGGGGCTCTCGAGGTCAGGCCAATCCCAGGATATGGAGCTCACCTGGGCAGGTACCCCAACCCAGCCCACGGGGCTCTCATGTTCAGGACCCTCCCAGGATATGGTGTTCCCTGGGCAGGTCCCCCTGCAGCCCATGGGGCTCTCGTGGTCAGGCCCCTCCCAGGATACAGAGCTACCCTTGCAGGTACCATGGCAGGGCTGGGAACACAGGAACCGTGCATATCGCCCTCATTGCAGAGCACTCCCAGCTCACCTGTCACTCAGATCTGACACAGAGCACCTCAGAGCAGGACTTGAACTAACAAACAGCAGCTCCGACAGGTCTGTGACCCTGGGCATCACTCTGTGTGGCCTCCCTCCACCTGGTCTTCCAGAGACTTCCACTGCACCCGGGGCACCAGGCCTTTGTCTCCACCCACCACCCACCCCTCCTCTCCCTGACTCCTGGGTTCCTCTCATTAGGAGAGGGTTTTCTTGAAGTTGTCTCCCACTCATGGGCCAGATAATATAATTAGAAAACAAGCCAGAGCTGCAGCCCCTTGTCTATCCTGACTCTCAGGAGCCCACACCTGTTCCTTGGACCTGGCCGATTCAGCAAGTTCCAGTTTCTGCAACTGTGAGCCCCTGAGGGGTGATTATTGGCTGGCCTGGGAAGCCTGACCGTGCCGGCCAGCCCTCCCCAGGTGTGCCTGGGTTCAGATCAATATAAACACCGCTCCAGGCAGCAAGAGCCCCTGCAGCTGTGCCTGACGCCATTTTCTCTGCCCTGTCAGCAGTCTTGGGGCTGGACTGGTGGGAGGGAGTGAGAGGCCACGGCTTTGTGGGTGGCCCAGTGTGAGTGGGGCTCTGCTGGACTTTCTGCAGCAGTTGCCAAGATGCCACCTGCTAAAGAAGAGGATGTGTCACCCATACCTGCCGCTGGAATTTCTCCCTGGGCAGAGGTGAGTGAGGAAGAAAGCAGTGGGGGCCGGGACAGCAGGGGTATCTCAGGCAGGGAAATGGAAAGCTTCCAGAAGAGCACCCAGGGCCAGGACCACCCTGGCTGGCCTGCAGGCACCAAGTCGGCTGGCATGCTGTCGCTCATGTGGCTCCATGGCCCTTCCTCTAGGCTTTCAAGTCCTTGTACATATTCAGGTGTTTTACCTGGGAAGGGTGGGAACATTTCAGCAGCAGCTGGCCTGGGGCTCAGCCCACGTTTACTCACAGATGCCTCGGCACGGTCCCCCAGCTTTGCAATGAGGACGCTTGTTGCGTGGGGCCTGCTGGCTGAATGGGAGATGATTCCCCACCACTGACCAACTTCAGAATTGCTTACAACTGGAGCAAGTGCCCTGATACGGTTTTCCTCTGTGTAACTGGTGGGTTCTGTTTTTTTTTCTTTTTTTCGTTTTTGGTTCAAGGTAGATTTTATTCCTCTTTTTTGTATTTACAGATATAAGCATGGAAATAATTTATTCATATAAATACATGTATGTGAAGGGAAGAATATTTTCTCTGTTTTACTTTTTGTAATTTGAATTTTATTTTATTTTTTTATACAGCAGGTTCTTTTTGGTTATCTCTTTTATACATATAAATGTATATATGCCAATCCCAATCTCTCAACTCCTCCCACCACCACCCCCCAACAGCTTTCCCCCCTTGGTGTCCATACGTTTGTTGTCTACATCTGTTGCTCTATTTCTGCCTTGCAAAACGGTTCATCTGTAAAATTTGTCTAGGTTCCACATATAGGCATTAATAGACAAGATTTGTTTTTCTATTTCTGACTTACTTCACTCTGTATGACAGTCTCTAGATCCATCACCGTCTCTACAAATGACCCAATTTCATTCCTTTTTATGGCTTAGTAATATTTCATTTTATATATGTACCACTTCTTTATGCATTCGTCTGTCTGTGGGCATTTAGGTTGCTTCCATTACCTGGATATTGTAAATAGTGATGCAATGAACATTGCGGTGAATGTCTCTTTTTGATTTATGGTTTTGTCTGGGTATATGCCCAGTAGTGGGATTGCTGTATCATATGGTAATTCTATTCTTAGTTTTATAAGAAACTCCATAATGTTCTCCACAGTGACTGTATCAATTTACATTCCCAACAATAGTGCAAGAGGGTTCCTTATCTCCACACCCTTTCCAGCATTTGTTGTTTGTAGATTTTCTGATGATGCCCATTCTAACATGTGTGAGGTGATACACCATGGATGAGTCTATTTCGTTGAGCAAAGAGTAGGTCTTGTCTAGTACATATTTGGCTTATGGAACGGTATGTGTGCTAATTTCAATCTCTGGTTTTATACAGCACCCCAACTCAACATTCCCCTTAAGCAAGCATAAGTTTTTATCTAAATGTGAGGCTCTGTTCGGTTTTGTATTTCAGTTTATGTGTAGCCAAGTTTACACTCCCTCTATTAGTGATATCTTATGATACTTATCTTTCTCTGTGTGACGTATTTCTCTTAGAATCATCATATTTAAATCCACTCAATTTGCTGCTACAGGCCTGATGACATTGATTTCATTGCTGAGTGATATTCCGTTGTACGTAAGTAGCACAACTCCTTTATCCATTTTTTTCTTTCTGGGATATTTAATTTGTACTGGACTCGAGTTTCTTGTAAACACAGCAGCCCTAAATTTTGTGCTGGCTGTGTCTTGTTGATTTTAATTTTCCTAAGCTATAGGGCTAAAAGTGGAAGTACCCTAGGCTCTGTAGCTTTCTTTTTCAGATGTTTCAGGATACACCATAAACATCTCCAGAGTGTCTGTTGGCAATTTACATCCCGCCCATCAGCATAACAAGGCTCCCTGTTCTCCATGGCCTGTCCTGTGTTTCTGGTTTTTACACTTTTTTCAGATGGCCCTTTTGACGAATGGGAAATGAGACTTCATTGTAGTGCGGATTTCCATTGCTGGAGTGCTTGGTTGGCCAAAAAGGGCATATGCGTTTTTTCCTGAATATATTCAGGAAAAAATGTTTACGCACTTTTGTCCAAGTGCATCAGTGTCAAAGATCTGCCGCTCTTCACATGCTTTAAATGCAATTCCAATCTACCTCCTGAAATATGATTCCTGCAATTCTGCCTCGTTTTCAAGTCCTCTTTGCAGACTTACTTCAATATATTTTTGCCAATAGCTGTCATTTATATCTCTGCAGGTTTGTGAATTACAGTGCCCGTGATTTCCTTTCTTAACTCGTTTCCTTGAAAGCTGGCCACAGAACCGCAGGTTTGCTTTAGGCCATAATCAGGGTCTGACACGGCACTCTGAGCCTTTGGTTAATTTCTCTTCCTGGTGGGAAATTAGAGTTAAATGTGCCCCTCCGGACACCTGCCTCACTCCCAGCCCCTTGGTTATGTGTGTCCTGTAGTTTGAGGCCACATGTGCTGGGTTCCTCACCTTTGGCTGATGTGGCCCCACTGGTGTGAGGACACTCCTGCCTGGTTCCCATCCCCTTGGTGATGTGGACCCTCCGGTGAGAGTCTGATCCTGGCTGGGTTCCTCACACTTCTGAGAGGTGGGCCCTCTTCTCTGAGGTCACTCCTGCCTGGCTGGCCCACCCCGCCTTGACGACGTCGGCTCTCTCGTGGGAGTTGGTGCCTGCTGCGAGTCTCCTCCCCTTGGTAATGAGGGCCCTCTGGCGTCAGGCCCTAACTCCTGGCCTCCCAAATTTTTCTGATGTGCGCCCTGTGGTGCGAGTACACTCCTGCCAGGTTCCCAACACCATGGGAATGTGGGCCTTCTGCTCTGAGGTCCCAACGGTGGGTTGCTCAGTTTCATGATGAGGGCCCCCTTGTGTGAGTTCACTCTGGCCTGGATCCCATAGCCTCGCTGCTCCTGGCCACCTGCGGGGAGGTTACAACTGCGGGATTCCTCACCTTTTTTCTTCTATGGGCCCTCTGTTTTGAGACTCCTCCTGCCTGCCTCACTCCCAGCCCCTTGGTGATGTGTGTCCTCTGGTTTGAGGCCACGTGTGCTGGGTCCCTCACCTTTCGATGATGTGGCCCCACTGGTGTGAGGACACTCTTGCCTGGTTCCTATCCCCTTGAAGATGTGGGCTCTCTGGTGAGAGTCTGATCCTGGCTGGGTTCCTCACCCTTCTGTGAAGTGGGCCCTCTGCTGTGAGGTCACTCCTGCCTGGCTGGCACAGCCCGCCTGGGCAACATCGGCCCTCTTGTGGCAGTTGGAGCATGCTGGGAGCCTCCTCCCCTCGGTGATGAGGGCCCTCTGGCGTCAGGCCCTAACTGCTGGGTACCCACATTTTCTGATACGTGCTAAGTGGTGCGAGGACACTCCTGCGAGGTTCCCATCCCCATGGGGATGTGGGCCTTCTGCTCTGAGGTCCCAATGGCTGGGTTGCTCACAGTTTCATGATGTGGGCCCTCTGCTGTGAGTTCACTGCAGCCTGGATCACATAGACTCGGTGCTCTGGGCCGCCTGCTGGGAGGTTCCCACTGCAGGATTCCTCACCTTTTTTATTCTATTGGCCCTGTGTTGTGAGGCTACTCATGCCTGCCTCAATCCGAGCCCCTCGGAGATGTGGGTCCTCTGGTTTAGGCCTCATGTGCTGGTTTCCTCACCTTTCTATGATGTGGTCACCCTGGTGTGAAGACAGTCCTGCCTGGTTCTGATCCCCTTGGTGATGTGGGCCCTCTGGTGAGAGTCTTATCCTGGCTGGGTTCCTCACCCTTCTGTGAGGTAGGCCCTCTGCTGTGAGGTCACTCCTGCCTGGCTGTCACACGTCACCTTGTCGACATGGGCCCTCAGTTGGGAGTTGGTGCCTGCTTGGAGTCTCCTCCCCTTGGTAATGAGGGCCCTCTGGCGTCAGACCCTAACTTCTGGGCTCCCACAATTCTCTGATGTGTGCCCTGAGGTGCGAGTACACTTATGCCATGTTCCCAACCACATAGGAATGTGGGCCTTCTGCTCTGAGGTCCCAAAGCCTGGGTTGCTCACAGTTTCATGATGAGGGCCCTCTGTTTTGAGTTCAGTCAGGTCTGGATCCCATAGCCTCGCTGCTCCTGGCCGCCTGCTGGGAGGTTCCAACTGCGGGATTCCTCACCTTTTTTCTTCTATGGGCCCTCTGTTTTGAGACTCCTCCTACCTGCCTCACTCCCAGCCCCTTGGTGATGTGTGTCCTCTGGTTTGAGGCCACGTGTGCTGGGTCACTCACATTTCGTTGATGAGGTCCCACTGGTGTGAGGACACTCCAGCCTGGTTCCCATTCTCTTGGTGATGTGGGCCCTCTGGTGAGAGTCTGATCCTCCTTGGGTTCCTCACACTTTTGTGAGGTGGGCCCTCTGCTCTGAGGTCACTCTTGCCTGGCTGGCACACCCCGCATTGGCGACGGCGGCCCACTGGTAGCAGTTGGAGCCTGCTGGGAGCCTCCTCTCCTCGGTGATGAGAGCCCTCTGGTGTCAGGCCCTAACTGCTGGGCTCCCCACATTTTCTGATGTGTGCCCACTGGTGCGATGACACTCCTACTTGGTTCCCTTCCCCATGGGGATGTGGGCCTTGTGCTCTGAGGTCACAACGGCTGGTTTGCTCACAGTTTCATGATGAGGGCCCTCTGTTGTGAGTTCATCACTGCCTGGATCCCATAGCCTCGGTGCTCTGGGCCGCCTGCTGGGATGTTCCAACTGCTGGATTCCTCACCTTTTTTATACAATGGGCCATGTGTTGTGAGGTTAATCCTGCCTGCCTCGCTCCAAGACCCATGGTGATGTGGGTCCTCTGGTTTGAGGCCACATTTTCTTGTTACCTCAACTTTTGATGATATGGCCCCACGGGTGTGATGACACTCCTGCCTGGTTCACAGCCCCTTGCTGATGTGGGCACTCTGGTGAGAGTCTGATCCTGGCTGGGTTCCTTACCCTTCTGTGAGGTGGGCCCTCTGATGTGAGGTCACTCCTGCCTGGCTGGCTCACGTCGCCTTGATGATGTGGGCCCTCTGTTGGCCACTAAAGCATTCTGGGAGCCTCCTACCCTCTTTAATGAGGGCCCTGGAAAAAACGCAGATGCACATTTTGACCAAGTGCATCATTGTCCAGGATCTGCCTCTTCTCCTATGCTTTCAGAGCACTTCCCGTCTACGTCCTGAAATCAT
The DNA here is from genome assembly GCF_059928025.1 of Delphinapterus leucas. Lineage (NCBI taxonomy): Eukaryota > Metazoa > Chordata > Mammalia > Artiodactyla > Monodontidae > Delphinapterus > Delphinapterus leucas. The sequence goes on from NW_028322245.1 coordinate 5,335,986, forward strand.
ATTCCAGGAATACTGCCCCGCTTTCAAGTCCTCCTCGCAGCCTTACTTCAATATATTTTTGTATGATACCTGTCATTAATAACTCTGCAGGTTTGTTAAATACAGTGTCCCTGAGCTCCTTTCTTCAACACGCTTTCTTGTGAGCTGGCCGCAAAACCGCAGGATTGCTTCAGGCCGTAATCTGGTTTCGGCACGGCACGCTGAGCCTTTGGTAAATTCCTCTTTCTGGTGAGAAATGAGCATTCAATTTGCCCGTGGAGACACCTACAGCTAGTCTCTCATTGGTTCTCCCTATTCCTGTTCATCTTGTGCAGAAATTGCAAACTGTGCCAAACAGGAGGTTAAAGGCACTGACTCTCCAAGTGGGTAGAGGGTTAGTAAAGCATCTGGAATGGTGAACCCGAGTACCAGGGAACGAAACCTGAGAGCCATTTAAAATGGTTTCCCAGTCTCACAGTGGACAATACTCTGGGTTTCCCATGCATGTTTTAGCTGAAGGAAGAATTCCTTAAACCTGGAGATTATTGACCCATGGAATGGGTACCATGCAGTATGACTAAAAAGGGTCTGAATTTGCTCACCGAACCTCACCAATGCTATCAGTTCGAAGTGTCCAGCCTTATGCCTCACCCAGCTCTGGGTGTAGATGTGGTAAATTCAGGTTTCATCACAAGCCCTGAATCAATTATTTAAGAATTGCTGTCTCTTTCACTGTCATTGTGTTTTGTTTTTGTAATTTAGTTTGATAATGGGATTTATCGGATTTTCACTGCTGCGTTCTTGCAGCTGTACACACGCTTGACTCTCTTATGGAGACATATAAATCCATGGGTTTGAAGATTCTGATCAGTCAGGTGTATTCCTAGGCTTTGAATATGGGGTGTTTAGTCCATTTCGTTGAGCAAGGGGTAGGTCTTGAGTATTATATATTTGGCTTATGGAAAGGTATCTGTGCTAATTTCTATCTCTGGTTTTATGCAGCACCCCAACTCACATTTCCCCTTAAGCAAGCATAAGTTGGTTTTCTAAATTTGAGACCCTGTTCTGTTTTGTAATTCAGTTCATGTGTAGCCAAGTTTACATTCCTTGTATTAGTGATATCTTATGATGTTTCATTTTCTGTGTGACTTATTTCACTTAGAATCATCGTACCTGAATCCACTCATTATGCCGCGATGGGCCTGATGACATAGATTTCATTGCTGAGTGATATTCCATTGTACGTACGTACCACAATTTCTTTATCCATTTTTCGCTTTCTTGGATATTTAACTTGTACCGTAGACGAGGTTCTTGTAAACAGAGCCGTCCAAAACTTTGGGGTGGCTGTGTGTTTTTGATTTTAATTTCACTAAGCTATAGGACCATAAGTGGAAGTGCTGTAGGCTCCGTTGCTTGGTTTTTTAGGTGTTTGAGGAAACACCATACACTTCTCCAGAGTGGCTGTTGGCAAATTACATCCCGCCCATCAGCATAACAAGGCTCCCTCTTCTCCATGGTCTGTGCTGCCTTTCTGGATTTTACACTTTTTTCAGATGGCCCTTTTGACCGGGGCGCAGTGAGACTTCATTGTAGTGCAGATTTCCTTTACACGCTTGCTTGGTTGGCCAAAAAGGGCGTATGCGTTTTTTCCTGAATATATTCAGGAAAAAACGCATACGCCCTTTTTGGCCAAGTGCATCATTGTCGTCGTTCTGCCTCTTTTCCTATGCTTTAAATGCAATTCCAGTCTACCCCCTGAAATCGTTTTCCTGAAATTCTGCCCCACTTTCAAGTCCTCTTCGCAGCCTTCCTTCAATATATTTTTAGACCATAGCTGTCATTTATAACTCTGCAGGTTTGTGAATTACAGTGCCCCTGAGCTCCTTTCTTCATCTCGCTTTCTTGTGAGCTGGCCGCAAACCCGCAGGAATGCTTCAGGCCCTAATCTGGTTCTGGCACGGCATGCTGAGCCTTTGGTTAATTCCTCTTCCTGGTGGGAAATGAGCGTTAAATTTGCCCGTGCAGACACCTTCACACGAGTCGTCATGGTGCCCCTTTGCCCCGGTTATCTCTATGGAGGTTGGAGTTGGAGGGCCTCCTCACTCAAGGTCAGTGTGCCCACGGAGCCAACCCTGCAACTTCAGGGCATGTTTGGTGGTTAGGATCACCACGTGGGGTCCTTTTACCTTAGGAGGGAGGTGGCCTTTTGGGCTGCTGATTTCCAGGTTTTCGGATACTGCCAGTATCTTGGCCAGATGTGGCGGTGGGCCAATCCCCTTGGTGACCGTAGTTTATCCTACCTGGATCGCATTCTTGCATTGTTCCATTTCAAGTGGTCCCAGGTTTTGCACTAATACTCCAATGGCGATTCACCGTTCACCAGGAATGTAAAGGTCAAAGGGTTTAGCTAAATTAGGGAGTTCCTGTGCAAGGGTCTGAATTGACTGCTCTTTCCATTCTTGAAAGGCCACTTCTGCATTCTATTCAAAAGGATCATCACCTTTTCCTTTCAGTGTTTCATATAGAGGCCGAGCTAGTAGACTGTAGTTAGGGATCCAGAAGCAGCAAACCCTGGCCTCCCCAGGAACCCCTAAGCTGTCTTCTAGTTTTAGAAATGGGTAAGGCTGTAAATTGTTTCTTCCCTTTCCTGGGATGGGCTTCTCCGACCTTCTGTGAGAATGAAGCCCAGGCAGGTCACCGTAGTCTGTGATATTTGAGCTTTTTCTTGGACAACTTGTATCCTTTATTGGCTTCGTAGTTCAGAGGTCTCCTTAGTAGGGCTGGCGATCAGAATGTCGTCTGCATATTGAAGGAGTGTTTCCTTTTCCAGAGGTAGAACTTTTAGGTCTTTAGCTGAGCTTTCCCCAAAGATGGTGTGGGAATTTTTGAACCCTTGGGACAACACGGCCCGGAAGTATTGTTTTAGTTGTATGTTGAGTCCTGCCACTCACAAGCCAAAATTTCTTGTGACTCTGGGACTAATAGAATACAAAAGAAGGCATCATTGAAGACTAATACAGAATACCATGTCCTGGTGGTTGGTAGAATGACCAGCAGGGTGTAGGGTTTAGGAACTACTGGAGGTATATCCTCAGTGGCTTAACTGACTGTCCTGACATCCTTTACCAGGACTCCAGCAGCCCATGGGGCTCTCGAGGTCAGGCCAATCCCAGGATATGGAGCTCACCTGGGCAGGTACCCCAACCCAGCCCACGGGGCTCTCATGTTCAGGACCCTCCCAGGATATGGTGTTCCCTGGGCAGGTCCCCCTGCAGCCCATGGGGCTCTCGTGGTCAGGCCCCTCCCAGGATACAGAGCTACCCTTGCAGGTACCATGGCAGGGCTGGGAACACAGGAACCGTGCATATCGCCCTCATTGCAGAGCACTCCCAGCTCACCTGTCACTCAGATCTGACACAGAGCACCTCAGAGCAGGACTTGAACTAACAAACAGCAGCTCCGACAGGTCTGTGACCCTGGGCATCACTCTGTGTGGCCTCCCTCCACCTGGTCTTCCAGAGACTTCCACTGCACCCGGGGCACCAGGCCTTTGTCTCCACCCACCACCCACCCCTCCTCTCCCTGACTCCTGGGTTCCTCTCATTAGGAGAGGGTTTTCTTGAAGTTGTCTCCCACTCATGGGCCAGATAATATAATTAGAAAACAAGCCAGAGCTGCAGCCCCTTGTCTATCCTGACTCTCAGGAGCCCACACCTGTTCCTTGGACCTGGCCGATTCAGCAAGTTCCAGTTTCTGCAACTGTGAGCCCCTGAGGGGTGATTATTGGCTGGCCTGGGAAGCCTGACCGTGCCGGCCAGCCCTCCCCAGGTGTGCCTGGGTTCAGATCAATATAAACACCGCTCCAGGCAGCAAGAGCCCCTGCAGCTGTGCCTGACGCCATTTTCTCTGCCCTGTCAGCAGTCTTGGGGCTGGACTGGTGGGAGGGAGTGAGAGGCCACGGCTTTGTGGGTGGCCCAGTGTGAGTGGGGCTCTGCTGGACTTTCTGCAGCAGTTGCCAAGATGCCACCTGCTAAAGAAGAGGATGTGTCACCCATACCTGCCGCTGGAATTTCTCCCTGGGCAGAGGTGAGTGAGGAAGAAAGCAGTGGGGGCCGGGACAGCAGGGGTATCTCAGGCAGGGAAATGGAAAGCTTCCAGAAGAGCACCCAGGGCCAGGACCACCCTGGCTGGCCTGCAGGCACCAAGTCGGCTGGCATGCTGTCGCTCATGTGGCTCCATGGCCCTTCCTCTAGGCTTTCAAGTCCTTGTACATATTCAGGTGTTTTACCTGGGAAGGGTGGGAACATTTCAGCAGCAGCTGGCCTGGGGCTCAGCCCACGTTTACTCACAGATGCCTCGGCACGGTCCCCCAGCTTTGCAATGAGGACGCTTGTTGCGTGGGGCCTGCTGGCTGAATGGGAGATGATTCCCCACCACTGACCAACTTCAGAATTGCTTACAACTGGAGCAAGTGCCCTGATACGGTTTTCCTCTGTGTAACTGGTGGGTTCTGTTTTTTTTTCTTTTTTTCGTTTTTGGTTCAAGGTAGATTTTATTCCTCTTTTTTGTATTTACAGATATAAGCATGGAAATAATTTATTCATATAAATACATGTATGTGAAGGGAAGAATATTTTCTCTGTTTTACTTTTTGTAATTTGAATTTTATTTTATTTTTTTATACAGCAGGTTCTTTTTGGTTATCTCTTTTATACATATAAATGTATATATGCCAATCCCAATCTCTCAACTCCTCCCACCACCACCCCCCAACAGCTTTCCCCCCTTGGTGTCCATACGTTTGTTGTCTACATCTGTTGCTCTATTTCTGCCTTGCAAAACGGTTCATCTGTAAAATTTGTCTAGGTTCCACATATAGGCATTAATAGACAAGATTTGTTTTTCTATTTCTGACTTACTTCACTCTGTATGACAGTCTCTAGATCCATCAACGTCTCTACAAATGACCCAATTTCATTCCTTTTTATGGCTTAGTAATATTTCATTTTATATATGTACCACTTCTTTATGCATTCGTCTGTCTGTGGGCATTTAGGTTGCTTCCATTACCTGGATATTGTAAATAGTGATGCAATGAACATTGCGGTGAATGTCTCTTTTTGATTTATGGTTTTGTCTGGGTATATGCCCAGTAGTGGGATTGCTGTATCATATGGTAATTCTATTCTTAGTTTTATAAGAAACTCCATAATGTTCTCCACAGTGACTGTATCAATTTACATTCCCAACAATAGTGCAAGAGGGTTCCTTATCTCCACACCCTTTCCAGCATTTGTTGTTTGTAGATTTTCTGATGATGCCCATTCTAACATGTGTGAGGTGATACACCATGGATGAGTCTATTTCGTTGAGCAAAGAGTAGGTCTTGTCTAGTACATATTTGGCTTATGGAACGGTATGTGTGCTAATTTCAATCTCTGGTTTTATACAGCACCCCAACTCAACATTCCCCTTAAGCAAGCATAAGTTTTTATCTAAATGTGAGACTCTGTTCGGTTTTGTATTTCAGTTTATGTGTAGCCAAGTTTACACTCCCTCTATTAGTGATATCTTATGATACTTATCTTTCTCTGTGTGACGTATTTCTCTTAGAATCATCATATTTAAATCCACTCAATTTGCTGCTACAGGCCTGATGACATTGATTTCATTGCTGAGTGATATTCCGTTGTACGTAAGTAGCACAACTCCTTTATCCATTTTTTTCTTTCTGGGATATTTAATTTGTACTGGACTCGAGTTTCTTGTAAACAGAGCAGCCCTAAATTTTGTGCTGGCTGTGTCTTGTTGATTTTAATTTTCCTAAGCTATAGGGCTAAAAGTGGAAGTACCCTAGGCTCTGTAGCTTTGTTTTTCAGATGTTTCAGGATACACCATAAACATCTCCAGAGTGTCTGTTGGCAATTTACATCCCGCCCATCAGCATAACAAGGCTCCCTGTTCTCCATGGCCTGTCCTGTGTTTCTGGTTTTTACATTTTTTTCAGATGGCCCTTTTGACGAATGGGAAATGAGACTTCATTGTAGTGCGGATTTCCATTGCTGGAGTGCTTGGTTGGCCAAAAAGGGCATATGCATTTTTTCCTGAATATATTCAGGAAAAAATGTTTACGCACTTTTGTCCAAGTGCATCAGTGTCAAAGATCTGCCGCTCTTCACATGCTTTAAATGCAATTCCAATCTACCTCCTGAAATATGATTCCTGCAATTCTGCCTCGTTTTCAAGTCCTCTTTGCAGACTTACTTCAATATATTTTTGCCAATAGCTGTCATTTATATCTCTGCAGGTTTGTGAATTACAGTGCCCGTGATTTCCTTTCTTAACTCGTTTCCTTGAAAGCTGGCCACAGAACCGCAGGTTTGCTTTAGGCCATAATCAGGGTCCGACACGGCACTCTGAGCCTTTGGTTAATTCCTCTTCCTGGTGGGAAATTAGAGTTAAATGTGCCCCTCCGGACACCTGCCTCACTCCCAGCCCCTTGGTTATGTGTGTCCTGTAGTTTGAGGCCACATGTGCTGGGTTCCTCACCTTTGGCTGATGTGGCCCCACTGGTGTGAGGACACTCCTGCCTGGTTCCCATCCCCTTGGTGATGTGGACCCTCCGGTGAGAGTCTGATCCTGGCTGGGTTCCTCACACTTCTGAGAGGTGGGCCCTCTTCTCTGAGGTCACTCCTGCCTGGCTGGCCCACCCCGCCTTGACGACGTCGGCTCTCTCGTGGGAGTTGGTGCCTGCTGCGAGTCTCCTCCCCTTGGTAATGAGGGCCCTCTGGCGTCAGGCCCTAACTCCTGGCCTCCCAAATTTTTCTGATGTGCGCCCTGTGGTGCGAGTACACTCCTGCCAGGTTCCCAACACCATGGGAATGTGGGCCTTCTGCTCTGAGGTCCCAACGGTGGGTTGCTCAGTTTCATGATGAGGGCCCTCTGGTGTGAGTTCACTCCGGCCTGGATCCCATAGCCTCGCTGCTCCTGGCCACCTGCGGGGAGGTTACAACTGCGGGATTCCTCACCTTTTTTCTTCTATGGGCCCTCTGTTTTGAGACTCCTCCTGCCTGCCTCACTCCCAGCCCCTTGGTGATGTGTGTCCTCTGGTTTGAGGCCACGTGTGCTGGGTCCCTCACCTTTCGATGATGTGGCCCCACTGGTGTGAGGACACTCTTGCCTGGTTCCTATCCCCTTGAAGATGTGGGCTCTCTGGTGAGAGTCTGATCCTGGCTGGGTTCCTCACCCTTCTGTGAGGTGGGCCCTCTGCTGTGAGGTCACTCCTGCCTGGCTGGCACAGCCCGCCTGGGCAACATCGGCCCTCTTGTGGCAGTTGGAGCATGCTGGGAGCCTCCTCCCCTCGGTGATGAGGGCCCTCTGGCGTCAGGCCCTAACTGCTGGGTACCCACATTTTCTGATACGTGCTAAGTGGTGCGAGGACACTCCTGCGAGGTTCCCATCCCCATGGGGATGTGGGCCTTCTGCTCTGAGGTCCCAATGGCTGGGTTGCTCACAGTTTCATGATGTGGGCCCTCTGCTGTGAGTTCACTGCAGCCTGGATCACATAGACTCGGTGCTCTGGGCCGCCTGCTGGGAGGTTCCCACTGCAGGATTCCTCACCTTTTTTATTCTATTGGCCCTGTGTTGTGAGGCTACTCATGCCTGCCTCAATCCGAGCCCCTCGGAGATGTGGGTCCTCTGGTTTAGGCCTCATGTGCTGGTTTCCTCACCTTTCTATGATGTGGTCACCCTGGTGTGAAGACAGTCCTGCCTGGTTCTGATCCCCTTGGTGATGTGGGCCCTCTGGTGAGAGTCTTATCCTGGCTGGGTTCCTCACCCTTCTGTGAGGTAGGCCCTCTGCTGTGAGGTCACTCCTGCCTGGCTGTCACACGTCACCTTGTCGACATGGGCCCTCAGTTGGGAGTTGGTGCCTGCTTGGAGTCTCCACCCCTTGGTAATGAAGGCCCTCTGGCGTCAGACCCTAACTTCTGGGCTCCCACAATTCTCTGATGTGTGCCCTGAGGTGCGAGTACACTTATGCCATGTTCCCAACCACATAGGAATGTGGGCCTTCTGCTCTGAGGTCCCAAAGCCTGGGTTGCTCACAGTTTCATGATGAGGGCCCTCTGTTTTGAGTTCAGTCAGGTCTGGATCCCATAGCCTCGCTGCTCCTGGCCGCCTGCTGGGAGGTTCCAACTGCGGGATTCCTCACCTTTTTTCTTCTATGGGCCCTCTGTTTTGAGACTCCTCCTGCCTGCCTCACTCCCAGCCCCTTGGTGATGTGTGTCCTCTGGTTTGAGGCCACGTGTGCTGGGTCACTCACATTTCGTTGATGAGGTCCCACTGGTGTGAGGACACTCCAGCCTGGTTCCCATTCTCTTGGTGATGTGGGCCCTCTGGTGAGAGTCTGATCCTCCTTGGGTTCCTCACACTTTTGTGAGGTGGGCCCTCTGCTCTGAGGTCACTCTTGCCTGGCTGGCACACCCCGCATTGGCGACGGCGGCCCACTGGTAGCAGTTGGAGCCTGCTGGGAGCCTCCTCTCCTCGGTGATGAGAGCCCTCTGGTGTCAGGCCCTAACTGCTGGGCTCCCCACATTTTCTGATGTGTGCCCACTGGTGCGATGACACTCCTACTTGGTTCCCTTCCCCATGGGGATGTGGGCCTTGTGCTCTGAGGTCACAACGGCTGGTTTGCTCACAGTTTCATGATGAGGGCCCTCTGTTGTGAGTTCATCACTGCCTGGATCCCATAGCCTCGGTGCTCTGGGCCGCCTGCTGGGATGTTCCAACTGCTGGATTCCTCACCTTTTTTATACAATGGGCCATGTGTTGTGAGGTTAATCCTGCCTGCCTCGCTCCAAGACCCATGGTGATGTGGGTCCTCTGGTTTGAGGCCACATTTTCTTGTTACCTCAACTTTTGATGATATGGCCCCACGGGTGTGATGACACTCCTGCCTGGTTCACAGCCCCTTGCTGATGTGGGCACTCTGGTGAGAGTCTGATCCTGGCTGGGTTCCTTACCCTTCTGTGAGGTGGGCCCTCTGATGTGAGGTCACTCCTGCCTGGCTGGCTCACGTCGCCTTGATGATGTGGGCCCTCTGTTGGCCACTAAAGCATTCTGGGAGCCTCCTACCCTCTTTAATGAGGGCCCTGGAAAAAACGCAGATGCACATTTTGACCAAGTGCATCATTGTCCAGGATCTGCCTCTTCTCCTATGCTTTCAGAGCACTTCCCGTCTACGTCCTGAAATCATATTCCAGGAATACTGCCCCGCTTTCAAGTCCTCCTCGCAGCCTTACTTCAATATATTTTTGTATGATACCTGTCATTAATAACTCTGCAGGTTTGTTAAATACAGTGTCCCTGAGCTCCTTTCTTCAACACGCTTTCTTGTGAGCTGGCCGCAAAACCGCAGGATTGCTTCAGGCCGTAATCTGGTTTCGGCACGGCACGCTGAGCCTTTGGTAAATTCCTCTTTCTGGTGAGAAATGAGCATTCAATTTGCCCGTGGAGACACCTACAGCTAGTCTCTCATTGGTTCTCCCTATTCCTGTTCATCTTGTGCAGAAATTGCAAACTGTGCCAAACAGGAGGTTAAAGGCACTGACTCTCCAAGTGGGTAGAGGGTTAGTAAAGCATCTGGAATGGTGAACCCGAGTACCAGGGAACGAAACCTGAGAGCCATTTAAAATGGTTTCCCAGTCTCACAGTGGACAATACTCTGGGTTTCCCATGCATGTTTTAGCTGAAGGAAGAATTCCTTAAACCTGGAGATTATTGACCCATGGAATGGGTACCATGCAGTATGACTAAAAAGGGTCTGAATTTGCTCACCGAACCTCACCAATGCTATCAGTTCGAAGTGTCCAGCCTTATGCCTCACCCAGCTCTGGGTGTAGATGTGGTAAATTCAGGTTTCATCACAAGCCCTGAATCAATTATTTAAGAATTGCTGTCTCTTTCACTGTCATTGTGTTTTGTTTTTGTAATTTAGTTTGATAATGGGATTTATCGGATTTTCACTGCTGCGTTCTTGCAGCTGTACACACGCTTGACTCTCTTATGGAGACATATAAATCCATGGGTTTGAAGATTCTGATCAGTCAGGTGTATTCCTAGGCTTTGAATATGGGGTGTTTAGTCCATTTCGTTGAGCAAGGGGTAGGTCTTGAGTATTATATATTTGGCTTATGGAAAGGTATCTGTGCTAATTTCTATCTCTGGTTTTATGCAGCACCCCAACTCACATTTCCCCTTAAGCAAGCATAAGTTGGTTTTCTAAATTTGAGACCCTGTTCTGTTTTGTAATTCAGTTCATGTGTAGCCAAGTTTACATTCCTTGTATTAGTGATATCTTATGATGTTTCATTTTCTGTGTGACTTATTTCACTTAGAATCATCGTACCTGAATCCACTCATTATGCCGCGATGGGCCTGATGACATAGATTTCATTGCTGAGTGATATTCCATTGTACGTACGTACCACAATTTCTTTATCCATTTTTCGCTTTCTTGGATATTTAACTTGTACCGTAGACGAGGTTCTTGTAAACAGAGCCGTCCGAAACTTTGGGGTGGCTGTGTGTTTTTGATTTTAATTTCACTAAGCTATAGGACCATAAGTGGAAGTGCTGTAGGCTCCGTTGCTTGGTTTTTTAGGTGTTTGAGGAAACACCATACACTTCTCCAGAGTGGCTGTTGGCAAATTACATCCCGCCCATCAGCATAACAAGGCTCCCTCTTCTCCATGGTCTGTGCTGCCTTTCTGGATTTTACACTTTTTTCAGATGGCCCTTTTGACCGGGGCGCAGTGAGACTTCATTGTAGTGCAGATTTCCTTTACACGCTTGCTTGGTTGGCCAAAAAGGGCGTATGCGTTTTTTCCTGAATATATTCAGAAAAAAACGCATACACCCTTTTTGGCCAAGTGCATCATTGTCGTCGTTCTGCCTCTTTTCCTATGCTTTAAATGCAATTCCAGTCTACCCCCTGAAATCGTTTTCCTGAAATTCTGCCCCACTTTCAAGTCCTCTTCGCAGCCTTCCTTCAATATATTTTTAGACCATAGCTGTCATTTATAACTCTGCAGGTTTGTGAATTACAGTGCCCCTGAGCTCCTTTCTTCATCTCGCTTTCTTGTGAGCTGGCCGCAAACCCGCAGGAATGCTTCAGGCCCTAATCTGGTTCTGGCACGGCATGCTGAGCCTTTGGTTAATTCCTCTTCCTGGTGGGAAATGAGCGTTAAATTTGCCCGTGCAGACACCTTCACACGAGTCGTCATGGTGCCCCTTTGCCCCGGTTATCTCTATGGAGGTTGGAGTTGGAGGGCCTCCTCACTCAAGGTCAGTGTGCCCACGGAGCCAACCCTGCAACTTCAGGGCATGTTTGGTGGTTAGGATCACCACGTGGGGTCCTTTTACCTTAGGAGGGAGGTGGCCTTTTGGGCTGCTGATTTCCAGGTTTTCGGATACTGCCAGTATCTTGGCCAGATGTGGCGGTGGGCCAATCCCCTTGGTGACCGTAGTTTATCCTACCTGGATCGCATTCTTGCATTGTTCCATTTCAAGTGGTCCCAGGTTTTGCACTAATACTCCAATGGCGATTCACCGTTCACCAGGAATGTAAAGGTCAAAGGGTTTAGCTAAATTAGGGAGTTCCTGTGCAAGGGTCTGAATTGACTGCTCTTTCCATTCTTGAAAGGCCACTTCTGCATTCTATTCAAAAGGATCATCACCTTTTCCTTTCAGTGTTTCATATAGAGGCCGAGCTAGTAGACTGTAGTTAGGGATCCAGAAGCAGCAAACCCTGGCCTCCCCAGGAACCCCTAAGCTGTCTTCTAGTTTTAGAAATGGGTAAGGCTGTAAATTGTTTCTTCCCTTTCCTGGGATGGGCTTCTCCGACCTTCTGTGAGAATGAAGCCCAGGCAGGTCACCGTAGTCTGTGATATTTGAGCTTTTTCTTGGACAACTTGTATCCTTTATTGGCTTCGTAGTTCAGAGGTCTCCTTAGTAGGGCTGGCGATCAGAATGTCGTCTGCATATTGAAGGAGTGTTTCCTTTTCCAGAGGTAGAACTTTTAGGTCTTTAGCTGAGCTTTCCCCAAAGATGGTGTGGGAATTTTTGAACCCTTGGGACAACACGGCCCGGAAGTATTGTTTTAGTTGTATGTTGAGTCCTGCCACTCACAAGCCAAAATTTCTTGTGACTCTGGGACTAATAGAATACAAAAGAAGGCATCATTGAAGACTAATACAGAATACCATGTCCTGGTGGTTGGTAGAATGACCAGCAGGGTGTAGGGTTTAGGAACTACTGGAGGTATATCCTCAGTGGCTTAACTGACTGTCCTGACATCCTTTACCAGGACTCCAGCAGCCCATGGGGCTCTCGAGGTCAGGCCAATCCCAGGATATGGAGCTCACCTGGGCAGGTACCCCAACCCAGCCCACGGGGCTCTCATGTTCAGGACCCTCCCAGGATATGGTGTTCCCTGGGCAGGTCCCCCTGCAGCCCATGGGGCTCTCGTGGTCAGGCCCCTCCCAGGATACAGAGCTACCCTTGCAGGTACCATGGCAGGGCTGGGAACACAGGAACCGTGCATATCGCCCTCATTGCAGAGCACTCCCAGCTCACCTGTCACTCAGATCTGACACAGAGCACCTCAGAGCAGGACTTGAACTAACAAACAGCAGCTCCGACAGGTCTGTGACCCTGGGCATCACTCTGTGTGGCCTCCCTCCACCTGGTCTTCCAGAGACTTCCACTGCACCCGGGGCACCAGGCCTTTGTCTCCACCCACCACCCACCCCTCCTCTCCCTGACTCCTGGGTTCCTCTCATTAGGAGAGGGTTTTCTTGAAGTTGTCTCCCACTCATGGGCCAGATAATATAATTAGAAAACAAGCCAGAGCTGCAGCCCCTTGTCTATCCTGACTCTCAGGAGCCCACACCTGTTCCTTGGACCTGGCCGATTCAGCAAGTTCCAGTTTCTGCAACTGTGAGCCCCTGAGGGGTGATTATTGGCTGGCCTGGGAAGCCTGACCGTGCCGGCCAGCCCTCCCCAGGTGTGCCTGGGTTCAGATCAATATAAACACCGCTCCAGGCAGCAAGAGCCCCTGCAGCTGTGCCTGACGCCATTTTCTCTGCCCTGTCAGCAGTCTTGGGGCTGGACTGGTGGGAGGGAGTGAGAGGCCACGGCTTTGTGGGTGGCCCAGTGTGAGTGGGGCTCTGCTGGACTTTCTGCAGCAGTTGCCAAGATGCCACCTGCTAAAGAAGAGGATGTGTCACCCATACCTGCCGCTGGAATTTCTCCCTGGGCAGAGGTGAGTGAGGAAGAAAGCAGTGGGGGCCGGGACAGCAGGGGTATCTCAGGCAGGGAAATGGAAAGCTTCCAGAAGAGCACCCAGGGCCAGGACCACCCTGGCTGGCCTGCAGGCACCAAGTCGGCTGGCATGCTGTCGCTCATGTGGCTCCATGGCCCTTCCTCTAGGCTTTCAAGTCCTTGTACATATTCAGGTGTTTTACCTGGGAAGGGTGGGAACATTTCAGCAGCAGCTGGCCTGGGGCTCAGCCCACGTTTACTCACAGATGCCTCGGCACGGTCCCCCAGCTTTGCAATGAGGACGCTTGTTGCGTGGGGCCTGCTGGCTGAATGGGAGATGATTCCCCACCACTGACCAACTTCAGAATTGCTTACAACTGGAGCAAGTGCCCTGATACGGTTTTCCTCTGTGTAACTGGTGGGTTCTGTTTTTTTTTCTTTTTTTCGTTTTTGGTTCAAGGTAGATTTTATTCCTCTTTTTTGTATTTACAGATATAAGCATGGAAATAATTTATTCATATAAATACATGTATGTGAAGGGAAGAATATTTTCTCTGTTTTACTTTTTGTAATTTGAATTTTATTTTATTTTTTTATACAGCAGGTTCTTTTTGGTTATCTCTTTTATACATATAAATGTATATATGCCAATCCCAATCTCTCAACTCCTCCCACCACCACCCCCCAACAGCTTTCCCCCCTTGGTGTCCATACGTTTGTTGTCTACATCTGTTGCTCTATTTCTGCCTTGCAAAACGGTTCATCTGTAAAATTTGTCTAGGTTCCACATATAGGCATTAATAGACAAGATTTGTTTTTCTATTTCTGACTTACTTCACTCTGTATGACAGTCTCTAGATCCATCAACGTCTCTACAAATGACCCAATTTCATTCCTTTTTATGGCTTAGTAATATTTCATTTTATATATGTACCACTTCTTTATGCATTCGTCTGTCTGTGGGCATTTAGGTTGCTTCCATTACCTGGATATTGTAAATAGTGATGCAATGAACATTGCGGTGAATGTCTCTTTTTGATTTATGGTTTTGTCTGGGTATATGCCCAGTAGTGGGATTGCTGTATCATATGGTAATTCTATTCTTAGTTTTATAAGAAACTCCATAATGTTCTCCACAGTGACTGTATCAATTTACATTCCCAACAATAGTGCAAGAGGGTTCCTTATCTCCACACCCTTTCCAGCATTTGTTGTTTGTAGATTTTCTGATGATGCCCATTCTAACATGTGTGAGGTGATACACCATGGATGAGTCTATTTCGTTGAGCAAAGAGTAGGTCTTGTCTAGTACATATTTGGCTTATGGAACGGTATGTGTGCTAATTTCAATCTCTGGTTTTATACAGCACCCCAACTCAACATTCCCCTTAAGCAAGCATAAGTGTTTATCTAAATGTGAGACTCTGTTCGGTTTTGTATTTCAGTTTATGTGTAGCCAAGTTTACACTCCCTCTATTAGTGATATCTTATGATACTTATCTTTCTCTGTGTGACGTATTTCTCTTAGAATCATCATATTTAAATCCACTCAATTTGCTGCTACAGGCCTGATGACATTGATTTCATTGCTGAGTGATATTCCGTTGTACGTAAGTAGCACAACTCCTTTATCCATTTTTTTCTTTCTGGGATATTTAATTTGTACTGGACTCGAGTTTCTTGTAAACAGAGCAGCCCTAAATTTTGTGCTGGCTGTGTCTTGTTGATTTTAATTTTCCTAAGCTATAGGGCTAAAAGTGGAAGTACCCTAGGCTCTGTAGCTTTGTTTTTCAGATGTTTCAGGATACACCATAAACATCTCCAGAGTGTCTGTTGGCAATTTACATCCCGCCCATCAGCATAACAAGGCTCCCTGTTCTCCATGGCCTGTCCTGTGTTTCTGGTTTTTACATTTTTTTCAGATGGCCCTTTTGACGAATGGGAAATGAGACTTCATTGTAGTGCGGATTTCCATTGCTGGAGTGCTTGGTTGGCCAAAAAGGGCATATGCGTTTTTTCCTGAATATATTCAGGAAAAAATGTTTACGCACTTTTGTCCAAGTGCATCAGTGTCAAAGATCTGCCGCTCTTCACATGCTTTAAATGCAATTCCAATCTACCTCCTGAAATATGATTCCTGCAATTCTGCCTCGTTTTCAAGTCCTCTTTGCAGACTTACTTCAATATATTTTTGCCAATAGCTGTCATTTATATCTCTGCAGGTTTGTGAATTACAGTGCCCGTGATTTCCTTTCTTAACTCGTTTCCTTGAAAGCTGGCCACAGAACCGCAGGTTTGCTTTAGGCCATAATCAGGGTCCGACACGGCACTCTGAGCCTTTGGTTAATTCCTCTTCCTGGTGGGAAATTAGAGTTAAATGTGCCCCTCCGGACACCTGCCTCACTCCCAGCCCCTTGGTTATGTGTGTCCTGTAGTTTGAGGCCACATGTGCTGGGTTCCTCACCTTTGGCTGATGTGGCCCCACTGGTGTGAGGACACTCCTGCCTGGTTCCCATCCCCTTGGTGATGTGGACCCTCCGGTGAGAGTCTGATCCTGGCTGGGTTCCTCACACTTCTGAGAGGTGGGCCCTCTTCTCTGAGGTCACTCCTGCCTGGCTGGCCCACCCCGCCTTGACGACGTCGGCTCTCTCGTGGGAGTTGGTGCCTGCTGCGAGTCTCCTCCCCTTGGTAATGAGGGCCCTCTGGCGTCAGGCCCTAACTCCTGGCCTCCCAAATTTTTCTGATGTGCGCCCTGTGGTGCGAGTACACTCCTGCCAGGTTCCCAACACCATGGGAATGTGGGCCTTCTGCTCTGAGGTCCCAACGGTGGGTTGCTCAGTTTCATGATGAGGGCCCTCTGGTGTGAGTTCACTCCGGCCTGGATCCCATAGCCTCGCTGCTCCTGGCCACCTGCGGGGAGGTTACAACTGCGGGATTCCTCACCTTTTTTCTTCTATGGGCCCTCTGTTTTGAGACTCCTCCTGCCTGCCTCACTCCCAGCCCCTTGGTGATGTGTGTCCTCTGGTTTGAGGCCACGTGTGCTGGGTCCCTCACCTTTCGATGATGTGGCCCCACTGGTGTGAGGACACTCTTGCCTGGTTCCTATCCCCTTGAAGATGTGGGCTCTCTGGTGAGAGTCTGATCCTGGCTGGGTTCCTCACCCTTCTGTGAGGTGGGCCCTCTGCTGTGAGGTCACTCCTGCCTGGCTGGCACAGCCCGCCTGGGCAACATCGGCCCTCTTGTGGCAGTTGGAGCATGCTGGGAGCCTCCTCCCCTCGGTGATGAGGGCCCTCTGGCGTCAGGCCCTAACTGCTGGGTACCCACATTTTCTGATACGTGCTAAGTGGTGCGAGGACACTCCTGCGAGGTTCCCATCCCCATGGGGATGTGGGCCTTCTGCTCTGAGGTCCCAATGGCTGGGTTGCTCACAGTTTCATGATGTGGGCCCTCTGCTGTGAGTTCACTGCAGCCTGGATCACATAGACTCGGTGCTCTGGGCCGCCTGCTGGGAGGTTCCCACTGCAGGATTCCTCACCTTTTTTATTCTATTGGCCCTGTGTTGTGAGGCTACTCATGCCTGCCTCAATCCGAGCCCCTCGGAGATGTGGGTCCTCTGGTTTAGGCCTCATGTGCTGGTTTCCTCACCTTTCTATGATGTGGTCACCCTGGTGTGAAGACAGTCCTGCCTGGTTCTGATCCCCTTGGTGATGTGGGCCCTCTGGTGAGAGTCTTATCCTGGCTGGGTTCCTCACCCTTCTGTGAGGTAGGCCCTCTGCTGTGAGGTCACTCCTGCCTGGCTGTCACACGTCACCTTGTCGACATGGGCCCTCAGTTGGGAGTTGGTGCCTGCTTGGAGTCTCCACCCCTTGGTAATGAAGGCCCTCTGGCGTCAGACCCTAACTTCTGGGCTCCCACAATTCTCTGATGTGTGCCCTGAGGTGCGAGTACACTTATGCCATGTTCCCAACCACATAGGAATGTGGGCCTTCTGCTCTGAGGTCCCAAAGCCTGGGTTGCTCACAGTTTCATGATGAGGGCCCTCTGTTTTGAGTTCAGTCAGGTCTGGATCCCATAGCCTCGCTGCTCCTGGCCGCCTGCTGGGAGGTTCCAACTGCGGGATTCCTCACCTTTTTTCTTCTATGGGCCCTCTGTTTTGAGACTCCTCCTGCCTGCCTCACTCCCAGCCCCTTGGTGATGTGTGTCCTCTGGTTTGAGGCCACGTGTGCTGGGTCACTCACATTTCGTTGATGAGGTCCCACTGGTGTGAGGACACTCCAGCCTGGTTCCCATTCTCTTGGTGATGTGGGCCCTCTGGTGAGAGTCTGATCCTCCTTGGGTTCCTCACACTTTTGTGAGGTGGGCCCTCTGCTCTGAGGTCACTCTTGCCTGGCTGGCACACCCCGCATTGGCGACGGCGGCCCACTGGTAGCAGTTGGAGCCTGCTGGGAGCCTCCTCTCCTCGGTGATGAGAGCCCTCTGGTGTCAGGCCCTAACTGCTGGGCTCCCCACATTTTCTGATGTGTGCCCACTGGTGCGATGACACTCCTACTTGGTTCCCTTCCCCATGGGGATGTGGGCCTTGTGCTCTGAGGTCACAACGGCTGGTTTGCTCACAGTTTCATGATGAGGGCCCTCTGTTGTGAGTTCATCACTGCCTGGATCCCATAGCCTCGGTGCTCTGGGCCGCCTGCTGGGATGTTCCAACTGCTGGATTCCTCACCTTTTTTATACAATGGGCCATGTGTTGTGAGGTTAATCCTGCCTGCCTCGCTCCAAGACCCATGGTGATGTGGGTCCTCTGGTTTGAGGCCACATTTTCTTGTTACCTCAACTTTTGATGATATGGCCCCACGGGTGTGATGACACTCCTGCCTGGTTCACAGCCCCTTGCTGATGTGGGCACTCTGGTGAGAGTCTGATCCTGGCTGGGTTCCTTACCCTTCTGTGAGGTGGGCCCTCTGATGTGAGGTCACTCCTGCCTGGCTGGCTCACGTCGCCTTGATGATGTGGGCCCTCTGTTGGCCACTAAAGCATTCTGGGAGCCTCCTACCCTCTTTAATGAGGGCCCTGGAAAAAACGCAGATGCACATTTTGACCAAGTGCATCATTGTCCAGGATCTGCCTCTTCTCCTATGCTTTCAGAGCACTTCCCGTCTACGTCCTGAAATCATATTCCAGGAATACTGCCCCGCTTTCAAGTCCTCCTCGCAGCCTTACTTCAATATATTTTTGTATGATACCTGTCATTAATAACTCTGCAGGTTTGTTAAATACAGTGTCCCTGAGCTCCTTTCTTCAACACGCTTTCTTGTGAGCTGGCCGCAAAACCGCAGGATTGCTTCAGGCCGTAATCTGGTTTCGGCACGGCACGCTGAGCCTTTGGTAAATTCCTCTTTCTGGTGAGAAATGAGCATTCAATTTGCCCGTGGAGACACCTACAGCTAGTCTCTCATTGGTTCTCCCTATTCCTGTTCATCTTGTGCAGAAATTGCAAACTGTGCCAAACAGGAGGTTAAAGGCACTGACTCTCCAAGTGGGTAGAGGGTTAGTAAAGCATCTGGAATGGTGAACCCGAGTACCAGGGAACGAAACCTGAGAGCCATTTAAAATGGTTTCCCAGTCTCACAGTGGACAATACTCTGGGTTTCCCATGCATGTTTTAGCTGAAGGAAGAATTCCTTAAACCTGGAGATTATTGACCCATGGAATGGGTACCATGCAGTATGACTAAAAAGGGTCTGAATTTGCTCACCGAACCTCACCAATGCTATCAGTTCGAAGTGTCCAGCCTTATGCCTCACCCAGCTCTGGGTGTAGATGTGGTAAATTCAGGTTTCATCACAAGCCCTGAATCAATTATTTAAGAATTGCTGTCTCTTTCACTGTCATTGTGTTTTGTTTTTGTAATTTAGTTTGATAATGGGATTTATCGGATTTTCACTGCTGCGTTCTTGCAGCTGTACACACGCTTGACTCTCTTATGGAGACATATAAATCCATGGGTTTGAAGATTCTGATCAGTCAGGTGTATTCCTAGGCTTTGAATATGGGGTGTTTAGTCCATTTCGTTGAGCAAGGGGTAGGTCTTGAGTATTATATATTTGGCTTATGGAAAGGTATCTGTGCTAATTTCTATCTCTGGTTTTATGCAGCACCCCAACTCACATTTCCCCTTAAGCAAGCATAAGTTGGTTTTCTAAATTTGAGACCCTGTTCTGTTTTGTAATTCAGTTCATGTGTAGCCAAGTTTACATTCCTTGTATTAGTGATATCTTATGATGTTTCATTTTCTGTGTGACTTATTTCACTTAGAATCATCGTACCTGAATCCACTCATTATGCCGCGATGGGCCTGATGACATAGATTTCATTGCTGAGTGATATTCCATTGTACGTACGTACCACAATTTCTTTATCCATTTTTCGCTTTCTTGGATATTTAACTTGTACCGTAGACGAGGTTCTTGTAAACAGAGCCGTCCGAAACTTTGGGGTGGCTGTGTGTTTTTGATTTTAATTTCACTAAGCTATAGGACCATAAGTGGAAGTGCTGTAGGCTCCGTTGCTTGGTTTTTTAGGTGTTTGAGGAAACACCATACACTTCTCCAGAGTGGCTGTTGGCAAATTACATCCCGCCCATCAGCATAACAAGGCTCCCTCTTCTCCATGGTCTGTGCTGCCTTTCTGGATTTTACACTTTTTTCAGATGGCCCTTTTGACCGGGGCGCAGTGAGACTTCATTGTAGTGCAGATTTCCTTTACACGCTTGCTTGGTTGGCCAAAAAGGGCGTATGCGTTTTTTCCTGAATATATTCAGAAAAAAACGCATACACCCTTTTTGGCCAAGTGCATCATTGTCGTCGTTCTGCCTCTTTTCCTATGCTTTAAATGCAATTCCAGTCTACCCCCTGAAATCGTTTTCCTGAAATTCTGCCCCACTTTCAAGTCCTCTTCGCAGCCTTCCTTCAATATATTTTTAGACCATAGCTGTCATTTATAACTCTGCAGGTTTGTGAATTACAGTGCCCCTGAGCTCCTTTCTTCATCTCGCTTTCTTGTGAGCTGGCCGCAAACCCGCAGGAATGCTTCAGGCCCTAATCTGGTTCTGGCACGGCATGCTGAGCCTTTGGTTAATTCCTCTTCCTGGTGGGAAATGAGCGTTAAATTTGCCCGTGCAGACACCTTCACACGAGTCGTCATGGTGCCCCTTTGCCCCGGTTATCTCTATGGAGGTTGGAGTTGGAGGGCCTCCTCACTCAAGGTCAGTGTGCCCACGGAGCCAACCCTGCAACTTCAGGGCATGTTTGGTGGTTAGGATCACCACGTGGGGTCCTTTTACCTTAGGAGGGAGGTGGCCTTTTGGGCTGCTGATTTCCAGGTTTTCGGATACTGCCAGTATCTTGGCCAGATGTGGCGGTGGGCCAATCCCCTTGGTGACCGTAGTTTATCCTACCTGGATCGCATTCTTGCATTGTTCCATTTCAAGTGGTCCCAGGTTTTGCACTAATACTCCAATGGCGATTCACCGTTCACCAGGAATGTAAAGGTCAAAGGGTTTAGCTAAATTAGGGAGTTCCTGTGCAAGGGTCTGAATTGACTGCTCTTTCCATTCTTGAAAGGCCACTTCTGCATTCTATTCAAAAGGATCATCACCTTTTCCTTTCAGTGTTTCATATAGAGGCCGAGCTAGTAGACTGTAGTTAGGGATCCAGAAGCAGCAAACCCTGGCCTCCCCAGGAACCCCTAAGCTGTCTTCTAGTTTTAGAAATGGGTAAGGCTGTAAATTGTTTCTTCCCTTTCCTGGGATGGGCTTCTCCGACCTTCTGTGAGAATGAAGCCCAGGCAGGTCACCGTAGTCTGTGATATTTGAGCTTTTTCTTGGACAACTTGTATCCTTTATTGGCTTCGTAGTTCAGAGGTCTCCTTAGTAGGGCTGGCGATCAGAATGTCGTCTGCATATTGAAGGAGTGTTTCCTTTTCCAGAGGTAGAACTTTTAGGTCTTTAGCTGAGCTTTCCCCAAAGATGGTGTGGGAATTTTTGAACCCTTGGGACAACACGGCCCGGAAGTATTGTTTTAGTTGTATGTTGAGTCCTGCCACTCACAAGCCAAAATTTCTTGTGACTCTGGGACTAATAGAATACAAAAGAAGGCATCATTGAAGACTAATACAGAATACCATGTCCTGGTGGTTGGTAGAATGACCAGCAGGGTGTAGGGTTTAGGAACTACTGGAGGTATATCCTCAGTGGCTTAACTGACTGTCCTGACATCCTTTACCAGGACTCCAGCAGCCCATGGGGCTCTCGAGGTCAGGCCAATCCCAGGATATGGAGCTCACCTGGGCAGGTACCCCAACCCAGCCCACGGGGCTCTCATGTTCAGGACCCTCCCAGGATATGGTGTTCCCTGGGCAGGTCCCCCTGCAGCCCATGGGGCTCTCGTGGTCAGGCCCCTCCCAGGATACAGAGCTACCCTTGCAGGTACCATGGCAGGGCTGGGAACACAGGAACCGTGCATATCGCCCTCATTGCAGAGCACTCCCAGCTCACCTGTCACTCAGATCTGACACAGAGCACCTCAGAGCAGGACTTGAACTAACAAACAGCAGCTCCGACAGGTCTGTGACCCTGGGCATCACTCTGTGTGGCCTCCCTCCACCTGGTCTTCCAGAGACTTCCACTGCACCCGGGGCACCAGGCCTTTGTCTCCACCCACCACCCACCCCTCCTC
Organism: Delphinapterus leucas; assembly: GCF_059928025.1. Taxonomy (NCBI): domain Eukaryota; kingdom Metazoa; phylum Chordata; class Mammalia; order Artiodactyla; family Monodontidae; genus Delphinapterus; species Delphinapterus leucas. The sequence goes on from NW_028322245.1 coordinate 5,358,023, forward strand.
TCCCTGACTCCTGGGTTCCTCTCATTAGGAGAGGGTTTTCTTGAAGTTGTCTCCCACTCATGGGCCAGATAATATAATTAGAAAACAAGCCAGAGCTGCAGCCCCTTGTCTATCCTGACTCTCAGGAGCCCACACCTGTTCCTTGGACCTGGCCGATTCAGCAAGTTCCAGTTTCTGCAACTGTGAGCCCCTGAGGGGTGATTATTGGCTGGCCTGGGAAGCCTGACCGTGCCGGCCAGCCCTCCCCAGGTGTGCCTGGGTTCAGATCAATATAAACACCGCTCCAGGCAGCAAGAGCCCCTGCAGCTGTGCCTGACGCCATTTTCTCTGCCCTGTCAGCAGTCTTGGGGCTGGACTGGTGGGAGGGAGTGAGAGGCCACGGCTTTGTGGGTGGCCCAGTGTGAGTGGGGCTCTGCTGGACTTTCTGCAGCAGTTGCCAAGATGCCACCTGCTAAAGAAGAGGATGTGTCACCCATACCTGCCGCTGGAATTTCTCCCTGGGCAGAGGTGAGTGAGGAAGAAAGCAGTGGGGGCCGGGACAGCAGGGGTATCTCAGGCAGGGAAATGGAAAGCTTCCAGAAGAGCACCCAGGGCCAGGACCACCCTGGCTGGCCTGCAGGCACCAAGTCGGCTGGCATGCTGTCGCTCATGTGGCTCCATGGCCCTTCCTCTAGGCTTTCAAGTCCTTGTACATATTCAGGTGTTTTACCTGGGAAGGGTGGGAACATTTCAGCAGCAGCTGGCCTGGGGCTCAGCCCACGTTTACTCACAGATGCCTCGGCACGGTCCCCCAGCTTTGCAATGAGGACGCTTGTTGCGTGGGGCCTGCTGGCTGAATGGGAGATGATTCCCCACCACTGACCAACTTCAGAATTGCTTACAACTGGAGCAAGTGCCCTGATACGGTTTTCCTTTGTGTAACTGGTGGGTTCTGTTTTTTTTTCTTTTTTTCGTTTTTGGTTCAAGGTAGATTTTATTCCTCTTTTTTGTATTTACAGATATAAGCATGGAAATAATTTATTCATATAAATACATGTATGTGAAGGGAAGAATATTTTCTCTGTTTTACTTTTTGTAATTTGAATTTTATTTTATTTTTTTATACAGCAGGTTCTTTTTGGTTATCTCTTTTATACATATAAATGTATATATGCCAATCCCAATCTCTCAACTCCTCCCACCACCACCCCCCAACAGCTTTCCCCCCTTGGTGTCCATACGTTTGTTGTCTACATCTGTTGCTCTATTTCTGCCTTGCAAAACGGTTCATCTGTAAAATTTGTCTAGGTTCCACATATAGGCATTAATAGACAAGATTTGTTTTTCTATTTCTGACTTACTTCACTCTGTATGACAGTCTCTAGATCCATCAACGTCTCTACAAATGACCCAATTTCATTCCTTTTTATGGCTTAGTAATATTTCATTTTATATATGTACCACTTCTTTATGCATTCGTCTGTCTGTGGGCATTTAGGTTGCTTCCATTACCTGGATATTGTAAATAGTGATGCAATGAACATTGCGGTGAATGTCTCTTTTTGATTTATGGTTTTGTCTGGGTATATGCCCAGTAGTGGGATTGCTGTATCATATGGTAATTCTATTCTTAGTTTTATAAGAAACTCCATAATGTTCTCCACAGTGACTGTATCAATTTACATTCCCAACAATAGTGCAAGAGGGTTCCTTATCTCCACACCCTTTCCAGCATTTGTTGTTTGTAGATTTTCTGATGATGCCCATTCTAACATGTGTGAGGTGATACACCATGGATGAGTCTATTTCGTTGAGCAAAGAGTAGGTCTTGTCTAGTACATATTTGGCTTATGGAACGGTATGTGTGCTAATTTCAATCTCTGGTTTTATACAGCACCCCAACTCAACATTCCCCTTAAGCAAGCATAAGTGTTTATCTAAATGTGAGACTCTGTTCGGTTTTGTATTTCAGTTTATGTGTAGCCAAGTTTACACTCCCTCTATTAGTGATATCTTATGATACTTATCTTTCTCTGTGTGACGTATTTCTCTTAGAATCATCATATTTAAATCCACTCAATTTGCTGCTACAGGCCTGATGACATTGATTTCATTGCTGAGTGATATTCCGTTGTACGTAAGTAGCACAACTCCTTTATCCATTTTTTTCTTTCTGGGATATTTAATTTGTACTGGACTCGAGTTTCTTGTAAACACAGCAGCCCTAAATTTTGTGCTGGCTGTGTCTTGTTGATTTTAATTTTCCTAAGCTATAGGGCTAAAAGTGGAAGTACCCTAGGCTCTGTAGCTTTGTTTTTCAGATGTTTCAGGATACACCATAAACATCTCCAGAGTGTCTGTTGGCAATTTACATCCCGCCCATCAGCATAACAAGGCTCCCTGTTCTCCATGGCCTGTCCTGTGTTTCTGGTTTTTACATTTTTTTCAGATGGCCCTTTTGACGAATGGGAAATGAGACTTCATTGTAGTGCGGATTTCCATTGCTGGAGTGCTTGGTTGGCCAAAAAGGGCATATGCGTTTTTTCCTGAATATATTCAGGAAAAAATGTTTACGCACTTTTGTCCAAGTGCATCAGTGTCAAAGATCTGCCGCTCTTCACATGCTTTAAATGCAATTCCAATCTACCTCCTGAAATATGATTCCTGCAATTCTGCCTCGTTTTCAAGTCCTCTTTGCAGACTTACTTCAATATATTTTTGCCAATAGCTGTCATTTATATCTCTGCAGGTTTGTGAATTACAGTGCCCGTGATTTCCTTTCTTAACTCGTTTCCTTGAAAGCTGGCCACAGAACCGCAGGTTTGCTTTAGGCCATAATCAGGGTCCGACACGGCACTCTGAGCCTTTGGTTAATTCCTCTTCCTGGTGGGAAATTAGAGTTAAATGTGCCCCTCCGGACACCTGCCTCACTCCCAGCCCCTTGGTTATGTGTGTCCTGTAGTTTGAGGCCACATGTGCTGGGTTCCTCACCTTTGGCTGATGTGGCCCCACTGGTGTGAGGACACTCCTGCCTGGTTCCCATCCCCTTGGTGATATGGACCCTCCGGTGAGAGTCTGATCCTGGCTGGGTTCCTCACACTTCTGAGAGGTGGGCCCTCTTCTCTGAGGTCACTCCTGCCTGGCTGGCCCACCCCGCCTTGACGACGTCGGCTCTCTCGTGGGAGTTGGTGCCTGCTGCGAGTCTCCTCCCCTTGGTAATGAGGGCCCTCTGGCGTCAGGCCCTAACTCCTGGCCTCCCAAAATTTTCTGATGTGCGCCCTGTGGTGCGAGTACACTCCTGCCAGGTTCCCAACACCATGGGAATGTGGGCCTTCTGCTCTGAGGTCCCAACGGTGGGTTGCTCAGTTTCATGATGAGGGCCCTCTGGTGTGAGTTCACTCCGGCCTGGATCCCATAGCCTCGCTGCTCCTGGCCACCTGCGGGGAGGTTACAACTGCGGGATTCCTCACCTTTTTTCTTCTATGGGCCCTCTGTTTTGAGACTCCTCCTGCCTGCCTCACTCCCAGCCCCTTGGTGATGTGTGTCCTCTGGTTTGAGGCCACGTGTGCTGGGTCCCTCACCTTTCGATGATGTGGCCCCACTGGTGTGAGGACACTCTTGCCTGGTTCCTATCCCCTTGAAGATGTGGGCTCTCTGGTGAGAGTCTGATCCTGGCTGGGTTCCTCACCCTTCTGTGAGGTGGGCCCTCTGCTGTGAGGTCACTCCTGCCTGGCTGGCACAGCCCGCCTGGGCAACATCGGCCCTCTTGTGGCAGTTGGAGCATGCTGGGAGCCTCCTCCCCTCGGTGATGAGGGCCCTCTGGCGTCAGGCCCTAACTGCTGGGTACCCACATTTTCTGATACGTGCTAAGTGGTGCGAGGACACTCCTGCGAGGTTCCCATCCCCATGGGGATGTGGGCCTTCTGCTCTGAGGTCCCAATGGCTGGGTTGCTCACAGTTTCATGATGTGGGCCCTCTGCTGTGAGTTCACTGCAGCCTGGATCACATAGACTTGGTGCTCTGGGCCGCCTGCTGGGAGGTTCCCACTGCAGGATTCCTCACCTTTTTTATTCTATTGGCCCTGTGTTGTGAGGCTACTCATGCCTGCCTCAATCCGAGCCCCTCGGAGATGTGGGTCCTCTGGTTTAGGCCTCATGTGCTGGTTTCCTCACCTTTCTATGATGTGGTCACCCTGGTGTGAAGACAGTCCTGCCTGGTTCTGATCCCCTTGGTGATGTGGGCCCTCTGGTGAGAGTCTTATCCTGGCTGGGTTCCTCACCCTTCTGTGAGGTAGGCCCTCTGCTGTGAGGTCACTCCTGCCTGGCTGTCACACGTCACCTTGTCGACATGGGCCCTCAGTTGGGAGTTGGTGCCTGCTTGGAGTCTCCTCCCCTTGGTAATGAGGGCCCTCTGGCGTCAGACCCTAACTTCTGGGCTCCCACAATTCTCTGATGTGTGCCCTGAGGTGCGAGTACACTTATACCATGTTCCCAACCACATAGGAATGTGGGCCTTCTGCTCTGAGGTCCCAAAGCCTGGGTTGCTCACAGTTTCATGATGAGGGCCCTCTGTTTTGAGTTCAGTCAGGTCTGGATCCCATAGCCTCGCTGCTCCTGGCCGCCTGCTGGGAGGTTCCAACTGCGGGATTCCTCACCTTTTTTCTTCTATGGGCCCTCTGTTTTGAGACTCCTCCTGCCTGCCTCACTCCCAGCCCCTTGGTGATGTGTGTCCTCTGGTTTGAGGCCACGTGTGCTGGGTCACTCACATTTCGTTGATGAGGTCCCACTGGTGTGAGGACACTCCAGCCTGGTTCCCATTCTCTTGGTGATGTGGGCCCTCTGGTGAGAGTCTGATCCTCCTTGGGTTCCTCACACTTTTGTGAGGTGGGCCCTCTGCTCTGAGGTCACTCTTGCCTGGCTGGCACACCCCGCATTGGCGACGGCGGCCCACTGGTAGCAGTTGGAGCCTGCTGGGAGCCTCCTCTCCTCGGTGATGAGAGCCCTCTGGTGTCAGGCCCTAACTGCTGGGCTCCCCACATTTTCTGATGTGTGCCCACTGGTGCGATGACACTCCTACTTGGTTCCCTTCCCCATGGGGATGTGGGCCTTGTGCTCTGAGGTCACAACGGCTGGTTTGCTCACAGTTTCATGATGAGGGCCCTCTGTTGTGAGTTCATCACTGCCTGGATCCCATAGCCTCGGTGCTCTGGGCCGCCTGCTGGGATGTTCCAACTGCTGGATTCCTCACCTTTTTTATACAATGGGCCATGTGTTGTGAGGTTAATCCTGCCTGCCTCGCTCCAAGACCCATGGTGGTGTGGGTCCTCTGGTTTGAGGCCACATTTTCTTGTTACCTCAACTTTTGATGATATGGCCCCACGGGTGTGATGACACTCCTGCCTGGTTCACAGCCCCTTGCTGATGTGGGCACTCTGGTGAGAGTCTGATCCTGGCTGGGTTCCTTACCCTTCTGTGAGGTGGGCCCTCTGATGTGAGGTCACTCCTGCCTGGCTGGCTCACGTCGCCTTGATGATGTGGGCCCTCTGTTGGCCACTAAAGCATTCTGGGAGCCTCCTACCCTCTTTAATGAGGGCCCTGGAAAAAACGCAGATGCACATTTTGACCAAGTGCATCATTGTCCAGGATCTGCCTCTTCTCCTATGCTTTCAGAGCACTTCCCGTCTACGTCCTGAAATCATATTCCAGGAATACTGCCCCGCTTTCAAGTCCTCCTCGCAGCCTTACTTCAATATATTTTTGTATGATACCTGTCATTAATAACTCTGCAGGTTTGTTAAATACAGTGTCCCTGAGCTCCTTTCTTCAACACGCTTTCTTGTGAGCTGGCCGCAAAACCGCAGGATTGCTTCAGGCCGTAATCTGGTTTCGGCACGGCACGCTGAGCCTTTGGTAAATTCCTCTTTCTGGTGAGAAATGAGCATTCAATTTGCCCGTGGAGACACCTACAGCTAGTCTCTCATTGGTTCTCCCTATTCCTGTTCATCTTGTGCAGAAATTGCAAACTGTGCCAAACAGGAGGTTAAAGGCACTGACTCTCCAAGTGGGTAGAGGGTTAGTAAAGCATCTGGAATGGTGAACCCGAGTACCAGGGAACGAAACCTGAGAGCCATTTAAAATGGTTTCCCAGTCTCACAGTGGACAATACTCTGGGTTTCCCATGCATGTTTTAGCTGAAGGAAGAATTCCTTAAACCTGGAGATTATTGACCCATGGAATGGGTACCATGCAGTATGACTAAAAAGGGTCTGAATTTGCTCACCGAACCTCACCAATGCTATCAGTTCGAAGTGTCCAGCCTTATGCCTCACCCAGCTCTGGGTGTAGATGTGGTAAATTCAGGTTTCATCACAAGCCCTGAATCAATTATTTAAGAATTGCTGTCTCTTTCACTGTCATTGTGTTTTGTTTTTGTAATTTAGTTTGATAATGGGATTTATCGGATTTTCACTGCTGCGTTCTTGCAGCTGTACACACGCTTGACTCTCTTATGGAGACATATAAATCCATGGGTTTGAAGATTCTGATCAGTCAGGTGTATTCCTAGGCTTTGAATATGGGGTGTTTAGTCCATTTCGTTGAGCAAGGGGTAGGTCTTGAGTATTATATATTTGGCTTATGGAAAGGTATCTGTGCTAATTTCTATCTCTGGTTTTATGCAGCACCCCAACTCACATTTCCCCTTAAGCAAGCATAAGTTGGTTTTCTAAATTTGAGACCCTGTTCTGTTTTGTAATTCAGTTCATGTGTAGCCAAGTTTACATTCCTTGTATTAGTGATATCTTATGATGTTTCATTTTCTGTGTGACTTATTTCACTTAGAATCATCGTACCTGAATCCACTCATTATGCCGCGATGGGCCTGATGACATAGATTTCATTGCTGAGTGATATTCCATTGTACGTACGTACCACAATTTCTTTATCCATTTTTCGCTTTCTTGGATATTTAACTTGTACCGTAGACGAGGTTCTTGTAAACAGAGCCGTCCAAAACTTTGGGGTGGCTGTGTGTTTTTGATTTTAATTTCACTAAGCTATAGGACCATAAGTGGAAGTGCTGTAGGCTCCGTTGCTTGGTTTTTTAGGTGTTTGAGGAAACACCATACACTTCTCCAGAGTGGCTGTTGGCAAATTACATCCCGCCCATCAGCATAACAAGGCTCCCTCTTCTCCATGGTCTGTGCTGCCTTTCTGGATTTTACACTTTTTTCAGATGGCCCTTTTGACCGGGGCGCAGTGAGACTTCATTGTAGTGCAGATTTCCTTTACACGCTTGCTTGGTTGGCCAAAAAGGGCGTATGCGTTTTTTCCTGAATATATTCAGGAAAAAACGCATACGCCCTTTTTGGCCAAGTGCATCATTGTCGTCGTTCTGCCTCTTTTCCTATGCTTTAAATGCAATTCCAGTCTACCCCCTGAAATCGTTTTCCTGAAATTCTGCCCCGCTTTCAAGTCCTCTTCGCAGCCTTCCTTCAATATATTTTTAGACCATAGCTGTCATTTATAACTCTGCAGGTTTGTGAATTACAGTGCCCCTGAGCTCCTTTCTTCATCTCGCTTTCTTGTGAGCTGGCCGCAAACCCGCAGGAATGCTTCAGGCCCTAATCTGGTTCTGGCACGGCATGCTGAGCCTTTGGTTAATTCCTCTTCCTGGTGGGAAATGAGCGTTAAATTTGCCCGTGCAGACACCTTCACACGAGTCGTCATGGTGCCCCTTTGCCCCGGTTATCTCTATGGAGGTTGGAGTTGGAGGGCCTCCTCACTCAAGGTCAGTGTGCCCACGGAGCCAACCCTGCAACTTCAGGGCATGTTTGGTGGTTAGGATCACCACGTGGGGTCCTTTTACCTTAGGAGGGAGGTGGCCTTTTGGGCTGCTGATTTCCAGGTTTTCGGATACTGCCAGTATCTTGGCCAGATGTGGCGGTGGGCCAATCCCCTTGGTGACCGTAGTTTATCCTACCTGGATCGCATTCTTGCATTGTTCCATTTCAAGTGGTCCCAGGTTTTGCACTAATACTCCAATGGCGATTCACCGTTCACCAGGAATGTAAAGGTCAAAGGGTTTAGCTAAATTAGGGAGTTCCTGTGCAAGGGTCTGAATTGACTGCTCTTTCCATTCTTGAAAGGCCACTTCTGCATTCTATTCAAAAGGATCATCACCTTTTCCTTTCAGTGTTTCATATAGAGGCCGAGCTAGTAGACTGTAGTTAGGGATCCAGAAGCAGCAAACCCTGGCCTCCCCAGGAACCCCTAAGCTGTCTTCTAGTTTTAGAAATGGGTAAGGCTGTAAATTGTTTCTTCCCTTTCCTGGGATGGGCTTCTCCGACCTTCTGTGAGAATGAAGCCCAGGCAGGTCACCGTAGTCTGTGATATTTGAGCTTTTTCTTGGACAACTTGTATCCTTTATTGGCTTCGTAGTTCAGAGGTCTCCTTAGTAGGGCTGGCGATCAGAATGTCGTCTGCATATTGAAGGAGTGTTTCCTTTTCCAGAGGTAGAACTTTTAGGTCTTTAGCTGAGCTTTCCCCAAAGATGGTGTGGGAATTTTTGAACCCTTGGGACAACACGGCCCGGAAGTATTGTTTTAGTTGTATGTTGAGTCCTGCCACTCACAAGCCAAAATTTCTTGTGACTCTGGGACTAATAGAATACAAAAGAAGGCATCATTGAAGACTAATACAGAATACCATGTCCTGGTGGTTGGTAGAATGACCAGCAGGGTGTAGGGTTTAGGAACTACTGGAGGTATATCCTCAGTGGCTTAACTGACTGTCCTGACATCCTTTACCAGGACTCCAGCAGCCCATGGGGCTCTCGAGGTCAGGCCAATCCCAGGATATGGAGCTCACCTGGGCAGGTACCCCAACCCAGCCCACGGGGCTCTCATGTTCAGGACCCTCCCAGGATATGGTGTTCCCTGGGCAGGTCCCCCTGCAGCCCATGGGGCTCTCGTGGTCAGGCCCCTCCCAGGATACAGAGCTACCCTTGCAGGTACCATGGCAGGGCTGGGAACACAGGAACCGTGCATATCGCCCTCATTGCAGAGCACTCCCAGCTCACCTGTCACTCAGATCTGACACAGAGCACCTCAGAGCAGGACTTGAACTAACAAACAGCAGCTCCGACAGGTCTGTGACCCTGGGCATCACTCTGTGTGGCCTCCCTCCACCTGGTCTTCCAGAGACTTCCACTGCACCCGGGGCACCAGGCCTTTGTCTCCACCCACCACCCACCCCTCCTCTCCCTGACTCCTGGGTTCCTCTCATTAGGAGAGGGTTTTCTTGAAGTTGTCTCCCACTCATGGGCCAGATAATATAATTAGAAAACAAGCCAGAGCTGCAGCCCCTTGTCTATCCTGACTCTCAGGAGCCCACACCTGTTCCTTGGACCTGGCCGATTCAGCAAGTTCCAGTTTCTGCAACTGTGAGCCCCTGAGGGGTGATTATTGGCTGGCCTGGGAAGCCTGACCGTGCCGGCCAGCCCTCCCCAGGTGTGCCTGGGTTCAGATCAATATAAACACCGCTCCAGGCAGCAAGAGCCCCTGCAGCTGTGCCTGACGCCATTTTCTCTGCCCTGTCAGCAGTCTTGGGGCTGGACTGGTGGGAGGGAGTGAGAGGCCACGGCTTTGTGGGTGGCCCAGTGTGAGTGGGGCTCTGCTGGACTTTCTGCAGCAGTTGCCAAGATGCCACCTGCTAAAGAAGAGGATGTGTCACCCATACCTGCCGCTGGAATTTCTCCCTGGGCAGAGGTGAGTGAGGAAGAAAGCAGTGGGGGCCGGGACAGCAGGGGTATCTCAGGCAGGGAAATGGAAAGCTTCCAGAAGAGCACCCAGGGCCAGGACCACCCTGGCTGGCCTGCAGGCACCAAGTCGGCTGGCATGCTGTCGCTCATGTGGCTCCATGGCCCTTCCTCTAGGCTTTCAAGTCCTTGTACATATTCAGGTGTTTTACCTGGGAAGGGTGGGAACATTTCAGCAGCAGCTGGCCTGGGGCTCAGCCCACGTTTACTCACAGATGCCTCGGCACGGTCCCCCAGCTTTGCAATGAGGACGCTTGTTGCGTGGGGCCTGCTGGCTGAATGGGAGATGATTCCCCACCACTGACCAACTTCAGAATTGCTTACAACTGGAGCAAGTGCCCTGATACGGTTTTCCTTTGTGTAACTGGTGGGTTCTGTTTTTTTTTCTTTTTTTCGTTTTTGGTTCAAGGTAGATTTTATTCCTCTTTTTTGTATTTACAGATATAAGCATGGAAATAATTTATTCATATAAATACATGTATGTGAAGGGAAGAATATTTTCTCTGTTTTACTTTTTGTAATTTGAATTTTATTTTATTTTTTTATACAGCAGGTTCTTTTTGGTTATCTCTTTTATACATATAAATGTATATATGCCAATCCCAATCTCTCAACTCCTCCCACCACCACCCCCCAACAGCTTTCCCCCCTTGGTGTCCATACGTTTGTTGTCTACATCTGTTGCTCTATTTCTGCCTTGCAAAACGGTTCATCTGTAAAATTTGTCTAGGTTCCACATATAGGCATTAATAGACAAGATTTGTTTTTCTATTTCTGACTTACTTCACTCTGTATGACAGTCTCTAGATCCATCAACGTCTCTACAAATGACCCAATTTCATTCCTTTTTATGGCTTAGTAATATTTCATTTTATATATGTACCACTTCTTTATGCATTCGTCTGTCTGTGGGCATTTAGGTTGCTTCCATTACCTGGATATTGTAAATAGTGATGCAATGAACATTGCGGTGAATGTCTCTTTTTGATTTATGGTTTTGTCTGGGTATATGCCCAGTAGTGGGATTGCTGTATCATATGGTAATTCTATTCTTAGTTTTATAAGAAACTCCATAATGTTCTCCACAGTGACTGTATCAATTTACATTCCCAACAATAGTGCAAGAGGGTTCCTTATCTCCACACCCTTTCCAGCATTTGTTGTTTGTAGATTTTCTGATGATGCCCATTCTAACATGTGTGAGGTGATACACCATGGATGAGTCTATTTCGTTGAGCAAAGAGTAGGTCTTGTCTAGTACATATTTGGCTTATGGAACGGTATGTGTGCTAATTTCAATCTCTGGTTTTATACAGCACCCCAACTCAACATTCCCCTTAAGCAAGCATAAGTGTTTATCTAAATGTGAGACTCTGTTCGGTTTTGTATTTCAGTTTATGTGTAGCCAAGTTTACACTCCCTCTATTAGTGATATCTTATGATACTTATCTTTCTCTGTGTGACGTATTTCTCTTAGAATCATCATATTTAAATCCACTCAATTTGCTGCTACAGGCCTGATGACATTGATTTCATTGCTGAGTGATATTCCGTTGTACGTAAGTAGCACAACTCCTTTATCCATTTTTTTCTTTCTGGGATATTTAATTTGTACTGGACTCGAGTTTCTTGTAAACACAGCAGCCCTAAATTTTGTGCTGGCTGTGTCTTGTTGATTTTAATTTTCCTAAGCTATAGGGCTAAAAGTGGAAGTACCCTAGGCTCTGTAGCTTTGTTTTTCAGATGTTTCAGGATACACCATAAACATCTCCAGAGTGTCTGTTGGCAATTTACATCCCGCCCATCAGCATAACAAGGCTCCCTGTTCTCCATGGCCTGTCCTGTGTTTCTGGTTTTTACATTTTTTTCAGATGGCCCTTTTGACGAATGGGAAATGAGACTTCATTGTAGTGCGGATTTCCATTGCTGGAGTGCTTGGTTGGCCAAAAAGGGCATATGCGTTTTTTCCTGAATATATTCAGGAAAAAATGTTTACGCACTTTTGTCCAAGTGCATCAGTGTCAAAGATCTGCCGCTCTTCACATGCTTTAAATGCAATTCCAATCTACCTCCTGAAATATGATTCCTGCAATTCTGCCTCGTTTTCAAGTCCTCTTTGCAGACTTACTTCAATATATTTTTGCCAATAGCTGTCATTTATATCTCTGCAGGTTTGTGAATTACAGTGCCCGTGATTTCCTTTCTTAACTCGTTTCCTTGAAAGCTGGCCACAGAACCGCAGGTTTGCTTTAGGCCATAATCAGGGTCCGACACGGCACTCTGAGCCTTTGGTTAATTCCTCTTCCTGGTGGGAAATTAGAGTTAAATGTGCCCCTCCGGACACCTGCCTCACTCCCAGCCCCTTGGTTATGTGTGTCCTGTAGTTTGAGGCCACATGTGCTGGGTTCCTCACCTTTGGCTGATGTGGCCCCACTGGTGTGAGGACACTCCTGCCTGGTTCCCATCCCCTTGGTGATATGGACCCTCCGGTGAGAGTCTGATCCTGGCTGGGTTCCTCACACTTCTGAGAGGTGGGCCCTCTTCTCTGAGGTCACTCCTGCCTGGCTGGCCCACCCCGCCTTGACGACGTCGGCTCTCTCGTGGGAGTTGGTGCCTGCTGCGAGTCTCCTCCCCTTGGTAATGAGGGCCCTCTGGCGTCAGGCCCTAACTCCTGGCCTCCCAAAATTTTCTGATGTGCGCCCTGTGGTGCGAGTACACTCCTGCCAGGTTCCCAACACCATGGGAATGTGGGCCTTCTGCTCTGAGGTCCCAACGGTGGGTTGCTCAGTTTCATGATGAGGGCCCTCTGGTGTGAGTTCACTCCGGCCTGGATCCCATAGCCTCGCTGCTCCTGGCCACCTGCGGGGAGGTTACAACTGCGGGATTCCTCACCTTTTTTCTTCTATGGGCCCTCTGTTTTGAGACTCCTCCTGCCTGCCTCACTCCCAGCCCCTTGGTGATGTGTGTCCTCTGGTTTGAGGCCACGTGTGCTGGGTCCCTCACCTTTCGATGATGTGGCCCCACTGGTGTGAGGACACTCTTGCCTGGTTCCTATCCCCTTGAAGATGTGGGCTCTCTGGTGAGAGTCTGATCCTGGCTGGGTTCCTCACCCTTCTGTGAGGTGGGCCCTCTGCTGTGAGGTCACTCCTGCCTGGCTGGCACAGCCCGCCTGGGCAACATCGGCCCTCTTGTGGCAGTTGGAGCATGCTGGGAGCCTCCTCCCCTCGGTGATGAGGGCCCTCTGGCGTCAGGCCCTAACTGCTGGGTACCCACATTTTCTGATACGTGCTAAGTGGTGCGAGGACACTCCTGCGAGGTTCCCATCCCCATGGGGATGTGGGCCTTCTGCTCTGAGGTCCCAATGGCTGGGTTGCTCACAGTTTCATGATGTGGGCCCTCTGCTGTGAGTTCACTGCAGCCTGGATCACATAGACTTGGTGCTCTGGGCCGCCTGCTGGGAGGTTCCCACTGCAGGATTCCTCACCTTTTTTATTCTATTGGCCCTGTGTTGTGAGGCTACTCATGCCTGCCTCAATCCGAGCCCCTCGGAGATGTGGGTCCTCTGGTTTAGGCCTCATGTGCTGGTTTCCTCACCTTTCTATGATGTGGTCACCCTGGTGTGAAGACAGTCCTGCCTGGTTCTGATCCCCTTGGTGATGTGGGCCCTCTGGTGAGAGTCTTATCCTGGCTGGGTTCCTCACCCTTCTGTGAGGTAGGCCCTCTGCTGTGAGGTCACTCCTGCCTGGCTGTCACACGTCACCTTGTCGACATGGGCCCTCAGTTGGGAGTTGGTGCCTGCTTGGAGTCTCCTCCCCTTGGTAATGAGGGCCCTCTGGCGTCAGACCCTAACTTCTGGGCTCCCACAATTCTCTGATGTGTGCCCTGAGGTGCGAGTACACTTATACCATGTTCCCAACCACATAGGAATGTGGGCCTTCTGCTCTGAGGTCCCAAAGCCTGGGTTGCTCACAGTTTCATGATGAGGGCCCTCTGTTTTGAGTTCAGTCAGGTCTGGATCCCATAGCCTCGCTGCTCCTGGCCGCCTGCTGGGAGGTTCCAACTGCGGGATTCCTCACCTTTTTTCTTCTATGGGCCCTCTGTTTTGAGACTCCTCCTGCCTGCCTCACTCCCAGCCCCTTGGTGATGTGTGTCCTCTGGTTTGAGGCCACGTGTGCTGGGTCACTCACATTTCGTTGATGAGGTCCCACTGGTGTGAGGACACTCCAGCCTGGTTCCCATTCTCTTGGTGATGTGGGCCCTCTGGTGAGAGTCTGATCCTCCTTGGGTTCCTCACACTTTTGTGAGGTGGGCCCTCTGCTCTGAGGTCACTCTTGCCTGGCTGGCACACCCCGCATTGGCGACGGCGGCCCACTGGTAGCAGTTGGAGCCTGCTGGGAGCCTCCTCTCCTCGGTGATGAGAGCCCTCTGGTGTCAGGCCCTAACTGCTGGGCTCCCCACATTTTCTGATGTGTGCCCACTGGTGCGATGACACTCCTACTTGGTTCCCTTCCCCATGGGGATGTGGGCCTTGTGCTCTGAGGTCACAACGGCTGGTTTGCTCACAGTTTCATGATGAGGGCCCTCTGTTGTGAGTTCATCACTGCCTGGATCCCATAGCCTCGGTGCTCTGGGCCGCCTGCTGGGATGTTCCAACTGCTGGATTCCTCACCTTTTTTATACAATGGGCCATGTGTTGTGAGGTTAATCCTGCCTGCCTCGCTCCAAGACCCATGGTGGTGTGGGTCCTCTGGTTTGAGGCCACATTTTCTTGTTACCTCAACTTTTGATGATATGGCCCCACGGGTGTGATGACACTCCTGCCTGGTTCACAGCCCCTTGCTGATGTGGGCACTCTGGTGAGAGTCTGATCCTGGCTGGGTTCCTTACCCTTCTGTGAGGTGGGCCCTCTGATGTGAGGTCACTCCTGCCTGGCTGGCTCACGTCGCCTTGATGATGTGGGCCCTCTGTTGGCCACTAAAGCATTCTGGGAGCCTCCTACCCTCTTTAATGAGGGCCCTGGAAAAAACGCAGATGCACATTTTGACCAAGTGCATCATTGTCCAGGATCTGCCTCTTCTCCTATGCTTTCAGAGCACTTCCCGTCTACGTCCTGAAATCATATTCCAGGAATACTGCCCCGCTTTCAAGTCCTCCTCGCAGCCTTACTTCAATATATTTTTGTATGATACCTGTCATTAATAACTCTGCAGGTTTGTTAAATACAGTGTCCCTGAGCTCCTTTCTTCAACACGCTTTCTTGTGAGCTGGCCGCAAAACCGCAGGATTGCTTCAGGCCGTAATCTGGTTTCGGCACGGCACGCTGAGCCTTTGGTAAATTCCTCTTTCTGGTGAGAAATGAGCATTCAATTTGCCCGTGGAGACACCTACAGCTAGTCTCTCATTGGTTCTCCCTATTCCTGTTCATCTTGTGCAGAAATTGCAAACTGTGCCAAACAGGAGGTTAAAGGCACTGACTCTCCAAGTGGGTAGAGGGTTAGTAAAGCATCTGGAATGGTGAACCCGAGTACCAGGGAACGAAACCTGAGAGCCATTTAAAATGGTTTCCCAGTCTCACAGTGGACAATACTCTGGGTTTCCCATGCATGTTTTAGCTGAAGGAAGAATTCCTTAAACCTGGAGATTATTGACCCATGGAATGGGTACCATGCAGTATGACTAAAAAGGGTCTGAATTTGCTCACCGAACCTCACCAATGCTATCAGTTCGAAGTGTCCAGCCTTATGCCTCACCCAGCTCTGGGTGTAGATGTGGTAAATTCAGGTTTCATCACAAGCCCTGAATCAATTATTTAAGAATTGCTGTCTCTTTCACTGTCATTGTGTTTTGTTTTTGTAATTTAGTTTGATAATGGGATTTATCGGATTTTCACTGCTGCGTTCTTGCAGCTGTACACACGCTTGACTCTCTTATGGAGACATATAAATCCATGGGTTTGAAGATTCTGATCAGTCAGGTGTATTCCTAGGCTTTGAATATGGGGTGTTTAGTCCATTTCGTTGAGCAAGGGGTAGGTCTTGAGTATTATATATTTGGCTTATGGAAAGGTATCTGTGCTAATTTCTATCTCTGGTTTTATGCAGCACCCCAACTCACATTTCCCCTTAAGCAAGCATAAGTTGGTTTTCTAAATTTGAGACCCTGTTCTGTTTTGTAATTCAGTTCATGTGTAGCCAAGTTTACATTCCTTGTATTAGTGATATCTTATGATGTTTCATTTTCTGTGTGACTTATTTCACTTAGAATCATCGTACCTGAATCCACTCATTATGCCGCGATGGGCCTGATGACATAGATTTCATTGCTGAGTGATATTCCATTGTACGTACGTACCACAATTTCTTTATCCATTTTTCGCTTTCTTGGATATTTAACTTGTACCGTAGACGAGGTTCTTGTAAACAGAGCCGTCCAAAACTTTGGGGTGGCTGTGTGTTTTTGATTTTAATTTCACTAAGCTATAGGACCATAAGTGGAAGTGCTGTAGGCTCCGTTGCTTGGTTTTTTAGGTGTTTGAGGAAACACCATACACTTCTCCAGAGTGGCTGTTGGCAAATTACATCCCGCCCATCAGCATAACAAGGCTCCCTCTTCTCCATGGTCTGTGCTGCCTTTCTGGATTTTACACTTTTTTCAGATGGCCCTTTTGACCGGGGCGCAGTGAGACTTCATTGTAGTGCAGATTTCCTTTACACGCTTGCTTGGTTGGCCAAAAAGGGCGTATGCGTTTTTTCCTGAATATATTCAGGAAAAAACGCATACGCCCTTTTTGGCCAAGTGCATCATTGTCGTCGTTCTGCCTCTTTTCCTATGCTTTAAATGCAATTCCAGTCTACCCCCTGAAATCGTTTTCCTGAAATTCTGCCCCGCTTTCAAGTCCTCTTCGCAGCCTTCCTTCAATATATTTTTAGACCATAGCTGTCATTTATAACTCTGCAGGTTTGTGAATTACAGTGCCCCTGAGCTCCTTTCTTCATCTCGCTTTCTTGTGAGCTGGCCGCAAACCCGCAGGAATGCTTCAGGCCCTAATCTGGTTCTGGCACGGCATGCTGAGCCTTTGGTTAATTCCTCTTCCTGGTGGGAAATGAGCGTTAAATTTGCCCGTGCAGACACCTTCACACGAGTCGTCATGGTGCCCCTTTGCCCCGGTTATCTCTATGGAGGTTGGAGTTGGAGGGCCTCCTCACTCAAGGTCAGTGTGCCCACGGAGCCAACCCTGCAACTTCAGGGCATGTTTGGTGGTTAGGATCACCACGTGGGGTCCTTTTACCTTAGGAGGGAGGTGGCCTTTTGGGCTGCTGATTTCCAGGTTTTCGGATACTGCCAGTATCTTGGCCAGATGTGGCGGTGGGCCAATCCCCTTGGTGACCGTAGTTTATCCTACCTGGATCGCATTCTTGCATTGTTCCATTTCAAGTGGTCCCAGGTTTTGCACTAATACTCCAATGGCGATTCACCGTTCACCAGGAATGTAAAGGTCAAAGGGTTTAGCTAAATTAGGGAGTTCCTGTGCAAGGGTCTGAATTGACTGCTCTTTCCATTCTTGAAAGGCCACTTCTGCATTCTATTCAAAAGGATCATCACCTTTTCCTTTCAGTGTTTCATATAGAGGCCGAGCTAGTAGACTGTAGTTAGGGATCCAGAAGCAGCAAACCCTGGCCTCCCCAGGAACCCCTAAGCTGTCTTCTAGTTTTAGAAATGGGTAAGGCTGTAAATTGTTTCTTCCCTTTCCTGGGATGGGCTTCTCCGACCTTCTGTGAGAATGAAGCCCAGGCAGGTCACCGTAGTCTGTGATATTTGAGCTTTTTCTTGGACAACTTGTATCCTTTATTGGCTTCGTAGTTCAGAGGTCTCCTTAGTAGGGCTGGCGATCAGAATGTCGTCTGCATATTGAAGGAGTGTTTCCTTTTCCAGAGGTAGAACTTTTAGGTCTTTAGCTGAGCTTTCCCCAAAGATGGTGTGGGAATTTTTGAACCCTTGGGACAACACGGCCCGGAAGTATTGTTTTAGTTGTATGTTGAGTCCTGCCACTCACAAGCCAAAATTTCTTGTGACTCTGGGACTAATAGAATACAAAAGAAGGCATCATTGAAGACTAATACAGAATACCATGTCCTGGTGGTTGGTAGAATGACCAGCAGGGTGTAGGGTTTAGGAACTACTGGAGGTATATCCTCAGTGGCTTAACTGACTGTCCTGACATCCTTTACCAGGACTCCAGCAGCCCATGGGGCTCTCGAGGTCAGGCCAATCCCAGGATATGGAGCTCACCTGGGCAGGTACCCCAACCCAGCCCACGGGGCTCTCATGTTCAGGACCCTCCCAGGATATGGTGTTCCCTGGGCAGGTCCCCCTGCAGCCCATGGGGCTCTCGTGGTCAGGCCCCTCCCAGGATACAGAGCTACCCTTGCAGGTACCATGGCAGGGCTGGGAACACAGGAACCGTGCATATCGCCCTCATTGCAGAGCACTCCCAGCTCACCTGTCACTCAGATCTGACACAGAGCACCTCAGAGCAGGACTTGAACTAACAAACAGCAGCTCCGACAGGTCTGTGACCCTGGGCATCACTCTGTGTGGCCTCCCTCCACTTGGTCTTCCAGAGACTTCCACTGCACCCGGGGCACCAGGCCTTTGTCTCCACCCACCACCCACCCCTCCTCTCCCTGACTCCTGGGTTCCTCTCATTAGGAGAGGGTTTTCTTGAAGTTGTCTCCCACTCATGGGCCAGATAATATAATTAGAAAACAAGCCAGAGCTGCAGCCCCTTGTCTATCCTGACTCTCAGGAGCCCACACCTGTTCCTTGGACCTGGCCGATTCAGCAAGTTCCAGTTTCTGCAACTGTGAGCCCCTGAGGGGTGATTATTGGCTGGCCTGGGAAGCCTGACCGTGCTGGCCAGCCCTCCCCAGGTGTGCCTGGGTTCAGATCAATATAAACACCGCTCCAGGCAGCAAGAGCCCCTGCAGCTGTGCCTGACGCCATTTTCTCTGCCCTGTCAGCAGTCTTGGGGCTGGACTGGTGGGAGGGAGTGAGAGGCCACGGCTTTGTGGGTGGCCCAGTGTGAGTGGGGCTCTGCTGGACTTTCTGCAGCAGTTGCCAAGATGCCACCTGCTAAAGAAGAGGATGTGTCACCCATACCTGCCGCTGGAATTTCTCCCTGGGCAGAGGTGAGTGAGGAAGAAAGCAGTGGGGGCCGGGACAGCAGGGGTATCTCAGGCAGGGAAATGGAAAGCTTCCAGGAGAGCACCCAGGGCCAGGACCACCCTGGCTGGCCTGCAGGCACCAAGTCGGCTGGCATGCTGTCGCTCATGTGGCTCCATGGCCCTTCCTCTAGGCTTTCAAGTCCTTGTACATATTCAGGTGTTTTACCTGGGAAGGGTGGGAACATTTCAGCAGCAGCTGGCCTGGGGCTCAGCCCACGTTTACTCACAGATGCCTCGGCACGGTCCCCCAGCTTTGCAATGAGGACGCTTGTTGCGTGGGGCCTGCTGGCTGAATGGGAGATGATTCCCCACCACTGACCAACTTCAGAATTGCTTACAACTGGAGCAAGTGCCCTGATACGGTTTTCCTCTGTGTAACTGGTGGGTTCTGTTTTTTTTTCTTTTTTTCGTTTTTGGTTCAAGGTAGATTTTATTCCTCTTTTTTGTATTTACAGATATAAGCATGGAAATAATTTATTCATATAAATACATGTATGTGAAGGGAAGAATATTTTCTCTGTTTTACTTTTTGTAATTTGAATTTTATTTTATTTTTTTTATACAGCAGGTTCTTTTTGGTTATCTCTTTTATACATATAAATGTATATATGCCAATCCCAATCTCTCAACTCCTCCCACCACCACCCCCCAACAGCTTTCCCCCCTTGGTGTCCATACGTTTGTTGTCTACATCTGTTGCTCTATTTCTGCCTTGCAAAACGGTTCATCTGTAAAATTTGTCTAGGTTCCACATATAGGCATTAATAGACAAGATTTGTTTTTCTATTTCTGACTTACTTCACTCTGTATGACAGTCTCTAGATCCATCAACGTCTCTACAAATGACCCAATTTCATTCCTTTTTATGGCTTAGTAATATTCCATTTTATATATGTACCACTTCTTTATGCATTCGTCTGTCTGTGGGCATTTAGGTTGCTTCCATTACCTGGATATTGTAAATAGTGATGCAATGAACATTGCGGTGAATGTCTCTTTTTGATTTATGGTTTTGTCTGGGTATATGCCCAGTAGTGGGATTGCTGTATCATATGGTAATTCTATTCTTAGTTTTATAAGAAACTCCATAATGTTCTCCACAGTGACTGTATCAATTTACATTCCCAACAATAGTGCAAGAGGGTTCCTTATCTCCACACCCTTTCCAGCATTTGTTGTTTGTAGATTTTCTGATGATGCCCATTCTAACATGTGTGAGGTGATACACCATGGATGAGTCTATTTCGTTGAGCAAAGAGTAGGTCTTGTCTAGTACATATTTGGCTTATGGAACGGTATGTGTGCTAATTTCAATCTCTGGTTTTATACAGCACCCCAACTCAACATTCCCCTTAAGCAAGCATAAGTTTTTATCTAAATGTGAGACTCTGTTCGGTTTTGTATTTCAGTTTATGTGTAGCCAAGTTTACACTCCCTCTATTAGTGATATCTTATGATACTTATCTTTCTCTGTGTGACGTATTTCTCTTAGAATCATCATATTTAAATCCACTCAATTTGCTGCTACAGGCCTGATGACATTGATTTCATTGCTGAGTGATATTCCGTTGTACGTAAGTAGCACAACTCCTTTATCCATTTTTTTCTTTCTGGGATATTTAATTTGTACTGGACTCGAGTTTCTTGTAAACACAGCAGCCCTAAATTTTGTGCTGGCTGTGTCTTGTTGATTTTAATTTTCCTAAGCTATAGGGCTAAAAGTGGAAGTACCCTAGGCTCTGTAGCTTTGTTTTTCAGATGTTTCAGGATACACCATAAACATCTCCAGAGTGTCTGTTGGCAATTTACATCCCGCCCATCAGCATAACAAGGCTCCCTGTTCTCCATGGCCTGTCCTGTGTTTCTGGTTTTTACATTTTTTTCAGATGGCCCTTTTGACGAATGGGAAATGAGACTTCATTGTAGTGCGGATTTCCATTGCTGGAGTGCTTGGTTGGCCAAAAAGGGCATATGCATTTTTTCCTGAATATATTCAGGAAAAAATGTTTACGCACTTTTGTCCAAGTGCATCAGTGTCAAAGATCTGCCGCTCTTCACATGCTTTAAATGCAATTCCAATCTACCTCCTGAAATATGATTCCTGCAATTCTGCCTCGTTTTCAAGTCCTCTTTGCAGACTTACTTCAATATATTTTTGCCAATAGCTGTCATTTATATCTCTGCAGGTTTGTGAATTACAGTGCCCGTGATTTCCTTTCTTAACTCGTTTCCTTGAAAGCTGGCCACAGAACCGCAGGTTTGCTTTAGGCCATAATCAGGGTCCGACACGGCACTCTGAGCCTTTGGTTAATTCCTCTTCCTGGTGGGAAATTAGAGTTAAATGTGCCCCTCCGGACACCTGCCTCACTCCCAGCCCCTTGGTTATGTGTGTCCTGTAGTTTGAGGCCACATGTGCTGGGTTCCTCACCTTTGGCTGATGTGGCCCCACTGGTGTGAGGACACTCCTGCCTGGTTCCCATCCCCTTGGTGATGTGGACCCTCCGGTGAGAGTCTGATCCTGGCTGGGTTCCTCACACTTCTGAGAGGTGGGCCCTCTTCTCTGAGGTCACTCCTGCCTGGCTGGCCCACCCCGCCTTGACGACGTCGGCTCTCTCGTGGGAGTTGGTGCCTGCTGCGAGTCTCCTCCCCTTGGTAATGAGGGCCCTCTGGCGTCAGGCCCTAACTCCTGGCCTCCCAAAATTTTCTGATGTGCGCCCTGTGGTGCGAGTACACTCCTGCCAGGTTCCCAACACCATGGGAATGTGGGCCTTCTGCTCTGAGGTCCCAACGGTGGGTTGCTCAGTTTCATGATGAGGGCCCTCTGGTGTGAGTTCACTCCGGCCTGGATCCCATAGCCTCGCTGCTCCTGGCCACCTGCGGGGAGGTTACAACTGCGGGATTCCTCACCTTTTTTCTTCTATGGGCCCTCTGTTTTGAGACTCCTCCTGCCTGCCTCACTCCCAGCCCCTTGGTGATGTGTGTCCTCTGGTTTGAGGCCACGTGTGCTGGGTCCCTCACCTTTCGATGATGTGGCCCCACTGGTGTGAGGACACTCTTGCCTGGTTCCTATCCCCTTGAAGATGTGGGCTCTCTGGTGAGAGTCTGATCCTGGCTGGGTTCCTCACCCTTCTGTGAGGTGGGCCCTCTGCTGTGAGGTCACTCCTGCCTGGCTGGCACAGCCCGCCTGGGCAACATCGGCCCTCTTGTGGCAGTTGGAGCATGCTGGGAGCCTCCTCCCCTCGGTGATGAGGGCCCTCTGGCGTCAGGCCCTAACTGCTGGGTACCCACATTTTCTGATACGTGCTAAGTGGTGCGAGGACACTCCTGCGAGGTTCCCATCCCCATGGGGATGTGGGCCTTCTGCTCTGAGGTCCCAATGGCTGGGTTGCTCACAGTTTCATGATGTGGGCCCTCTGCTGTGAGTTCACTGCAGCCTGGATCACATAGACTCGGTGCTCTGGGCCGCCTGCTGGGAGGTTCCCACTGCAGGATTCCTCACCTTTTTTATTCTATTGGCCCTGTGTTGTGAGGCTACTCATGCCTGCCTCAATCCGAGCCCCTCGGAGATGTGGGTCCTCTGGTTTAGGCCTCATGTGCTGGTTTCCTCACCTTTCTATGATGTGGTCACCCTGGTGTGAAGACAGTCCTGCCTGGTTCTGATCCCCTTGGTGATGTGGGCCCTCTGGTGAGAGTCTTATCCTGGCTGGGTTCCTCACTCTTCTGTGAGGTAGGCCCTCTGCTGTGAGGTCACTCCTGCCTGGCTGTCACACGTCACCTTGTCGACATGGGCCCTCAGTTGGGAGTTGGTGCCTGCTTGGAGTCTCCACCCCTTGGTAATGAAGGCCCTCTGGCGTCAGACCCTAACTTCTGGGCTCCCACAATTCTCTGATGTGTGCCCTGAGGTGCGAGTACACTTATGCCATGTTCCCAACCACATAGGAATGTGGGCCTTCTGCTCTGAGGTCCCAAAGCCTGGGTTGCTCACAGTTTCATGATGAGGGCCCTCTGTTTTGAGTTCAGTCAGGTCTGGATCCCATAGCCTCGCTGCTCCTGGCCGCCTGCTGGGAGGTTCCAACTGCGGGATTCCTCACCTTTTTTCTTCTATGGGCCCTCTGTTTTGAGACTCCTCCTGCCTGCCTCACTCCCAGCCCCTTGGTGATGTGTGTCCTCTGGTTTGAGGCCACGTGTGCTGGGTCACTCACATTTCGTTGATGAGGTCCCACTGGTGTGAGGACACTCCAGCCTGGTTCCCATTCTCTTGGTGATGTGGGCCCTCTGGTGAGAGTCTGATCCTCCTTGGGTTCCTCACACTTTTGTGAGGTGGGCCCTCTGCTCTGAGGTCACTCTTGCCTGGCTGGCACACCCCGCATTGGCGACGGCGGCCCACTGGTAGCAGTTGGAGCCTGCTGGGAGCCTCCTCTCCTCGGTGATGAGAGCCCTCTGGTGTCAGGCCCTAACTGCTGGGCTCCCCACATTTTCTGATGTGTGCCCACTGGTGCGATGACACTCCTACTTGGTTCCCTTCCCCATGGGGATGTGGGCCTTGTGCTCTGAGGTCACAACGGCTGGTTTGCTCACAGTTTCATGATGAGGGCCCTCTGTTGTGAGTTCATCACTGCCTGGATCCCATAGCCTCGGTGCTCTGGGCCGCCTGCTGGGATGTTCCAACTGCTGGATTCCTCACCTTTTTTATACAATGGGCCATGTGTTGTGAGGTTAATCCTGCCTGCCTCGCTCCAAGACCCATGGTGATGTGGGTCCTCTGGTTTGAGGCCACATTTTCTTGTTACCTCAACTTTTGATGATATGGCCCCACGGGTGTGATGACACTCCTGCCTGGTTCACAGCCCCTTGCTGATGTGGGCACTCTGGTGAGAGTCTGATCCTGGCTGGGTTCCTTACCCTTCTGTGAGGTGGGCCCTCTGATGTGAGGTCACTCCTGCCTGGCTGGCTCACGTCGCCTTGATGATGTGGGCCCTCTGTTGGCCACTAAAGCATTCTGGGAGCCTCCTACCCTCTTTAATGAGGGCCCTGGAAAAAACGCAGATGCACATTTTGACCAAGTGCATCATTGTCCAGGATCTGCCTCTTCTCCTATGCTTTCAGAGCACTTCCCGTCTACGTCCTGAAATCATATTCCAGGAATACTGCCCCGCTTTCAAGTCCTCCTCGCAGCCTTACTTCAATATATTTTTGTATGATACCTGTCATTAATAACTCTGCAGGTTTGTTAAATACAGTGTCCCTGAGCTCCTTTCTTCAACACGCTTTCTTGTGAGCTGGCCGCAAAACCGCAGGATTGCTTCAGGCCGTAATCTGGTTTCGGCACGGCACGCTGAGCCTTTGGTAAATTCCTCTTTCTGGTGAGAAATGAGCATTCAATTTGCCCGTGGAGACACCTACAGCTAGTCTCTCATTGGTTCTCCCTATTCCTGTTCATCTTGTGCAGAAATTGCAAACTGTGCCAAACAGGAGGTTAAAGGCACTGACTCTCCAAGTGGGTAGAGGGTTAGTAAAGCATCTGGAATGGTGAACCCGAGTACCAGGGAACGAAACCTGAGAGCCATTTAAAATGGTTTCCCAGTCTCACAGTGGACAATACTCTGGGTTTCCCATGCATGTTTTAGCTGAAGGAAGAATTCCTTAAACCTGGAGATTATTGACCCATGGAATGGGTACCATGCAGTATGACTAAAAAGGGTCTGAATTTGCTCACCGAACCTCACCAATGCTATCAGTTCGAAGTGTCCAGCCTTATGCCTCACCCAGCTCTGGGTGTAGATGTGGTAAATTCAGGTTTCATCACAAGCCCTGAATCAATTATTTAAGAATTGCTGTCTCTTTCACTGTCATTGTGTTTTGTTTTTGTAATTTAGTTTGATAATGGGATTTATTGGATTTTCACTGCTGCGTTCTTGCAGCTGTACACACGCTTGACTCTCTTATGGAGACATATAAATCCATGGGTTTGAAGATTCTGATCAGTCAGGTGTATTCCTAGGCTTTGAATATGGGGTGTTTAGTCCATTTCGTTGAGCAAGGGGTAGGTCTTGAGTATTATATATTTGGCTTATGGAAAGGTATCTGTGCTAATTTCTATCTCTGGTTTTATGCAGCACCCCAACTCACATTTCCCCTTAAGCAAGCATAAGTTGGTTTTCTAAATTTGAGACCCTGTTCTGTTTTGTAATTCAGTTCATGTGTAGCCAAGTTTACATTCCTTGTATTAGTGATATCTTATGATGTTTCATTTTCTGTGTGACTTATTTCACTTAGAATCATCGTACCTGAATCCACTCATTATGCCACGATGGGCCTGATGACATAGATTTCATTGGTGAGTGATATTCCATTGTACGTACGTACCACAATTTCTTTATCCATTTTTCGCTTTCTTGGATATTTAACTTGTACCGTAGACGAGGTTCTTGTAAACAGAGCCGTCCGAAACTTTGGGGTGGCTGTGTGTTTTTGATTTTAATTTCACTAAGCTATAGGACCATAAGTGGAAGTGCTGTAGGCTCCGTTGCTTGGTTTTTTAGGTGTTTGAGGAAACACCATACACTTCTCCAGAGTGGCTGTTGGCAAATTACATCCCGCCCATCAGCATAACAAGGCTCCCTCTTCTCCATGGTCTGTGCTGCCTTTCTGGATTTTACACTTTTTTCAGATGGCCCTTTTGACCGGGGCGCAGTGAGACTTCATTGTAGTGCAGATTTCCTTTACACGCTTGCTTGGTTGGCCAAAAAGGGCGTATGCGTTTTTTCCTGAATATATTCAGGAAAAAACGCATACACCCTTTTTGGCCAAGTGCATCATTGTCGTCGTTCTGCCTCTTTTCCTATGCTTTAAATGCAATTCCAGTCTACCCCCTGAAATCGTTTTCCTGAAATTCTGCCCCACTTTCAAGTCCTCTTCGCAGCCTTCCTTCAATATATTTTTAGACCATAGCTGTCATTTATAACTCTGCAGGTTTGTGAATTACAGTGCCCCTGAGCTCCTTTCTTCATCTCGCTTTCTTGTGAGCTGGCCGCAAACCCGCAGGAATGCTTCAGGCCCTAATCTGGTTCTGGCACGGCATGCTGAGCCTTTGGTTAATTCCTCTTCCTGGTGGGAAATGAGCGTTAAATTTGCCCGTGCAGACACCTTCACACGAGTCGTCATGGTGCCCCTTTGCCCCGGTTATCTCTATGGAGGTTGGAGTTGGAGGGCCTCCTCACTCAAGGTCAGTGTGCCCACGGAGCCAACCCTGCAACTTCAGGGCATGTTTGGTGGTTAGGATCACCACGTGGGGTCCTTTTACCTTAGGAGGGAGGTGGCCTTTTGGGCTGCTGATTTCCAGGTTTTCGGATACTGCCAGTATCTTGGCCAGATGTGGCGGTGGGCCAATCCCCTTGGTGACCGTAGTTTATCCTACCTGGATCGCATTCTTGCATTGTTCCATTTCAAGTGGTCCCAGGTTTTGCACTAATACTCCAATGGCGATTCACCGTTCACCAGGAATGTAAAGGTCAAAGGGTTTAGCTAAATTAGGGAGTTCCTGTGCAAGGGTCTGAATTGACTGCTCTTTCCATTCTTGAAAGGCCACTTCTGCATTCTATTCAAAAGGATCATCACCTTTTCCTTTCAGTGTTTCATATAGAGGCCGAGCTAGTAGACTGTAGTTAGGGATCCAGAAGCAGCAAACCCTGGCCTCCCCAGGAACCCCTAAGCTGTCTTCTAGTTTTAGAAATGGGTAAGGCTGTAAATTGTTTCTTCCCTTTCCTGGGATGGGCTTCTCCGACCTTCTGTGAGAATGAAGCCCAGGCAGGTCACCGTAGTCTGTGATATTTGAGCTTTTTCTTGGACAACTTGTATCCTTTATTGGCTTCGTAGTTCAGAGGTCTCCTTAGTAGGGCTGGCGATCAGAATGTCGTCTGCATATTGAAGGAGTGTTTCCTTTTCCAGAGGTAGAACTTTTAGGTCTTTAGCTGAGCTTTCCCCAAAGATGGTGTGGGAATTTTTGAACCCTTGGGACAACACGGCCCGGAAGTATTGTTTTAGTTGTATGTTGAGTCCTGCCACTCACAAGCCAAAATTTCTTGTGACTCTGGGACTAATAGAATACAAAAGAAGGCATCATTGAAGACTAATACAGAATACCATGTCCTGGTGGTTGGTAGAATGACCAGCAGGGTGTAGGGTTTAGGAACTACTGGAGGTATATCCTCAGTGGCTTAACTGACTGTCCTGACATCCTTTACCAGGACTCCAGCAGCCCATGGGGCTCTCGAGGTCAGGCCAATCCCAGGATATGGAGCTCACCTGGGCAGGTACCCCAACCCAGCCCACGGGGCTCTCATGTTCAGGACCCTCCCAGGATATGGTGTTCCCTGGGCAGGTCCCCCTGCAGCCCATGGGGCTCTCGTGGTCAGGCCCCTCCCAGGATACAGAGCTACCCTTGCAGGTACCATGGCAGGGCTGGGAACACAGGAACCGTGCATATCGCCCTCATTGCAGAGCACTCCCAGCTCACCTGTCACTCAGATCTGACACAGAGCACCTCAGAGCAGGACTTGAACTAACAAACAGCAGCTCCGACAGGTCTGTGACCCTGGGCATCACTCTGTGTGGCCTCCCTCCACCTGGTCTTCCAGAGACTTCCACTGCACCCGGGGCACCAGGCCTTTGTCTCCACCCACCACCCACCCCTCCTCTCCCTGACTCCTGGGTTCCTCTCATTAGGAGAGGGTTTTCTTGAAGTTGTCTCCCACTCATGGGCCAGATAATATAATTAGAAAACAAGCCAGAGCTGCAGCCCCTTGTCTATCCTGACTCTCAGGAGCCCACACCTGTTCCTTGGACCTGGCCGATTCAGCAAGTTCCAGTTTCTGCAACTGTGAGCCCCTGAGGGGTGATTATTGGCTGGCCTGGGAAGCCTGACCGTGCCGGCCAGCCCTCCCCAGGTGTGCCTGGGTTCAGATCAATATAAACACCGCTCCAGGCAGCAAGAGCCCCTGCAGCTGTGCCTGACGCCATTTTCTCTGCCCTGTCAGCAGTCTTGGGGCTGGACTGGTGGGAGGGAGTGAGAGGCCACGGCTTTGTGGGTGGCCCAGTGTGAGTGGGGCTCTGCTGGACTTTCTGCAGCAGTTGCCAAGATGCCACCTGCTAAAGAAGAGGATGTGTCACCCATACCTGCCGCTGGAATTTCTCCCTGGGCAGAGGTGAGTGAGGAAGAAAGCAGTGGGGGCCGGGACAGCAGGGGTATCTCAGGCAGGGAAATGGAAAGCTTCCAGAAGAGCACCCAGGGCCAGGACCACCCTGGCTGGCCTGCAGGCACCAAGTCGGCTGGCATGCTGTCGCTCATGTGGCTCCATGGCCCTTCCTCTAGGCTTTCAAGTCCTTGTACATATTCAGGTGTTTTACCTGGGAAGGGTGGGAACATTTCAGCAGCAGCTGGCCTGGGGCTCAGCCCACGTTTACTCACAGATGCCTCGGCACGGTCCCCCAGCTTTGCAATGAGGACGCTTGTTGCGTGGGGCCTGCTGGCTGAATGGGAGATGATTCCCCACCACCGACCAACTTCAGAATTGTTTACAACTGGAGCAAGTGCCCTGATACGGTTTTCCTTTGTGTAACTGGTGGGTTCTGTTTTTTTTTCTTTTTTTCGTTTTTGGTTCAAGGTAGATTTTATTCCTCTTTTTTGTATTTACAGATATAAGCATGGAAATAATTTATTCATATAAATACATGTATGTGAAGGGAAGAATATTTTCTCTGTTTTACTTTTTGTAATTTGAATTTTATTTTATTTTTTTATACAGCAGGTTCTTTTTGGTTATCTCTTTTATACATATAAATGTATATATGCCAATCCCAATCTCTCAACTCCTCCCACCACCACCCCCCAACAGCTTTCCCCCCTTGGTGTCCATACGTTTGTTGTCTACATCTGTTGCTCTATTTCTGCCTTGCAAAACGGTTCATCTGTAAAATTTGTCTAGGTTCCACATATAGGCATTAATAGACAAGATTTGTTTTTCTATTTCTGACTTACTTCACTCTGTATGACAGTCTCTAGATCCATCAACGTCTCTACAAATGACCCAATTTCATTCCTTTTTATGGCTTAGTAATATTTCATTTTATATATGTACCACTTCTTTATGCATTCGTCTGTCTGTGGGCATTTAGGTTGCTTCCATTACCTGGATATTGTAAATAGTGATGCAATGAACATTGCGGTGAATGTCTCTTTTTGATTTATGGTTTTGTCTGGGTATATGCCCAGTAGTGGGATTGCTGTATCATATGGTAATTCTATTCTTAGTTTTATAAGAAACTCCATAATGTTCTCCACAGTGACTGTATCAATTTACATTCCCAACAATAGTGCAAGAGGGTTCCTTATCTCCACACCCTTTCCAGCATTTGTTGTTTGTAGATTTTCTGATGATGCCCATTCTAACATGTGTGAGGTGATACACCATGGATGAGTCTATTTCGTTGAGCAAAGAGTAGGTCTTGTCTAGTACATATTTGGCTTATGGAACGGTATGTGTGCTAATTTCAATCTCTGGTTTTATACAGCACCCCAACTCAACATTCCCCTTAAGCAAGCATAAGTGTTTATCTAAATGTGAGACTCTGTTCGGTTTTGTATTTCAGTTTATGTGTAGCCAAGTTTACACTCCCTCTATTAGTGATATCTTATGATACTTATCTTTCTCTGTGTGACGTATTTCTCTTAGAATCATCATATTTAAATCCACTCAATTTGCTGCTACAGGCCTGATGACATTGATTTCATTGCTGAGTGATATTCCGTTGTACGTAAGTAGCACAACTCCTTTATCCATTTTTTTCTTTCTGGGATATTTAATTTGTACTGGACTCGAGTTTCTTGTAAACACAGCAGCCCTAAATTTTGTGCTGGCTGTGTCTTGTTGATTTTAATTTTCCTAAGCTATAGGGCTAAAAGTGGAAGTACCCTAGGCTCTGTAGCTTTGTTTTTCAGATGTTTCAGGATACACCATAAACATCTCCAGAGTGTCTGTTGGCAATTTACATCCCGCCCATCAGCATAACAAGGCTCCCTGTTCTCCATGGCCTGTCCTGTGTTTCTGGTTTTTACATTTTTTTCAGATGGCCCTTTTGACGAATGGGAAATGAGACTTCATTGTAGTGCGGATTTCCATTGCTGGAGTGCTTGGTTGGCCAAAAAGGGCATATGCGTTTTTTCCTGAATATATTCAGGAAAAAATGTTTACGCACTTTTGTCCAAGTGCATCAGTGTCAAAGATCTGCCGCTCTTCACATGCTTTAAATGCAATTCCAATCTACCTCCTGAAATATGATTCCTGCAATTCTGCCTCGTTTTCAAGTCCTCTTTGCAGACTTACTTCAATATATTTTTGCCAATAGCTGTCATTTATATCTCTGCAGGTTTGTGAATTACAGTGCCCGTGATTTCCTTTCTTAACTCGTTTCCTTGAAAGCTGGCCACAGAACCGCAGGTTTGCTTTAGGCCATAATCAGGGTCCGACACGGCACTCTGAGCCTTTGGTTAATTCCTCTTCCTGGTGGGAAATTAGAGTTAAATGTGCCCCTCCGGACACCTGCCTCACTCCCAGCCCCTTGGTTATGTGTGTCCTGTAGTTTGAGGCCACATGTGCTGGGTTCCTCACCTTTGGCTGATGTGGCCCCACTGGTGTGAGGACACTCCTGCCTGGTTCCCATCCCCTTGGTGATGTGGACCCTCCGGTGAGAGTCTGATCCTGGCTGGGTTCCTCACACTTCTGAGAGGTGGGCCCTCTTCTCTGAGGTCACTCCTGCCTGGCTGGCCCACCCCGCCTTGACGACGTCGGCTCTCTCGTGGGAGTTGGTGCCTGCTGCGAGTCTCCTCCCCTTGGTAATGAGGGCCCTCTGGCGTCAGGCCCTAACTCCTGGCCTCCCAAAATTTTCTGATGTGCGCCCTGTGGTGCGAGTACACTCCTGCCAGGTTCCCAACACCATGGGAATGTGGGCCTTCTGCTCTGAGGTCCCAACGGTGGGTTGCTCAGTTTCATGATGAGGGCCCTCTGGTGTGAGTTCACTCCGGCCTGGATCCCATAGCCTCGCTGCTCCTGGCCACCTGCGGGGAGGTTACAACTGCGGGATTCCTCACCTTTTTTCTTCTATGGGCCCTCTGTTTTGAGACTCCTCCTGCCTGCCTCACTCCCAGCCCCTTGGTGATGTGTGTCCTCTGGTTTGAGGCCACGTGTGCTGGGTCCCTCACCTTTCGATGATGTGGCCCCACTGGTGTGAGGACACTCTTGCCTGGTTCCTATCCCCTTGGTGATGTGGGCTCTCTGGTGAGAGTCTGATCCTGGCTGGGTTCCTCACCCTTCTGTGAGGTGGGCCCTCTGCTGTGAGGTCACTCCTGCCTGGCTGGCACAGCCCGCCTGGGCAACATTGGCCCTCTTGTGGCAGTTGGAGCATGCTGGGAGCCTCCTCCCCTCGGTGATGAGGGCCCTCTGGCGTCAGGCCCTAACTGCTGGGTACCCACATTTTCTGATACGTGCTAAGTGGTGCGAGGACACTCCTGCGAGGTTCCCATCCCCATGGGGATGTGGGCCTTCTGCTCTGAGGTCCCAATGGCTGGGTTGCTCACAGTTTCATGATGTGGGCCCTCTGCTGTGAGTTCACTGCAGCCTGGATCACATAGACTCGGTGCTCTGGGCCGCCTGCTGGGAGGTTCCCACTGCAGGATTCCTCACCTTTTTTATTCTATTGGCCCTGTGTTGTGAGGCTACTCATGCCTGCCTCAATCCGAGCCCCTCGGAGATGTGGGTCCTCTGGTTTAGGCCTCATGTGCTGGTTTCCTCACCTTTCTATGATGTGGTCACCCTGGTGTGAAGACAGTCCTGCCTGGTTCTGATCCCCTTGGTGATGTGGGCCCTCTGGTGAGAGTCTTATCCTGGCTGGGTTCCTCACCCTTCTGTGAGGTAGGCCCTCTGCTGTGAGGTCACTCCTGCCTGGCTGTCACACGTCACCTTGTCGACATGGGCCCTCAGTTGGGAGTTGGTGCCTGCTTGGAGTCTCCTCCCCTTGGTAATGAGGGCCCTCTGGCGTCAGACCCTAACTTCTGGGCTCCCACAATTCTCTGATGTGTGCCCTGAGGTGCGAGTACACTTATGCCATGTTCCCAACCACATAGGAATGTGGGCCTTCTGCTCTGAGGTCCCAAAGCCTGGGTTGCTCACAGTTTCATGATGAGGGCCCTCTGTTTTGAGTTCAGTCAGGTCTGGATCCCATAGCCTCGCTGCTCCTGGCCGCCTGCTGGGAGGTTCCAACTGCGGGATTCCTCACCTTTTTTCTTCTATGGGCCCTCTGTTTTGAGACTCCTCCTGCCTGCCTCACTCCCAGCCCCTTGGTGATGTGTGTCCTCTGGTTTGAGGCCACGTGTGCTGGGTCACTCACATTTCGTTGATGAGGTCCCACTGGTGTGAGGACACTCCAGCCTGGTTCCCATTCTCTTGGTGATGTGGGCCCTCTGGTGAGAGTCTGATCCTCCTTGGGTTCCTCACACTTTTGTGAGGTGGGCCCTCTGCTCTGAGGTCACTCTTGCCTGGCTGGCACACCCCGCATTGGCGACGGCGGCCCACTGGTAGCAGTTGGAGCCTGCTGGGAGCCTCCTCTCCTCGGTGATGAGAGCCCTCTGGTGTCAGGCCCTAACTGCTGGGCTCCCCACATTTTCTGATGTGTGCCCACTGGTGCGATGACACTCCTACTTGGTTCCCTTCCCCATGGGGATGTGGGCCTTGTGCTCTGAGGTCACAACGGCTGGTTTGCTCACAGTTTCATGATGAGGGCCCTCTGTTGTGAGTTCATCACTGCCTGGATCCCATAGCCTCGGTGCTCTGGGCCGCCTGCTGGGATGTTCCAACTGCTGGATTCCTCACCTTTTTTATACAATGGGCCATGTGTTGTGAGGTTAATCCTGCCTGCCTCGCTCCAAGACCCATGGTGATGTGGGTCCTCTGGTTTGAGGCCACATTTTCTTGTTACCTCAACTTTTGATGATATGGCCCCACGGGTGTGATGACACTCCTGCCTGGTTCACAGCCCCTTGCTGATGTGGGCACTCTGGTGAGAGTCTGATCCTGGCTGGGTTCCTTACCCTTCTGTGAGGTGGGCCCTCTGATGTGAGGTCACTCCTGCCTGGCTGGCTCACGTCGCCTTGATGATGTGGGCCCTCTGTTGGCCACTAAAGCATTCTGGGAGCCTCCTACCCTCTTTAATGAGGGCCCTGGAAAAAACGCAGATGCACATTTTGACCAAGTGCATCATTGTCCAGGATCTGCCTCTTCTCCTATGCTTTCAGAGCACTTCCCGTCTACGTCCTGAAATCATATTCCAGGAATACTGCCCCGCTTTCAAGTCCTCCTCGCAGCCTTACTTCAATATATTTTTGTATGATACCTGTCATTAATAACTCTGCAGGTTTGTTAAATACAGTGTCCCTGAGCTCCTTTCTTCAACACGCTTTCTTGTGAGCTGGCCGCAAAACCGCAGGATTGCTTCAGGCCGTAATCTGGTTTCGGCACGGCACGCTGAGCCTTTGGTAAATTCCTCTTTCTGGTGAGAAATGAGCATTCAATTTGCCCGTGGAGACACCTACAGCTAGTCTCTCATTGGTTCTCCCTATTCCTGTTCATCTTGTGCAGAAATTGCAAACTGTGCCAAACAGGAGGTTAAAGGCACTGACTCTCCAAGTGGGTAGAGGGTTAGTAAAGCATCTGGAATGGTGAACCCGAGTACCAGGGAACGAAACCTGAGAGCCATTTAAAATGGTTTCCCAGTCTCACAGTGGACAATACTCTGGGTTTCCCATGCATGTTTTAGCTGAAGGAAGAATTCCTTAAACCTGGAGATTATTGACCCATGGAATGGGTACCATGCAGTATGACTAAAAAGGGTCTGAATTTGCTCACCGAACCTCACCAATGCTATCAGTTCGAAGTGTCCAGCCTTATGCCTCACCCAGCTCTGGGTGTAGATGTGGTAAATTCAGGTTTCATCACAAGCCCTGAATCAATTATTTAAGAATTGCTGTCTCTTTCACTGTCATTGTGTTTTGTTTTTGTAATTTAGTTTGATAATGGGATTTATCGGATTTTCACTGCTGCGTTCTTGCAGCTGTACACACGCTTGACTCTCTTATGGAGACATATAAATCCATGGGTTTGAAGATTCTGATCAGTCAGGTGTATTCCTAGGCTTTGAATATGGGGTGTTTAGTCCATTTCGTTGAGCAAGGGGTAGGTCTTGAGTATTATATATTTGGCTTATGGAAAGGTATCTGTGCTAATTTCTATCTCTGGTTTTATGCAGCACCCCAACTCACATTTCCCCTTAAGCAAGCATAAGTTGGTTTTCTAAATTTGAGACCCTGTTCTGTTTTGTAATTCAGTTCATGTGTAGCCAAGTTTACATTCCTTGTATTAGTGATATCTTATGATGTTTCATTTTCTGTGTGACTTATTTCACTTAGAATCATCGTACCTGAATCCACTCATTATGCCACGATGGGCCTGATGACATAGATTTCATTGGTGAGTGATATTCCATTGTACGTACGTACCACAATTTCTTTATCCATTTTTCGCTTTCTTGGATATTTAACTTGTACCGTAGACGAGGTTCTTGTAAACAGAGCCGTCCGAAACTTTGGGGTGGCTGTGTGTTTTTGATTTTAATTTCACTAAGCTATAGGACCATAAGTGGAAGTGCTGTAGGCTCCGTTGCTTGGTTTTTTAGGTGTTTGAGGAAACACCATACACTTCTCCAGAGTGGCTGTTGGCAAATTACATCCCGCCCATCAGCATAACAAGGCTCCCTCTTCTCCATGGTCTGTGCTGCCTTTCTGGATTTTACACTTTTTTCAGATGGCCCTTTTGACCGGGGCGCAGTGAGACTTCATTGTAGTGCAGATTTCCTTTACACGCTTGCTTGGTTGGCCAAAAAGGGCGTATGCGTTTTTTCCTGAATATATTCAGGAAAAAACGCATACACCCTTTTTGGCCAAGTGCATCATTGTCGTCGTTCTGCCTCTTTTCCTATGCTTTAAATGCAATTCCAGTCTACCCCCTGAAATCGTTTTCCTGAAATTCTGCCCCACTTTCAAGTCCTCTTCGCAGCCTTCCTTCAATATATTTTTAGACCATAGCTGTCATTTATAACTCTGCAGGTTTGTGAATTACAGTGCCCCTGAGCTCCTTTCTTCATCTCGCTTTCTTGTGAGCTGGCCGCAAACCCGCAGGAATGCTTCAGGCCCTAATCTGGTTCTGGCACGGCATGCTGAGCCTTTGGTTAATTCCTCTTCCTGGTGGGAAATGAGCGTTAAATTTGCCCGTGCAGACACCTTCACACGAGTCGTCATGGTGCCCCTTTGCCCCGGTTATCTCTATGGAGGTTGGAGTTGGAGGGCCTCCTCACTCAAGGTCAGTGTGCCCACGGAGCCAACCCTGCAACTTCAGGGCATGTTTGGTGGTTAGGATCACCACGTGGGGTCCTTTTACCTTAGGAGGGAGGTGGCCTTTTGGGCTGCTGATTTCCAGGTTTTCGGATACTGCCAGTATCTTGGCCAGATGTGGCGGTGGGCCAATCCCCTTGGTGACCGTAGTTTATCCTACCTGGATCGCATTCTTGCATTGTTCCATTTCAAGTGGTCCCAGGTTTTGCACTAATACTCCAATGGCGATTCACCGTTCACCAGGAATGTAAAGGTCAAAGGGTTTAGCTAAATTAGGGAGTTCCTGTGCAAGGGTCTGAATTGACTGCTCTTTCCATTCTTGAAAGGCCACTTCTGCATTCTATTCAAAAGGATCATCACCTTTTCCTTTCAGTGTTTCATATAGAGGCCGAGCTAGTAGACTGTAGTTAGGGATCCAGAAGCAGCAAACCCTGGCCTCCCCAGGAACCCCTAAGC
Source organism: Delphinapterus leucas (assembly GCF_059928025.1). Lineage (NCBI taxonomy): Eukaryota > Metazoa > Chordata > Mammalia > Artiodactyla > Monodontidae > Delphinapterus > Delphinapterus leucas. The sequence goes on from NW_028322245.1 coordinate 5,393,993, forward strand.
TGTCTTCTAGTTTTAGAAATGGGTAAGGCTGTAAATTGTTTCTTCCCTTTCCTGGGATGGGCTTCTCCGACCTTCTGTGAGAATGAAGCCCAGGCAGGTCACCGTAGTCTGTGATATTTGAGCTTTTTCTTGGACAACTTGTATCCTTTATTGGCTTCGTAGTTCAGAGGTCTCCTTAGTAGGGCTGGCGATCAGAATGTCGTCTGCATATTGAAGGAGTGTTTCCTTTTCCAGAGGTAGAACTTTTAGGTCTTTAGCTGAGCTTTCCCCAAAGATGGTGTGGGAATTTTTGAACCCTTGGGACAACACGGCCCGGAAGTATTGTTTTAGTTGTATGTTGAGTCCTGCCACTCACAAGCCAAAATTTCTTGTGACTCTGGGACTAATAGAATACAAAAGAAGGCATCATTGAAGACTAATACAGAATACCATGTCCTGGTGGTTGGTAGAATGACCAGCAGGGTGTAGGGTTTAGGAACTACTGGAGGTATATCCTCAGTGGCTTAACTGACTGTCCTGACATCCTTTACCAGGACTCCAGCAGCCCATGGGGCTCTCGAGGTCAGGCCAATCCCAGGATATGGAGCTCACCTGGGCAGGTACCCCAACCCAGCCCACGGGGCTCTCATGTTCAGGACCCTCCCAGGATATGGTGTTCCCTGGGCAGGTCCCCCTGCAGCCCATGGGGCTCTCGTGGTCAGGCCCCTCCCAGGATACAGAGCTACCCTTGCAGGTACCATGGCAGGGCTGGGAACACAGGAACCGTGCATATCGCCCTCATTGCAGAGCACTCCCAGCTCACCTGTCACTCAGATCTGACACAGAGCACCTCAGAGCAGGACTTGAACTAACAAACAGCAGCTCCGACAGGTCTGTGACCCTGGGCATCACTCTGTGTGGCCTCCCTCCACCTGGTCTTCCAGAGACTTCCACTGCACCCGGGGCACCAGGCCTTTGTCTCCACCCACCACCCACCCCTCCTCTCCCTGACTCCTGGGTTCCTCTCATTAGGAGAGGGTTTTCTTGAAGTTGTCTCCCACTCATGGGCCAGATAATATAATTAGAAAACAAGCCAGAGCTGCAGCCCCTTGTCTATCCTGACTCTCAGGAGCCCACACCTGTTCCTTGGACCTGGCCGATTCAGCAAGTTCCAGTTTCTGCAACTGTGAGCCCCTGAGGGGTGATTATTGGCTGGCCTGGGAAGCCTGACCGTGCCGGCCAGCCCTCCCCAGGTGTGCCTGGGTTCAGATCAATATAAACACCGCTCCAGGCAGCAAGAGCCCCTGCAGCTGTGCCTGACGCCATTTTCTCTGCCCTGTCAGCAGTCTTGGGGCTGGACTGGTGGGAGGGAGTGAGAGGCCACGGCTTTGTGGGTGGCCCAGTGTGAGTGGGGCTCTGCTGGACTTTCTGCAGCAGTTGCCAAGATGCCACCTGCTAAAGAAGAGGATGTGTCACCCATACCTGCCGCTGGAATTTCTCCCTGGGCAGAGGTGAGTGAGGAAGAAAGCAGTGGGGGCCGGGACAGCAGGGGTATCTCAGGCAGGGAAATGGAAAGCTTCCAGAAGAGCACCCAGGGCCAGGACCACCCTGGCTGGCCTGCAGGCACCAAGTCGGCTGGCATGCTGTCGCTCATGTGGCTCCATGGCCCTTCCTCTAGGCTTTCAAGTCCTTGTACATATTCAGGTGTTTTACCTGGGAAGGGTGGGAACATTTCAGCAGCAGCTGGCCTGGGGCTCAGCCCACGTTTACTCACAGATGCCTCGGCACGGTCCCCCAGCTTTGCAATGAGGACGCTTGTTGCGTGGGGCCTGCTGGCTGAATGGGAGATGATTCCCCACCACCGACCAACTTCAGAATTGCTTACAACTGGAGCAAGTGCCCTGATACGGTTTTCCTCTGTGTAACTGGTGGGTTCTGTTTTTTTTTCTTTTTTTCGTTTTTGGTTCAAGGTAGATTTTATTCCTCTTTTTTGTATTTACAGATATAAGCATGGAAATAATTTATTCATATAAATACATGTATGTGAAGGGAAGAATATTTTCTCTGTTTTACTTTTTGTAATTTGAATTTTATTTTATTTTTTTATACAGCAGGTTCTTTTTGGTTATCTCTTTTATACATATAAATGTATATATGCCAATCCCAATCTCTCAACTCCTCCCACCACCACCCCCCAACAGCTTTCCCCCCTTGGTGTCCATACGTTTGTTGTCTACATCTGTTGCTCTATTTCTGCCTTGCAAAACGGTTCATCTGTAAAATTTGTCTAGGTTCCACATATAGGCATTAATAGACAAGATTTGTTTTTCTATTTCTGACTTACTTCACTCTGTATGACAGTCTCTAGATCCATCAACGTCTCTACAAATGACCCAATTTCATTCCTTTTTATGGCTTAGTAATATTTCATTTTATATATGTACCACTTCTTTATGCATTCGTCTGTCTGTGGGCATTTAGGTTGCTTCCATTACCTGGATATTGTAAATAGTGATGCAATGAACATTGCGGTGAATGTCTCTTTTTGATTTATGGTTTTGTCTGGGTATATGCCCAGTAGTGGGATTGCTGTATCATATGGTAATTCTATTCTTAGTTTTATAAGAAACTCCATAATGTTCTCCACAGTGACTGTATCAATTTACATTCCCAACAATAGTGCAAGAGGGTTCCTTATCTCCACACCCTTTCCAGCATTTGTTGTTTGTAGATTTTCTGATGATGCCCATTCTAACATGTGTGAGGTGATACACCATGGATGAGTCTATTTCGTTGAGCAAAGAGTAGGTCTTGTCTAGTACATATTTGGCTTATGGAACGGTATGTGTGCTAATTTCAATCTCTGGTTTTATACAGCACCCCAACTCAACATTCCCCTTAAGCAAGCATAAGTGTTTATCTAAATGTGAGACTCTGTTCGGTTTTGTATTTCAGTTTATGTGTAGCCAAGTTTACACTCCCTCTATTAGTGATATCTTATGATACTTATCTTTCTCTGTGTGACGTATTTCTCTTAGAATCATCATATTTAAATCCACTCAATTTGCTGCTACAGGCCTGATGACATTGATTTCATTGCTGAGTGATATTCCGTTGTACGTAAGTAGCACAACTCCTTTATCCATTTTTTTCTTTCTGGGATATTTAATTTGTACTGGACTCGAGTTTCTTGTAAACACAGCAGCCCTAAATTTTGTGCTGGCTGTGTCTTGTTGATTTTAATTTTCCTAAGCTATAGGGCTAAAAGTGGAAGTACCCTAGGCTCTGTAGCTTTGTTTTTCAGATGTTTCAGGATACACCATAAACATCTCCAGAGTGTCTGTTGGCAATTTACATCCCGCCCATCAGCATAACAAGGCTCCCTGTTCTCCATGGCCTGTCCTGTGTTTCTGGTTTTTACATTTTTTTCAGATGGCCCTTTTGACGAATGGGAAATGAGACTTCATTGTAGTGCGGATTTCCATTGCTGGAGTGCTTGGTTGGCCAAAAAGGGCATATGCGTTTTTTCCTGAATATATTCAGGAAAAAATGTTTACGCACTTTTGTCCAAGTGCATCAGTGTCAAAGATCTGCCGCTCTTCACATGCTTTAAATGCAATTCCAATCTACCTCCTGAAATATGATTCCTGCAATTCTGCCTCGTTTTCAAGTCCTCTTTGCAGACTTACTTCAATATATTTTTGCCAATAGCTGTCATTTATATCTCTGCAGGTTTGTGAATTACAGTGCCCGTGATTTCCTTTCTTAACTCGTTTCCTTGAAAGCTGGCCACAGAACCGCAGGTTTGCTTTAGGCCATAATCAGGGTCCGACACGGCACTCTGAGCCTTTGGTTAATTCCTCTTCCTGGTGGGAAATTAGAGTTAAATGTGCCCCTCCGGACACCTGCCTCACTCCCAGCCCCTTGGTTATGTGTGTCCTGTAGTTTGAGGCCACATGTGCTGGGTTCCTCACCTTTGGCTGATGTGGCCCCACTGGTGTGAGGACACTCCTGCCTGGTTCCCATCCCCTTGGTGATGTGGACCCTCCGGTGAGAGTCTGATCCTGGCTGGGTTCCTCACACTTCTGAGAGGTGGGCCCTCTTCTCTGAGGTCACTCCTGCCTGGCTGGCCCACCCCGCCTTGACGACGTCGGCTCTCTCGTGGGAGTTGGTGCCTGCTGCGAGTCTCCTCCCCTTGGTAATGAGGGCCCTCTGGCGTCAGGCCCTAACTCCTGGCCTCCCAAAATTTTCTGATGTGCGCCCTGTGGTGCGAGTACACTCCTGCCAGGTTCCCAACACCATGGGAATGTGGGCCTTCTGCTCTGAGGTCCCAACGGTGGGTTGCTCAGTTTCATGATGAGGGCCCTCTGGTGTGAGTTCACTCCGGCCTGGATCCCATAGCCTCGCTGCTCCTGGCCACCTGCGGGGAGGTTACAACTGCGGGATTCCTCACCTTTTTTCTTCTATGGGCCCTCTGTTTTGAGACTCCTCCTGCCTGCCTCACTCCCAGCCCCTTGGTGATGTGTGTCCTCTGGTTTGAGGCCACGTGTGCTGGGTCCCTCACCTTTCGATGATGTGGCCCCACTGGTGTGAGGACACTCTTGCCTGGTTCCTATCCCCTTGAAGATGTGGGCTCTCTGGTGAGAGTCTGATCCTGGCTGGGTTCCTCACCCTTCTGTGAGGTGGGCCCTCTGCTGTGAGGTCACTCCTGCCTGGCTGGCACAGCCCGCCTGGGCAACATCGGCCCTCTTGTGGCAGTTGGAGCATGCTGGGAGCCTCCTCCCCTCGGTGATGAGGGCCCTCTGGCGTCAGGCCCTAACTGCTGGGTACCCACATTTTCTGATACGTGCTAAGTGGTGCGAGGACACTCCTGCGAGGTTCCCATCCCCATGGGGATGTGGGCCTTCTGCTCTGAGGTCCCAATGGCTGGGTTGCTCACAGTTTCATGATGTGGGCCCTCTGCTGTGAGTTCACTGCAGCCTGGATCACATAGACTCGGTGCTCTGGGCCGCCTGCTGGGAGGTTCCCACTGCAGGATTCCTCACCTTTTTTATTCTATTGGCCCTGTGTTGTGAGGCTACTCATGCCTGCCTCAATCCGAGCCCCTCGGAGATGTGGGTCCTCTGGTTTAGGCCTCATGTGCTGGTTTCCTCACCTTTCTATGATGTGGTCACCCTGGTGTGAAGACAGTCCTGCCTGGTTCTGATCCCCTTGGTGATGTGGGCCCTCTGGTGAGAGTCTTATCCTGGCTGGGTTCCTCACCCTTCTGTGAGGTAGGCCCTCTGCTGTGAGGTCACTCCTGCCTGGCTGTCACACGTCACCTTGTCGACATGGGCCCTCAGTTGGGAGTTGGTGCCTGCTTGGAGTCTCCTCCCCTTGGTAATGAGGGCCCTCTGGCGTCAGACCCTAACTTCTGGGCTCCCACAATTCTCTGATGTGTGCCCTGAGGTGCGAGTACACTTATGCCATGTTCCCAACCACATAGGAATGTGGGCCTTCTGCTCTGAGGTCCCAAAGCCTGGGTTGCTCACAGTTTCATGATGAGGGCCCTCTGTTTTGAGTTCAGTCAGGTCTGGATCCCATAGCCTCGCTGCTCCTGGCCGCCTGCTGGGAGGTTCCAACTGCGGGATTCCTCACCTTTTTTCTTCTATGGGCCCTCTGTTTTGAGACTCCTCCTGCCTGCCTCACTCCCAGCCCCTTGGTGATGTGTGTCCTCTGGTTTGAGGCCACGTGTGCTGGGTCACTCACATTTCGTTGATGAGGTCCCACTGGTGTGAGGACACTCCAGCCTGGTTCCCATTCTCTTGGTGATGTGGGCCCTCTGGTGAGAGTCTGATCCTCCTTGGGTTCCTCACACTTTTGTGAGGTGGGCCCTCTGCTCTGAGGTCACTCTTGCCTGGCTGGCACACCCCGCATTGGCGACGGCGGCCCACTGGTAGCAGTTGGAGCCTGCTGGGAGCCTCCTCTCCTCGGTGATGAGAGCCCTCTGGTGTCAGGCCCTAACTGCTGGGCTCCCCACATTTTCTGATGTGTGCCCACTGGTGCGATGACACTCCTACTTGGTTCCCTTCCCCATGGGGATGTGGGCCTTGTGCTCTGAGGTCACAACGGCTGGTTTGCTCACAGTTTCATGATGAGGGCCCTCTGTTGTGAGTTCATCACTGCCTGGATCCCATAGCCTCGGTGCTCTGGGCCGCCTGCTGGGATGTTCCAACTGCTGGATTCCTCACCTTTTTTATACAATGGGCCATGTGTTGTGAGGTTAATCCTGCCTGCCTCGCTCCAAGACCCATGGTGATGTGGGTCCTCTGGTTTGAGGCCACATTTTCTTGTTACCTCAACTTTTGATGATATGGCCCCACGGGTGTGATGACACTCCTGCCTGGTTCACAGCCCCTTGCTGATGTGGGCACTCTGGTGAGAGTCTGATCCTGGCTGGGTTCCTTACCCTTCTGTGAGGTGGGCCCTCTGATGTGAGGTCACTCCTGCCTGGCTGGCTCACGTCGCCTTGATGATGTGGGCCCTCTGTTGGCCACTAAAGCATTCTGGGAGCCTCCTACCCTCTTTAATGAGGGCCCTGGAAAAAACGCAGATGCACATTTTGACCAAGTGCATCATTGTCCAGGATCTGCCTCTTCTCCTATGCTTTCAGAGCACTTCCCGTCTACGTCCTGAAATCATATTCCAGGAATACTGCCCCGCTTTCAAGTCCTCCTCGCAGCCTTACTTCAATATATTTTTGTATGATACCTGTCATTAATAACTCTGCAGGTTTGTTAAATACAGTGTCCCTGAGCTCCTTTCTTCAACACGCTTTCTTGTGAGCTGGCCGCAAAACCGCAGGATTGCTTCAGGCCGTAATCTGGTTTCGGCACGGCACGCTGAGCCTTTGGTAAATTCCTCTTTCTGGTGAGAAATGAGCATTCAATTTGCCCGTGGAGACACCTACAGCTAGTCTCTCATTGGTTCTCCCTATTCCTGTTCATCTTGTGCAGAAATTGCAAACTGTGCCAAACAGGAGGTTAAAGGCACTGACTCTCCAAGTGGGTAGAGGGTTAGTAAAGCATCTGGAATGGTGAACCCGAGTACCAGGGAACGAAACCTGAGAGCCATTTAAAATGGTTTCCCAGTCTCACAGTGGACAATACTCTGGGTTTCCCATGCATGTTTTAGCTGAAGGAAGAATTCCTTAAACCTGGAGATTATTGACCCATGGAATGGGTACCATGCAGTATGACTAAAAAGGGTCTGAATTTGCTCACCGAACCTCACCAATGCTATCAGTTCGAAGTGTCCAGCCTTATGCCTCACCCAGCTCTGGGTGTAGATGTGGTAAATTCAGGTTTCATCACAAGCCCTGAATCAATTATTTAAGAATTGCTGTCTCTTTCACTGTCATTGTGTTTTGTTTTTGTAATTTAGTTTGATAATGGGATTTATCGGATTTTCACTGCTGCGTTCTTGCAGCTGTACACACGCTTGACTCTCTTATGGAGACATATAAATCCATGGGTTTGAAGATTCTGATCAGTCAGGTGTATTCCTAGGCTTTGAATATGGGGTGTTTAGTCCATTTCGTTGAGCAAGGGGTAGGTCTTGAGTATTATATATTTGGCTTATGGAAAGGTATCTGTGCTAATTTCTATCTCTGGTTTTATGCAGCACCCCAACTCACATTTCCCCTTAAGCAAGCATAAGTTGGTTTTCTAAATTTGAGACCCTGTTCTGTTTTGTAATTCAGTTCATGTGTAGCCAAGTTTACATTCCTTGTATTAGTGATATCTTATGATGTTTCATTTTCTGTGTGACTTATTTCACTTAGAATCATCGTACCTGAATCCACTCATTATGCCGCGATGGGCCTGATGACATAGATTTCATTGGTGAGTGATATTCCATTGTACGTACGTACCACAATTTCTTTATCCATTTTTCGCTTTCTTGGATATTTAACTTGTACCGTAGACGAGGTTCTTGTAAACAGAGCCGTCCGAAACTTTGGGGTGGCTGTGTGTTTTTGATTTTAATTTCACTAAGCTATAGGACCATAAGTGGAAGTGCTGTAGGCTCCGTTGCTTGGTTTTTTAGGTGTTTGAGGAAACACCATACACTTCTCCAGAGTGGCTGTTGGCAAATTACATCCCGCCCATCAGCATAACAAGGCTCCCTCTTCTCCATGGTCTGTGCTGCCTTTCTGGATTTTACACTTTTTTCAGATGGCCCTTTTGACCGGGGCGCAGTGAGACTTCATTGTAGTGCAGATTTCCTTTACACGCTTGCTTGGTTGGCCAAAAAGGGCGTATGCGTTTTTTCCTGAGGAAAAAACGCATACACCCTTTTTGGCCAAGTGCATCATTGTCGTCGTTCTGCCTCTTTTCCTATGCTTTAAATGCAATTCCAGTCTACCCCCTGAAATCGTTTTCCTGAAATTCTGCCCCACTTTCAAGTCCTCTTCGCAGCCTTCCTTCAATATATTTTTAGACCATAGCTGTCATTTATAACTCTGCAGGTTTGTGAATTACAGTGCCCCTGAGCTCCTTTCTTCATCTCGCTTTCTTGTGAGCTGGCCGCAAACCCGCAGGAATGCTTCAGGCCCTAATCTGGTTCTGGCACGGCATGCTGAGCCTTTGGTTAATTCCTCTTCCTGGTGGGAAATGAGCGTTAAATTTGCCCGTGCAGACACCTTCACACGAGTCGTCATGGTGCCCCTTTGCCCCGGTTATCTCTATGGAGGTTGGAGTTGGAGGGCCTCCTCACTCAAGGTCAGTGTGCCCACGGAGCCAACCCTGCAACTTCAGGGCATGTTTGGTGGTTAGGATCACCACGTGGGGTCCTTTTACCTTAGGAGGGAGGTGGCCTTTTGGGCTGCTGATTTCCAGGTTTTCGGATACTGCCAGTATCTTGGCCAGATATGGCGGTGGGCCAATCCCCTTGGTGACCGTAGTTTATCCTACCTGGATCGCATTCTTGCATTGTTCCATTTCAAGTGGTCCCAGGTTTTGCACTAATACTCCAATGGCGATTCACCGTTCACCAGGAATGTAAAGGTCAAAGGGTTTAGCTAAATTAGGGAGTTCCTGTGCAAGGGTCTGAATTGACTGCTCTTTCCATTCTTGAAAGGCCACTTCTGCATTCTATTCAAAAGGATCATCACCTTTTCCTTTCAGTGTTTCATATAGAGGCCGAGCTAGTAGACTGTAGTTAGGGATCCAGAAGCAGCAAACCCTGGCCTCCCCAGGAACCCCTAAGCTGTCTTCTAGTTTTAGAAATGGGTAAGGCTGTAAATTGTTTCTTCCCTTTCCTGGGATGGGCTTCTCCGACCTTCTGTGAGAATGAAGCCCAGGCAGGTCACCGTAGTCTGTGATATTTGAGCTTTTTCTTGGACAACTTGTATCCTTTATTGGCTTCGTAGTTCAGAGGTCTCCTTAGTAGGGCTGGCGATCAGAATGTCGTCTGCATATTGAAGGAGTGTTTCCTTTTCCAGAGGTAGAACTTTTAGGTCTTTAGCTGAGCTTTCCCCAAAGATGGTGTGGGAATTTTTGAACCCTTGGGACAACACGGCCCGGAAGTATTGTTTTAGTTGTATGTTGAGTCCTGCCACTCACAAGCCAAAATTTCTTGTGACTCTGGGACTAATAGAATACAAAAGAAGGCATCATTGAAGACTAATACAGAATACCATGTCCTGGTGGTTGGTAGAATGAGCAGCAGGGTGTAGGGTTTAGGAACTACTGGAGGTATATCCTCAGTGGCTTAACTGACTGTCCTGACATCCTTTACCAGGACTCCAGCAGCCCATGGGGCTCTCGAGGTCAGGCCAATCCCAGGATATGGAGCTCACCTGGGCAGGTACCCCAACCCAGCCCACGGGGCTCTCATGTTCAGGACCCTCCCAGGATATGGTGTTCCCTGGGCAGGTCCCCCTGCAGCCCATGGGGCTCTCGTGGTCAGGCCCCTCCCAGGATACAGAGCTACCCTTGCAGGTACCATGGCAGGGCTGGGAACACAGGAACCGTGCATATCGCCCTCATTGCAGAGCACTCCCAGCTCACCTGTCACTCAGATCTGACACAGAGCACCTCAGAGCAGGACTTGAACTAACAAACAGCAGCTCCGACAGGTCTGTGACCCTGGGCATCACTCTGTGTGGCCTCCCTCCACCTGGTCTTCCAGAGACTTCCACTGCACCCGGGGCACCAGGCCTTTGTCTCCACCCACCACCCACCCCTCCTCTCCCTGACTCCTGGGTTCCTCTCATTAGGAGAGGGTTTTCTTGAAGTTGTCTCCCACTCATGGGCCAGATAATATAATTAGAAAACAAGCCAGAGCTGCAGCCCCTTGTCTATCCTGACTCTCAGGAGCCCACACCTGTTCCTTGGACCTGGCCGATTCAGCAAGTTCCAGTTTCTGCAACTGTGAGCCCCTGAGGGGTGATTATTGGCTGGCCTGGGAAGCCTGACCGTGCCGGCCAGCCCTCCCCAGGTGTGCCTGGGTTCAGATCAATATAAACACCGCTCCAGGCAGCAAGAGCCCCTGCAGCTGTGCCTGACGCCATTTTCTCTGCCCTGTCAGCAGTCTTGGGGCTGGACTGGTGGGAGGGAGTGAGAGGCCACGGCTTTGTGGGTGGCCCAGTGTGAGTGGGGCTCTGCTGGACTTTCTGCAGCAGTTGCCAAGATGCCACCTGCTAAAGAAGAGGATGTGTCACCCATACCTGCCGCTGGAATTTCTCCCTGGGCAGAGGTGAGTGAGGAAGAAAGCAGTGGGGGCCGGGACAGCAGGGGTATCTCAGGCAGGGAAATGGAAAGCTTCCAGAAGAGCACCCAGGGCCAGGACCACCCTGGCTGGCCTGCAGGCACCAAGTCGGCTGGCATGCTGTCGCTCATGTGGCTCCATGGCCCTTCCTCTAGGCTTTCAAGTCCTTGTACATATTCAGGTGTTTTACCTGGGAAGGGTGGGAACATTTCAGCAGCAGCTGGCCTGGGGCTCAGCCCACGTTTACTCACAGATGCCTCGGCACGGTCCCCCAGCTTTGCAATGAGGACGCTTGTTGCGTGGGGCCTGCTGGCTGAATGGGAGATGATTCCCCACCACTGACCAACTTCAGAATTGCTTACAACTGGAGCAAGTGCCCTGATACGGTTTTCCTCTGTGTAACTGGTGGGTTCTGTTTTTTTTTCTTTTTTTCGTTTTTGGTTCAAGGTAGATTTTATTCCTCTTTTTTGTATTTACAGATATAAGCATGGAAATAATTTATTCATATAAATACATGTATGTGAAGGGAAGAATATTTTCTCTGTTTTACTTTTTGTAATTTGAATTTTATTTTATTTTTTTATACAGCAGGTTCTTTTTGGTTATCTCTTTTATACATATAAATGTATATATGCCAATCCCAATCTCTCAACTCCTCCCACCACCACCCCCCAACAGCTTTCCCCCCTTGGTGTCCATACGTTTGTTGTCTACATCTGTTGCTCTATTTCTGCCTTGCAAAACGGTTCATCTGTAAAATTTGTCTAGGTTCCACATATAGGCATTAATAGACAAGATTTGTTTTTCTATTTCTGACTTACTTCACTCTGTATGACAGTCTCTAGATCCATCAACGTCTCTACAAATGACCCAATTTCATTCCTTTTTATGGCTTAGTAATATTTCATTTTATATATGTACCACTTCTTTATGCATTCGTCTGTCTGTGGGCATTTAGGTTGCTTCCATTACCTGGATATTGTAAATAGTGATGCAATGAACATTGCGGTGAATGTCTCTTTTTGATTTATGGTTTTGTCTGGGTATATGCCCAGTAGTGGGATTGCTGTATCATATGGTAATTCTATTCTTAGTTTTATAAGAAACTCCATAATGTTCTCCACAGTGACTGTATCAATTTACATTCCCAACAATAGTGCAAGAGGGTTCCTTATCTCCACACCCTTTCCAGCATTTGTTGTTTGTAGATTTTCTGATGATGCCCATTCTAACATGTGTGAGGTGATACACCATGGATGAGTCTATTTCGTTGAGCAAAGAGTAGGTCTTGTCTAGTACATATTTGGCTTATGGAACGGTATGTGTGCTAATTTCAATCTCTGGTTTTATACAGCACCCCAACTCAACATTCCCCTTAAGCAAGCATAAGTGTTTATCTAAATGTGAGACTCTGTTCGGTTTTGTATTTCAGTTTATGTGTAGCCAAGTTTACACTCCCTCTATTAGTGATATCTTATGATACTTATCTTTCTCTGTGTGACGTATTTCTCTTAGAATCATCATATTTAAATCCACTCAATTTGCTGCTACAGGCCTGATGACATTGATTTCATTGCTGAGTGATATTCCGTTGTACGTAAGTAGCACAACTCCTTTATCCATTTTTTTCTTTCTGGGATATTTAATTTGTACTGGACTCAAGTTTCTTGTAAACACAGCAGCCCTAAATTTTGTGCTGGCTGTGTCTTGTTGATTTTAATTTTCCTAAGCTATAGGGCTAAAAGTGGAAGTACCCTAGGCTCTGTAGCTTTGTTTTTCAGATGTTTCAGGATACACCATAAACATCTCCAGAGTGTCTGTTGGCAATTTACATCCCGCCCATCAGCATAACAAGGCTCCCTGTTCTCCATGGCCTGTCCTGTGTTTCTGGTTTTTACATTTTTTTCAGATGGCCCTTTTGACGAATGGGAAATGAGACTTCATTGTAGTGCGGATTTCCATTGCTGGAGTGCTTGGTTGGCCAAAAAGGGCATATGCGTTTTTTCCTGAATATATTCAGGAAAAAATGTTTACGCACTTTTGTCCAAGTGCATCAGTGTCAAAGATCTGCCGCTCTTCACATGCTTTAAATGCAATTCCAATCTACCTCCTGAAATATGATTCCTGCAATTCTGCCTCGTTTTCAAGTCCTCTTTGCAGACTTACTTCAATATATTTTTGCCAATAGCTGTCATTTATATCTCTGCAGGTTTGTGAATTACAGTGCCCGTGATTTCCTTTCTTAACTCGTTTCCTTGAAAGCTGGCCACAGAACCGCAGGTTTGCTTTAGGCCATAATCAGGGTCCGACACGGCACTCTGAGCCTTTGGTTAATTCCTCTTCCTGGTGGGAAATTAGAGTTAAATGTGCCCCTCCGGACACCTGCCTCACTCCCAGCCCCTTGGTTATGTGTGTCCTGTAGTTTGAGGCCACATGTGCTGGGTTCCTCACCTTTGGCTGATGTGGCCCCACTGGTGTGAGGACACTCCTGCCTGGTTCCCATCCCCTTGGTGATGTGGACCCTCCGGTGAGAGTCTGATCCTGGCTGGGTTCCTCACACTTCTGAGAGGTGGGCCCTCTTCTCTGAGGTCACTCCTGCCTGGCTGGCCCACCCCGCCTTGACGACGTCGGCTCTCTCGTGGGAGTTGGTGCCTGCTGCGAGTCTCCTCCCCTTGGTAATGAGGGCCCTCTGGCGTCAGGCCCTAACTCCTGGCCTCCCAAAATTTTCTGATGTGCGCCCTGTGGTGCGAGTACACTCCTGCCAGGTTCCCAACACCATGGGAATGTGGGCCTTCTGCTCTGAGGTCCCAACGGTGGGTTGCTCAGTTTCATGATGAGGGCCCTCTGGTGTGAGTTCACTCCGGCCTGGATCCCATAGCCTCGCTGCTCCTGGCCACCTGCGGGGAGGTTACAACTGCGGGATTCCTCACCTTTTTTCTTCTATGGGCCCTCTGTTTTGAGACTCCTCCTGCCTGCCTCACTCCCAGCCCCTTGGTGATGTGTGTCCTCTGGTTTGAGGCCACGTGTGCTGGGTCCCTCACCTTTCGATGATGTGGCCCCACTGGTGTGAGGACACTCTTGCCTGGTTCCTATCCCCTTGAAGATGTGGGCTCTCTGGTGAGAGTCTGATCCTGGCTGGGTTCCTCACCCTTCTGTGAGGTGGGCCCTCTGCTGTGAGGTCACTCCTGCCTGGCTGGCACAGCCCGCCTGGGCAACATCGGCCCTCTTGTGGCAGTTGGAGCATGCTGGGAGCCTCCTCCCCTCGGTGATGAGGGCCCTCTGGCGTCAGGCCCTAACTGCTGGGTACCCACATTTTCTGATACGTGCTAAGTGGTGCGAGGACACTCCTGCGAGGTTCCCATCCCCATGGGGATGTGGGCCTTCTGCTCTGAGGTCCCAATGGCTGGGTTGCTCACAGTTTCATGATGTGGGCCCTCTGCTGTGAGTTCACTGCAGCCTGGATCACATAGACTCGGTGCTCTGGGCCGCCTGCTGGGAGGTTCCCACTGCAGGATTCCTCACCTTTTTTATTCTATTGGCCCTGTGTTGTGAGGCTACTCATGCCTGCCTCAATCCGAGCCCCTCGGAGATGTGGGTCCTCTGGTTTAGGCCTCATGTGCTGGTTTCCTCACCTTTCTATGATGTGGTCACCCTGGTGTGAAGACAGTCCTGCCTGGTTCTGATCCCCTTGGTGATGTGGGCCCTCTGGTGAGAGTCTTATCCTGGCTGGGTTCCTCACCCTTCTGTGAGGTAGGCCCTCTGCTGTGAGGTCACTCCTGCCTGGCTGTCACACGTCACCTTGTCGACATGGGCCCTCAGTTGGGAGTTGGTGCCTGCTTGGAGTCTCCTCCCCTTGGTAATGAGGGCCCTCTGGCGTCAGACCCTAACTTCTGGGCTCCCACAATTCTCTGATGTGTGCCCTGAGGTGCGAGTACACTTATGCCATGTTCCCAACCACATAGGAATGTGGGCCTTCTGCTCTGAGGTCCCAAAGCCTGGGTTGCTCACAGTTTCATGATGAGGGCCCTCTGTTTTGAGTTCAGTCAGGTCTGGATCCCATAGCCTCGCTGCTCCTGGCCGCCTGCTGGGAGGTTCCAACTGCGGGATTCCTCACCTTTTTTCTTCTATGGGCCCTCTGTTTTGAGACTCCTCCTGCCTGCCTCACTCCCAGCCCCTTGGTGATGTGTGTCCTCTGGTTTGAGGCCACGTGTGCTGGGTCACTCACATTTCGTTGATGAGGTCCCACTGGTGTGAGGACACTCCAGCCTGGTTCCCATTCTCTTGGTGATGTGGGCCCTCTGGTGAGAGTCTGATCCTCCTTGGGTTCCTCACACTTTTGTGAGGTGGGCCCTCTGCTCTGAGGTCACTCTTGCCTGGCTGGCACACCCCGCATTGGCGACGGCGGCCCACTGGTAGCAGTTGGAGCCTGCTGGGAGCCTCCTCTCCTCGGTGATGAGAGCCCTCTGGTGTCAGGCCCTAACTGCTGGGCTCCCCACATTTTCTGATGTGTGCCCACTGGTGCGATGACACTCCTACTTGGTTCCCTTCCCCATGGGGATGTGGGCCTTGTGCTCTGAGGTCACAACGGCTGGTTTGCTCACAGTTTCATGATGAGGGCCCTCTGTTGTGAGTTCATCACTGCCTGGATCCCATAGCCTCGGTGCTCTGGGCCGCCTGCTGGGATGTTCCAACTGCTGGATTCCTCACCTTTTTTATACAATGGGCCATGTGTTGTGAGGTTAATCCTGCCTGCCTCGCTCCAAGACCCATGGTGATGTGGGTCCTCTGGTTTGAGGCCACATTTTCTTGTTACCTCAACTTTTGATGATATGGCCCCACGGGTGTGATGACACTCCTGCCTGGTTCACAGCCCCTTGCTGATGTGGGCACTCTGGTGAGAGTCTGATCCTGGCTGGGTTCCTTACCCTTCTGTGAGGTGGGCCCTCTGATGTGAGGTCACTCCTGCCTGGCTGGCTCACGTCGCCTTGATGATGTGGGCCCTCTGTTGGCCACTAAAGCATTCTGGGAGCCTCCTACCCTCTTTAATGAGGGCCCTGGAAAAAACGCAGATGCACATTTTGACCAAGTGCATCATTGTCCAGGATCTGCCTCTTCTCCTATGCTTTCAGAGCACTTCCCGTCTACGTCCTGAAATCATATTCCAGGAATACTGCCCCGCTTTCAAGTCCTCCTCGCAGCCTTACTTCAATATATTTTTGTATGATACCTGTCATTAATAACTCTGCAGGTTTGTTAAATACAGTGTCCCTGAGCTCCTTTCTTCAACACGCTTTCTTGTGAGCTGGCCGCAAAACCGCAGGATTGCTTCAGGCCGTAATCTGGTTTCGGCACGGCACGCTGAGCCTTTGGTAAATTCCTCTTTCTGGTGAGAAATGAGCATTCAATTTGCCCGTGGAGACACCTACAGCTAGTCTC
Source organism: Delphinapterus leucas (assembly GCF_059928025.1). Taxonomy (NCBI): domain Eukaryota; kingdom Metazoa; phylum Chordata; class Mammalia; order Artiodactyla; family Monodontidae; genus Delphinapterus; species Delphinapterus leucas. The sequence goes on from NW_028322245.1 coordinate 5,410,160, forward strand.
TCATTGGTTCTCCCTATTCCTGTTCATCTTGTGCAGAAATTGCAAACTGTGCCAAACAGGAGGTTAAAGGCACTGACTCTCCAAGTGGGTAGAGGGTTAGTAAAGCATCTGGAATGGTGAACCCGAGTACCAGGGAACGAAACCTGAGAGCCATTTAAAATGGTTTCCCAGTCTCACAGTGGACAATACTCTGGGTTTCCCATGCATGTTTTAGCTGAAGGAAGAATTCCTTAAACCTGGAGATTATTGACCCATGGAATGGGTACCATGCAGTATGACTAAAAAGGGTCTGAATTTGCTCACCGAACCTCACCAATGCTATCAGTTCGAAGTGTCCAGCCTTATGCCTCACCCAGCTCTGGGTGTAGATGTGGTAAATTCAGGTTTCATCACAAGCCCTGAATCAATTATTTAAGAATTGCTGTCTCTTTCACTGTCATTGTGTTTTGTTTTTGTAATTTAGTTTGATAATGGGATTTATCGGATTTTCACTGCTGCGTTCTTGCAGCTGTACACACGCTTGACTCTCTTATGGAGACATATAAATCCATGGGTTTGAAGATTCTGATCAGTCAGGTGTATTCCTAGGCTTTGAATATGGGGTGTTTAGTCCATTTCGTTGAGCAAGGGGTAGGTCTTGAGTATTATATATTTGGCTTATGGAAAGGTATCTGTGCTAATTTCTATCTCTGGTTTTATGCAGCACCCCAACTCACATTTCCCCTTAAGCAAGCATAAGTTGGTTTTCTAAATTTGAGACCCTGTTCTGTTTTGTAATTCAGTTCATGTGTAGCCAAGTTTACATTCCTTGTATTAGTGATATCTTATGATGTTTCATTTTCTGTGTGACTTATTTCACTTAGAATCATCGTACCTGAATCCACTCATTATGCCGCGATGGGCCTGATGACATAGATTTCATTGCTGAGTGATATTCCATTGTACGTACGTACCACAATTTCTTTATCCATTTTTCGCTTTCTTGGATATTTAACTTGTACCGTAGACGAGGTTCTTGTAAACAGAGCCGTCCGAAACTTTGGGGTGGCTGTGTGTTTTTGATTTTAATTTCACTAAGCTATAGGACCATAAGTGGAAGTGCTGTAGGCTCCGTTGCTTGGTTTTTTAGGTGTTTGAGGAAACACCATACACTTCTCCAGAGTGGCTGTTGGCAAATTACATCCCGCCCATCAGCATAACAAGGCTCCCTCTTCTCCATGGTCTGTGCTGCCTTTCTGGATTTTACACTTTTTTCAGATGGCCCTTTTGACCGGGGCGCAGTGAGACTTCATTGTAGTGCAGATTTCCTTTACACGCTTGCTTGGTTGGCCAAAAAGGGCGTATGCGTTTTTTCCTGAATATATTCAGGAAAAGACGCATACACCCTTTTTGGCCAAGTGCATCATTGTCGTCGTTCTGCCTCTTTTCCTATGCTTTAAATGCAATTCCAGTCTACCCCCTGAAATCGTTTTCCTGAAATTCTGCCCCACTTTCAAGTCCTCTTCGCAGCCTTCCTTCAATATATTTTTAGACCATAGCTGTCATTTATAACTCTGCAGGTTTGTGAATTACAGTGCCCCTGAGCTCCTTTCTTCATCTCGCTTTCTTGTGAGCTGGCCGCAAACCCGCAGGAATGCTTCAGGCCCTAATCTGGTTCTGGCACGGCATGCTGAGCCTTTGGTTAATTCCTCTTCCTGGTGGGAAATGAGCGTTAAATTTGCCCGTGCAGACACCTTCACACGAGTCGTCATGGTGCCCCTTTGCCCCGGTTATCTCTATGGAGGTTGGAGTTGGAGGGCCTCCTCACTCAAGGTCAGTGTGCCCACGGAGCCAACCCTGCAACTTCAGGGCATGTTTGGTGGTTAGGATCACCACGTGGGGTCCTTTTACCTTAGGAGGGAGGTGGCCTTTTGGGCTGCTGATTTCCAGGTTTTCGGATACTGCCAGTATCTTGGCCAGATGTGGCGGTGGGCCAATCCCCTTGGTGACCGTAGTTTATCCTACCTGGATCGCATTCTTGCATTGTTCCATTTCAAGTGGTCCCAGGTTTTGCACTAATACTCCAATGGCGATTCACCGTTCACCAGGAATGTAAAGGTCAAAGGGTTTAGCTAAATTAGGGAGTTCCTGTGCAAGGGTCTGAATTGACTGCTCTTTCCATTCTTGAAAGGCCACTTCTGCATTCTATTCAAAAGGATCATCACCTTTTCCTTTCAGTGTTTCATATAGAGGCCGAGCTAGTAGACTGTAGTTAGGGATCCAGAAGCAGCAAACCCTGGCCTCCCCAGGAACCCCTAAGCTGTCTTCTAGTTTTAGAAATGGGTAAGGCTGTAAATTGTTTCTTCCCTTTCCTGGGATGGGCTTCTCCGACCTTCTGTGAGAATGAAGCCCAGGCAGGTCACCGTAGTCTGTGATATTTGAGCTTTTTCTTGGACAACTTGTATCCTTTATTGGCTTCGTAGTTCAGAGGTCTCCTTAGTAGGGCTGGCGATCAGAATGTCGTCTGCATATTGAAGGAGTGTTTCCTTTTCCAGAGGTAGAACTTTTAGGTCTTTAGCTGAGCTTTCCCCAAAGATGGTGTGGGAATTTTTGAACCCTTGGGACAACACGGCCCGGAAGTATTGTTTTAGTTGTATGTTGAGTCCTGCCACTCACAAGCCAAAATTTCTTGTGACTCTGGGACTAATAGAATACAAAAGAAGGCATCATTGAAGACTAATACAGAATACCATGTCCTGGTGGTTGGTAGAATGAGCAGCAGGGTGTAGGGTTTAGGAACTACTGGAGGTATATCCTCAGTGGCTTAACTGACTGTCCTGACATCCTTTACCAGGACTCCAGCAGCCCATGGGGCTCTCGAGGTCAGGCCAATCCCAGGATATGGAGCTCACCTGGGCAGGTACCCCAACCCAGCCCACGGGGCTCTCATGTTCAGGACCCTCCCAGGATATGGTGTTCCCTGGGCAGGTCCCCCTGCAGCCCATGGGGCTCTCGTGGTCAGGCCCCTCCCAGGATACAGAGCTACCCTTGCAGGTACCATGGCAGGGCTGGGAACACAGGAACCGTGCATATCGCCCTCATTGCAGAGCACTCCCAGCTCACCTGTCACTCAGATCTGACACAGAGCACCTCAGAGCAGGACTTGAACTAACAAACAGCAGCTCCGACAGGTCTGTGACCCTGGGCATCACTCTGTGTGGCCTCCCTCCACCTGGTCTTCCAGAGACTTCCACTGCACCCGGGGCACCAGGCCTTTGTCTCCACCCACCACCCACCCCTCCTCTCCCTGACTCCTGGGTTCCTCTCATTAGGAGAGGGTTTTCTTGAAGTTGTCTCCCACTCATGGGCCAGATAATATAATTAGAAAAAAAGCCAGAGCTGCAGCCCCTTGTCTATCCTGACTCTCAGGAGCCCACACCTGTTCCTTGGACCTGGCCGATTCAGCAAGTTCCAGTTTCTGCAACTGTGAGCCCCTGAGGGGTGATTATTGGCTGGCCTGGGAAGCCTGACCGTGCTGGCCAGCCCTCCCCAGGTGTGCCTGGGTTCAGATCAATATAAACACCGCTCCAGGCAGCAAGAGCCCCTGCAGCTGTGCCTGACGCCATTTTCTCTGCCCTGTCAGCAGTCTTGGGGCTGGACTGGTGGGAGGGAGTGAGAGGCCACGGCTTTGTGGGTGGCCCAGTGTGAGTGGGGCTCTGCTGGACTTTCTGCAGCAGTTGCCAAGATGCCACCTGCTAAAGAAGAGGATGTGTCACCCATACCTGCCGCTGGAATTTCTCCCTGGGCAGAGGTGAGTGAGGAAGAAAGCAGTGGGGGCCGGGACAGCAGGGGTATCTCAGGCAGGGAAATGGAAAGCTTCCAGAAGAGCACCCAGGGCCAGGACCACCCTGGCTGGCCTGCAGGCACCAAGTCGGCTGGCATGCTGTCGCTCATGTGGCTCCATGGCCCTTCCTCTAGGCTTTCAAGTCCTTGTACATATTCAGGTGTTTTACCTGGGAAGGGTGGGAACATTTCAGCAGCAGCTGGCCTGGGGCTCAGCCCACGTTTACTCACAGATGCCTCGGCACGGTCCCCCAGCTTTGCAATGAGGACGCTTGTTGCGTGGGGCCTGCTGGCTGAATGGGAGATGATTCCCCACCACTGACCAACTTCAGAATTGCTTACAACTGGAGCAAGTGCCCTGATACGGTTTTCCTCTGTGTAACTGGTGGGTTCTGTTTTTTTTTCTTTTTTTCGTTTTTGGTTCAAGGTAGATTTTATTCCTCTTTTTTGTATTTACAGATATAAGCATGGAAATAATTTATTCATATAAATACATGTATGTGAAGGGAAGAATATTTTCTGTTTTACTTTTTGTAATTTGAATTTTATTTTATTTTTTTATACAGCAGGTTCTTTTTGGTTATCTCTTTTATACATATAAATGTATATATGCCAATCCCAATCTCTCAACTCCTCCCACCACCACCCCCCAACAGCTTTCCCCCCTTGGTGTCCATACGTTTGTTGTCTACATCTGTTGCTCTATTTCTGCCTTGCAAAACGGTTCATCTGTAAAATTTGTCTAGGTTCCACATATAGGCATTAATAGACAAGATTTGTTTTTCTATTTCTGACTTACTTCACTCTGTATGACAGTCTCTAGATCCATCAACGTCTCTACAAATGACCCAATTTCATTCCTTTTTATGGCTTAGTAATATTTCATTTTATATATGTACCACTTCTTTATGCATTCGTCTGTCTGTGGGCATTTAGGTTGCTTCCATTACCTGGATATTGTAAATAGTGATGCAATGAACATTGCGGTGAATGTCTCTTTTTGATTTATGGTTTTGTCTGGGTATATGCCCAGTAGTGGGATTGCTGTATCATATGGTAATTCTATTCTTAGTTTTATAAGAAACTCCATAATGTTCTCCACAGTGACTGTATCAATTTACATTCCCAACAATAGTGCAAGAGGGTTCCTTATCTCCACACCCTTTCCAGCATTTGTTGTTTGTAGATTTTCTGATGATGCCCATTCTAACATGTGTGAGGTGATACACCATGGATGAGTCTATTTCGTTGAGCAAAGAGTAGGTCTTGTCTAGTACATATTTGGCTTATGGAACGGTATGTGTGCTAATTTCAATCTCTGGTTTTATACAGCACCCCAACTCAACATTCCCCTTAAGCAAGCATAAGTGTTTATCTAAATGTGAGACTCTGTTCGGTTTTGTATTTCAGTTTATGTGTAGCCAAGTTTACACTCCCTCTATTAGTGATATCTTATGATACTTATCTTTCTCTGTGTGACGTATTTCTCTTAGAATCATCATATTTAAATCCACTCAATTTGCTGCTACAGGCCTGATGACATTGATTTCATTGCTGAGTGATATTCCGTTGTACGTAAGTAGCACAACTCCTTTATCCATTTTTTTCTTTCTGGGATATTTAATTTGTACTGGACTCGAGTTTCTTGTAAACACAGCAGCCCTAAATTTTGTGCTGGCTGTGTCTTGTTGATTTTAATTTTCCTAAGCTATAGGGCTAAAACTGGAAGTACCCTAGGCTCTGTAGCTTTGTTTTTCAGATGTTTCAGGTTACACCATAAACATCTCCAGAGTGTCTGTTGGCAATTTACATCCCGCCCATCAGCATAACAAGGCTCCCTGTTCTCCATGGCCTGTCCTGTGTTTCTGGTTTTTACACTTTTTTCAGATGGCCCTTTTGACGAATGGGAAATGAGACTTCATTGTAGTGCGGATTTCCATTGCTGGAGTGCTTGGTTGGCCAAAAAGGGCATATGCGTTTTTTCCTGAATATATTCAGGAAAAAATGTTTACGCACTTTTGTCCAAGTGCATCAGTGTCAAAGATCTGCCGCTCTTCACATGCTTTAAATGCAATTCCAATCTACCTCCTGAAATATGATTCCTGCAATTCTGCCTCGTTTTCAAGTCCTCTTTGCAGACTTACTTCAATATATTTTTGCCAATAGCTGTCATTTATATCTCTGCAGGTTTGTGAATTACAGTGCCCGTGATTTCCTTTCTTAACTCGTTTCCTTGAAAGCTGGCCACAGAACCGCAGGTTTGCTTTAGGCCATAATCAGGGTCCGACACGGCACTCTGAGCCTTTGGTTAATTCCTCTTCCTGGTGGGAAATTAGAGTTAAATGTGCCCCTCCGGACACCTGCCTCACTCCCAGCCCCTTGGTTATGTGTGTCCTGTAGTTTGAGGCCACATGTGCTGGGTTCCTCACCTTTGGCTGATGTGGCCCCACTGGTGTGAGGACACTCCTGCCTGGTTCCCATCCCCTTGGTGATGTGGACCCTCCGGTGAGAGTCTGATCCTGGCTGGGTTCCTCACACTTCTGAGAGGTGGGCCCTCTTCTCTGAGGTCACTCCTGCCTGGCTGGCCCACCCCGCCTTGACGACGTCGGCTCTCTCGTGGGAGTTGGTGCCTGCTGCGAGTCTCCTCCCCTTGGTAATGAGGGCCCTCTGGCGTCAGGCCCTAACTCCTGGCCTCCCAAAATTTTCTGATGTGCGCCCTGTGGTGCGAGTACACTCCTGCCAGGTTCCCAACACCATGGGAATGTGGGCCTTCTGCTCTGAGGTCCCAACGGTGGGTTGCTCAGTTTCATGATGAGGGCCCTCTGGTGTGAGTTCACTCCGGCCTGGATCCCATAGCCTCGCTGCTCCTGGCCACCTGCGGGGAGGTTACAACTGCGGGATTCCTCACCTTTTTTCTTCTATGGGCCCTCTGTTTTGAGACTCCTCCTGCCTGCCTCACTCCCAGCCCCTTGGTGATGTGTGTCCTCTGGTTTGAGGCCACGTGTGCTGGGTCCCTCACCTTTCGATGATGTGGCCCCACTGGTGTGAGGACACTCTTGCCTGGTTCCTATCCCCTTGGTGATGTGGGCTCTCTGGTGAGAGTCTGATCCTGGCTGGGTTCCTCACCCTTCTGTGAGGTGGGCCCTCTGCTGTGAGGTCACTCCTGCCTGGCTGGCACAGCCCGCCTGGGCAACATTGGCCCTCTTGTGGCAGTTGGAGCATGCTGGGAGCCTCCTCCCCTCGGTGATGAGGGCCCTCTGGCGTCAGGCCCTAACTGCTGGGTACCCACATTTTCTGATACGTGCTAAGTGGTGCGAGGACACTCCTGCGAGGTTCCCATCCCCATGGGGATGTGGGCCTTCTGCTCTGAGGTCCCAATGGCTGGGTTGCTCACAGTTTCATGATGTGGGCCCTCTGCTGTGAGTTCACTGCAGCCTGGATCACATAGACTCGGTGCTCTGGGCCACCTGCTGGGAGGTTCCCACTGCAGGATTCCTCACCTTTTTTATTCTATTGGCCCTGTGTTGTGAGGCTACTCATGCCTGCCTCAATCCGAGCCCCTCGGAGATGTGGGTCCTCTGGTTTAGGCCTCATGTGCTGGTTTCCTCACCTTTCTATGATGTGGTCACCCTGGTGTGAAGACAGTCCTGCCTGGTTCTGATCCCCTTGGTGATGTGGGCCCTCTGGTGAGAGTCTTATCCTGGCTGGGTTCCTCACCCTTCTGTGAGGTAGGCCCTCTGCTGTGAGGTCACTCCTGCCTGGCTGTCACACGTCACCTTGTCGACATGGGCCCTCAGTTGGGAGTTGGTGCCTGCTTGGAGTCTCCTCCCCTTGGTAATGAGGGCCCTCTGGCGTCAGACCCTAACTTCTGGGCTCCCACAATTCTCTGATGTGTGCCCTGAGGTGCGAGTACACTTATGCCATGTTCCCAACCACATAGGAATGTGGGCCTTCTGCTCTGAGGTCCCAAAGCCTGGGTTGCTCACAGTTTCATGATGAGGGCCCTCTGTTTTGAGTTCAGTCAGGTCTGGATCCCATAGCCTCGCTGCTCCTGGCCGCCTGCTGGGAGGTTCCAACTGCGGGATTCCTCACCTTTTTTCTTCTATGGGCCCTCTGTTTTGAGACTCCTCCTGCCTGCCTCACTCCCAGCCCCTTGGTGATGTGTGTCCTCTGGTTTGAGGCCACGTGTGCTGGGTCACTCACATTTCGTTGATGAGGTCCCACTGGTGTGAGGACACTCCAGCCTGGTTCCCATTCTCTTGGTGATGTGGGCCCTCTGGTGAGAGTCTGATCCTCCTTGGGTTCCTCACACTTTTGTGAGGTGGGCCCTCTGCTCTGAGGTCACTCTTGCCTGGCTGGCACACCCCGCATTGGCGACGGCGGCCCACTGGTAGCAGTTGGAGCCTGCTGGGAGCCTCCTCTCCTCGGTGATGAGAGCCCTCTGGTGTCAGGCCCTAACTGCTGGGCTCCCCACATTTTCTGATGTGTGCCCACTGGTGCGATGACACTCCTACTTGGTTCCCTTCCCCATGGGGATGTGGGCCTTGTGCTCTGAGGTCACAACGGCTGGTTTGCTCACAGTTTCATGATGAGGGCCCTCTGTTGTGAGTTCATCACTGCCTGGATCCCATAGCCTCGGTGCCCTGGGCCGCCTGCTGGGATGTTCCAACTGCTGGATTCCTCACCTTTTTTATACAATGGGCCATGTGTTGTGAGGTTAATCCTGCCTGCCTCGCTCCAAGACCCATGGTGATGTGGGTCCTCTGGTTTGAGGCCACATTTTCTTGTTACCTCAACTTTTGATGATATGGCCCCACGGGTGTGATGACACTCCTGCCTGGTTCACAGCCCCTTGCTGATGTGGGCACTCTGGTGAGAGTCTGATCCTGGCTGGGTTCCTTACCCTTCTGTGAGGTGGGCCCTCTGATGTGAGGTCACTCCTGCCTGGCTGGCTCACGTCGCCTTGATGATGTGGGCCCTCTGTTGGCCACTAAAGCATTCTGGGAGCCTCCTACCCTCTTTAATGAGGGCCCTGGAAAAAACGCAGATGCACATTTTGACCAAGTGCATCATTGTCCAGGATCTGCCTCTTCTCCTATGCTTTCAGAGCACTTCCCGTCTACGTCCTGAAATCATATTCCAGGAATACTGCCCCGCTTTCAAGTCCTCCTCGCAGCCTTACTTCAATATATTTTTGTATGATACCTGTCATTAATAACTCTGCAGGTTTGTTAAATACAGTGTCCCTGAGCTCCTTTCTTCAACACGCTTTCTTGTGAGCTGGCCGCAAAACCGCAGGATTGCTTCAGGCCGTAATCTGGTTTCGGCACGGCACGCTGAGCCTTTGGTAAATTCCTCTTTCTGGTGAGAAATGAGCATTCAATTTGCCCGTGGAGACACCTACAGCTAGTCTCTCATTGGTTCTCCCTATTCCTGTTCATCTTGTGCAGAAATTGCAAACTGTGCCAAACAGGAGGTTAAAGGCACTGACTCTCCAAGTGGGTAGAGGGTTAGTAAAGCATCTGGAATGGTGAACCCGAGTACCAGGGAACGAAACCTGAGAGCCATTTAAAATGGTTTCCCAGTCTCACAGTGGACAATACTCTGGGTTTCCCATGCATGTTTTAGCTGAAGGAAGAATTCCTTAAACCTGGAGATTATTGACCCATGGAATGGGTACCATGCAGTATGACTAAAAAGGGTCTGAATTTGCTCACCGAACCTCACCAATGCTATCAGTTCGAAGTGTCCAGCCTTATGCCTCACCCAGCTCTGGGTGTAGATGTGGTAAATCCAGGTTTCATCACAAGCCCTGAATCAATTATTTAAGAATTGCTGTCTCTTTCACTGTCATTGTGTTTTGTTTTTGTAATTTAGTTTGATAATGGGATTTATCGGATTTTCACTGCTGCGTTCATGCCGCTGTACAAACGCTTGATTCTCCTACAGAGAAATATAAATCCACGGGTTTTAAGATTCTTACTAGTCAGGTATATTCTTAGGCGTCGAATATGTGGTGTTGAGTCCATGTCGTTGAACAAGGAGTAGGTCTTGACTATTACATATTTGGCTTATGGAACGGTATCTGTGCTATTTTCAATCTCTGGTTTTATGCAGCACCCCAACTCACCTTTGCCCTTAAGCAAGCATAAGTTGGTTTTCTAAATTTGAGTCCCTGTTCTGTTTTGTAATTCAGTTCATGTGTAGCCAAGTTTACATTCCGTGTATTAGTGATATCTTATGATGTTTCATTTTCTGTGTGACTTATTTCACTTAGAATCACTGTAGCTGAATCCACTCATTATGCCGTGATGGGCCTGATGACATAGATTTCATTGCTGAGTGATATTCCATTGTACGTACGAACCACAACTTCTTTATCCATTTTTCACATTCTGGGATATTTAACTTGTACCGTAGATGAGGTTCTTGTAAACAGAGCCGTCCGAAAATTTGGGGTGGCTGTGTGTTTTTGATTTTAATTTCCATAAGCTATAGGACCATAACTGGAAGTGCCGTAGGCTCCGTTGCTTTGTTTTTTAGGTGTTTCAGGAAACACCATACACTTCTCCGGGGTGGCTGTTGGCAATTTACATCCCGCCCATCAGCATAACAAGGCTCCCTGTTCTCCATGGCCTGTGCTGTCTTTCTGGATTTTACACTTTTTTAGATGGCCCTTTTGACCGGGGGGCTGTGAGACTTCATTGTAGTGCATAATTCTTTAACATGCTTGCATGGTTGGCCAAAAAGGGCGTATGCGTTTTTTCCTGAATATATTCAGGAAAAAACGCATACGCCCTTTTTGGCCAAGTGCATCATTGTCGACGTTCTGCCTCTTTTCCTATGCTTTAAATGCAATTCCAGTCTACCCCCTGAAATCGTTTTCTTGCAATTCTGCCCACTTACAAGTCCTCTTCGCAGCCTTCCTTCAATATATTTTTGGACGATAGCTGTCATTTATAACTCTGCAGGTTTGTGAATTACAGTGCCCCTGAGCTCCTTTCTTCAACTCGCTTTCTTGTGAGCTGGCCGCAAACACACATGATTGCTTCAGGCCCTAATCTGGTTCCGGCACGGCATGCTGAGCCTTTGGTGAATTCCTCTTCCTGGTGGGAAATGAGCGTTAAATTTGCCTGTGCAGACACCTCCAGCTAGTGTCTCATTGATTCCCCCTATTCCTGTTCATCTTGCGCAGATATTGCAAACTGTGCCAAACAGGAGGTTAAAGGCACTGAGTCTCCAAGTGGGGAGAGTGTTAGTAAAGGGTCTGGAATGGTGAACCCGAGTAAAAGGGGACGAAAACTGAGATGCATTTGAAAACGTTTCCCGGTCACATGGTGCACCATACTTGGGTTTTCCATGCATGTTTTAGCTGAAGGAAGAATCCCTCAATCCTGGAGAGTTGGGACCCATGGAATGGGTACCATGCAGTATGACTTCAAAGGGTCTGCACTTGCTCATCGAACCTCACCAATGCTATCAGCCCGAAGTGTCCAACCTTATGTCTCACTCAGCTCTGGGTGTAGATGTGGTAAATCCAGGTTGCATCACAAGCCCTGAATGAATTATTTAAAAATTGCTCTCTATTTCACTGTCATTGTGTTTTGTTTCTGTAATTCATTTTGATAATGGGATTTATCGGATTTTCTCTGCTGCATTCTTGCAGCTGTACACACGCTTGATTCTCTTATGGAGACATATAAATCCATGGGTTTGTAGATTCTTACTAGTCAGGTGTATTCCTAGGCGTTGAATATGGGGTGTTTAGTCGATTTCGTTGAGCAAGTAGTAGGTCTTGACTATTACATATTTGGCTTATGGAAATGTATCTGTGCTAATTTCTATCTCTGGTATATGCAGCACACCAACTTAACTTTCCCCTTAAGAAAGCATAAGTTGGTTTTCTAAATTTGAGACCCTGTTCTGTTTTGTAGTTCAGTTCATGTGTAGCAAAATTTACATTCCGTGTATTAGTGATATCTTATGATGTTTCATTTTCTGTGTGACTTATTTCACTTAGAATTATCGTACCTGAATCCACTCATTATGCCGTGACGGGCCTGATGACATAGATTTCATTGCTGAGTGATATTCCATTGTACATGCGTACCACATTTTCTTCATACATTTTTCACGTTCTGGGATATTTAACTTGTACCGTAGACAAGGTTCTTGTAAAAATAGATGTCCAAAACTTTGGGGTGGCTGTGTCTTTTTGATTTTATTTTCCCTAAGCTATAGGACCATAAGTGGAAGTGCCATAGGCTCCGTTGCTTTGTTTTTTAGGTGTTTCAGGGTACACCGTACACTTTTCCAGAGTGGCTGTTGGCAATTTACATCCCGACAATCAACATAATAAGGCTCCCTGTTCTCCAAGGCCTGTCCTGATTTTCTGGATTTTTCTCTTTTTTCAGATGGCCCTTTTGACCGGGGGGCAGTGAGACTTCATTGTAGTGCAGATTTCTTTACACGCTTGCTTGGTTGGCCAAAAAGGGCGTATGCGTTTTTTCCTGAATATATTCAGGAAAAAACGCATACGCCCTTTTTGGCCAAGTGCATCATTGTCGTCGTTCTGCCTCTTTTCCTATGCTTTAAATGCAATTCCAGTCTACCCCCTGAAATCGTTTTCCTGAAATTCTGCCCCACTTTCAAGTCCTCTTCGCAGCCTTCCTTCAATATATTTTTAGACCATAGCTGTCATTTATAACTCTGCAGGTTTGTGAATTACAGTGCCCCTGAGCTCCTTTCTTCAACTCGCTTTCTTGTGAGCTGGCCGCAAACCCGCAGGAATGCTTCAGGCCCTAATCTGGTTCCGGCACGGCATGCTGAGCCTTTGGTTAATTCCTCTTCCTGTTGGGAAATGAGCGTTAAATTTGCCCGTGCAGACACCTTCACATGAGTCGTCATGGTGCCCCTTTGCCCCGGTTATCTCTATGGAGGTTGGAGTTGGAGGGCCTCCTCACTCAAGGTCAGTGTGCCCACGGAGCCAACCCTGCAACTTCAGGGCATGTTTGGTGGTTAGGATCACCACGTGGGGTCCTTTTACCTTAGGAGGGAGGTGGCCTTTTGGGCTGCTGATTTCCAGGTTTTCGGATACTGCCAGTATCTTGGCCAGATGTGGCGGTGGGCCAATCCCCTTGGTGACCGTAGTTTATCCTACCTGGATCGCATTCTTGCATTGTTCCATTTCAAGTGGTCCCAGGTTTTGCACTAATACTCCAATGGCGATTCACCGTTCACCAGGAATGGAAGGTCAAAGGGTTTAGCTAAATTAGGGAGTTCCAGGGCAAGGGTCTGAATTGACTGCTCTTTCCATTCTTGAAAGGCCACTTCTGCATTCTATTCAAAAGGATCATCACCTTTTCCTTTCAGTGTTTCATATAGAGGCCGAGCTAGTAGCCTGTAGTTAGGGATCCAGAAGCAGCAAACCCTGGCCTCCCCAGGAACCCCTAAGCTGTCTTCTAGTTTTAGAAATGGGTAAGGCTGTAAATTGTTTCTTCCCTTTCCTGGGATGGGCTTCTCCGACCTTCTGTGAGAATGAAGCCCAGGCAGGTCACCGTAGTCTGTGATATTTGAGCTTTTTCTTGGACAACTTGTATCCTTTATTGGCTTCGTAGTTCAGAGGTCTCCTTAGTAGGGCTGGCGATCAGAATGCCGTCTGCATATTGAAGGAGTGTTTCCTTTTCCAGAGGTAGAACTTTTAGGTCTTTAGCTGAGCTTTCCCCAAAGATGGTGTGGGAATTTTTGAACCCTTGGGACAACACGGCCCGGAAGTATTGTTTTAGTTGTATGTTGAGTCCTGCCACTCACAAGCCAAAATTTCTTGTGACTCTGGGACTAATAGAATACAAAAGAAGGCATCATTGAAGACTAATACAGAATACCATGTCCTGGTGGTTGGTAGAATGAGCAGCAGGGTGTAGGGTTTAGGAACTACTGGAGGTATATCCTCAGTGGCTTAACTGACTGTCCTGACATCCTTTACCAGGACTCCAGCAGCCCATGGGGCTCTCGAGGTCAGGCCAATCCCAGGATATGGAGCTCACCTGGGCAGGTACCCCAACCCAGCCCACGGGGCTCTCATGTTCAGGACCCTCCCAGGATATGGTGTTCCCTGGGCAGGTCCCCCTGCAGCCCATGGGGCTCTCGTGGTCAGACCCCTCCCAGGATACAGAGCTACCCTTGCAGGTACCATGGCAGGGCTGGGAACACAGGAACCGTGCATATCGCCCTCATTGCAGAGCACTCCCAGCTCACCTGTCACTCAGATCTGACACAGAGCACCTCAGAGCAGGACTTGAACTAACAAACAGCAGCTCCGACAGGTCTGTGACCCTGGGCATCACTCTGTGTGGCCTCCCTCCACCTGGTCTTCCAGAGACTTCCACTGCACCCGGGGCACCAGGCCTCTGTCTCCACCCACCACACACCCCTCCTCTCCCTGACTCCTGGGTTCCTCTCATTAGGAGAGGGTTTTCTTGAAGTTGTCTCCCACTCATGGGCCAGATAATATAATTAGAAAACAAGCCAGAGCTGCAGCCCCTTGTCTATCCTGACTCTCAGGAGCCCACACCTGTTCCTTGGACCTGGCCGATTCAGCAAGTTCCAGTTTCTGCAACTGTGAGCCCCTGAGGGGTGATTATTGGCTGGCCTGGGAAGCCTGACCGTGCCGGCCAGCCCTCCCCAGGTGTGCCTGGGTTCAGATCAATATAAACACCGCTCCAGGCAGCAAGAGCCCCTGCAGCTGTGCCTGACGCCATTTTCTCTGCCCTGTCAGCAGTCTTGGGGCTGGACTGGTGGGAGGGAGTGAGAGGCCACGGCTTTGTGGGTGGCCCAGTGTGAGTGGGGCTCTGCTGGACTTTCTGCAGCAGTTGCCAAGATGCCACCTGCTAAAGAAGAGGATGTGTCACCCATACCTGCCGCTGGAATTTCTCCCTGGGCAGAGGTGAGTGAGGAAGAAAGCAGTGGGGGCCGGGACAGCAGGGGTATCTCAGGCAGGGAAATGGAAAGCTTCCAGAAGAGCACCCAGGGCCAGGACCACCCTGGCTGGCCTGCAGGCACCAAGTCGGCTGGCATGCTGTCGCTCATGTGGCTCCATGGCCCTTCCTCTTGGCTTTCAAGTCCTTGTACATATTCAGGTGTTTTACCTGGGAAGGGTGGGAACATTTCAGCAGCAGCTGGCCTGGGGCTCAGCCCACGTTTACTCACAGATGCCTCGGCACGGTCCCCCAGCTTTGCAATGAGGACGCTTGTTGCGTGGGGCCTGCTGGCTGAATGGGAGATGATTCCCCACCACTGACCAACTTCAGAATTGCTTACAACTGGAGCAAGTGCCCTGATACGGTTTTCCTCTGTGTAACTGGTGGGTTCTGTTTTTTTTTCTTTTTTTCGTTTTTGGTTCAAGGTAGATTTTATTCCTCTTTTTTGTATTTACAGATATAAGCATGGAAATAATTTATTCATATAAATACATGTATGTGAAGGGAAGAATATTTTCTCTGTTTTACTTTTTGTAATTTGAATTTTATTTTATTTTTTTATACAGCAGGTTCTTTTTGGTTATCTCTTTTATACATATAAATGTATATATGCCAATCCCAATCTCTCAACTCCTCCCACCACCACCCCCCAACAGCTTTCCCCCCTTGGTGTCCATACGTTTGTTGTCTACATCTGTTGCTCTATTTCTGCCTTGCAAAACGGTTCATCTGTAAAATTTGTCTAGGTTCCACATATAGGCATTAATAGACAAGATTTGTTTTTCTATTTCTGACTTACTTCACTCTGTATGACAGTCTCTAGATCCATCAACGTCTCTACAAATGACCCAATTTCATTCCTTTTTATGGCTTAGTAATATTCCATTTTATATATGTACCACTTCTTTATGCATTCGTCTGTCTGTGGGCATTTAGGTTGCTTCCATTACCTGGATATTGTAAATAGTGATGCAATGAACATTGCGGTGAATGTCTCTTTTTGATTTATGGTTTTGTCTGGGTATATGCCCAGTAGTGGGATTGCTGTATCATATGGTAATTCTATTCTTAGTTTTATAAGAAACTCCATAATGTTCTCCACAGTGACTGTATCAATTTACATTCCCAACAATAGTGCAAGAGGGTTCCTTATCTCCACACCCTTTCCAGCATTTGTTGTTTGTAGATTTTCTGATGATGCCCATTCTAACATGTGTGAGGTGATACACCATGGATGAGTCTATTTCGTTGAGCAAAGAGTAGGTCTTGTCTAGTACATATTTGGCTTATGGAACGGTATGTGTGCTAATTTCAATCTCTGGTTTTATACAGCACCCCAACTCAACATTCCCCTTAAGCAAGCATAAGTGTTTATCTAAATGTGAGACTCTGTTCGGTTTTGTATTTCAGTTTATGTGTAGCCAAGTTTACACTCCCTCTATTAGTGATATCTTATGATACTTATCTTTCTCTGTGTGACGTATTTCTCTTAGAATCATCATATTTAAATCCACTCAATTTGCTGCTACAGGCCTGATGACATTGATTTCATTGCTGAGTGATATTCCGTTGTACGTAAGTAGCACAACTCCTTTATCCATTTTTTTCTTTCTGGGATATTTAATTTGTACTGGACTCGAGTTTCTTGTAAACACAGCAGCCCTAAATTTTGTGCTGGCTGTGTCTTGTTGATTTTAATTTTCCTAAGCTATAGGGCTAAAAGTGGAAGTACCCTAGGCTCTGTAGCTTTGTTTTTCAGATGTTTCAGGATACACCATAAACATCTCCAGAGTGTCTGTTGGCAATTTACATCCCGCCCATCAGCATAACAAGGCTCCCTGTTCTCCATGGCCTGTCCTGTGTTTCTGGTTTTTACACTTTTTTCAGATGGCCCTTTTGACGAATGGGAAATGAGACTTCATTGTAGTGCGGATTTCCATTGCTGGAGTGCTTGGTTGGCCAAAAAGGGCATATGCGTTTTTTCCTGAATATATTCAGGAAAAAATGTTTACGCACTTTTGTCCAAGTGCATCAGTGTCAAAGATCTGCCGCTTTTCACATGCTTTAAATGCAATTCCAATCTACCTCCTGAAATATGATTCCTGCAATTCTGCCTCGTTTTCAAGTCCTCTTTGCAGACTTACTTCAATATATTTTTGCCAATAGGTGTCATTTATATCTCTGCAGGTTTGTGAATTACAGTGCCTGTGATTTCCTTTCTTAACTCGTTTCCTTGAAAGCTGGCCACAGAACCGCAGGTTTGCTTTAGGCCATAATCAGGGTCCGACACGGCACTCTGAGCCTTTGGTTAATTCCTCTTCCTGGTGGGAAATTAGAGTTAAATGTGCCCCTCCGGACACCTGCCTCACTCCCAGCCCCTTGGTTATGTGTGTCCTGTAGTTTGAGGCCACATGTGCTGGGTTCCTCACCTTTGGCTGATGTGGCCCCACTGGTGTGAGGACACTCCTGCCTGGTTCCCATCCCCTTGGTGATGTGGACCCTCCGGTGAGAGTCTGATCCTGGCTGGGTTCCTCACACTTCTGAGAGGTGGGCCCTCTTCTCTGAGGTCACTCCTGCCTGGCTGGCCCACCCCGCCTTGACGACGTCGGCTCTCTCGTGGGAGTTGGTGCCTGCTGCGAGTCTCCTCCCCTTGGTAATGAGGGCCCTCTGGCGTCAGGCCCTAACTCCTGGCCTCCCAAAATTTTCTGATGTGCGCCCTGTGGTGCGAGTACACTCCTGCCAGGTTCCCAACCCCATGGGAATGTGGGCCTTCTGCTCTGAGGTCCCAACGGTGGGTTGCTCAGTTTCATGATGAGGGCCCTCTGGTGTGAGTTCACTCCGGCCTGGATCCCATAGCCTCGCTGCTCCTGGCCACCTGCGGGGAGGTTACAACTGCGGGATTCCTCACCTTTTTTCTTCTATGGGCCCTCTGTTTTGAGACTCCTCCTGCCTGCCTCACTCCCAGCCCCTTGGTGATGTGTGTCCTCTGGTTTGAGGCCACGTGTGCTGGGTCCCTCACCTTTCGATGATGTGGCCCCACTGGTGTGAGGACACTCTTGCCTGGTTCCTATCCCCTTGGTGATGTGGGCTCTCTGGTGAGAGTCTGATCCTGGCTGGGTTCCTCACCCTTCTGTGAGGTGGGCCCTCTGCTGTGAGGTCACTCCTGCCTGGCTGGCACAGCCCGCCTGGGCAACATTGGCCCTCTTGTGGCAGTTGGAGCATGCTGGGAGCCTCCTCCCCTCGGTGATGAGGGCCCTCTGGCGTCAGGCCCTAACTGCTGGGTACCCACATTTTCTGATACGTGCTAAGTGGTGCGAGGACACTCCTGCGAGGTTCCCATCCCCATGGGGATGTGGGCCTTCTGCTCTGAGGTCCCAATGGCTGGGTTGCTCACAGTTTCATGATGTGGGCCCTCTGCTGTGAGTTCACTGCAGCCTGGATCACATAGACTCGGTGCTCTGGGCCGCCTGCTGGGAGGTTCCCACTGCAGGATTCCTCACCTTTTTTATTCTATTGGCCCTGTGTTGTGAGGCTACTCATGCCTGCCTCAATCCGAGCCCCTCGGAGATGTGGGTCCTCTGGTTTAGGCCTCATGTGCTGGTTTCCTCACCTTTCTATGATGTGGTCACCCTGGTGTGAAGACAGTCCTGCCTGGTTCTGATCCCCTTGGTGATGTGGGCCCTCTGGTGAGAGTCTTATCCTGGCTGGGTTCCTCACCCTTCTGTGAGGTAGGCCCTCTGCTGTGAGGTCACTCCTGCCTGGCTGTCACACGTCACCTTGTCGACATGGGCCCTCAGTTGGGAGTTGGTGCCTGCTTGGAGTCTCCTCCCCTTGGTAATGAGGGCCCTCTGGCGTCAGACCCTAACTTCTGGGCTCCCACAATTCTCTGATGTGTGCCCTGAGGTGCGAGTACACTTATGCCATGTTCCCAACCACATAGGAATGTGGGCCTTCTGCTCTGAGGTCCCAAAGCCTGGGTTGCTCACAGTTTCATGATGAGGGCCCTCTGTTTTGAGTTCAGTCAGGTCTGGATCCCATAGCCTCGCTGCTCCTGGCCGCCTGCTGGGAGGTTCCAACTGCGGGATTCCTCACCTTTTTTCTTCTATGGGCCCTCTGTTTTGAGACTCCTCCTGCCTGCCTCACTCCCAGCCCCTTGGTGATGTGTGTCCTCTGGTTTGAGGCCACGTGTGCTGGGTCACTCACATTTCGTTGATGAGGTCCCACTGGTGTGAGGACACTCCAGCCTGGTTCCCATTCTCTTGGTGATGTGGGCCCTCTGGTGAGAGTCTGATCCTCCTTGGGTTCCTCACACTTTTGTGAGGTGGGCCCTCTGCTCTGAGGTCACTCTTGCCTGGCTGGCACACCCCGCATTGGCGACGGCGGCCCACTGGTAGCAGTTGGAGCCTGCTGGGAGCCTCCTCTCCTCGGTGATGAGAGCCCTCTGGTGTCAGGCCCTAACTGCTGGGCTCCCCACATTTTCTGATGTGTGCCCACTGGTGCGATGACACTCCTACTTGGTTCCCTTCCCCATGGGGATGTGGGCCTTGTGCTCTGAGGTCACAACGGCTGGTTTGCTCACAGTTTCATGATGAGGGCCCTCTGTTGTGAGTTCATCACTGCCTGGATCCCATAGCCTCAGTGCTCTGGGCCGCCTGCTGGGATGTTCCAACTGCTGGATTCCTCACCTTTTTTATACAATGGGCCATGTGTTGTGAGGTTAATCCTGCCTGCCTCGCTCCAAGACCCATGGTGATGTGGGTCCTCTGGTTTGAGGCCACATTTTCTTGTTACCTCAACTTTTGATGATATGGCCCCACGGGTGTGATGACACTCCTGCCTGGTTCACAGCCCCTTGCTGATGTGGGCACTCTGGTGAGAGTCTGATCCTGGCTGGGTTCCTTACCCTTCTGTGAGGTGGGCCCTCTGATGTGAGGTCACTCCTGCCTGGCTGGCTCACGTCGCCTTGATGATGTGGGCCCTCTGTTGGCCACTAAAGCATTCTGGGAGCCTCCTACCCTCTTTAATGAGGGCCCTGGAAAAAACGCAGATGCACATTTTGACCAAGTGCATCATTGTCCAGGATCTGCCTCTTCTCCTATGCTTTCAGAGCACTTCCCGTCTACGTCCTGAAATCATATTCCAGGAATACTGCCCCGCTTTCAAGTCCTCCTCGCAGCCTTACTTCAATATATTTTTGTATGATACCTGTCATTAATAACTCTGCAGGTTTGTTAAATACAGTGTCCCTGAGCTCCTTTCTTCAACACGCTTTCTTGTGAGCTGGCCGCAAAACCGCAGGATTGCTTCAGGCCGTAATCTGGTTTCGGCACGGCACGCTGAGCCTTTGGTAAATTCCTCTTTCTGGTGAGAAATGAGCATTCAATTTGCCCGTGGAGACACCTACAGCTAGTCTCTCATTGGTTCTCCCTATTCCTGTTCATCTTGTGCAGAAATTGCAAACTGTGCCAAACAGGAGGTTAAAGGCACTGACTCTCCAAGTGGGTAGAGGGTTAGTAAAGCATCTGGAATGGTGAACCCGAGTACCAGGGAACGAAACCTGAGAGCCATTTAAAATGGTTTCCCAGTCTCACAGTGGACAATACTCTGGGTTTCCCATGCATGTTTTAGCTGAAGGAAGAATTCCTTAAACCTGGAGATTATTGACCCATGGAATGGGTACCATGCAGTATGACTAAAAAGGGTCTGAATTTGCTCACCGAACCTCACCAATGCTATCAGTTCGAAGTGTCCAGCCTTATGCCTCACCCAGCTCTGGGTGTAGATGTGGTAAATCCAGGTTTCATCACAAGCCCTGAATCAATTATTTAAGAATTGCTGTCTCTTTCACTGTCATTGTGTTTTGTTTTTGTAATTTAGTTTGATAATGGGATTTATCGGATTTTCACTGCTGCGTTCATGCCGCTGTACAAACGCTTGATTCTCCTACAGAGAAATATAAATCCACGGGTTTTAAGATTCTTACTAGTCAGGTATATTCCTAGGCGTCGAATATGTGGTGTTGAGTCCATGTCGTTGAACAAGGAGTAGGTCTTGACTATTACATATTTGGCTTATGGAACGGTATCTGTGCTATTTTCAATCTCTGGTTTTATGCAGCACCCCAACTCACCTTTGCCCTTAAGCAAGCATAAGTTGGTTTTCTGAATTTGAGTCCCTGTTCTGTTTTGTAATTCAGTTCATGTGTAGCCAAGTTTACATTCCGTGTATTAGTGATATCTTATGATGTTTCATTTTCTGTGTGACTTATTTCACTTAGAATCACTGTAGCTGAATCCACTCATTATGCCGTGATGGGCCTGATGACATAGATTTCATTGCTGAGTGATATTCCATTGTACGTACGAACCACAACTTCTTTATCCATTTTTCACATTCTGGGATATTTAACTTGTACCGTAGATGAGGTTCTTGTAAACAGAGCCGTCCGAAAATTTGGGGTGGCTGTGTGTTTTTGATTTTAATTTCCATAAACTATAGGACCATAACTGGAAGTGCCGTAGGCTCCGTTGCTTTGTTTTTTAGGTGTTTCAGGAAACACCATACACTTCTCCGGGGTGGCTGTTGGCAATTTACATCCCGCCCATCAGCATAACAAGGCTCCCTGTTCTCCATGGCCTGTGCTGTCTTTCTGGATTTTACACTTTTTTTAGATGGCCCTTTTGACCGGGGGGCTGTGAGACTTCATTGTAGTGCATAATTCTTTAACATGCTTGCATGGTTGGCCAAAAAGGGCGTATGCGTTTTTTCCTGAATATATTCAGGAAAAAACGCATACGCCCTTTTTGGCCAAGTGCATCATTGTCGACGTTCTGCCTCTTTTCCTATGCTTTAAATGCAATTCCAGTCTACCCCCTGAAATCGTTTTCTTGCAATTCTGCCCACTTACAAGTCCTCTTCGCAGCCTTCCTTCAATATATTTTTGGACGATAGCTGTCATTTATAACTCTGCAGGTTTGTGAATTACAGTGCCCCTGAGCTCCTTTCTTCAACTCGCTTTCTTGTGAGCTGGCCGCAAACACACATGATTGCTTCAGGCCCTAATCTGGTTCCGGCACGGCATGCTGAGCCTTTGGTGAATTCCTCTTCCTGGTGGGAAATGAGCGTTAAATTTGCCTGTGCAGACACCTCCAGCTAGTGTCTCATTGATTCCCCCTATTCCTGTTCATCTTGCGCAGATATTGCAAACTGTGCCAAACAGGAGGTTAAAGGCACTGAGTCTCCAAGTGGGGAGAGTGTTAGTAAAGGGTCTGGAATGGTGAACCCGAGTAAAAGGGGACGAAAACTGAGATGCATTTGAAAACGTTTCCCGGTCACATGGTGCACCATACTTGGGTTTTCCATGCATGTTTTAGCTGAAGGAAGAATCCCTCAATCCTGGAGAGTTGGGACCCATGGAATGGGTACCATGCAGTATGACTTCAAAGGGTCTGCACTTGCTCATCGAACCTCACCAATGCTATCAGCCCGAAGTGTCCAACCTTATGTCTCACTCAGCTCTGGGTGTAGATGTGGTAAATCCAGGTTGCATCACAAGCCCTGAATGAATTATATAAAAATTGCTCTCTATTTCACTGTCATTGTGTTTTGTTTCTGTAATTCATTTTGATAATGGGATTTATCGGATTTTCTCTGCTGCATTCTTGCAGCTGTACACACGCTTGATTCTCTTATGGAGACATATAAATCCATGGGTTTGTAGATTCTTACTAGTCAGGTGTATTCCTAGGCGTTGAATATGGGGTGTTTAGTCGATTTCGTTGAGCAAGTAGTAGGTCTTGACTATTACATATTTGGCTTATGGAAATGTATCTGTGCTAATTTCTATCTCTGGTATATGCAGCACACCAACTTAACTTTCCCCTTAAGAAAGCATAAGTTGGTTTTCTAAATTTGAGACCCTGTTCTGTTTTGTAGTTCAGTTCATGTGTAGCAAAATTTACATTCCGTGTATTAGTGATATCTTATGATGTTTCATTTTCTGTGTGACTTATTTCACTTAGAATTATCGTACCTGAATCCACTCATTATGCCGTGACGGGCCTGATGACATAGATTTCATTGCTGAGTGATATTCCATTGTACATGCGTACCACATTTTCTTCATACATTTTTCACGTTCTGGGATATTTAACTTGTACCGTAGACAAGGTTCTTGTAAAAATAGATGTCCAAAACTTTGGGGTGGCTGTGTCTTTTTGATTTTATTTTCCCTAAGCTATAGGACCATAAGTGGAAGTGCCATAGGCTCCGTTGCTTTGTTTTTTAGGTGTTTCAGGGTACACCGTACACTTTTCCAGAGTGGCTGTTGGCAATTTACATCCCGACAATCAACATAATAAGGCTCCCTGTTCTCCAAGGCCTGTCCTGATTTTCTGGATTTTTCTCTTTTTTCAGATGGCCCTTTTGACCGGGGGGCAGTGAGACTTCATTGTAGTGCAGATTTCTTTACACGCTTGCTTGGTTGGCCAAAAAGGGCGTATGCGTTTTTTCCTGAATATATTCAGGAAAAAACGCATACGCCCTTTTTGGCCAAGTGCATCATTGTCGTCGTTCTGCCTCTTTTCCTATGCTTTAAATGCAATTCCAGTCTACCCCCTGAAATCGTTTTCCTGAAATTCTGCCCCACTTTCAAGTCCTCTTCGCAGCCTTCCTTCAATATATTTTTAG
Organism: Delphinapterus leucas; assembly: GCF_059928025.1. Taxonomy (NCBI): domain Eukaryota; kingdom Metazoa; phylum Chordata; class Mammalia; order Artiodactyla; family Monodontidae; genus Delphinapterus; species Delphinapterus leucas. Next base: position 5,433,649 of record NW_028322245.1, read on the forward strand.
ACCATAGCTGTCATTTATAACTCTGCAGGTTTGTGAATTACAGTGCCCCTGAGCTCCTTTCTTCAACTCGCTTTCTTGTGAGCTGGCCGCAAACCCGCAGGAATGCTTCAGGCCCTAATCTGGTTCCGGCACGGCATGCTGAGCCTTTGGTTAATTCCTCTTCCTGTTGGGAAATGAGCGTTAAATTTGCCCGTGCAGACACCTTCACATGAGTCGTCATGGTGCCCCTTTGCCCCGGTTATCTCTATGGAGGTTGGAGTTGGAGGGCCTCCTCACTCAAGGTCAGTGTGCCCACGGAGCCAACCCTGCAACTTCAGGGCATGTTTGGTGGTTAGGATCACCACGTGGGGTCCTTTTACCTTAGGAGGGAGGTGGCCTTTTGGGCTGCTGATTTCCAGGTTTTCGGATACTGCCAGTATCTTGGCCAGATGTGGCGGTGGGCCAATCCCCTTGGTGACCGTAGTTTATCCTACCTGGATCGCATTCTTGCATTGTTCCATTTCAAGTGGTCCCAGGTTTTGCACTAATACTCCAATGGCGATTCACCGTTCACCAGGAATGTAAGGTCAAAGGGTTTAGCTAAATTAGGGAGTTCCAGGGCAAGGGTCTGAATTGACTGCTCTTTCCATTCTTGAAAGGCCACTTCTGCATTCTATTCAAAAGGATCATCACCTTTTCCTTTCAGTGTTTCATATAGAGGCCGAGCTAGTAGACTGTAGTTAGGGATCCAGAAGCAGCAAACCCTGGCCTCCCCAGGAACCCCTAAGCTGTCTTCTAGTTTTAGAAATGGGTAAGGCTGTAAATTGTTTCTTCCCTTTCCTGGGATGGGCTTCTCCGACCTTCTGTGAGAATGAAGCCCAGGCAGGTCACCGTAGTCTGTGATATTTGAGCTTTTTCTTGGACAACTTGTATCCTTTATTGGCTTCGTAGTTCAGAGGTCTCCTTAGTAGGGCTGGCGATCAGAATGCCGTCTGCATATTGAAGGAGTGTTTCCTTTTCCAGAGGTAGAACTTTTAGGTCTTTAGCTGAGCTTTCCCCAAAGATGGTGTGGGAATTTTTGAACCCTTGGGACAACACGGCCCGGAAGTATTGTTTTAGTTGTATGTTGAGTCCTGCCACTCACAAGCCAAAATTTCTTGTGACTCTGGGACTAATAGAATACAAAAGAAGGCATCATTGAAGACTAATACAGAATACCATGTCCTGGTGGTTGGTAGAATGAGCAGCAGGGTGTAGGGTTTAGGAACTACTGGAGGTATATCCTCAGTGGCTTAACTGACTGTCCTGACATCCTTTACCAGGACTCCAGCAGCCCATGGGGCTCTCGAGGTCAGGCCAATCCCAGGATATGGAGCTCACCTGGGCAGGTACCCCAACCCAGCCCACGGGGCTCTCATGTTCAGGACCCTCCCAGGATATGGTGTTCCCTGGGCAGGTCCCCCTGCAGCCCATGGGGCTCTCGTGGTCAGACCCCTCCCAGGATACAGAGCTACCCTTGCAGGTACCATGGCAGGGCTGGGAACACAGGAACCGTGCATATCGCCCTCATTGCAGAGCACTCCCAGCTCACCTGTCACTCAGATCTGACACAGAGCACCTCAGAGCAGGACTTGAACTAACAAACAGCAGCTCCGACAGGTCTGTGACCCTGGGCATCACTCTGTGTGGCCTCCCTCCACCTGGTCTTCCAGAGACTTCCACTGCACCCGGGGCACCAGGCCTCTGTCTCCACCCACCACACACCCCTCCTCTCCCTGACTCCTGGGTTCCTCTCATTAGGAGAGGGTTTTCTTGAAGTTGTCTCCCACTCATGGGCCAGATAATATAATTAGAAAACAAGCCAGAGCTGCAGCCCCTTGTCTATCCTGACTCTCAGGAGCCCACACCTGTTCCTTGGACCTGGCCGATTCAGCAAGTTCCAGTTTCTGCAACTGTGAGCCCCTGAGGGGTGATTATTGGCTGGCCTGGGAAGCCTGACCGTGCCGGCCAGCCCTCCCCAGGTGTGCCTGGGTTCAGATCAATATAAACACCGCTCCAGGCAGCAAGAGCCCCTGCAGCTGTGCCTGACGCCATTTTCTCTGCCCTGTCAGCAGTCTTGGGGCTGGACTGGTGGGAGGGAGTGAGAGGCCACGGCTTTGTGGGTGGCCCAGTGTGAGTGGGGCTCTGCTGGACTTTCTGCAGCAGTTGCCAAGATGCCACCTGCTAAAGAAGAGGATGTGTCACCCATACCTGCCGCTGGAATTTCTCCCTGGGCAGAGGTGAGTGAGGAAGAAAGCAGTGGGGGCCGGGACAGCAGGGGTATCTCAGGCAGGGAAATGGAAAGCTTCCAGGAGAGCACCCAGGGCCAGGACCACCCTGGCTGGCCTGCAGGCACCAAGTCGGCTGGCATGCTGTCGCTCATGTGGCTCCATGGCCCTTCCTCTAGGCTTTCAAGTCCTTGTACATATTCAGGTGTTTTACCTGGGAAGGGTGGGAACATTTCAGCAGCAGCTGGCCTGGGGCTCAGCCCACGTTTACTCACAGATGCCTCGGCACGGTCCCCCAGCTTTGCAATGAGGACGCTTGTTGCGTGGGGCCTGCTGGCTGAATGGGAGATGATTCCCCACCACTGACCAACTTCAGAATTGCTTACAACTGGAGCAAGTGCCCTGATACGGTTTTCCTCTGTGTAACTGGTGGGTTCTGTTTTTTTTCTTTTTTTCGTTTTTGGTTCAAGGTAGATTTTATTCCTCTTTTTTGTATTTACAGATATAAGCATGGAAATAATTTATTCATATAAATACATGTATGTGAAGGGAAGAATATTTTCTCTGTTTTACTTTTTGTAATTTGAATTTTATTTTATTTTTTTATACAGCAGGTTCTTTTTGGTTATCTCTTTTATACATATAAATGTATATATGCCAATCCCAATCTCTCAACTCCTCCCACCACCACCCCCCAACAGCTTTCCCCCCTTGGTGTCCATACGTTTGTTGTCTACATCTGTTGCTCTATTTCTGCCTTGCAAAACGGTTCATCTGTAAAATTTGTCTAGGTTCCACATATAGGCATTAATAGACAAGATTTGTTTTTCTATTTCTGACTTACTTCACTCTGTATGACAGTCTCTAGATCCATCAACGTCTCTACAAATGACCCAATTTCATTCCTTTTTATGGCTTAGTAATATTCCATTTTATATATGTACCACTTCTTTATGCATTCGCCTGTCTGTGGGCATTTAGGTTGCTTCCATTACCTGGATATTGTAAATAGTGATGCAATGAACATTGCGGTGAATGTCTCTTTTTGATTTATGGTTTTGTCTGGGTATATGCCCAGTAGTGGGATTGCTGTATCATATGGTAATTCTATTCTTAGTTTTATAAGAAACTCCATAATGTTCTCCACAGTGACTGTATCAATTTACATTCCCAACAATAGTGCAAGAGGGTTCCTTATCTCCACACCCTTTCCAGCATTTGTTGTTTGTAGATTTTCTGATGATGCCCATTCTAACATGTGTGAGGTGATACACCATGGATGAGTCTATTTCGTTGAGCAAAGAGTAGGTCTTGTCTAGTACATATTTGGCTTATGGAACGGTATGTGTGCTAATTTCAATCTCTGGTTTTATACAGCACCCCAACTCAACATTCCCCTTAAGCAAGCATAAGTGTTTATCTAAATGTGAGACTCTGTTCGGTTTTGTATTTCAGTTTATGTGTAGCCAAGTTTACACTCCCTCTATTAGTGATATCTTATGATACTTATCTTTCTCTGTGTGACGTATTTCTCTTAGAATCATCATATTTAAATCCACTCAATTTGCTGCTACAGGCCTGATGACATTGATTTCATTGCTGAGTGATATTCCGTTGTACGTAAGTAGCACAACTCCTTTATCCATTTTTTTCTTTCTGGGATATTTAATTTGTACTGGACTCGAGTTTCTTGTAAACACAGCAGCCCTAAATTTTGTGCTGGCTGTGTCTTGTTGATTTTAATTTTCCTAAGCTATAGGGCTAAAAGTGGAAGTACCCTAGGCTCTGTAGCTTTCTTTTTCAGATGTTTCAGGATACACCATAAACATCTCCAGAGTGTCTGTTGGCAATTTACATCCCGCCCATCAGCATAACAAGGCTCCCTGTTCTCCATGGCCTGCCCTGTGTTTCTGGTTTTTACACTTTTTTCAGATGGCCCTTTTGACGAATGGGAAATGAGACTTCATTGTAGTGCGGATTTCCATTGCTGGAGTGCTTGGTTGGCCAAAAAGGGCATATGCGTTTTTTCCTGAATATATTCAGGAAAAAATGTTTACGCACTTTTGTCCAAGTGCATCAGTGTCAAAGATCTGCCGCTTTTCACATGCTTTAAATGCAATTCCAATCTACCTCCTGAAATATGATTCCTGCAATTCTGCCTCGTTTTCAAGTCCTCTTTGCAGACTTACTTCAATATATTTTTGCCAATAGGTGTCATTTATATCTCTGCAGGTTTGTGAATTACAGTGCCTGTGATTTCCTTTCTTAACTCGTTTCCTTGAAAGCTGGCCACAGAACCGCAGGTTTGCTTTAGGCCATAATCAGGGTCCGACACGGCACTCTGAGCCTTTGGTTAATTCCTCTTCCTGGTGGGAAATTAGAGTTAAATGTGCCCCTCCGGACACCTGCCTCACTCCCAGCCCCTTGGTTATGTGTGTCCTGTAGTTTGAGGCCACATGTGCTGGGTTCCTCACCTTTGGCTGATGTGGCCCCACTGGTGTGAGGACACTCCTGCCTGGTTCCCATCCCCTTGGTGATGTGGACCCTCTGGTGAGAGTCTGATCCTGGCTGGGTTCCTCACACTTCTGAGAGGTGGGCCCTCTTCTCTGAGGTCACTCCTGCCTGGCTGGCCCACCCCGCCTTGACGACGTCGGCTCTCTCGTGGGAGTTGGTGCCTGCTGCGAGTCTCCTCCCCTTGGTAATGAGGGCCCTCTGGCGTCAGGCCCTAACTCCTGGCCTCCCAAAATTTTCTGATGTGCGCCCTGTGGTGCGAGTACACTCCTGCCAGGTTCCCAACACCATGGGAATGTGGGCCTTCTGCTCTGAGGTCCCAACGGTGGGTTGCTCAGTTTCATGATGAGGGCCCTCTGGTGTGAGTTCACTCCGGCCTGGATCCCATAGCCTCGCTGCTCCTGGCCACCTGCGGGGAGGTTACAACTGCGGGATTCCTCACCTTTTTTCTTCTATGGGCCCTCTGTTTTGAGACTCCTCCTGCCTGCCTCACTCCCAGCCCCTTGGTGATGTGTCTCCTCTGGTTTGAGGCCACGTGTGCTGGGTCCCTCACCTTTCGATGATGTGGCCCCACTGGTGTGAGGACACTCTTGCCTGGTTCCTATCCCCTTGGTGATGTGGGCTCTCTGGTGAGAGTCTGATCCTGGCTGGGTTCCTCACCCTTCTGTGAGGTGGGCCCTCTGCTGTGAGGTCACTCCTGCCTGGCTGGCACAGCCCGCCTGGGCAACATTGGCCCTCTTGTGGCAGTTGGAGCATGCTGGGAGCCTCCTCCCCTCGGTGATGAGGGCCCTCTGGCGTCAGGCCCTAACTGCTGGGTACCCACATTTTCTGATACGTGCTAAGTGGTGCGAGGACACTCCTGCGAGGTTCCCATCCCCATGGGGATGTGGGCCTTCTGCTCTGAGGTCCCAATGGCTGGGTTGCTCACAGTTTCATGATGTGGGCCCTCTGCTGTGAGTTCACTGCAGCCTGGATCACATAGACTCGGTGCTCTGGGCCGCCTGCTGGGAGGTTCCCACTGCAGGATTCCTCACCTTTTTTATTCTATTGGCCCTGTGTTGTGAGGCTACTCATGCCTGCCTCAATCCGAGCCCCTCGGAGATGTGGGTCCTCTGGTTTAGGCCTCATGTGCTGGTTTCCTCACCTTTCTATGATGTGGTCACCCTGGTGTGAAGACAGTCCTGCCTGGTTCTGATCCCCTTGGTGATGTGGGCCCTCTGGTGAGAGTCTTATCCTGGCTGGGTTCCTCACCCTTCTGTGAGGTAGGCCCTCTGCTGTGAGGTCACTCCTGCCTGGCTGTCACACGTCACCTTGTCGACATGGGCCCTCAGTTGGGAGTTGGTGCCTGCTTGGAGTCTCCTCCCCTTGGTAATGAGGGCCCTCTGGCGTCAGACCCTAACTTCTGGGCTCCCACAATTCTCTGATGTGTGCCCTGAGGTGCGAGTACACTTATGCCATGTTCCCAACCACATAGGAATGTGGGCCTTCTGCTCTGAGGTCCCAAAGCCTGGGTTGCTCACAGTTTCATGATGAGGGCCCTCTGTTTTGAGTTCAGTCAGGTCTGGATCCCATAGCCTCGCTGCTCCTGGCCACCTGCTGGGAGGTTCCAACTGCGGGATTCCTCACCTTTTTTCTTCTATGGGCCCTCTGTTTTGAGACTCCTCCTGCCTGCCTCACTCCCAGCCCCTTGGTGATGTGTGTCCTCTGGTTTGAGGCCACGTGTGCTGGGTCACTCACATTTCGTTGATGAGGTCCCACTGGTGTGAGGACACTCCAGCCTGGTTCCCATTCTCTTGGTGATGTGGGCCCTCTGGTGAGAGTCTGATCCTCCTTGGGTTCCTCACACTTTTGTGAGGTGGGCCCTCTGCTCTGAGGTCACTCTTGCCTGGCTGGCACACCCCGCATTGGCGACGGCGGCCCACTGGTAGCAGTTGGAGCCTGCTGGGAGCCTCCTCTCCTCGGTGATGAGAGCCCTCTGGTGTCAGGCCCTAACTGCTGGGCTCCCCACATTTTCTGATGTGTGCCCACTGGTGCGATGACACTCCTACTTGGTTCCCTTCCCCATGGGGATGTGGGCCTTGTGCTCTGAGGTCACAACGGCTGGTTTGCTCACAGTTTCATGATGAGGGCCCTCTGTTGTGAGTTCATCACTGCCTGGATCCCATAGCCTCGGTGCTCTGGGCCGCCTGCTGGGATGTTCCAACTGCTGGATTCCTCACCTTTTTTATACAATGGGCCATGTGTTGTGAGGTTAATCCTGCCTGCCTCGCTCCAAGACCCATGGTGATGTGGGTCCTCTGGTTTGAGGCCACATTTTCTTGTTACCTCAACTTTTGATGATATGGCCCCACGGGTGTGATGACACTCCTGCCTGGTTCACAGCCCCTTGCTGATGTGGGCACTCTGGTGAGAGTCTGATCCTGGCTGGGTTCCTTACCCTTCTGTGAGGTGGGCCCTCTGATGTGAGGTCACTCCTGCCTGGCTGGCTCACGTCGCCTTGATGATGTGGGCCCTCTGTTGGCCACTAAAGCATTCTGGGAGCCTCCTACCCTCTTTAATGAGGGCCCTGGAAAAAACGCAGATGCACATTTTGACCAAGTGCATCATTGTCCAGGATCTGCCTCTTCTCCTATGCTTTCAGAGCACTTCCCGTCTACGTCCTGAAATCATATTCCAGGAATACTGCCCCGCTTTCAAGTCCTCCTCGCAGCCTTACTTCAATATATTTTTGTATGATACCTGTCATTAATAACTCTGCAGGTTTGTTAAATACAGTGTCCCTGAGCTCCTTTCTTCAACACGCTTTCTTGTGAGCTGGCCGCAAAACCGCAGGATTGCTTCAGGCCGTAATCTGGTTTCGGCACGGCACGCTGAGCCTTTGGTAAATTCCTCTTTCTGGTGAGAAATGAGCATTCAATTTGCCCGTGGAGACACCTACAGCTAGTCTCTCATTGGTTCTCCCTATTCCTGTTCATCTTGTGCAGAAATTGCAAACTGTGCCAAACAGGAGGTTAAAGGCACTGACTCTCCAAGTGGGTAGAGGGTTAGTAAAGCATCTGGAATGGTGAACCCGAGTACCAGGGGACGAAACCTGAGAGCCATTTAAAATGGTTTCCCAGTCTCACAGTGGACAATACTCTGGGTTTCCCATGCATGTTTTAGCTGAAGGAAGAATTCCTTAAACCTGGAGATTATTGACCCATGGAATGGGTACCATGCAGTATGACTAAAAAGGGTCTGAATTTGCTCACCGAACCTCACCAATGCTATCAGTTCGAAGTGTCCAGCCTTATGCCTCACCCAGCTCTGGGTGTAGATGTGGTAAATCCAGGTTTCATCACAAGCCCTGAATCAATTATTTAAGAATTGCTGTCTCTTTCACTGTCATTGTGTTTTGTTTTTGTAATTTAGTTTGATAATGGGATTTATCGGATTTTCACTGCTGCGTTCATGCCGCTGTACAAACGCTTGATTCTCCTACAGAGAAATATAAATCCACGGGTTTTAAGATTCTTACTAGTCAGGTATATTCCTAGGCGTCGAATATGTGGTGTTGAGTCCATGTCGTTGAACAAGGAGTAGGTCTTGACTATTACATATTTGGCTTATGGAACGGTATCTGTGCTATTTTCAATCTCTGGTTTTATGCAGCACCCCAACTCACCTTTGCCCTTAAGCAAGCATAAGTTGGTTTTCTAAATTTGAGTCCCTGTTCTGTTTTGTAATTCAGTTCATGTGTAGCCAAGTTTACATTCCTTGTATTAGTGATATCTTATGATGTTTCATTTTCTGTGTGACTTATTTCACTTAGAATCACTGTAGCTGAATCCACTCATTATGCCGTGATGGGCCTGATGACATAGATTTCATTGCTGAGTGATATTCCATTGTACGTACGAACCACAACTTCTTTATCCATTTTTCACATTCTGGGATATTTAACTTGTACCGTAGATGAGGTTCTTGTAAACAGAGCCGTCCGAAAATTTGGGGTGGCTGTGTGTTTTTGATTTTAATTTCCATAAACTATAGGACCATAACTGGAAGTGCCGTAGGCTCCGTTGCTTTGTTTTTTAGGTGTTTCAGGAAACACCACACACTTCTCCGGGGTGGCTGTTGGCAATTTACATCCCGCCCATCAGCATAACAAGGCTCCCTGTTCTCCATGGCCTGTGCTGTCTTTCTGGATTTTACACTTTTTTTAGATGGCCCTTTTGACCGGGGGGCTGTGAGACTTCATTGTAGTGCATAATTCTTAACATGCTTGCATGGTTGGCCAAAAAGGGCGTATGCGTTTTTTCCTGAATATATTCAGGAAAAAACGCATACGCCCTTTTTGGCCAAGTGCATCATTGTCGACGTTCTGCCTCTTTTCCTATGCTTTAAATGCAATTCCAGTCTACCCCCTGAAATCGTTTTCTTGCAATTCTGCCCACTTACAAGTCCTCTTCGCAGCCTTCCTTCAATATATTTTTGGACGATAGCTGTCATTTATAACTCTGCAGGTATGTGAATTACAGTGCCCCTGAGCTCCTTTCTTCAACTCGCTTTCTTGTGAGCTGGCCGCAAACACACATGATTGCTTCAGGCCCTAATCTGGTTCCGGCACGGCATGCTGAGCCTTTGGTGAATTCCTCTTCCTGGTGGGAAATGAGCGTTAAATTTGCCTGTGCAGACACCTCCAGCTAGTGTCTCATTGATTCCCCCTATTCCTGTTCATCTTGCGCAGATATTGCAAACTGTGCCAAACAGGAGGTTAAAGGCACTGAGTCTCCAAGTGGGGAGAGTGTTAGTAAAGGGTCTGGAATGGTGAACCCGAGTAAAAGGGGACGAAAACTGAGATGCATTTGAAAACGTTTCCCAATCACACGGCGGACGATAGTCTGGGTTTCCCATGCATGTTTTAGCTGAAGGAAGAATCCCTTAAACCTGGAGAGTTGGGACCCATGGAATGGGTACCATGCAGTATGACTTCAAAGGGTCTGCGTTTGCTCACCGAACCTCACCAATGTTATCAGCCCGAAGTGCCCAGCCTTATGTCTCACCCAGCTCTGGGTGTAGATGTGGTAAATCCAGGTTGCATCACAAGCCCTGAATGAATGATTTAAGAATTGCTCTCTATTTCACTGTCATTGTGTTTTGTTTTTGAAATTTATTTTGATAATGGGATTTATCGGATTTTCACTGCTGCGTTTAGGCCGCTGTACACACGCTTGATTTCCTTATGGAGACATATAAATCCATGGGTTTTAAGATTCTTACTTGTCAGGTATCTTGCCAGGCGTGGAATATGGGGTGTTGAGTCCATTTCATTGAGCAACGAGTAGGGCTTGTCTATTATATATTTGGCTTATGGAACGGTATCTGTGCTAATTTCAATCTCTGGTTTTATGCAGCACCCCAACTCACCTTTCCCCATAAGCAAGCATAAGTTGGTTTTCTAAATTTGAGACCCTGTTCTGTTTTGTAATTCAGTTTATGTGTAGCCAAGTTTACATTCCGTGTATTACTGATATATTATGATGTTTCTTTTTCTGTGTGACTTATTTCTCGTAGAATCAGCGTACCTGAATCCACTCATTATGCCGCTACGGGCCTGAAGACGTAGATTTCATTGCTGAGTGATATTCCATTGTACGTGCGTACCAGAACTTCTTTATCCATTTTTTCCTTTCTCGGATATTTAACTTGTACCGTAGACAAGGTTCTTGTAAACAGAGCCATCCCAAACTTTGGGGTGGCTGTGTGTTTGTGATTTTAATTTCCCTAAGCTATAGGACCATAAGTGGAAGTGCCATAGGCTGTGTTGCTTTGTTTCCTACGTGTTTCAGGATACACCATACATTTCTCCAGAGTGGCTGTTGGCAATTTACATCCCGCCCATCAGCATAACAAGGCTCCCTGTTCTCCAAGACCTGTCCTGCCTTTCTGGATTTTACACTTTTTTCAGATGGCCCTTTTGACCGGGGGGCAGTGAGACTTCATTGTAGTGCAGATTTCCTTTACACGCTTGCTTGGTTGGCCAAAAAGGGCGTATGCGTTTTTTCCTGAATATATTCAGGAAAAAACGCATACGCCCTTTTTGGCCAAGTGCATCATTGTCGACATTCTGCCTCTTTTCCTATGCTTTAAGTGCAATTCCAGTCTACCCCCTGAAATCGTTTTCCTGAAATTCTGCCCCGCTTTCAAGTCCTCTTTGAAGACTTACTTCAGTACATTTTTGGACGATAGCTGTCATTCATAACTCTGCAGGTTTGTGAATTACAGTGCCCCTGAGCTCCTGTCTTCAACTCCTTTTCTTGTGAGCTGGCCGCAAAACCGCAGGATTGCTTCAGGCCCTAATATGTTTCCGGCCGGGCACGTTGAGCCTTTGGTTAATTCCTCTTCCTGGTGGGAAATGAGCGTTCCATTTGCCCGTGCAGACACCAACAGCTAGCCTCTCATTGGTTCTCCCTATGCCTGTTCATCTTGCGCAGAAATTGCAAACTGTGCCAAACAGGAGGTTAAAGGCACTGACTCTCCAAGTGGGGAGAGTGTTAGTAAAGCGTCTGGAATGGTGAACCCGAGTACCAGGGGACGAAAACTGAGATGCATTTGAAAACGTTTCCCAATCACACGGCGGACGATAGTCTGGTTTTCCCATGCATGTTTTAGCTGAAGGAAGAATCCCTTAAACCTGGAGAGTTGGGACCCATGGAATGGGTACCATGCAGTATGACTTCAAAGGGTCTGCGTTTGCTCACCGAACCTCACCAATGTTATCAGCTCGAAGTGCCCAGCCTTATGTCTCACCCAGCTCTGGGTGTAGATGTGGTAAATCCAGGTTGCATCACAAGCCCTGAATGAATGATTTAAGAATTGCTCTCTATTTCACTGTCATTGTGTTTTGTTTTTGAAATTTATTTTGATAATGGGATTTATCGGATTTTCACTGCTGCGTTTAGGCCGCTGTACACACGCTTGATTTCCTTATGGAGACATATAAATCCATGGGTTTTAAGATTCTTACTTGTCAGGTATCTTGCCAGGCGTTGAATATGGGGTGTTGAGTCCATTTCGTTGAGCAAGGAGTAGGGCTTGTCTATTATATATTTGGCTTATGGAACGGTATCTGTGCTAATTTCAATCTCTGGTTTTATGCAGCACCCCAACTCACCTTTCCCCATAAGCAAGCATAAGTTGGTTTTCTAAATTTGAGACCCTGTTCTGTTTTGTAATTCAGTTTATGTGTAGCCAAGTTTACATTCCGTGTATTACTGATATATTATGATGTTTCTTTTTCTGTGTGACTTATTTCTCGTAGAATCATCGTACCTGAATCCACTCATTATGCCGCTACGGGCCTGAAGACGTAGATTTCATTGCTGAGTGATATTCCATTGTACGTGCGTACCAGAACTTCTTTATCCATTTTTTCCTTTCTCGGATATTTAACTTGTACCGTAGACAAGGTTCTTGTAAACAGAGCCATCCCAAACTTTGGGGTGGCTGTGTGTTTGTGATTTTAATTTCCCTAAGCTATAGGACCATAAGTGGAAGTGACATAGGCTGTGTTGCTTTGTTTCCTACGTGTTTCAGGATACACCATACATTTCTCCAGAGTGGCTGTTGGCAATTTACATCCCGCCCATCAGCATAACAAGGCTCCCTGTTCTCCAAGACCTGTCCTGCCTTTCTGGATTTTACACTTTTTTCAGATGGCCCTTTTGACCGGGGGGCAGTGAGACTTCATTGTAGTGCAGATTTCCTTTACACGCTTGCTTGGTTGGCCAAAAAGGGCGTATGCGTTTTTTCCTGAATATATTCAGGAAAAAACACATACGCCCTTTTTGGCCAAGTGCATCATTGTCGACATTCTGCCTCTTTTCCTATGCTTTAAGTGCAATTCCAGTCTACCCCCTGAAATCGTTTTCCTGAAATTCTGCCCCGCTTTCAAGTCCTCTTTGAAGACTTACTTCAGTACATTTTTGGACGATAGCTGTCATTCATAACTCTGCAGGTTTGTGAATTACAGTGCCCCTGAGCTCCTGTCTTCAACTCCTTTTCTTGTGAGCTGGCCGCAAAACCGCAGGATTGCTTCAGGCCCTAATATGTTTCCGGCCGGGCACGCTGAGCCTTTGGTTAATTCCTCTTCCTGGTGGGAAATGATCGTTCCATTTGCCCGTGCAGACACCAACAGCTAGTCTCTCATTGGTTCTCCCTATGCCTGTTCATCTTGCGCAGAAATTGCAAACTGTGCCAAACAGGAGGTTAAAGGCACTGACTCTCCAAGTGGGGAGAGTGTTAGTAAAGCGTCTGGAATGGTGAACCCGAGTACCAGGGGACGAAAACTGAGATGCATTTGAAAACGTTTCCCAATCACACGGCGGACGATAGTCTGGGTTTCCCATGCATGTTTTAGCTGAAGGAAGAATCCCTTAAACCTGGAGAGTTGGGACCCATGGAATGGGTACCATGCAGTATGACTTCAAAGGGTCTGCATTTGCTCACCGAACCTCACCAATGTTATCAGCCCGAAGTGCCCAGCCTTATGTCTCACCCAGCTCTGGGTGTAGATGTGGTAAATCCAGGTTGCATCACAAGCCCTGAATGAATGATTTAAGAATTGCTCTCTATTTCACTGTCATTGTGTTTTGTTTTTGAAATTTATTTTGATAATGGGATTTATCGGATTTTCACTGCTGCGTTTAGGCCGCTGTACACACGCTTGATTTCCTTATGGAGACATATAAATCCATGGGTTTTAAGATTCTTACTTGTCAGGTATCTTGCCAGGCGTTGAATATGGGGTGTTGAGTCCATTTCGTTGAGCAAGGAGTAGGGCTTGTCTATTATATATTTGGCTTATGGAACGGTATCTGTGCTAATTTCAATCTCTGGTTTTATGCAGCACCCCAACTCACCTTTCCCCATAAGCAAGCATAAGTTGGTTTTCTAAATTTGAGACCCTGTTCTGTTTTGTAATTCAGTTTATGTGTAGCCAAGTTTACATTCCGTGTATTACTGATATATTATGATGTTTCTTTTTCTGTGTGACTTATTTCTCGTAGAATCATCGTACCTGAATCCACTCATTATGCCGCTATGGGCCTGAAGACGTAGATTTCATTGCTGAGTGATATTCCATTGTACGTGCGTACCAGAACTTCTTTATCCATTTTTTCCTTTCTCGGATATTTAACTTGTACCGTAGACAAGGTTCTTGTAAACAGAGCCATCCCAAACTTTGGGGTGGCTGTGTGTTTGTGATTTTAATTTCCCTAAGCTATAGGACCATAAGTGGAAGTGACATAGGCTGTGTTGCTTTGTTTCCTACGTGTTTCAGGATACACCATACATTTCTCCAGAGTGGCTGTTGGCAATTTACATCCCGCCCATCAGCATAACAAGGCTTCCTGTTCTCCAAGACCTGTCCTGCCTTTCTGGATTTTACACTTTTTTCAGATGGCCCTTTTGACCGGGGGGCAGTGAGACTTCATTGTAGTGCAGATTTCCTTTACACGCTTGCTTGGTTGGCCAAAAAGGGCGTATGCGTTTTTTCCTGAATATATTCAGGAAAAAACACATACGCCCTTTTTGGCCAAGTGCATCATTGTCGACATTCTGCCTCTTCCTATGCTTTAAGTGCAATTCCAGTCTACCCCCTGAAATCGTTTTCCTGAAATTCTGCCCCGCTTTCAAGTCCTCTTTGAAGACTTACTTCAGTACATTTTTGGACGATAGCTGTCATTCATAACTCTGCAGGTTTGTGAATTACAGTGCCCCTGAGCTCCTGTCTTCAACTCCTTTTCTTGTGAGCTGGCCGCAAAACCGCAGGATTGCTTCAGGCCCTAATATGTTTCCGGCCGGGCACGCTGAGCCTTTGGTTAATTCCTCTTCCTGGTGGGAAATGATCGTTCCATTTGCCCGTGCAGACACCAACAGCTAGTCTCTCATTGGTTCTCCCTATGCCTGTTCATCTTGCGCAGAAATTGCAAACTGTGCCAAACAGGAGGTTAAAGGCACTGACTCTCCAAGTGGGGAGAGTGTTAGTAAAGCGTCTGGAATGGTGAACCCGAGTACCAGGGGACGAAAACTGAGATGCATTTGAAAACGTTTCCCCATCACACGGCGGACGATAGTCTGGGTTTCCCATTCATGTTTTAGCTGAAGGAAGAATCCCTTAAACCTGGAGAGTTGGGACCCATGGAATGGGTACCATGCAGTATGACTTCAAAGGGTCTGCGTTTGCTCACCGAACCTCACCAATGTTATCAGCCCGAAGTGCCCAGCCTTATGTCTCACCCAGCTCTGGGTGTAGATGTGGTAAATCCAGGTTGCATCACAAGCCCTGAATGAATGATTTAAGAATTGCTCTCTATTTCACTGTCATTGTGTTTTGTTTTTGAAATTTATTTTGATAATGGGATTTATCGGATTTTCACTGCTGCGTTTAGGCCGCTGTACACACGCTTGATTTCCTTATGGAGACATATAAATCCATGGGTTTTAAGATTCTTACTTGTCAGGTATCTTGCCAGGCGTTGAATATGGGGTGTTGAGTCCATTTCGTTGAGCAAGGAGTAGGGCTTGTCTATTATATATTTGGCTTATGGAACGGTATCTGTGCTAATTTCAATCTCTGGTTTTATGCAGCACCCCAACTCACCTTTCCCCATAAGCAAGCATAAGTTGGTTTTCTAAATTTGAGACCCTGTTCTGTTTTGTAATTCAGTTTATGTGTAGCCAAGTTTACATTCCGTGTATTACTGATATATTATGATGTTTCTTTTTCTGTGTGACTTATTTCTCGTAGAATCAGCGTACCTGAATCCACTCATTATGCCGCTACGGGCCTGAAGACGTAGATTTCATTGCTGAGTGATATTCCATTGTACGTGCGTACCAGAACTTCTTTATCCATTTTTTCCTTTCTCGGATATTTAACTTGTACCGTAGACAAGGTTCTTGTAAACAGAGCCATCCCAAACTTTGGGGTGGCTGTGTGTTTGTGATTTTAATTTCCCTAAGCTATAGGACCATAAGTGGAAGTGACATAGGCTGTGTTGCTTTGTTTCCTACGTGTTTCAGGATACACCATACATTTCTCCAGAGTGGCTGTTGGCAATTTACATCCCGCCCATCAGCATAACAAGGCTTCCTGTTCTCCAAGACCTGTCCTGCCTTTCTGGATTTTACACTTTTTTCAGATGGCCCTTTTGACCGGGGGGCAGTGAGACTTCATTGTAGTGCAGATTTCCTTTACACGCTTGCTTGGTTGGCCAAAAAGGGCGTATGCGTTTTTTCCTGAATATATTCAGGAAAAAACACATACGCCCTTTTTGGCCAAGTGCATCATTGTCGACATTCTGCCTCTTCCTATGCTTTAAGTGCAATTCCAGTCTACCCCCTGAAATCGTTTTCCTGAAATTCTGCCCCGCTTTCAAGTCCTCTTTGAAGACTTACTTCAGTACATTTTTGGACGATAGCTGTCATTCATAACTCTGCAGGTTTGTGAATTACAGTGCCCCTGAGCTCCTGTCTTCAACTCCTTTTCTTGTGAGCTGGCCGCAAAACCGCAGGATTGCTTCAGGCCCTAATATGTTTCCGGCCGGGCACGCTGAGCCTTTGGTTAATTCCTCTTCCTGGTGGGAAATGATCGTTCCATTTGCCCGTGCAGACACCAACAGCTAGTCTCTCATTGGTTCTCCCTATGCCTGTTCATCTTGTGCAGAAATTGCAAACTGTGCCAAACAGGAGGTTAAAGGCACTGACTCTCCAAGTGGGGAGAGTGTTAGTAAAGCGTCTGGAATGGTGAACCCGAGTACCAGGGGACGAAAACTGAGATGCATTTGAAAACGTTTCCCAATCACACGGCGGACGATAGTCTGGGTTTCCCATGCATGTTTTAGCTGAAGGAAGAATCCCTTAAACCTGGAGAGTTGGGACCCATGGAATGGGTACCATGCAGTATGACTTCAAAGGGTCTGCGTTTGCTCACCGAACCTCACCAATGTTATCAGCCCGAAGTGCCCAGCCTTATGTCTCACCCAGCTCTGGGTGTAGATGTGGTAAATCCAGGTTGCATCACAAGCCCTGAATGAATGATTTAAGAATTGCTCTCTATTTCACTGTCATTGTGTTTTGTTTTTGAAATTTATTTTGATAATGGGATTTATCGGATTTTCACTGCTGCGTTTAGGCCGCTGTACACACGCTTGATTTCCTTATGGAGACATATAAATCCATGGGTTTTAAGATTCTTACTTGTCAGGTATCTTGCCAGGCGTTGAATATGGGGTGTTGAGTCCATTTCGTTGAGCAAGGAGTAGGGCTTGTCTATTATATATTTGGCTTATGGAACGGTATCTGTGCTAATTTCAATCTCTGGTTTTATGCAGCACCCCAACTCACCTTTCCCCATAAGCAAGCATAAGTTGGTTTTCTAAATTTGAGACCCTGTTCTGTTTTGTAATTCAGTTTATGTGTAGCCAAGTTTACATTCCGTGTATTACTGATATATTATGATGTTTCTTTTTCTGTGTGACTTATTTCTCGTAGAATCAGCGTACCTGAATCCACTCATTATGCCGCTACGGGCCTGAAGACGTAGATTTCATTGCTGAGTGATATTCCATTGTACGTGCGTACCAGAACTTCTTTATCCATTTTTTCCTTTCTCGGATATTTAACTTGTACCGTAGACAAGGTTCTTGTAAACAGAGCCATCCCAAACTTTGGGGTGGCTGTGTGTTTGTGATTTTAATTTCCCTAAGCTATAGGACCATAAGTGGAAGTGACATAGGCTGTGTTGCTTTGTTTCCTACGTGTTTCAGGATACACCATACATTTCTCCAGAGTGGCTGTTGGCAATTTACATCCCGCCCATCAGCATAACAAGGCTTCCTGTTCTCCAAGACCTGTCCTGCCTTTCTGGATTTTACACTTTTTTCAGATGGCCCTTTTGACCGGGGGGCAGTGAGACTTCATTGTAGTGCAGATTTCCTTTACACGCTTGCTTGGTTGGCCAAAAAGGGCGTATGCGTTTTTTCCTGAATATATTCAGGAAAAAACGCATACGCCCTTTTTTGCCAAGTGCATCATTGTCGACATTCTGCCTCTTCCTATGCTTTAAGTGCAATTCCAGTCTACCCCCTGAAATCGTTTTCCTGAAATTCTGCCCCGCTTTCAAGTCCTCTTTGAAGACTTACTTCAGTACATTTTTGGACGATAGCTGTCATTCATAACTCTGCAGGTTTGTGAATTACAGTGCCCCTGAGCTCCTGTCTTCAACTCCTTTTCTTGTGAGCTGGCCGCAAAACCGCAGGATTGCTTCAGGCCCTAATATGTTTCCGGCCGGGCACGCTGAGCCTTTGGTTAATTCCTCTTCCTGGTGGGAAATGATCGTTCCATTTGCCCGTGCAGACACCAACAGCTAGTCTCTCATTGGTTCTCCCTATGCCTGTTCATCTTGCGCAGAAATTGCAAACTGTGCCAAACAGGAGGTTAAAGGCACTGACTCTCCAAGTGGGGAGAGTGTTAGTAAAGCGTCTGGAATGGTGAACCCGAGTACCAGGGGACGAAAACTGAGATGCATTTGAAAACGTTTCCCAATCACACGGCGGACGATAGTCTGGGTTTCCCATGCATGTTTTAGCTGAAGGAAGAATCCCTTAAACCTGGAGAGTTGGGACCCATGGAATGGGTACCATGCAGTATGACTTCAAAGGGTCTGCGTTTGCTCACCGAACCTCACCAATGTTATCAGCCCGAAGTGCCCAGCCTTATGTCTCACCCAGCTCTGGGTGTAGATGTGGTAAATCCAGGTTGCATCACAAGCCCTGAATGAATGATTTAAGAATTGCTCTCTATTTCACTGTCATTGTGTTTTGTTTTTGAAATTTATTTTGATAATGGGATTTATCGGATTTTCACTGCTGCGTTTAGGCCGCTGTACACACGCTTGATTTCCTTATGGAGACATATAAATCCATGGGTTTTAAGATTCTTACTTGTCAGGTATCTTGCCAGGCGTTGAATATGGGGTGTTGAGTCCATTTCGTTGAGCAAGGAGTAGGGCTTGTCTATTATATATTTGGCTTATGGAACGGTATCTGTGCTAATTTCAATCTCTGGTTTTATGCAGCACCCCAACTCACCTTTCCCCATAAGCAAGCATAAGTTGGTTTTCTAAATTTGAGACCCTGTTCTGTTTTGTAATTCAGTTTATGTGTAGCCAAGTTTACATTCCGTGTATTACTGATATATTATGATGTTTCTTTTTCTGTGTGACTTATTTCTCGTAGAATCATCGTACCTGAATCCACTCATTATGCCGCTACGGGCCTGAAGACGTAGATTTCATTGCTGAGTGATATTCCATTGTACGTGCGTACCAGAACTTCTTTATCCATTTTTTCCTTTCTCGGATATTTAACTTGTACCGTAGACAAGGTTCTTGTAAACAGAGCCATCCCAAACTTTGGGGTGGCTGTGTGTTTGTGATTTTAATTTCCCTAAGCTATAGGACCATAAGTGGAAGTGACATAGGCTGTGTTGCTTTGTTTCCTACGTGTTTCAGGATACACCATACATTTCTCCAGAGTGGCTGTTGGCAATTTACATCCCGCCCATCAGCATAACAAGGCTTCCTGTTCTCCAAGACCTGTCCTGCCTTTCTGGATTTTACACTTTTTTCAGATGGCCCTTTTGACCGGGGGGCAGTGAGACTTCATTGTAGTGCAGATTTCCTTTACACGCTTGCTTGGTTGGCCAAAAAGGGCGTATGCGTTTTTTCCTGAATATATTCAGGAAAAAACACATACGCCCTTTTTGGCCAAGTGCATCATTGTCGACATTCTGCCTCTTCCTATGCTTTAAGTGCAATTCCAGTCTACCCCCTGAAATCGTTTTCCTGAAATTCTGCCCCGCTTTCAAGTCCTCTTTGAAGACTTACTTCAGTACATTTTTGGACGATAGCTGTCATTCATAACTCTGCAGGTTTGTGAATTACAGTGCCCCTGAGCTCCTGTCTTCAACTCCTTTTCTTGTGAGCTGGCCGCAAAACCGCAGGATTGCTTCAGGCCCTAATATGTTTCCGGCCGGGCACGCTGAGCCTTTGGTTAATTCCTCTTCCTGGTGGGAAATGATCGTTCCATTTGCCCGTGCAGACACCAACAGCTAGTCTCTCATTGGTTCTCCCTATGCCTGTTCATCTTGCGCAGAAATTGCAAACTGTGCCAAACAGGAGGTTAAAGGCACTGACTCTCCAAGTGGGGAGAGTGTTAGTAAAGCGTCTGGAATGGTGAACCCGAGTACCAGGGGACGAAAACTGAGATGCATTTGAAAACGTTTCCCAATCACACGGCGGACGATAGTCTGGGTTTCCCATGCATGTTTTAGCTGAAGGAAGAATCCCTTAAACCTGGAGAGTTGGGACCCATGGAATGGGTACCATGCAGTATGACTTCAAAGGGTCTGCGTTTGCTCACCGAACCTCACCAATGTTATCAGCCCGAAGTGCCCAGCCTTATGTCTCACCCAGCTCTGGGTGTAGATGTGGTAAATCCAGGTTGCATCACAAGCCCTGAATGAATGATTTAAGAATTGCTCTCTATTTCACTGTCATTGTGTTTTGTTTTTGAAATTTATTTTGATAATGGGATTTATCGGATTTTCACTGCTGCGTTTAGGCCGCTGTACACACGCTTGATTTCCTTATGGAGACATATAAATCCATGGGTTTTAAGATTCTTACTTGTCAGGTATCTTGCCAGGCGTTGAATATGGGGTGTTGAGTCCATTTCGTTGAGCAAGGAGTAGGGCTTGTCTATTATATATTTGGCTTATGGAACGGTATCTGTGCTAATTTCAATCTCTGGTTTTATGCAGCACCCCAACTCACCTTTCCCCATAAGCAAGCATAAGTTGGTTTTCTAAATTTGAGACCCTGTTCTGTTTTGTAATTCAGTTTATGTGTAGCCAAGTTTACATTCCGTGTATTACTGATATATTATGATGTTTCTTTTTCTGTGTGACTTATTTCTCGTAGAATCATCGTACCTGAATCCACTCATTATGCCGCTACGGGCCTGAAGACGTAGATTTCATTGCTGAGTGATATTCCATTGTACGTGCGTACCAGAACTTCTTTATCCATTTTTTCCTTTCTCGGATATTTAACTTGTACCGTAGACAAGGTTCTTGTAAACAGAGCCATCCCAAACTTTGGGGTGGCTGTGTGTTTGTGATTTTAATTTCCCTAAGCTATAGGACCATAAGTGGAAGTGACATAGGCTGTGTTGCTTTGTTTCCTACGTGTTTCAGGATACACCATACATTTCTCCAGAGTGGCTGTTGGCAATTTACATCCCGCCCATCAGCATAACAAGGCTCCCTGTTCTCCAAGACCTGTCCTGCCTTTCTGGATTTTACACTTTTTTCAGATGGCCCTTTTGACCGGGGGGCAGTGAGACTTCATTGTAGTGCAGATTTCCTTTACACGCTTGCTTGGTTGGCCAAAAAGGGCGTATGCGTTTTTTCCTGAATATATTCAGGAAAAAACGCATACGCCCTTTTTGGCCAAGTGCATCATTGTCGACATTCTGCCTCTTTTCCTATGCTTTAAGTGCAATTCCAGTCTACCCCCTGAAATCGTTTTCCTGAAATTCTGCCCCGCTTTCAAGTCCTCTTTGAAGACTTACTTCAGTACATTTTTGGACGATAGCTGTCATTCATAACTCTGCAGGTTTGTGAATTACAGTGCCCCTGAGCTCCTGTCTTCAACTCCTTTTCTTGTGAGCTGGCCGCAAAACCGCAGGATTGCTTCAGGCCCTAATATGTTTCCGGCCGGGCACGCTGAGCCTTTGGTTAATTCCTCTTCCTGGTGGGAAATGATCGTTCCATTTGCCCGTGCAGACACCAACAGCTAGTCTCTCATTGGTTCTCCCTATGCCTGTTCATCTTGCGCAGAAATTGCAAACTGTGCCAAACAGGAGGTTAAAGGCACTGACTCTCCAAGTGGGGAGAGTGTTAGTAAAGCGTCTGGAATGGTGAACCCGAGTACCAGGGGACGAAAACTGAGATGCATTTGAAAACGTTTCCCAATCACACGGCGGACGATAGTCTGGGTTTCCCATGCATGTTTTAGCTGAAGGAAGAATCCCTTAAACCTGGAGAGTTGGGACCCATGGAATGGGTACCATGCAGTATGACTTCAAAGGGTCTGCGTTTGCTCACCGAACCTCACCAATGTTATCAGCCCGAAGTGCCCAGCCTTATGTCTCACCCAGCTCTGGGTGTAGATGTGGTAAATCCAGGTTGCATCACAAGCCCTGAATGAATGATTTAAGAATTGCTCTCTATTTCACTGTCATTGTGTTTTGTTTTTGAAATTTATTTTGATAATGGGATTTATCGGATTTTCACTGCTGCGTTTAGGCCGCTGTACACACGCTTGATTTCCTTATGGAGACATATAAATCCATGGGTTTTAAGATTCTTACTTGTCAGGTATCTTGCCAGGCGTTGAATATGGGGTGTTGAGTCCATTTCGTTGAGCAAGGAGTAGGGCTTGTCTATTATATATTTGGCTTATGGAACGGTATCTGTGCTAATTTCAATCTCTGGTTTTATGCAGCACCCCAACTCACCTTTCCCCATAAGCAAGCATAAGTTGGTTTTCTAAATTTGAGACCCTGTTCTGTTTTGTAATTCAGTTTATGTGTAGCCAAGTTTACATTCCGTGTATTACTGATATATTATGATGTTTCTTTTTCTGTGTGACTTATTTCTCGTAGAATCATCGTACCTGAATCCACTCATTATGCCGCTACGGGCCTGAAGACGTAGATTTCATTGCTGAGTGATATTCCATTGTACGTGCGTACCAGAACTTCTTTATCCATTTTTTCCTTTCTCGGATATTTAACTTGTACCGTAGACAAGGTTCTTGTAAACAGAGCCATCCCAAACTTTGGGGTGGCTGTGTGTTTGTGATTTTAATTTCCCTAAGCTATAGGACCATAAGTGGAAGTGACATAGGCTGTGTTGCTTTGTTTCCTACGTGTTTCAGGATACACCATACATTTCTCCAGAGTGGCTGTTGGCAATTTACATCCCGCCCATCAGCATAACAAGGCTCCCTGTTCTCCAAGACCTGTCCTGCCTTTCTGGATTTTACACTTTTTTCAGATGGCCCTTTTGACCGGGGGGCAGTGAGACTTCATTGTAGTGCAGATTTCCTTTACACGCTTGCTTGGTTGGCCAAAAAGGGCGTATGCGTTTTTTCCTGAATATATTCAGGAAAAAACGCATACGCCCTTTTTGGCCAAGTGCATCATTGTCGACATTCTGCCTCTTTTCCTATGCTTTAAGTGCAATTCCAGTCTACCCCCTGAAATCGTTTTCCTGAAATTCTGCCCCGCTTTCAAGTCCTCTTCGAAGACTTACTTCAGTACATTTTTGGACGATAGCTGTCATTCATAACTCTGCAGGTTTGTGAATTACAGTGCCCCTGAGCTCCTGTCTTCAACTCCTTTTCTTGTGAGCTGGCCGCAAAACCGCAGGATTGCTTCAGGCCCTAATATGTTTCCGGCCGGGCACGCTGAGCCTTTGGTTAATTCCTCTTCCTGGTGGGAAATGAGCGTTCCATTTGCCCGTGCAGACACCAACAGCTAGTCTCTCATTGGTTCTCCCTATGCCTGTTCATCTTGCGCAGAAATTGCAAACTGTGCCAAACAGGAGGTTAAAGGCACTGACTCTCCAAGTGGGGAGAGTGTTAGTAAAGCGTCTGGAATGGTGAACCCGAGTACCAGGGGACGAAAACTGAGATGCATTTGAAAACGTTTCCCAATCACACGGCGGACGATAGTCTGGGTTTCCCATGCATGTTTTAGCTGAAGGAAGAATCCCTTAAACCTGGAGAGTTGGGACCCATGGAATGGGTACCATGCAGTATGACTTCAAAGGGTCTGCGTTTGCTCACCGAACCTCACCAATGTTATCAGCCCGAAGTGCCCAGCCTTATGTCTCACCCAGCTCTGGGTGTAGATGTGGTAAATCCAGGTTGCATCACAAGCCCTGAATGAATGATTTAAGAATTGCTCTCTATTTCACTGTCATTGTGTTTTGTTTTTGAAATTTATTTTGATAATGGGATTTATCGGATTTTCACTGCTGCGTTTAGGCCGCTGTACACACGCTTGATTTCCTTATGGAGACATATAAATCCATGGGTTTTAAGATTCTTACTTGTCAGGTATCTTGCCAGGCGTTGAATATGGGGTGTTGAGTCCATTTCGTTGAGCAAGGAGTAGGGCTTGTCTATTATATATTTGGCTTATGGAACGGTATCTGTGCTAATTTCAATCTCTGGTTTTATGCAGCACCCCAACTCACCTTTCCCCATAAGCAAGCATAAGTTGGTTTTCTAAATTTGAGACCCTGTTCTGTTTTGTAATTCAGTTTATGTGTAGCCAAGTTTACATTCCGTGTATTACTGATATATTATGATGTTTCTTTTTCTGTGTGACTTATTTCTCGTAGAATCATCGTACCTGAATCCACTCATTATGCCGCTACGGGCCTGAAGACGTAGATTTCATTGCTGAGTGATATTCCATTGTACGTGCGTACCAGAACTTCTTTATCCATTTTTTCCTTTCTCGGATATTTAACTTGTACCGTAGACAAGGTTCTTGTAAACAGAGCCATCCCAAACTTTGGGGTGGCTGTGTGTTTGTGATTTTAATTTCCCTAAGCTATAGGACCATAAGTGGAAGTGACATAGGCTGTGTTGCTTTGTTTCCTACGTGTTTCAGGATACACCATACATTTCTCCAGAGTGGCTGTTGGCAATTTACATCCCGCCCATCAGCATAACAAGGCTCCCTGTTCTCCAAGACCTGTCCTGCCTTTCTGGATTTTACACTTTTTTCAGATGGCCCTTTTGACCGGGGGGCAGTGAGACTTCATTGTAGTGCAGATTTCCTTTACACGCTTGCTTGGTTGGCCAAAAAGGGCGTATGCGTTTTTTCCTGAATATATTCAGGAAAAAACGCATACGCCCTTTTTGGCCAAGTGCATCATTGTCGACATTCTGCCTCTTTTCCTATGCTTTAAGTGCAATTCCAGTCTACCCCCTGAAATCGTTTTCCTGAAATTCTGCCCCGCTTTCAAGTCCTCTTCGAAGACTTACTTCAGTACATTTTTGGACGATAGCTGTCATTCATAACTCTGCAGGTTTGTGAATTACAGTGCCCCTGAGCTCCTGTCTTCAACTCCTTTTCTTGTGAGCTGGCCGCAAAACCGCAGGATTGCTTCAGGCCCTAATATGTTTCCGGCCGGGCACGCTGAGCCTTTGGTTAATTCCTCTTCCTGGTGGGAAATGATCGTTCCATTTGCCCGTGCAGACACCAACAGCTAGTCTCTCATTGGTTCTCCCTATGCCTGTTCATCTTGCGCAGAAATTGCAAACTGTGCCAAACAGGAGGTTAAAGGCACTGACTCTCCAAGTGGGGAGAGTGTTAGTAAAGCGTCTGGAATGGTGAACCCGAGTACCAGGGGACGAAAACTGAGATGCATTTGAAAACGTTTCCCAATCACACGGCGGACGATAGTCTGGGTTTCCCATGCATGTTTTAGCTGAAGGAAGAATCCCTTAAACCTGGAGAGTTGGGACCCATGGAATGGGTACCATGCAGTATGACTTCAAAGGGTCTGCGTTTGCTCACCGAACCTCACCAATGTTATCAGCCCGAAGTGCCCAGCCTTATGTCTCACCCAGCTCTGGGTGTAGATGTGGTAAATCCAGGTTGCATCACAAGCCCTGAATGAATGATTAAGAATTGCTCTCTATTTCACTGTCATTGTGTTTTGTTTTTGAAATTTATTTTGATAATGGGATTTATCGGATTTTCACTGCTGCGTTTAGGCCGCTGTACACACGCTTGATTTCCTTATGGAGACATATAAATCCATGGGTTTTAAGATTCTTACTTGTCAGGTATCTTGCCAGGCGTTGAATATGGGGTGTTGAGTCCATTTCGTTGAGCAAGGAGTAGGGCTTGTCTATTATATATTTGGCTTATGGAACGGTATCTGTGCTAATTTCAATCTCTGGTTTTATGCAGCACCCCAACTCACCTTTCCCCATAAGCAAGCATAAGTTGGTTTTCTAAATTTGAGACCCTGTTCTGTTTTGTAATTCAGTTTATGTGTAGCCAAGTTTACATTCCGTGTATTACTGATATATTATGATGTTTCTTTTTCTGTGTGACTTATTTCTCGTAGAATCATCGTACCTGAATCCACTCATTATGCCGCTACGGGCCTGAAGACGTAGATTTCATTGCTGAGTGATATTCCATTGTACGTGCGTACCAGAACTTCTTTATCCATTTTTTCCTTTCTCGGATATTTAACTTGTACCGTAGACAAGGTTCTTGTAAACAGAGCCATCCCAAACTTTGGGGTGGCTGTGTGTTTGTGATTTTAATTTCCCTAAGCTATAGGACCATAAGTGGAAGTGACATAGGCTGTGTTGCTTTGTTTCCTACGTGTTTCAGGATACACCATACATTTCTCCAGAGTGGCTGTTGGCAATTTACATCCCGCCCATCAGCATAACAAGGCTCCCTGTTCTCCAAGACCTGTCCTGCCTTTCTGGATTTTACACTTTTTTCAGATGGCCCTTTTGACCGGGGGGCAGTGAGACTTCATTGTAGTGCAGATTTCCTTTACACGCTTGCTTGGTTGGCCAAAAAGGGCGTATGCGTTTTTTCCTGAATATATTCAGGAAAAAACGCATACGCCCTTTTTGGCCAAGTGCATCATTGTCGACATTCTGCCTCTTTTCCTATGCTTTAAGTGCAATTCCAGTCTACCCCCTGAAATCGTTTTCCTGAAATTCTGCCCCGCTTTCAAGTCCTCTTTGAAGACTTACTTCAGTACATTTTTGGACGATAGCTGTCATTCATAACTCTGCAGGTTTGTGAATTACAGTGCCCCTGAGCTCCTGTCTTCAACTCCTTTTCTTGTGAGCTGGCCGCAAAACCGCAGGATTGCTTCAGGCCCTAATATGTTTCCGGCCGGGCACGCTGAGCCTTTGGTTAATTCCTCTTCCTGGTGGGAAATGAGCGTTCCATTTGCCCGTGCAGACACCAACAGCTAGTCTCTCATTGGTTCTCCCTATGCCTGTTCATCTTGCGCAGAAATTGCAAACTGTGCCAAACAGGAGGTTAAAGGCACTGACTCTCCAAGTGGGGAGAGTGTTAGTAAAGCGTCTGGAATGGTGAACCCGAGTACCAGGGGACGAAAACTGAGATGCATTTGAAAACGTTTCCCAATCACACGGCGGACGATAGTCTGGGTTTCCCATGCATGTTTTAGCTGAAGGAAGAATCCCTTAAACCTGGAGAGTTGGGACCCATGGAATGGGTACCATGCAGTATGACTTCAAAGGGTCTGCGTTTGCTCACCGAACCTCACCAATGTTATCAGCCCGAAGTGCCCAGCCTTATGTCTCACCCAGCTCTGGGTGTAGATGTGGTAAATCCAGGTTGCATCACAAGCCCTGAATGAATGATTTAAGAATTGCTCTCTATTTCACTGTCATTGTGTTTTGTTTTTGAAATTTATTTTGATAATGGGATTTATCGGATTTTCACTGCTGCGTTTAGGCCGCTGTACACATGCTTGATTTCCTTATGGAGACATATAAATCCATGGGTTTTAAGATTCTTACTTGTCAGGTATCTTGCCAGGCGTTGAATATGGGGTGTTGAGTCCATTTCGTTGAGCAAGGAGTAGGGCTTGTCTATTATATATTTGGCTTATGGAACGGTATCTGTGCTAATTTCAATCTCTGGTTTTATGCAGCACCCCAACTCACCTTTCCCCATAAGCAAGCATAAGTTGGTTTTCTAAATTTGAGACCCTGTTCTGTTTTGTAATTCAGTTTATGTGTAGCCAAGTTTACATTCCGTGTATTACTGATATATTATGATGTTTCTTTTTCTGTGTGACTTATTTCTCGTAGAATCATCGTACCTGAATCCACTCATTATGCCGCTACGGGCCTGAAGACGTAGATTTCATTGCTGAGTGATATTCCATTGTACGTGCGTACCAGAACTTCTTTATCCATTTTTTCCTTTCTCGGATATTTAACTTGTACCGTAGACAAGGTTCTTGTAAACAGAGCCATCCCAAACTTTGGGGTGGCTGTGTGTTTGTGATTTTAATTTCCCTAAGCTATAGGACCATAAGTGGAAGTGACATAGGCTGTGTTGCTTTGTTTCCTACGTGTTTCAGGATACACCATACATTTCTCCAGAGTGGCTGTTGGCAATTTACATCCCGCCCATCAGCATAACAAGGCTCCCTGTTCTCCAAGACCTGTCCTGCCTTTCTGCATTTTACACTTTTTTCAGATGGCCCTTTTGACCGGGGGGCAGTGAGACTTCATTGTAGTGCAGATTTCCTTTACACGCTTGCTTGGTTGGCCAAAAAGGGCGTATGCGTTTTTTCCTGAATATATTCAGGAAAAAACGCATACGCCCTTTATGGCCAAGTGCATCATTGTCGACATTCTGCCCCTTTTCCTATGCTTTAAGTGCAATTCCAGTCTACCCCCTGAAATCGTTTTCCTGAAATTCTGCCCCGCTTTCAAGTCCTCTTTGAAGACTTACTTCAGTACATTTTTGGACGATAGCTGTCATTCATAACTCTGCAGGTTTGTGAATTACAGTGCCCCTGAGCTCCTTTCTTCAACTCCTTTTCTTGTGAGCTGGCCGCAAAACCGCAGGATTGCTTCAGGCCCTAATATGTTTCCGGCCGGGCACGCTGAGCCTTTGGTTAATTCCTCTTCCTGGTGGGAAATGATCGTTCCATTTGCCCGTGCAGACACCAACAGCTAGTCTCTCATTGGTTCTCCCTATGCCTGTTCATCTTGCGCAGAAATTGCAAAATGTGCCAAACAGGAGGTTAAAGGCACTGACTCTCCAAGTGGGGAGAGTGTTAGTAAAGCGTCTGGAATGGTGAACCCGAGTACCAGGGGACGAAAACTGAGATGCATTTGAAAACGTTTCCCAATCACACGGCGGACGATAGTCTGGGTTTCCCATGCATGTTTTAGCTGAAGGAAGAATCCCTTAAACTTGGAGAGTTGGAACCCATGGAATGGGTACCATGCAGTATGACTTCAAAGGGTCTACGTTTGCTCACCGAACCTCACCAATGCTTTCAGCCCGAAGTGTCCAGCCTTATGTCTCACCCAGCTCTGGGTGTAGATGTGGTAAATCCAGGTTGCCTCACAAGCCCTGAATGAATTATTTAAGAATTGCTCTCTATTTCACTGTCATTGTGTTTTGTTTTTGTAATTTATTTTGATAATGGGATTTATCGGATTTTCATTGCTGCGTTTAGGCCGCTGTACACACGCTTGATTTCCTTATGGAGACATATAAATCCATGGGTTTTAAGATTCTTACTTGTCAGGTATCTTGCCAGGCGTTGAATATGGGGTGTTGAGTCCATTTCGTTGAGCAAGGAGTAGGGCTTGTCTATTATATATTTGGCTTATGGAACGGTATCTGTGCTAATTTCAATCTCTGGTTTTATGCAGCACCCCAACTCACCTTTCCCCATAAGCAAGCATAAGTTGGTTTTCTAAATTTGAGACCCTGTTCTGTTTTGTAATTCAGTTCATGTGTAGCCAACTTTACATTCCGTGTATTACTGATATATTATGATGTTTCTTTTTCTGTGTGACTTATTTCTCGTAGAATCATCGTACCTGAATCCACTCATTATGCCGCTACGGGCCTGATGACGTAGATTTCATTGCTGAGTGATATTCCATTGTACGTGCGTACCACAACTTCTTTATCAATTTTTTGCTTTCTGGGATATTTTACTTGTACCGTAGACGATGTTCTTGTAAACAGAGCCGTCCCAAACTCTGGGGTGGCTGTGTGTTTTTGATTTTAATTTCCCTAAGCTATAGGACTATAAGTGGATGTGCCATAAGCTGTGTTGCTTTGTTTCCCACGTGTTTCTGGAAACACCATACATTTCTCCAGAGTGGTTGTTGGCAATTTACATCCCGCCCATCAGCATGACAAGGCTCCCTGTTCTCCATGACCTGTCCTGACTTTCTGGATTTTACATTTTTTTCAGATGGCCCTTTTGACCGGGGGGCAGTGAGACTGCATTGTAGTGCAGATTTCCATTACACGCTTGCTTGGTTGGCCAAAAAGGGCTTATGCGTTTTTTCCTGAATATATTCAAGAAAAAACGCATACGCCCTTTTTGGCCAAGTGCATCATTGTCGACATTCTGCCTCTTTTCCTATGCTTTTAGTACAATTCCAGTCTACCCCCTGAAATCGTTTTCCTGAAATTCTGCCCCGCTTTCAAGTCCTCTTCGAAGACTTACTTCAATACATTTTTGGACGATAGCTTTCATTCATAACTCTGCAGGTTTGTGAATTACAGTGCCACTGAGCTCATTTCTTCAACTCGCTTTCTTGTGAGCTGGCCGCAAAACCGCAGAATTGCTTCAGGCCCTAATCTGTTTCCGGCAGGGCACGCTGAGCCTTTGGTTAATTCCTCTTCCTGCTGGGAAATGAGCGTTCCATTTGCCCGTGCAGACACCTACAGCTAGTCTCTCATTGCTTCTCCCTATTCCTGTTCATCTTGCGCAGAAATTGCAAACTGTGCCAAACAGGAAGTTAATGGCACTGACTCTCCAAGTGCGGAGAGTGTTAGTAAAGCGTTCAAATGTTGAACCCGAGTACCAGGGGACGAAAACTGAGATGCATTTGAAAACGTTCCCCAATCACACGGCGGACGATAGTCTGGGTTTCCCATGCATGTTTTAGCTGAAGGAAGAATCCCTTAAACCTGGAGAGTTGGGACCCATGGAATGGGTACCATGCAGTATGACTTCAAAGGGTCTGCGTTTGCTCACCGAACCTCACCAATGTTATCAGCCCGAAGTGCCCAGCCTTATGTCTCACCCAGCTCTGGGTGTAGATGTGGTAAATCCAGGTTGCATCACAAGCCCTGAATGAATGATTTAAGAATTGCTCTCTATTTCACTGTCATTGGGTTTTGTTTTTGAAATTTATTTTGATAATGGGATTTATCGGATTTTCACTGTTGCGTTTAGGCCGCTGTACACACGCTTGATTTCCTTATGGAGACATATAATTCCATGGGTTTTAAGATTCTTACTTGTCAGGTATCTTGCCAGGCGTTGAATATGGGGTGTTGAGTCCATTTCGTTGAGCAAGGAGTAGGGCTTGTCTATTATATATTTGGCTTATGGAACGGTATCTGTGCTAATTTCAATCTCTGGTTTTATGCAGCACCCCAACTCACCTTTCCCCATAAGCAAGCATAAGTTGGTTTTCTAAATTTGAGACCCTGTTCTGTTTTGTAATTCAGTTTATGTGTAGCCAAGTTTACATTCCGTGTATTACTGATATATTATGATGTTTCTTTTTCTGTGTGACTTATTTCTCGTAGAATCATCGTACCTGAATCCACTCATTATGCCGCTACGGGCCTGAAGACGTAGATTTCATTGCTGAGTGATATTCCATTGTACGTGCGTACCAGAACTTCTTTATCCATTTTTTCCTTTCTCGGATATTTAACTTGTACCGTAGACAAGGTTCTTGTAAACAGAGCCATCCCAAACTTTGGGGTGGCTGTGTGTTTGTGATTTTAATTTCCCTAAGCTATAGGACCATAAGTGGAAGTGACATAGGCTGTGTTGCTTTGTTTCCTACGTGTTTCAGGATACACCATACATTTCTCCAGAGTGGCTGTTGGCAATTTACATCCCGCCCATCAGCATAACAAGGCTCCCTGTTCTCCAAGACCTGTCCTGCCTTTCTGCATTTTACACTTTTTTCAGATGGCCCTTTTGACCGGGGGGCAGTGAGACTTCATTGTAGTGCAGATTTCCTTTACACGCTTGCTTGGTTGGCCAAAAAGGGCGTATGCGTTTTTTCCTGAATATATTCAGGAAAAAACGCATACGCCCTTTATGGCCAAGTGCATCATTGTCGACATTCTGCCCCTTTTCCTATGCTTTAAGTGCAATTCCAGTCTACCCCCTGAAATCGTTTTCCTGAAATTCTGCCCCGCTTTCAAGTCCTCTTTGAAGACTTACTTCAGTACATTTTTGGACGATAGCTGTCATTCATAACTCTGCAGGTTTGTGAATTACAGTGCCCCTGAGCTCCTTTCTTCAACTCCTTTTCTTGTGAGCTGGCCGCAAAACCGCAGGATTGCTTCAGGCCCTAATATGTTTCCGGCCGGGCACGCTGAGCCTTTGGTTAATTCCTCTTCCTGGTGGGAAATGATCGTTCCATTTGCCCGTGCAGACACCAACAGCTAGTCTCTCATTGGTTCTCCCTATGCCTGTTCATCTTGCGCAGAAATTGCAAAATGTGCCAAACAGGAGGTTAAAGGCACTGACTCTCCAAGTGGGGAGAGTGTTAGTAAAGCGTCTGGAATGGTGAACCCGAGTACCAGGGGACGAAAACTGAGATGCATTTGAAAACGTTTCCCAATCACACGGCGGACGATAGTCTGGGTTTCCCATGCATGTTTTAGCTGAAGGAAGAATCCCTTAAACTTGGAGAGTTGGAACCCATGGAATGGGTACCATGCAGTATGACTTCAAAGGGTCTACGTTTGCTCACCGAACCTCACCAATGCTTTCAGCCCGAAGTGTCCAGCCTTATGTCTCACCCAGCTCTGGGTGTAGATGTGGTAAATCCAGGTTGCATCACAAGCCCTGAATGAATGATTTAAGAATTGCTCTCTATTTCACTGTCATTATGTTTTGTTTTTGAAATTTATTTTGATAATGGGATTTATCGGATTTTCACTGCTGCGTTTAGGCCGCTGTACACACGCTTGATTTCCTTATGGAGACATATAAATCCATGGGTTTTAAGATTCTTACTTGTCAGGTATCTTGCCAGGCGTTGAATATGGGGTGTTGAGTCCATTTCGTTGAGCAAGGAGTAGGTCTTGTCTATTATACCTTTGGCTTATGGAATGGTATCTGTGCTAATTTTATTCTCTGGTTTTATGCAGCACCCCAACTCACCTTTCCCCATAAGCAAGCATAAGTTGGTTTTCTAAATTTGAGACCCTGTTCTGTTTTGTAATTCAGTTTATGTGTAGCCAAGTTTACATTCCGTGTATTACTGATATATTATGATGATTCTTTTGCTGTGTGACTTATTTCTCATAGAATCATCGTACCTGAATCCACTCATTATGCCGCTACGGGCCTGAAGACGTAGATTTCATTGCTGAGTGATATTCCATTGTACGTGCGTACCAGAACTTCTTTATCCATTTTTTCCTTTCTCGGATATTTAACTTGTACCGTAGACAAGGTTCTTGTAAACAGAGCCGTCCCAAACTTTGGGGTGGCTGTGTGTTTGTGATTTTAATTTCCCTAAGCTATAGGACCATAAGTGGAAGTGACATAGGCTGTGTTGCTTTGTTTTCTACGTGTTTCTGGATACACCATACATTTCTCCAGAGTGGCTGTTGGCAATTTACATCCCGCCCATCAGCATAACAAGGCTCCCTGTTCTCAAGACCTGTCCTGCCTTTCTGGATTTTACACTTTTTTCAGATGGCCCTTTTGACCGGGGGGCAGTGAGACTTCATTGTAGTGCAGATTTCCTTTACACGCTTGCTTGGTTGGCCAAAAAGGGCGTATGCGTTTTTTCCTGAATATATTCAGGAAAAAACGCATACGCCCTTTTTGGCCAAGTGCATCATTGTCGACATTCTGCCCCTTTTCCTATGCTTTAAGTGCAATTCCAGTATACCCCCTGAAATCGTTTTCCTGAAATTCTGCCCCGCTTTCAAGTCCTCTTTGAAGACTTACTTCACTACATTTTTGGATGATAGCTGTCATTCATAACTCTGCAGGTCCGTGAATTACAGTGCCCCTGAGCTCCTTTCTTCAACTCCTTTTCTTGTGAGCTGGCCGCAAAACCGCAGGATTGCTTCAGGCCCTAATATGTTTCCGGCCGGACACGCTGAGCCTTTGGTTAATTCCTCTTCCTGGTGGGAAATGAGCATTCAATTTGCCCGTGCAGACACCAACAGCTAGTCTCTCATTGGTTCTCCCTATGCCTGTTCATCTTGCGCAGAAATTGCAAATTGTGCCAAACAGGAGGTAAAATGCACTGACTCTCCAATTGGGGAGAGTGTTAGTAAAGCGTCTGGAATGGTGAACCCGAGTACCAGGGGACAAAAACTGAGATGCATTTGAAAACGTTTCCCAATCACACGGCGGACGATAGTCTGGGTTTCCCATGCATGTTTTAGCTGAAGGAAGAATCCCTTAAACCTGGAGAGTTGGGAC
Source organism: Delphinapterus leucas (assembly GCF_059928025.1). NCBI lineage: Eukaryota > Metazoa > Chordata > Mammalia > Artiodactyla > Monodontidae > Delphinapterus > Delphinapterus leucas. The sequence goes on from NW_028322245.1 coordinate 5,467,797, forward strand.
CCATGGAATGGGTACCATGCAGTATGACTTCAAAGGGTCTGCGTTTGCTCACCGAACCTCACCAATGCTATCAGCCCGAAGTGCCCAGCCTTATGTCTCACCCAGCTCTGGGTGTAGATGTGGTAAATCCAGGTTGCATCACAAGCCCTGAAAGAATGATTTAAGAATTGCTCTCTATTTCACTGTCATTGTGTTTTGTTTTTGAAATTTATTTTGATAATGGGATTTATCGGATTTTCACTGCTGTGTTTAGGCTGCTGTACACACGCTTGATTTCCTTATGGAGACATATAAATCCATGGGTTTTAAGATTCTTACTTGTCAGGTATCTTGCCAGGTGTTGAATATGGGGTGTTGAGTCCATTTCGTTGAGCAAGGAGTAGGGCTTGTCTATTATATATTTGGCTTATGGAATGGTATCTGTGCTAATTTCAATCTCTGGTTTTATGCAGCACCCCAACTCACTTTTCCCCATAAGCAAGCATAAGATGGTTTTCTAAATTTGAGACCCTGTTCTGTTTTGTAATTCAGTTCATGTGTAGCCAACTTTACATTCCGTGTATTAGTGATATCTTATGATGTTTCTTTTTCTGTGTGACTTATTTCTCGTAGAATCATCGTACCTGAATCCACTCATTATGCCGCTACGGGCCTGATGACGTACATTTCATTGCTGAGTGATATTCCATTGTACGTGCGTACCACAACTTCTTTTTCCATTTTTTGCTTTCTGGGATATTTTACTTGTACCGTAGACGAGGTTCTTGTAAACAGAGCCGTCCCAAACTCTGGGGTGGCTGTGTGTTTTTGATTTTAATTTCCCTAAGCTATAGGACCATAAGTGGAAGTGCCATAGGCTGTGTTGCTTTGTTTCCTACGTGTTTCTGGAAACACCATACACTTCTCCAGAGTGGTTGTTGGCAATTTACATCCCGCCCATCAACATGACAAGGCTCCCTGTTCTCCATGACCTGTCCAGACTTTCTGGATTTTACATTTTTTTCAGATGGCCCTTTTGACCGGGGGGCAGTGACACTTCATTGTAGTGCAGATTTCCATTACACGCTTGCTTGGTTGGCCAAAAAGGGCGTATGCGCTTTTTCCTGAATATATTCAGGAAAAAACGCATACGCCCTTTTTGGCCAAGTGCATCATTGTCGACATTCTGCCTCTTTTCCTATGCTTTTAGTACAATTCCAGTCTACCCCCTGAAATCGTTTTCCTGAAATTCTGCCCCGCTTTCAAGTCCTCTTCGAAGACTTACTTCAGTACATTTTTGGACGATAGCTGTCATTCATAGCAGGTTTGTGAATTACAGTGCCCCTGAGCTCCTTTCTTCAACTCGCTTTCTTGTGAGCTGGCCGCAAAACCGCAGGATTGCTTCAGGCCCTAATCTGTTTCTGGCAGGGCACACTGAGCCTTTGGTTAATTCCTCTTCCTGGTGGGAAATGAGCGTTCCATTTGCCCGTGCAGACACCTACAGCTAGTCTCTCATTGGTTCTCCCTATTCCTGTTCATCTTGCGCAGAAATTGCAAACTGTGCCAAACAGGAGGTTAATGGCACTGACTCTCCAAGTGGGGAGAGTGTTAGTAAAGCGTTGAAATGGTGAACCCGAGTACCAGGGGACGAAAACTGAGATGCATTTGAAAACGTTTCCCAATCACACGGTGGACCATACTCTGGGTTTCCCATGCATGTTTTAGCTGAAGGAAGAATCCCTTAAACCTGGAGAGTTGGGCCCCATGGAATGGGTACCATGCAGTATGACTTCAAAGGGTCTGCGTTTGCTCACCGAACCTCACCAATGCTATCAGCCCGAAGTGTCCAGCCTTATGTCTCATCCAGCTCTGGTTGTAGATGTGGTAAATCCAGGTTGCATCAGAAGCCCTGAATGAATTATTTAAGAATTGCTCTCTATTTCACTGTCATTGTGTTTTGTTTTTGAAATTCATTTTGATAATGGGATTTATCGGATTTTCACTGCTGCTTTTAGGCCACTGTACACACGCCTGATTTCCTTATGGAGACATATAAATCCATGGGTTTTAAGATTCTTACTGGTCAGGTATCTTCCCAGGCAATGAATATAGGGTGTTGAGTGCTTTTCGTTGAGCAAGGTGTAGGTCTTGTGTATTATATATTTGGCTTATGGAACGGTATCTGTGCTAATTTCAATCTCTGGTTTTATGCAGCATCCCAACTGACCTTTCCCCATAAGCAAGCATAAGTTGGTTTTCTAAAGTTGAGACCCTGTTCTGTTTTGTAACTCAGTTCATGTGTAGCCAAGGTTACATTCCGTGTATTACTGATATATTATGATGTTTCTTTTTCTGTGTGACTTATTTCTCGTAGAATCATCGTACCTAAATCCACTCATTATGCCGCTAGGGACCTGATGACGTAGATTTCATTGCTGAGTGATATTTCATTGTACGTGCGTACCACAACTTCTTTATCCATTTTTTGCTTTCTCGGATATTTAACTTGTACCGTAGACGAGGTTCTTGTAAACAGAGCCGTCCCAAACTTTGGGGTGGCTGTGTCTTTTTGATTTTAATTTCCCTAAGCTATAGGACCATAAGTGGAAGTGCCATAGGCTGTGTTGCTTTGTTTCCTACGTGTTTCTGGAAACAACATACACTTCTCCAGAGTGGTTTTTGGCAATTTACATCCCCCCCATCAGCATAACAAGGCTCCCTGTTCTCCATGACCTGTCCTGCCTTTCTGGATTTTACACTTTTTTCAGATGGCCCTTTTGACCGGTGGGCAGTGAGACATCTTTGTAGTGCAGATTTCCTTTACACGCTTGCTTGGTTGGCAAAAAAGTGCGTATGCGTTTTTTCCTGAATATATTCAGGAAAAAACGCATACGCCCTTTTTGGCCAAGTGCATCTTTGTCGACATTCTGCCTCTTTTCCTATGCTTTAAGTGCAATTCCAGTCTACCCCCTGAAATCGTTTTCCTGAAATTCTGCCCCGCTTTCAAGTCCTCTTCGAAGACTTACTTCAATACATTTTTGGACGATAGCTGTTATTCATAACTCTGCAGGTTTGTGAATTACAGTGCCCCTGAGCTCCTTTCCTCAACTAGTTTCTTGTGAGCTGGCCGAAAAAGCGCAGGATTGCTTCAGGCCCTAATCTGTTTCCAGCCGGGCACGCTGAGCCTATGGTTAATTCCTCTTCCTGGTGGGAAATGAGCGTCCCATTTGCCCGTGCAGACACCAACAGTTAGTCTCTCATTGGTTCTCCCTATTCCTGTTCATCTTGCGCAGAAATTGCAAACTGTGCCAAGCAGGAGGTTAAAGGCACTGACTCTCCAAGTGGGGAGAGTGTTAGTAAAGCGCCTGGAATGGTGAACCCGAGTACCAGGGGCGAAAACTGAGATGCATTTGAAAACGTTTCCCAATCACACGGTGGACCATACTCTGGGTTTCCCATGCATGTTTTAGCTGAAGGAAGAATCCCTTAAACCTAGAGAGTTGGGACGCATGGAATGGGTACCATGCAGTATGATTTCAAAGGGTCTGCGTTTGCTCAGCGAACCTCACCAATGCTATCAGCTCGAAGAGTCCAGCCTTATGTCTCACCCAGATCTGGGTGTAGATGTGGGAAATCCAGGTTGCATCACAAGCCCTGAATGAATGATTTAAGAATTGCTCTCTATTTCACTGTCATTGTGTTTTGTTTTTGATATTTATTTTGATAATGGGATTTATCGGATTTTCACTGCTGCGTTTAGGCCGCTGTACACACGCTTGATTTCCTTATGGAGACATATAAATCCATGGGTTTTAAGATTCTTACTTGTCAGGTATCTTGCCAGGCGTTGAATATGGGGTGTTGAGTCCATTTCGTTGAGCAAGGAGTAGGTCTTGTCTATTATATATTTGGCTTATGGAACGGTATCTGTGCTAATTTCAATCTCTGGTTTTATGCAGCACCCCAACTCACCTTTCCCCGTAAGCAAGCATAAGTTGGTTTTCTAAATTTGAGACCCTGTTCTGATTTGTAATTCAGTTCATGTGTAGCCAAGTTTATATTCCGTGTATTAGTGATATCTTATGATGTTTCTTTTTCTGTGTGACTTTTTTCTCGTAGAATCATCGTACCTGAATCCACTCATTATGCCGCTAGGGACCTGGTGACGTAGATTTCATTGCTGAGTGAATTCCATTGTACGTGCGTACCACAACTTCTTTATCCATTTTTTGCTTTCTCGGATATTTAACTTGTACCGTAGACGAGGTTCTTGTAAACAGAGCCGTCCCAAATTTTGGGGTGGCTGTTTCTTTTTGATTTTAATTTCCCTAAGCTATAGGACCATAATGTAAGTGCCATAGGCTGTGTTGCTTTGTTTCCTTCGTGATTCAGGATACACCATAGACTTCTCCAGAGTGGCTGTTGGCAATTTATATCCCGCCCATCAGCATAACAAGGCTCCCTGTTCTCCATGACCTGTCCTGCCTTTCTGGATCTTGCACTTTTTTCAGATGGCCCTTTTGACCGGGGGGCAGTGAGACTTCATTGTAGTGCAGATTTCCTTTACGCGCTTGCTTGGTTGGCCAAAATGGGCGTATGCGTTTTTTCCTGAATATATTCAGGAAAAAACGCATACGCCCTTTTTGGCCAAGTGCATCATTGTCGACATTCTGCTTCTTTTCCTATGCTTTAAGTGCAATTCCTGTCTACCCCCTGAAATCGTTTTCCTGAAATTGTGCCCCGCTTTCAAGTCCTCTTCGAAGACTTACTTCAGTACATTTTGGACGATAGGTGTCATTCATAACTCTGCAGGTTTGTGAATTACAGTGCCCCTGAGCTCCTTTCTTCAACTCGCTTTCTTGTGAGCTGGCCGCAAAACCGCAGGATTGCTTCAGGCCCTAATCTGTTTCCGGCAGGGCACACTGAGCCTTTGCTTAATTCTTCTTCCTGGTGGGAAATGAGCGTTCCATTTGCCCGTGCACACAACTACAGCTAGTCTCTCATTGGTTCTCTCTATTCCTGTTCATCTTGCGCAGAAATTGCAAACTGTGCCAAACAGGAGGTTAATGGCACTGACTCTCCAAGTGGGGAGAGTGTTAGTAAAGCGTTGAAATGGTGAACCCGAGTACCAGGGGACGAAAACTGAGATGCATTTGAAAACGTTTCCCAATCACACGGTGGACCATACTCTGGGTTTTCCATGCATGTTTTAGCTGAAGGAAGAATCCCTTAAACCTGGAGAGTTGGGCCCCATGGAATGGGTACCATGCAGTATGACTTCAAAGGGTCTGCGTTTGCTCACCGAACCTCACCAATGCTATCAGCCCGAAGTGTCCAGCCTTATGTCTCATCCAGCTCTGGTTGTAGATGTGGTAAATCCAGGTTGCATCAGAAGCCCTGAATGAATTATTTAAGAATTGCTCTCTATTTCACTGTCATTGTGTTTTGTTTTTGAAATTCATTTTGATAATGGGATTTATCGGATTTTCACTGCTGCTTTTAGGCCACTGTACACACGCCTGATTTCCTTATGGAGACATATAAATCCATGGGTTTTAAGATTCTTACTGGTCAGGTATCTTCCCAGGCAATGAATATAGGGTGTTGAGTGCTTTTCGTTGAGCAAGGTGTAGGTCTTGTGTATTATATATTTGGCTTATGGAACGGTATCTGTGCTAATTTCAATCTCTGGTTTTATGCAGCATCCCAACTGACCTTTCCCCATAAGCAAGCATAAGTTGGTTTTCTAAAGTTGAGACCCTGTTCTGTTTTGTAACTCAGTTCATGTGTAGCCAAGGTTACATTCCGTGTATTACTGATATATTATGATGTTTCTTTTTCTGTGTGACTTATTTCTCGTAGAATCATCGTACCTGAATCCACTCATTATGCCGCTAGGGACCTGATGACGTAGATTTCATTGCTGAGTGATATTTCATTGTACGTGCGTACCACAGCTTCTTTATCCATTTTTTGCTTTCTCGGATATTTAACTTGTACCGTAGACGAGGTTCTTGTAAACAGAGCCGTCCCAAACTTTGGGGTGGCTGTGTCTTTTTGATTTTAATTTCCCTAAGCTATAGGACCATAAGTGGAAGTGCCATAGGCTGTGTTGCTTTGTTTCCTACGTGTTTCTGGAAACAACATACACTTCTCCAGAGTGGTTGTTGGCAATTTACATCCCCCCCATCAGCATAACAAGGCTCCCTGTTCTCCATGACCTGTCCTGCCTTTCTGGATTTTACACTTTTTTCAGATGGCCCTTTTGACCGGTGGGCAGTGAGACATCTTTGTAGTGCAGATTTCCTTTACACGCTTGCTTGGTTGGCTAAAAAGTGCGTATGCGTTTTTTCCTGAATATATTCAGGAAAAAACGCATACGCCCTTTTTGGCCAAGTGCATCTTTGTCGACATTCTGCCTCTTTTCCTATGCTTTAAGTGCAATTCCAGTCTACCCCCTGAAATCGTTTTCCTGAAATTCTGCCCCGCTTTCAAGTCCTCTTCGAAGACTTACTTCAATACATTTTTGGACGATAGCTGTTATTCATAACTCTGCAGGTTTGTGAATTACAGTGCCCCTGAGCTCCTTTCCTCAACTAGTTTCTTGTGAGCTGGCCGAAAAAGCGCAGGATTGCTTCAGGCCCTAATCTGTTTCCAGCCGGGCACGCTGAGCCTATGGTTAATTCCTCTTCCTGGTGGGAAATGAGCGTCCCATTTGCCCGTGCAGACACCAACAGTTAGTCTCTCATTGGTTCTCCCTATTCCTGTTCATCTTGCGCAGAAATTGCAAACTGTGCCAAACAGGAGGTTAAAGGCACTGACTCTCCAAGTGGGGAGAGTGTTAGTAAAGCACCTGGAATGGTGAACCCGAGTACCAGGGGCGAAAACTGAGATGCATTTGAAAACGTTTCCCAATCACACGGTGGACCATACTCTGGGTTTCCCATGCATGTTTTAGCTGAAGGAAGAATCCCTTAAACCTAGAGAGTTGGGACCCATGGAATGGGTACCATGCAGTATGATTTCAAAGGGTCTGCGTTTGCTCACCGAACCTCACCAATGCTATCAGCTCGAAGAGTCCAGCCTTATGTCTCACCCAGATCTGGGTGATAGATGTGGGAAATCCAGGTTGCATCACAAGCCCTGAATGAATGATTTAAGAATTGCTCTCTATTTCACTGTCATTGTGTTTTGTTTTTGATATTTATTTTGATAATGGGATTTATCGGATTTTCACTGCTGCGTTTAGGCCGCTGTACACATGCTTGATTTCCTTATGGAGACATATAAATCCATGGGTTTTAAGATTCTTACTTGTCAGGTATATTCCCAGGCGTTGAATATGGGGTGTTGAGTCCATTTCGTTGAGCAAGGAGTAGGTCTTGTGTATTATATATTTGGCTTATGGAACGGTATCTGTGCTAATTTCAATCTCTGGTTTTATGCAGCACCCCAACTCACCTTTCCCCGTAAGCAAGCATAAGTTGGTTTTCTAAATTTGAGACCCTGTTCTGATTTGTAATTCAGTTCATGTGTAGCCAAGTTTATATTCCGTGTATTAGTGATATCTTATGATGTTTCTTTTTCTGTGTGACTTTTTTCTCGTAGAATCATCGTACCTGAATCCACTCATTATGCCGCTAGGGACCTGGTGACGTAGATTTCATTGCTGAGTGAATTCCATTGTACGTGCGTACCACAACTTCTTTATCCATTTTTTGCTTTCTCGGATATTTAACTTGTACCGTAGACGAGGTTCTTGTAAACAGAGCCGTCCCAAATTTTGGGGTGGCTGTTTCTTTTTGATTTTAATTTCCCTAAGCTATAGGACCATAATGTAAGTGCCATAGGCTGTGTTGCTTTGTTTCCTTCGTGATTCAGGATACACCATAGACTTCTCCAGAGTGGCTGTTGGCAATTTATATCCCGCCCATCAGCATAACAAGGCTCCCTGTTCTCCATGACCTGTCCTGCCTTTCTGGATCTTGCACTTTTTTCAGATGGCCCTTTTGACCGGGGGGCAGTGAGACTTCATTGTAGTGCAGATTTCCTTTACGCGCTTGCTTGGTTGGCCAAAATGGGCGTATGCGTTTTTTCCTGAATATATTCAGGAAAAAACGCATACGCCCTTTTTGGCCAAGTGCATCATTGTCGACATTCTGCTTCTTTTCCTATGCTTTAAGTGCAATTCCTGTCTACCCCCTGAAATCGTTTTCCTGAAATTGTGCCCCGCTTTCAAGTCCTCTTCGAAGACTTACTTCAGTACATTTTGGACGATAGGTGTCATTCATAACTCTGCAGGTTTGTGAATTACAGTGCCCCTGAGCTCCTTTCTTCAACTCGCTTTCTTGTGAGCTGGCCGCAAAACCGCAGGATTGCTTCAGGCCCTAATCTGTTTCCGGCAGGGCACACTGAGCCTTTGCTTAATTCTTCTTCCTGGTGGGAAATGAGCGTTCCATTTGCCCGTGCACACAACTACAGCTAGTCTCTCATTGGTTCTCTCTATTCCTGTTCATCTTGCGCAGAAATTGCAAACTGTGCCAAACAGGAGGTTAATGGCACTGACTCTCCAAGTGGGGAGAGTGTTAGTAAAGCGTTGAAATGGTGAACCCGAGTACCAGGGGACGAAAACTGAGATGCATTTGAAAACGTTTCCCAATCACACGGTGGACCATACTCTGGGTTTTCCATGCATGTTTTAGCTGAAGGAAGAATCCCTTAAACCTGGAGAGTTGGGCCCCATGGAATGGGTACCATGCAGTATGACTTCAAAGGGTCTGCGTTTGCTCACCGAACCTCACCAATGCTATCAGCCCGAAGTGTCCAGCCTTATGTCTCATCCAGCTCTGGTTGTAGATGTGGTAAATCCAGGTTGCATCAGAAGCCCTGAATGAATTATTTAAGAATTGCTCTCTATTTCACTGTCATTGTGTTTTGTTTTTGAAATTCATTTTGATAATGGGATTTATCGGATTTTCACTGCTGCTTTTAGGCCACTGTACACACGCCTGATTTCCTTATGGAGACATATAAATCCATGGGTTTTAAGATTCTTACTGGTCAGGTATCTTCCCAGGCAATGAATATAGGGTGTTGAGTGCTTTTCGTTGAGCAAGGTGTAGGTCTTGTGTATTATATATTTGGCTTATGGAACGGTATCTGTGCTAATTTCAATCTCTGGTTTTATGCAGCATCCCAACTGACCTTTCCCCATAAGCAAGCATAAGTTGGTTTTCTAAAGTTGAGACCCTGTTCTGTTTTGTAACTCAGTTCATGTGTAGCCAAGGTTACATTCCGTGTATTACTGATATATTATGATGTTTCTTTTTCTGTGTGACTTATTTCTCGTAGAATCATCGTACCTGAATCCACTCATTATGCCGCTAGGGACCTGATGACGTAGATTTCATTGCTGAGTGATATTTCATTGTACGTGCGTACCACAGCTTCTTTATCCATTTTTTGCTTTCTCGGATATTTAACTTGTACCGTAGACGAGGTTCTTGTAAACAGAGCCGTCCCAAACTTTGGGGTGGCTGTGTCTTTTTGATTTTAATTTCCCTAAGCTATAGGACCATAAGTGGAAGTGCCATAGGCTGTGTTGCTTTGTTTCCTACGTGTTTCTGGAAACAACATACACTTCTCCAGAGTGGTTGTTGGCAATTTACATCCCCCCCATCAGCATAACAAGGCTCCCTGTTCTCCATGACCTGTCCTGCCTTTCTGGATTTTACACTTTTTTCAGATGGCCCTTTTGACCGGTGGGCAGTGAGACATCTTTGTAGTGCAGATTTCCTTTACACGCTTGCTTGGTTGGCTAAAAAGTGCGTATGCGTTTTTTCCTGAATATATTCAGGAAAAAACGCATACGCCCTTTTTGGCCAAGTGCATCTTTGTCGACATTCTGCCTCTTTTCCTATGCTTTAAGTGCAATTCCAGTCTACCCCCTGAAATCGTTTTCCTGAAATTCTGCCCCGCTTTCAAGTCCTCTTCGAAGACTTACTTCAATACATTTTTGGACGATAGCTGTTATTCATAACTCTGCAGGTTTGTGAATTACAGTGCCCCTGAGCTCCTTTCCTCAACTAGTTTCTTGTGAGCTGGCCGAAAAAGCGCAGGATTGCTTCAGGCCCTAATCTGTTTCCAGCCGGGCACGCTGAGCCTATGGTTAATTCCTCTTCCTGGTGGGAAATGAGCGTCCCATTTGCCCGTGCAGACACCAACAGTTAATCTCTCATTGGTTCTCCCTATTCCTGTTCATCTTGCGCAGAAATTGCAAACTGTGCCAAACAGGAGGTTAAAGGCACTGACTCTCCAAGTGGGGAGAGTGTTAGTAAAGCACCTGGAATGGTGAACCCGAGTACCAGGGGCGAAAACTGAGATGCATTTGAAAACGTTTCCCAATCACACGGTGGACCATACTCTGGGTTTCCCATGCATGTTTTAGCTGAAGGAAGAATCCCTTAAACCTAGAGAGTTGGGACCCATGGAATGGGTACCATGCAGTATGATTTCAAAGGGTCTGCGTTTGCTCACCGAACCTCACCAATGCTATCAGCTCGAAGAGTCCAGCCTTATGTCTCACCCAGATCTGGGTGATAGATGTGGGAAATCCAGGTTGCATCACAAGCCCTGAATGAATGATTTAAGAATTGCTCTCTATTTCACTGTCATTGTGTTTTGTTTTTGATATTTATTTTGATAATGGGATTTATCGGATTTTCACTGCTGCGTTTAGGCCGCTGTACACATGCTTGATTTCCTTATGGAGACATATAAATCCATGGGTTTTAAGATTCTTACTTGTCAGGTATATTCCCAGGCGTTGAATATGGGGTGTTGAGTCCATTTCGTTGAGCAAGGAGTAGGTCTTGTCTATTATATATTTGGCTTATGGAACAGTATCTGTGCTAATTTCAATCTCTGGTTTTATGCAGCACCCCAACTCACCTTTCCCCGTAAGCAAGCATAAGTTGGTTTTCTAAATTTGAGACCCTGTTCTGATTTGTAATTCAGTTCATGTGTAGCCAAGTTTATATTCCGTGTATTAGTGATATCTTATGATGTTTCTTTTTCTGTGTGACTTATTTCTCGTAGAATCATCGTACCTGAATCCACTCATTATGCCGCTAGGGACCTGGTGACGTAGATTTCATTGCTGAGTGATATTCCATTGTACGTGCGTACCACAACTTCTTTATCCATTTTTTGCTTTCTCGGATATTTAACTTGTACCGTAGACGAGGTTATTGTAAACAGAGCCGTCCCAAATTTTGGGGTGGCTGTTTCTTTTTGATTTTAATTTCCCTAAGCTATAGGACCATAAATGTAAGTGCCATAGGCTGTGTTGCTTTGTTTCCTTCGTGATTCAGGATACACCATAGACTTCTCCAGAGTGGCTGTTGGCAATTTATATCCCGCCCATCAGCATAACAAGGCTCCCTGTTCTCCATGACCTGTCCTGCCTTTCTGGATCTTGCACTTTTTTCAGATGGCCCTTTTGACCGGGGGGCAGTGAGACTTCATTGTAGTGCAGATTTCCTTTACGCGCTTGCTTGGTTGGCCAAAATGGGCGTATGCGTTTTTTCCTGAATATATTCAGGAAAAAACGCATACGCCCTTTTTGGCCAAGTGCATCATTGTCGACATTCTGCTTCTTTTCCTATGCTTTAAGTGCAATTCCTGTCTACCCCATGAAATCGTTTTCCTGAAATTCTGCCCCGCTTTCAAGTCCTCTTCGAAGACTTAATTCAGTACAGTTTTGGACGATAGGTGTCATTCATAACTCTGCAGGTGTGTGAATTACAGTGCCCCTGAGCTCCTTTCTTCAACTCACTTTCTTGTGAGCTGGCCGCAAAACCGCAGGATTGCTTCAGGCCGTAATCTGTTTCCGGCGGGGCACACTGAGCCTTTGGTTAATTCCTCTTCCTGGTGAGAAATGAGCATTCCATTTGCCCGTGCAGACACCTACAGCTAGTCTCTCATTGGTTCTCCCTATTCCTGTTCATCTTGCGCAGAAATTGCAAACTGTGCCAAAGAGGAGGTTAAAGGCACTGAGTCTCCAACTGGGGAGAGTGTTAGTAAAGCGTCTGGAATGGTGAACCCGAGTGCCAGGGGCGAAAATTGAGATGCATTTGAAAACGTTTCCCGGTCACACAGTGCACTGTACTGTGGGTTTCCCATGCATGTTTTAGCTGAAGGAAGAATCCCTTAAACCTGGAGAGTTGGGACCCATGGAATGGGTACCATGCAGTATGACTTCAAAGGGTCTGCGTTTGCTCACCGAACCTCACCAATGCTATCAGCCCGAAGTGTCCAGCCTTATGACTCACCCAGCTCTGGGTGTAGATGTGGTACATCCAGGTTGCATCACAAGCCCTGAATGAATTATTTAAGAATTGCTCTCTATTTCACTGTCATTGTGTTTTCTTTTTGAAATTTATTTTGATAATGGGATTTATCGGATGTTCACTGCTGCGTTTAGGCCGCTGTACACATGGTTGATTTCCTTATGGAGACATATAAATCCATGGGTTTTAAGATTCTTACTTGTCAAGTATCTTGCCAGGCGTTGAATATGCGGTGTTGAGTCCATTTCGTTGAGCAAGGAGTAGGTCTTGTCTATTATATAATTGGCTTATGGATTGGTATCTGTGCTAATTTCAATCTCTGGTTTTATGCAGCACCCCAACTCACCTTTCCCCATAAGCAAGCATAAGTTGGTTTTCTAAATTTGAGACCCTGTTCTGTTTTGTAATTCAGTTCATGTGTAGCCAAGTTTACATTCCGTGTATTAGTGATATCTTATGATGTTTCTTTTTCTGTGTGACTTATTTCTCATAGAATCATCGTACCTGAATCCACTCATTATGCCGCTACGGGCCTGAAGACGTAGATTTCATTGCTGAGTGATATTCCATTGTACGTGCGTACCAGAACTTCTTTATCAATTTTTTCCTTTCTCGGATATTTAACTTGTACCGTAGACAACGTTATTTTAAACAGAGCCATCCCAAACTTTGGGGTGGCTGTGTGTTTGTGATTTTAATTTCCCTAAGCTATAGGACCATAAGTGGAAGTGACATAGGCTGTGTTGCTTTGTTTCCTACGTGTTTCAGGATACACCATACATTTCTCCAGAGTGGCTGTTGGCAATTTACATCCCGCCCATCAGCATAACAAGGCTCCCTGTTCTCCAAGACCTGTCCTGCCTTTCTGCATTTTACACTTTTTTCAGATGGCCCTTTTGACCGGGGGGCAGTGAGACTTCATTGTAGTGCAGATTTCCTTTACACTCTTGCTTGGTTGGCCAAAAAGGGCGTATGCGTTTTTTCCTGAATATATTCAGGAAAAAACGCATACGCCCTTTTTGGCCAAGTGCATCATTGTCGACATTCTGCCTCTTTTCCTATGCTTTAAGTGCAATTCCAGTCTACCCCCTGAAATCGTTTTCCTGAAATTCTGCCCCGCTTTCAAGTCCTCTTCGAAGACTTACTTCAGTATATTTCTGGACGATAGCTGTCATTCATTACTCTGCAGGTTTGTGAATTACAGTGCCCCTGAGCTCCTTTCTTCAACACGCTTTCTTGTGAGCTGTCCGCAAAATTGCAGGATTACTTCAGGCCCTAATCTGTTTCTGGCAGGGCACGCTGAGCCTTTGTTTAATTCCTCATCCTGGTGGGAAATGTGCATTCCATTTGTCCGTGAAGACACCTACAGCTAGTCTCTCATTGGTTCTCCATATTCCTGTTCATCTTGCACAGAAATTGCAAACTGTGCCAAACAGGAGGTTAAAGGCAGTGACTCTCCAAGTGGGGAGAGTGTTAGTAAAGCGTCTGGAATGGTGAACCCGAGTCCCAGGTTTCGAAAACTGAGATGCATTTGAAAAGGTTTCCCAATCACACGGTTGACTATACTCTGGGTTTCCCATGCATGTTTTAGCTGAAGGCAGAATGCCTTAAACCTGGAGAGTTGGGACCCATGGAATGGGTACCATGCAGTATGACTTCAAAGGGTCTGCGTTTGCTCACCGAACCTCACCAATGCTATCAGCCCGAAGTGTCCAGCCTTATGTCTCAGCCAGCTCTGGGTGTAGATGTGGAAAATCCAGGTTGCATCACAGGCCTTGAATGAATTATTTAAGAATTGCTCTCTATTTCACTGTCATTGGGTTTTGTTTTTGAAATTTATTTTGGTAATGGGATTTATCGGATGTTCACTGCTGCATTTAGACCGCTGTACACACGCTTGATTTCCTTATGGAGACATATAAATCCATGGGTTTTAAGATTCTTACTTGTCAGGTATCTTCCCAGGTGTTGAATATGGGGTGTTGAGTCCATTTCGTTGAGCAAGGAGTAGGTCTTGTCTATTATATATTTGGCTTATGGAACGGTATCTGTGCTAATTTCAATCTCTGGTTTTATGCAGCACCCCAACTCACCTTTCCCCATAAGCAAGCATAAGTTGGTTTTCTAAATTTGAGACACTGTTCTGTTTTGTAATTCAGTTCATGTGTAGCCAAGTTTACATTCCGTGTATTAGTGATATCTTATGATATTTCTTTTTCTGTGTGACTTATTTCTCGTAGAATCATCGTACCTGAATCCACTCATTATGCCGCTACGGGCCTGATGACGTAGATTTCATTGCTGAGTGATATTCCATTGTACGTGCGTACCACAACATCTTTATGCATTTTTTGCTTTCTGGGATATTTAACTTGTACCGTAGACGAGGTTGTTGTAAACAGAGCCGTCCCAAACTTTGGGGTGGCTGTGTGTTTTTGATTTTAATTTCCCTAAGCTATAGGACCATAAGTGGAAGTGCCATAGGCTGTGTTGCTTTGTTTCCTACGTGTTTCAGGAAACACCATACACTTCTCCAGAGTGGTTGTTGGCAATTTACATCCCGCCCATCAACATAACAAGGCTCCCTGTTCTCCATGACCTGTCCTGCCTTTCTGGATTTTACACTTTTTTCAGATGGCCCCTTTGACCGGGGGGCAGTGAGACTTCATTGTAGTGCAGATTTCCTTTACAGGCTTGCTTGGTTGGCCAAAAAGGGCGTATGCGTTTTTTCCTGAATATATTCAGGAAAAAACGCATACGCCCTTTTTGGCCAAGTGCATTATTGTCGACATTCTGCCTCTTTTTCTATCCTTTAAGTGCAATTCCAGTCTACCCCGTGAAATCGTTTTCCTGAAATTCTGCCCCGCTTTCAAGTCCTCTTTGAAGACTTACTTCAATACATTTTTGGACGACAGCTGTCATTCATAACTCTGCAGGTTTCTGAATTACCCTGCCCCTGAGCTCCTTTCTTCAACTCGCTTTCTTGTGAGCTGGCCACAAAACCGCAGGATTGCTTCAGGCCGTAATCTCTTTCTGGCAGGGCATGCTGAGCTTTTGTTTAATTCCTCTTCCTGGTGGGAAATGATCGTTCCATTTGCCCGTGCAGACACCTACAGCTAGTCTCTCATTGGTTCTCCATATTCCTGTTCATCTTGCACAGAAATTGCAAACTGTGCCAAACAGGAGGTTAATGGCACTGACTCTCCAAGTGGGGAGAGTGTTAGTAAAGCATTGAAAAGGTGAACCCGAGTACCAGGGGACGAAAACTGAGATGCATTTGAAAACGTTTCCCAATCACACGGTGGACCATACTCTGGGTTTCCCATGCATGTTTTAGCTGAAGGAAGAATCCCTTAAACCTGGAGAGTTGGGAACCATGGAATGGGTACCATGCAGTATGACTTCAAAGGGTCTGCGTTTGCTAACCGAACCTCACCATTGCTATCAGCCCGAAGTGTCCAGCCTTATGTCTCATCCAGCTCTGGTTGTAGATGTGGTAAATCCAGGTTGCATCACATGCCCTGAATGAATGATTTAAGAATTGCTCTCTATTTCACTGTCATTGTGTTTTGTTTTTGAAATTAATTTTGATAATGGGATTTATCGGATTTTCACTGCTGCTTTTAGGCCACTGTACACACGCCTGATTTCCTTATGGAGACATATAAATCCATGGGTTTTAAGATTCTTACTGGTCAGGTACCTTCCCAGGCAATGAATATAGGGTGTTGAGTCCATTTCGTTGAGCAAGGAGTAGGTCCTGTGTATTATATATTTGGCTTATGGAATGGTATCTGTGCTAATTTCAATCTCTGGTTTTATGCAGCATCCCAACTGACCTTTCCCCATAAGCAAGCATAAGTTGGTTTTCTAAAGTTGAGACCCTGTTCTGTTTTGTAACTCAGTTCATGTGTAGCCAAGGTTACATTCCGTGTATTACTGATATATTATGATGTTTCTTTTTCTGTGTGACTTATTTCTCGTAGAATCATCGTACCTGAATCCACTCATTATGCCGCTAGGGACCTGATGACGTAGATTTCATTGGTGAGTGATATTTCATTGTACGTGCCTACCACAACTTCTTTAACCATTTTTCACATTCTGGGATATTTAACTTGTACCGTAGACGACGTTCTTGTAAACAGAGCTGTCCCAAACTTTGGGGTGGCTGTGTGTTTTTGATTTTAATTTCCCTAAGCTATAGGACCATAAGTGGAAGTGCCATAGGCTGTGTTGCTTTGTTTCCTACGTGTTTCAGCAAACCCCATACACTTCTCCAGAGTGGCTGTTTGCAATTTACATCCCCCCCATCAGCATAAGAAGGCTCCCTGTTCTCCATGACCTGTCCTGCCTTTCTGACTTTTACACTTTTTCAGATGGCCCTTTTGACCGGGGAGCAGTGAGACTTCATTGTAGTGCAGATTTTATTTACCTGCTTGCTTGCTTGGCCAAAAATGGCGTATGCGTTTTTTCCTGAATATATTCAGGAAAAAACGCATACGCACTTTTTGGCCAAGTGCATCATTGTCGACATTCTGCCTCTATTCCTATGCTTTAAGTGCAATTCCAGTCTACCCCCTGAAATCGTTTTCCTGAAATTCTGCCCCGCTTTCAAGTCCTCTTCGAAGACTTACTTCAATACATTTTTGGACGATAGCTGTCATTCATAACTCTGCAGGTTTGTGAATTACAGTGCCCCTGAGCTCGTTTCCTCAACTCGCTTTCTTGTGAGCTGGCCGAAAAACCGCAGGATTGCTTCAGGCCCTAATCTGTTTCCGGCAGGGCATGCTGAGCCTTTGGTGAATTCCTCTTCCTGGTGGGAAATGAGCGTTCCATTTGCCCGTGCAGACACCTACAGCTAGTCTCTCATTGGTTCTGCCTATTCCTGTTAATCTTGCGTAGAAATTGCAAACTGTGCCAAACAGGAGGTTAAAGGCACTGACTCTCCAAGTGGGGAGAATAGTAGTAAAGTGTCTGGAATGGTGAACCCGAATACCAGGGTTCGAAAACTGAGATATATTTGAAAACGTTTCCCAATCACACGGTGGACAATACTCTGGGTTTCCCATGCATGTCTTAGCTGAAGGAAGAATCCTTTAAACCTGGAGAGCTGGGAACCATGGAATGGGTACCATACAGTATGACTACAAAGGGTCTGCGTTTTCTCACCGAACCTCACAAATGCTATCAGCCCGAAGTGTCCAGCCTTATGTCTCACCCAGCTCTGGGTGTAGATGTGGTAAATCCAGGTTGCATCACAAGCCCTGAATGAATTATTTAAGAATTGCTCTCTATTTCACTGTCAATGTGTTTTGGTTTTGAAATTTATTTTGATAATGGGATTTATCGGATTTTCACTGCTGCGTTTAGGCCGGTGTACACACGCTTGATTTCCTTTTGGAGACATATAAATCCATGGGTTTTAAGATTCTTATTTGTCAGGTATATTTCCAGGCTTTGAGTCCGTTTCGTTGAGCAAGGAGTAGGCCTTGTCTATTATATATTTGGGTTATGGAACGGTATCTGTGCTAATTTCAATCTCTGGTTTTATGCAGCACCCCAACTCACCTTTCCGCATAAGCAAGCATAAGTTGGTTGTCTCAATTTGAGACCCTTTTCTGTTTTGTAATTCAGTTCATGTGTAGCCAAGTTTACATTCCGTGTATTAGTCATATCTTATGATGTTTCTTTTTCTGTGTGACTTATTTTTCATAGAATCATCGTACCTGGATCCACTCTTTATGGCGCTACGGGCCTGATGATGTAGATTTCATTGCTGTGTGATATTCCATTGTACGTATGTAGCACAACTTCTTTATCCATTTTTTGCTTTCTCGGATATTTAACTTGTACCATAGACGAGGTTCCTGTAAACGGAGCCGTCCCAAATTTTGGGGTGGCTGTGTGTTTTTGATTTTAATTTCCCTAAGCTATAGGACCATAAGTGGAAGTGCCATAGGCTGTGTTGCTTTGTTTCCTATGTGTTTCAGGAAACACCATACACTTCTCCAGAGTGGCTGTTGGCAATTTACATCCCGTCCATCAGCATAACAAGGCTCCCTGTTCTCCATGACCTGTCCTGCCTTTCTGGATTTTACAATTTTTTCAGATGGCCCTTTTGACTGGGGTGCAGTGAGACTTCATTGTAGTGAAAATTTCCTTTACACGCCTGCTTGGATGGCCAAAAAGTGCGTATGCGTTTTTTCCTGAATATATTCAGGAAAAAACCCATACGCCCTTTTTGGCCAAGTGCATCATTGTCGACATTTTGCCCCTTTTCCTATGCTTTAAGTGCAATTCCAGTCTACCCCCTGAAATCGTTTTCCTGAAATTCTGCCCCGCTTTCAAGTCCTCTTCGAAGACTTACTTCAATACATTTTTGGACGATAGCTGTTATTCATAACTCTGCAGGTTTGTGATTTACAGTGCCCCTGAGCTCCTTTCCTCAACTAGTTTCTTGTGAGCTGGCCGAAAAACCGCAGGATTGCTTCAGGCCCTAATCTGTTTCCAGCCGGGCACGCTGAGCCTATGGTTAATTCCTCTTCCTGGTGGGAAATGAGCGTTCCATTTGCCCGTGCAGACACCAACAGCTAGTCTCTCATTGGTTCTCCCTATGCCTGTTCATCTTGCGCAGAAATTGCAAACTGTGCCAAACAGGAGGTTAAAGGCACTGACTCTCCAAGTGGGGAGAGTGTTAGTAAAGTTCTGGAATGGTGAACCCGAGTAAAAGGGGACGAAAACTGAGATGCATTTGAAAACGTTTCCTGGTCACACGGTGCACCATACTGTGGGTTTCCCATGCACGTTTTAGCTGAAGGAAGAATCCCTTAAACCTGGAGAGTTGGGACCCATGGAATGGGTAACATGCAGTATGATTTCAAAGGGTCTGCGTTTGCTCACCGAACCTCACCAATGCTATCAGCCCGAAGTGTCCAGCCTTATGTCTCACCCAGCTCTGGGTGTAGATGTGGTAAATCCAGGTTGCAACACAAGCCCTGAATGAATTGTTTAAGAATTGCTCTCTATTTCACTGTCATTGTGTTTTGTTTTTGAAATTCATTTTGATAATGGGATTTATCGGATTTTCACTGCTGCGTTTAGGCCGTTGTACACACACTTGATTTCCTTATGGAGACATATAAATCCATGGGTTTTAAGATTCTTACTTGTCAGGTATCCTGCCAGGCGTTGAATATGGGGTGTTGAGTCCATTTCGTTGAGCAAGGAGTAGGTCTTGTCTATTATATATTTGGCTTATGGAACGGTATCTGTGCTAATTTCAATCTCTGGTTTTATGCAGCACCCCAACTCAACTTTCCCCATAAGCAAGCATAAGTTGGTTTTCTAAATTTGAGACCCTGTTCTGTTTTGTAATTCAGTTCATGCGTAGCCAAGTTTACATTCCGTGTATTAGAGATATCTTATGATGTTTCTTTTCTGTGTGACTTATTTCTCGTAGAATCATCGTACCTGAATCCACTCATTATGCCGCGAGGGACCTGATGACGTAGATTTCATTGCTGAGTGATATTCCATTGTACGTGCGTACCAGGACTTCTTTATCCATTTTTTCCTTTCTCGGATATTTAAAATGTACTGTAGACGAGGTTCTTGTAAACAGAGCCATCCCAAATTTTGGGGTGGCTGTGTCTTTTTGAATTTAATTTCCCTAAGCTATAGGACCATAAGTGGAAGTGCCATAGGCTGTGTTGCTTTGGTCCTACATGTTTCAGGAAACACCATACACTTCTCCAGAGTGGCTGTTGGCAATTTACATCCCACCCATCAGCATAACAAGGCTCCCTGTTCTCCATGACCTGTCCTGCCTTTCTGGATTTTACACTTTTTTCAGATGGCCCTTTTGACCGGGGGGCAGTGAGACTTCATTGTAGTGTAGATTTCCTTTACACGCTTGCTTGGTTGGCCAAAAAGTGCGTATGCTTTTTTCCTGAACATATTGAGGAAAAAACGCATACGCACTTTTTGGCCAAGTGCATCATTGTCGACCTTCTGCCTCTTTTCCTATGCTTTAAGTGCAATTCCAGTCTACCCCCTGAAATCGTTTTCCTGAAATTCTGCCCCACTTTCAAGTCCTCTTCGAAGACTTACTTCAGTACATTTTTGGACGATAGCTGTCATTCATAACTCTGCAGGTTTGTGAATTTCACTGCCCCTGAGCTCCTTTCTTCAACTCGCTTTCTTGTGAGTTGGCCGCAAAACCGCAGGATTGCTTCAGGACCTAATCTGTTTCCAGCTGGGCACGCTGAGCCTTTGGTTAATTCCTCTTCCTCGTAGAAATGAGTGTTTCATTTGCCCGTGCAGACACCTACAGTTATCCTCTAATTGGTTCTCCCTATTCCTGTTCATCTTGCGCAGAAATTGCAAACTGTGCCAAACAGGAGGTTAAAGGCACTGACTCTCCAAGTGGGGAGAGTGTTAGTAAAGCGTCTGGAATGGTGAACCCGTGTACCAGGGTTCGAAAAGTGAGATGCATTTGAAAACTTTTCCCAATCACACGGTGGACCATACTCTGGGTTTCCCATTCATGTTTTAGCTGAAGGAAGAATCCCTTAAACCTGGAGAGTTCGGAACCATAGATTGGGTACCATGCAGTATGGCTTCAAAGGGTCTACATTTGCTCATCTAACCTCACCCATACTATCAGCCCGAAGTGTCCAGCCTTATGTCGCACTCAGCTCTGGGTGTAGATGTGGAAAACCCAGGTTGCATCACAATCCCTGAATGAATTATTTAAGAATTGCTCTCTATTTCACTGTCATTGCTTTTGTTTTTGTAATTTATTTTGATAATGGGATTTATCGGATTTTCTCTGCTGCGTTCATGCAACTGTACACACGCTTGATTCTGTTATGGAGACATATAAATCCATGGGTTTGAAGCTTCTTACTAGTCATGTGTAATCCTACGCGCTGAATAAGGGGTGTTTAGTTCATTTCGTTGAGCAAGGGGTAGGTCTTGACTATTACATATTTGGCTTATGGAAAGGTATCTGTGCTAATTTCTATCTCTGGTTTTATGCAGCACCCCAACTCACCTTTCCCCTTAAGAAAGCATAAGCTGGTTTTCTCAATATGAGTCCCTGTTCTGTTTTGTAATTCAGTTCATGTGTAGCCAAGTTTACATTCCGTGTATTAGTGATATCTTATGATGTTTCATTTTCTGTGTGATTTATTTCACTTAGAATCATCGTACCTGAATCCACTCATTATGCCACGATGGGCCTGATGACATAGATTTCATTGGTGAGAGCTATTCCATTGTACGTACGTACCACAACTTCTTTATCCATTTTTAACATTCTGGGATATTTAACTTGTCCCGTAGACGAGGTTCTTGTAAACAGAGCTGTCCAAAACTTTGGGGTGGCTGTGTGTTTTTGATTTTAATTTCCCTAAGCTATAGGACCATAAGTGGAAGTGCCATAGGCTGTGTTGCTTTGTTTCCTACGTGTTTCAGGAAACACCATACACTTCTCCAGAGTGGCTGTTGGCAATTTATATCCCACAGTTCAGCATAACAAGGCTCCCTGTTCTCCATGACCTGTCCTGCCTTTCTGGATTTTACACTTTTTTCAAATGACTCTTTGGACCGGGGAGCAGTGAGACTTCATTGTAGTGCAGATTTCCTTTACACGCTTGCTTGGTTGGCCAAAAAGGGCGTATGCGTTTTTCCCTGAATATATTCAGGAAAAAACGCATACGTCCTTTTTGGCCAAGTGCATCATTGTCGACATTCTGCCTCTTTTCCTATGCTTTAAGGGCAATTCCAGTCTACCCCCTGAAATCGTTTTCCTATAATTCTGCCCCGCTTTCAAGTCCTCTTCGAAGACTTACTTCAATACATTTTTGGACGATAGCTGTCATTCATAACTCTGCAGGTTTGTGAATTACAGTGCCCCTGAGCTCCTTTCTTCAACTCGCTTTCTTGTGAGCTGGCCGCAAAACTGCAGGATTGCTTCAGGCCCTAATCTGTTTCCGGCAGGGCACGCAGATCCTTTGGTTAATTCCTCTTCCTGGTGGGAAATGAGCGTTCCATTTGCCCGTGCAGACACCTACAGCTAGTCTCTCACTGGTTCTCCCTATTCCTGTTCATCTTGCGCAGAAATTGCAAACTGTGCCAAACAGGAGGTTAAAGGCACTGACTCTCCAAGTGGGGAGAGTGTTAGTAAAGCGTCTGGAATGATGAACCCGAGTACCAGGGTTCGAAAACTGAGATGCATTTGAAAACGTTTCCCAATCATACGGTGGTCCATACTCTGGGTTTCCCATGCATGTTGTAGCTGAAGGAAGAATCCCTTAAACCTGGAGAGTTGGGACCCATGGAATGGGTACCATGCAGTATGACTTCAAAAGGTCTGCGTTTACTCACCGAACCTCACCAATGCTATCAGCACGAACTGTCCAGCCTTATGTCTCACCCAGCTCTGGGTGTAGATGTGGTTAATCCAGGTTGCATCGCAAACCCTGAATGAATTATTTAAGAAGTGCTCTCTATTTCACTGTCATTGTATATTGTTTTTGAAATTTATTTCGATAATGGCATTTATCGGATTTTCACTGCTGCGTTTAGGCCGCTGTACACACGCTTGATTTCCTTATGGAGACATATAAATCCATGGGTTTTAAGATTCTTACTTGTCAGGTATATTCCCAGGCGTTGAATATGGGGTGTTGAGTCCATTTCGTTGAGGAAGTAGTAGGTCTGGTCTATTATATATTTGGCTTATGGAAAGGTGTCTGTGCTACTTTCAATCTCTGGTTTTATGTAGCACCCCAACTCACCTTTCCCCATAAGCAAGCATAAGTTGCTTTTCTCAATTTGAGACCCTGTTCTGTTTTGTAATTCAGTTCATGCGTAGCCAAGTTTACATTCCGTGTATTAGTGATATCTTATGATGTTTCTTATTCTGTGTGACTTATTTCTCGTAGAATCATCGTACCTGAATCCACTCATTATGCTGCTACGGGCCTGATGACGTAGATTTCATTGCTGTGTGATATTCCATTGTACGTGCGTACCACAACTTCTTTATCCATTTTGTGATTTCTCGGATATTTAACTTGTACCGTAGACGAGGTTCTTGTAAACAGAGCCGTCCCAAACTTTGGGGTGGCTGTGTGTTTTTGATTTTAATTTCCCTAAGCTATAGGACCATAAGTGGAAGTGCCATAGGCTGTGTTTCTTTGTTTCCTATGTGTTTCAGGAAACACCATACACTTCTCCAGAGTGGCTGTTGGCAATTTATAACCCACAGGTCAGCATAACAAGGCTCCCTGTTCTCCATGACCTGTCCTGTCTTTCTGGATTTTACACTTGTTTCAGATGGCCCTTTTGACCGGGGGGCAGTGAGACTTCATTGTAGTGCAGATTTCCTTTACACGCTTGCTTGGTTGGCCAAAAAGGGCGTATGCGTTTTTTCCTGAATATATTCAGGAAAAAACGCATACGCCCTTTTTGGCCAAGTGCATCATTGTCGACATTCTGCCTCTTTTCCTATGCTTTAAGTGCAATTCCTGTCTACCCCCTGAAATCGTTTTCCTGAAATTCTGCCCCGCTTTCAAGTCCTCTTCGAAGACTTACTTCAATACATTTTTGGACGATAGCTGTCATTCATAACTCTGCAAGTTTATGAATTACAGGACCCTGAGCTCCTTTCTTCAACACGCTTTCTTGTGAGCTGGCCGCAAACCGCAGGATTGCTTCAGGCCCTAATCTGTTTCAGGCAGGGCATGCTGAGCCTTTGGTTAATTCCTCTTCCTGGTGGGAAATGAGCGTTCCATTTTCCCGTGCAGACACCTACAGCTAGTCTCTCATTGGTTCTCCCTATTCCTGTTCATCTTGCGCAGAAATTGCAAACTGTGCCAAACAGGAGTTTAAAGGAACTGACTCTCCAAGTGGGGAGAGTGTTAGTAAAGCGTCTGGAAAGGTGAACCCGAGTACCAGGGGACGAAAAATGAGATGCATTTGAAAACGTTTCCCAATCACACGGTGGACCATACTCTGGGTTTCCCATGCATGTTTTAGCTGAAGGAAGAATACCTTAAGCCTGGAGAGTTGGAACACATGGAATGGGTACCATGCAGTATGATTTCAAAGGGTCTGCGTTTGCTCACCGAACCTCACCAATGCTATCAGCCCAAAGTGTCCAGCCTTATGTCTCACCCAGCTCTGGCTGTAGATGTGGTAAATCCAGGTTGCCTCACAAGCCCTGAATGAATGATTTAAGAATTGCTCTCTATTTCACTGTCATTGTGTTTTGTTTTTGAAATTTATTTTGGTAATGGGATTTATCAGATGTTCACTGCTGCATTTAGGCCGCTGTACACGCGCTTGATTTCCTTATGGAGACATATAAATCCAT
The DNA here is from genome assembly GCF_059928025.1 of Delphinapterus leucas. Lineage (NCBI taxonomy): Eukaryota > Metazoa > Chordata > Mammalia > Artiodactyla > Monodontidae > Delphinapterus > Delphinapterus leucas. Next base: position 5,492,511 of record NW_028322245.1, read on the forward strand.
GGGTTTTAAGATTCTTACTTCTCAGGTATCTTCCCTGGCGTTGAATATGGGGTGTTGAGTCCATTTCGTTGAGCAAGGAGTAGATCTTGTCTATTATATATTTGGCTTATGGAACGGTATCTGTGCTAATTTCAATCTCTGGTTTTATGCAGCACCCCAACTCACCTTTCCCCATAAGCAAGCATAAGTTGGTTTTCTAAATTTGAGACCCTGTTCTGTTTTGTAATTCAGTTCATGTGTAGCCAAGTTTACATTCCGTGTATTAGGGATATCTAATGATGTTTCTTTTTCTGTGTGACTTATTTCTCGTAGAATCAACGTAACTGAATCCACTCATTATGCTGCTAGGGACCTGATGTCATAGATTTCATTGCTGAGTGATATTCCATTGTACGTGCGTACCACAACTTCTTTATCCATTTTTTGCTTTCTTGGATATTTAACTTGCACCGTAGACGAGGTTCTTGTAAACAGAGCCGTCCCAAACTTTGGGGTGGCTGTGTCTTTTTGATTTTACTTTCCCTAAGCTATAGGACCATAAGTGGAAGTGCCATAGGCTGTGATGCTTTGTTTCCTATCTGTTTCAGGAAACACTATACACTTCTCCAGAGTGGCTGTTGGCAATTTACATCCTCCCATCAGCATAACAAGGCTCCTTCTTCTCCATGGCCAGTCCTGCCTTTCTGGATTTTACACTTTTTGAAGATGGCCCTTTTGACCGGGGGGCAGTGAGACTTCATTGTAGTGCAGATTTCCTTTACACGCTTGCTTGGTTGGCCAAAAAGTGTGCATGCGTTTTTTCCTGAATATATTCAGGAAAAAACGCATACGCCCTTTTTGGCCAAGTGCATCATTGTCGACATTCTGCCTCTTCTCCTATGCTTTAAGTGCAATTCCAGTCTACCCGCTGAAATCGTGTTCCTGAAATTCTGCCCCGCTTTCAAGTCCTCTTCGAAGACTTACTTCAATATATTTTTGGACGATAGCTGTCATTCATAACTCTGCAGGTTTCTGAATTACACTGCCCCTGAGCTCCTTTCTTCAACTCGCTTTCTTGTGAGCTGGCCGCAAAACCGCAGGATTGCTTCACGCCATAATCTCTTTCTGGCAGGGCAAGCTGAGCCTTTGGTTAATTCCTCTTCCTGGTGGGAAATGAGCGTTCCATTTGCCCGTGCAGACACCTACATCTAGTCTCTCATTGGTTCTCCCTATTCCTGTTCATCTTGCGCAGAAATTGCAAACTGTGCCAAACAGGAGGTTAAAGGCACTGACTCTCCAAGTGGGGAGAGTGTTAGTAAAGCGTCTGGAATGGTGAACCCGAGTACCAGGGGCGAAAACTGAGATGCATTTGAAAACGTTTCCCAATCACACGGTGGTCCATACTCTGGGTTTCCCATGCATGTTTTAGCTGAAGGAAGAATCCCTTAAACATGGAGAGTTGGGACCCATAGAATGGGTACCATGCAGTATGACTTCAAAGGGTCTGCGTTTGTTCTCTGAAACTCACCAATGCTATCAGCCCAAAGTGTCCAGCCTTATGTCTCACCCAGCTCTGGCTGTATATGTGGTAAATCCAGGTTTCATCACAAGCCCTGAATGAATTATTTAAGAATTGCTCTCTATTTCACTGTCATTGTGTTTTGTTTTTGAAATTTATTTTGATAATGGGATTTATCGGATTTTCACTGCTGCGTTTAGGTCGCTGTACACACGCTTGATTTCCTTATGGAGACATATAAATCCATGGGTTTTAAGATTCTTACTTGTCAGGTATCTTCCCAGGCGTTGAATATGGGGTGTTGAGTCCATTTCGTTGAGCAAGGAGTAGGTCTTGTCTATTATATATTTGGCTTATGGAAAGGTATCTGTGCTAATTTCAATCTCTGGTTTTATGCAGCACCCCAACTCACCTTTCCCCATAAGCAAGCATAAGTTGTTTTTCTAAACTTGAGACCCTGTTCTGTTTTGTAATTCAGTACATGTTTCGCCAAGTTTACATTCCGTGTATTAGGGATATCTTATGATGTTTCTTTTTCTGTGTGACTTATTTCTCGTAGAATCATTGTACCTGAATCCACTCATTATGCCGATAGGGACCTGATGACGTAGATTTCATTGCTGAGTGATATTCCATTGTACGTGCGTACCACAACTTCTTTATCCATGTTTTGCTTTCTCGGATATTTAAATTGTACTGTAGACGAGGTTCTTGTAAACAGAGCCATCCCAAATTTTGGGGTGGCTGTGTCTTTTTGATTTTAATTTCCCTAAGCTATAGGACCATAAGTGGAAGTGCCATAGGCTGTGTTGCTTTGTTTCCTACGTGTTTCTGGAAACACCATACACTTCTCCAGAGTGGTTGTTGGCAATTTACATCCCACCCATCAGCATAACAAGGCTCCCTGTTCTCCATGACCTGTCCTGCCTTTCTGGATTTTACACTTTTTTCAGATGGCCCTTTTGACCGGGGGGCAGTGAGGCTTCATTGTAGTGCAGATTTCCTTTACACGCTTGCTTGGTTGGCCAGAAAGGGCGTATGCGTTTTTTCCTGAATATATTCAGGAAAAAACGCATACGCCCTTTTTGGCCAAGTGCATCATTGTTGACATTCTGCCTCTTTTCCTATGCTTTAAGTGCAATTCCAGTTTACCCCCTGAAATCGTGTTCCTGAAATTCTGCCCCGCTTTCAAGTCCTCTTCGAAGACTTACTTCAATATATTTTTGGACGATAGCTGTCATTCATAACTCTGCAGGTTTCTGAATTACACTGCCCCTGAGCTCCTTTCTTCAACTCGCTTTCTTGTGAGCTGGCCGCAAAACCGCAGGATTGCTTCACGCCATAATCTCTTTCTGGCAGGGCAAGCTGAGCCTTTTGTTAATTCCTCTTCCTGGTGGGAAATGAGCGTTCCATTTGCCCGTGCAGACACCTACATCTAGTCTCTCATTGGTTCTCCCTATTCCTGTTCATCTTGCGCAGAAATTGCAAACTGTGCCAAACAGGAGGTTAAAGGCACTGACTCTCCAAGTGGGGAGAGTGTTAGTAAAGCGTCTGGAATGGTGAACCCGAGTACCAGGGGCGAAAACTGAGATGCATTTGAAAACGTTTCCCAATCACACGGTGGTCCATACTCTGGGTTTCCCATGCATGTTTTAGCTGAAGGAAGAATCCCTTAAACCTGGAGAGTTGGGACCCATAGAATGGGTACCATGCAGTATGACTTCAAAGGGTCTGCGTTGCTCACCGAACCTCACCAATGCTATCAGCCCGAAGTGTCCGGCCTTATGTCTCACGCAGCTCTGTGTGTAGATGTGGTAAATCCAGGTTGCATCACAAGCCCTGAATCAATTATTTAAGAATTGTTCTCTATTTCACTGTCATTGTGTTTTGTTTTTGAAATTTATTATGATAATGGGATTTATCGGATTTTCATTGCTGCGTTTAGGCCACTGTACACACTCTTGATTTCCTTATCGAGACATATAAATCCATGGGTTTTAAGATTTTAGTTGTCCGGTATCTTCCCAGGTGTTGAATATGGGGTGTTGAGTCCATTTCGTTGAGCAAGGAGTAGGTCTTGTCTATTATATATTTGGTTTATGGAACGGTATCTGTGCTAATTTCAATCTCTGGTTTTATGCAGCACCCCAACTCACCTTTCCCCATAAGCAAGCATAAGTTTGTTTTCTCAATTTGAGACCCTGTTCTGTTTTGTAATTCAGTTCATGTGTAGCCAAGTTTACATTCCATGTATTAGTGATATCTTATGATGTTTCTTTTTCTGTGTGACTTATTTCTCGTAGAATCATCGTACCTGAAACCACTCATTATGCCGCTACGGGCCTGATGACGTAGATTTCATTGCTGAGTGATATTCCACTGTACGTGTGTACCACAACTTCTTTATCCATTTTTTGCTTTCTCGGATATTTAACTTGTACCGTAGAGGACGTTCTTGTAAACAGAGACGTCCCAAATTTTGGGGTGGATGTGACTTTTTTATTTTAATTTCCCTAAGCTATAGGACTATAAGTGGAAGTGCCATAGGCTGTGTTGTTTTGTTTCCTACGTGTCTCTGGAAACACCATACACTTCTCCAGAGTGGTTGTTGGCAATTTACATCCCGCCCATCAGCATAACAAGGCTCCCTGTTCTCCATAACCTGTCCTGCCTTTCTGGATTTTACACTTTTTTCAGATGGCCCTTTTGACCGGGGGGCAGTGAGACTTCATTGTAGTGCAGATTTCCTTTACACGCTTGCTTGGATGGCCAAAAAGGGCGTATGCGTTTTTTCCTGAATATATTCAGGAAAAAACGCATACGCCCTTTTTGGCCAAGTGCATCATTGTCGACATTCTGCCTCTTTTCCTATGCTTTAAGCGCAATTCCAGTCTACCCCCTGAAATCGTGTTCCTGAAATTCTGCCCCGCTTTCAAGTCCTCTTCGAAGTCTTACTTCAATACATTTTTGGACGATAGCTGTCATTCATATCTCTGCAGATCTGTGAATTACAGTGCCCCTGAGCTCCTTTCTTCAACTCGCTTTCTTGTGAGCTGGCCGCAATACCGCAGGATTGCTTCAGGCCCTAATATGTTTCTGGCAGGGCACGGTGAGCCTTTCGTTAATTCCTCTTACTGTTGGGAAATGAGCGTCCCATTTGCCCGTGCAGACACCTACATCTAGTCTCTCATTGGTTCTCCCTATTCCTGTTCATCTTGCACAGAAATTGCAAACTGTGCCAAACAGGAGGTTAAAGGCACTGACTCTCCAAGTGGGGAGAGAGTTAGTAAAGCGTCTGGAATGGTGAACCCGAGTACCAGGGGACGAAAACTGAGATGCATTTGAAAACGTTTCCCAATCACACGGTGGACCATACTCTGGGTTTCCCATGCATGTTTTAACTGAAGGAAGAATTTTTTAAACCTGGAGAGTTGGGACCCATGGAATGGGTATCATGCAGTATGACTTCAAAAGGTCTGACTGTGCTCACCGAACCTCACCAATGCTATCAGCGCGAAGTGTCCAGCCTTATGTCTCACCCAGCTCTGGGTGTAGATGTGGTAAATCCAGGTGGCATCACCAACCCTGAATGAATTATTTAAGTATTGCTCTCTATTTCACTGTCATTGTGTTTTGTTTTTGAAATTTATTTTGATAATGGGATTTATCGGATGTCCACTGTTCCGTTTAGGCCGCTGTACACACGCTTGATTTCCTTATGGAGACATATAAATCCATGGGTTTTAAGATTCTTACTTGTCAGGTATCTTCCCAGGCGTTGAATATGGGGTGTTGAGTCCATTTCGTTGAGCAAGGAGTAGGTCTTGTCTATTATATATTTGGCTTATGGAAAGGTATCTGTGCTAATTTCAATCTCTGGCTTTATGCAGCACCCCAACTCACCTTTCCCCATAAGCAAGCATAAGTTGTTTTTCTAAACTTGAGACCCTGTTCTGTTTTGTAATTCAGTTCATGTGTAGCCAAGTTTACATTCCGTGTATTAGAGATATCTTATGATATTTCTTTTTCTGTGTGACTTATTTCTTGTAGAATCATCGTACCTGAATCCACTCATTATGCCGCGAGGGACCTGATGACGTAGATTTCATTGCTGAGTGATATTCCATTGTACGTGCGTACCACAACTTCATTATACATTTTTTGCTTTCTCGGATATTTAACTTGTACCATAGATGACGTTCCTGTAAACAGAGCCGTCCCAAATTTTGGGGTGGCTGTGTCTTTTTGATTTTAATTTCCGTAAGCTATAGGACCATAAGTGGAAGTGCCATAGGCTGTGTTGCTTTGTTTCCTATGTGTTTCAGGAAACACCATACACTTCTCCAGAGTGGCTGTTGGCAATTTATATCCCACAGGTCAGCATAACAAGGCTCCCTGTTCTCCAAGACCTGTCCTGCCTTTCTGGATTTTACACTTTTTTCAGATGGCCCTTTTGACCGGGGGGCAGTGAGACTTCATTGTAGTGCAGATTTCCTTTACACGCTTGCTTGGTTGGCCAAAAAGGGCGTATGCGTTTTTTCCTGAATATATTCAGGAAAAAACGCATACGCCCTTTTTGGCCAAGTGCATCATTGTCGACATTCTGCCTCTTTTCCTATGCTTTAAGTGCAATTCCAGTCTACCCCCTGAAATCGTTTTCCTGAAATTCTGCCCCCTTTCAAGTCCTCTTCGAAGACTTACTTCAATACATTTTTGGACGATAGCTGTCATTCATAACTCTGCAGTTTGGTGAAATACAGTGCCCCTGAGCTGCTTTCTTCAACTCGCTTTCTTGTGAGCTGTCCGCAAAACAGCAGGATTGTTTCAGGCCCTAATGTGTTTCCGGCAGGGCACGCTGAGCCTTTGTTTAATTCCTCTTCCTGGTGGGAAATGAGTGTTCCATTTGCCCGTGCAGACACCTACAGCTAGTCTCTCATTGGTTCTCCCTATTCCTGTTCATCTTGCGCAGAAATTGTAAACTGTGTCAAACAGGAGGTTAAAGGCACTGACTCTCCAAGTGGGGAGACTGTTAGTAAAGCGTCTGGAATGGTGAACCCGAGTACCAGGGGACGAAAACTGAGATGCATTTGAAAACGTTTCCCAATCACACGGTGGACCATACTCTGGGTTTCACATGCATGTTTTAACTGAAGGAAGAATTCCTTAAACCTGGAGAGTTGGGACCCATGGAATGTGTATCATGCAGTATGACTTCAAAGGGTCTGCGTTTGCTCACCGAACCTCACCAATGCTATCAGCGCGAAGTGTCCAGCCGTATGTCTCACCCAGCACTGGGTGTAGATGTGGTAAATCCAGGTGGCATCACAAGCCCTGAATGAATGATTTAAGAATTGCTCTCTATTTCACTGTCATTGTGTTTTGTTTTTGAAATTTATTTTGATAATGGGATTTATCGGATGTCCACTGTTCCGTTTAGGCCGCTGTACACACACTTGATTTCCTTATGGAGACATATAAATCCATGGGTTTTAAGATTCTTACTTGTCAGGTATCTTCCCAGGCGTTGAATATGGGGTGTTGAGTCCATTCCGTTGAGCAAGGAGTAGGTCTTTTCTATTATATATTTTGCTTATGGAAAGGTATCTGTGCTAATTTCAATCTCTGGTTTTATGCAGCACCCCAACTCACCTTTCCCCATAAGCAAGCATAAGTTGTTTTTCTAAACTTGAGACCCTGTTCTGTTTTGTAATTCAGTACATGTTTCGCCAAGTTTACATTCCGTGTATTAGGGATATCTTATGATGTTTCTTTTTCTGTGTGACTTATTTCTCGTAGAATCATCGTACCTGAATCCACTCATTATGCCGATAGGGACCTGATGACGTAGATTTCATTGCTGAGTGATATTCCATTGTACGTGCGTACCACAACTTCTTTATCCATTTTTTGCTTTCTCGGATATTTAAATTGTACCGTAGACGAGGTTCTTGTAAACAGAGCCATCCCAAATTTTGGGGTGGCTGTGTCTTTTTGATTTTAATTTCCCTAAGCTATAGGACCATAAGTGGAAGTGCCATAGGCTGTGTTGCTTTGTTTCCTACGTGTTTCTGGAAACACCATACACTTCTCCAGAGTGGTTGTTGGCAATTTACATGCCACCCATCAGCATAACAAGGCTCCCTGTTCTCCATGACCTGTCCTGCCTTTCTGGATTTTACACTTTTTTCAGATGGCCCTTTTGACCGGGGTCAGTGAGGCTTCATAGTAGTGCAGATTTCCTTTACACGCTTGCTTGGTTGGCCAAAAAGGGCGTATGCGTTTTTTCCTGAATATATTCAGGAAGAAACGCCTACGCCCTTTTTGGCCAAGTGCATCATTGTTGACATTCTGCCTCTTTTCCTATGCTTTAAGTGCAATTCCAGTTTACCCCCTGAAATCGTGTTCCTGAAATTCTGCCCCACTTTCAAGTCCTCTTCGAAGACTTACTTCAATATATTTTTGGACGATAGCTGTCATTCATAACTCTGCAGGTCTGTGAATTACAGTGCCCCTGAGCTCCTTTCTTCAACTCGCTTTCTTGTGAGCTGGCCGCAATACCGCAGGATTGCTTCAGGCCCTAATCTGTTTATGGCAGGGCATGGTGAGCCTTTCGTTAATTCCTCTTCCTGTTGGGAAATGAGCGTCCCATTTGCCCGTGCAGACACCTACATCTAGTCTCTCATTGGTTCTCCCTATTCCTGTTCATCTTGCACAGAAATTGCAAACTGTGCCAAACAGGAGGTTAAAGGCACTGACTCTCCAAGTGGGGAGAGTGTTAGTAAAGCGTCTGGAATGGTGAACCCGAGTACCAGGGGACGAAAACTGAGATGCATTTGAAAACGTTTCCCAAACACACGGTGGACCATACTCTGGGTTTCCCATGCATGTTTTAACTGAAGGAAGAATTTTTTAAACCTGGAGAGTTGGGACCCATGGAATGGGTATCATGCAGTATGACTTCAAAGGGTCTGACTGTGCTCACCGAACCTCACCAATGCTATCAGCGTGAAGTGTCCAGCCTTATGTCTCACCCAGCTCTGGGTGTAGATGTGGTAAATCCAGGTGGCATCACAAATCCTGAATGAATTATTTAAGTATTGCTCTCTATTTCACTGTCATTGTGTTTTGTTTTTGAAATTTATTTTGATAATGGGATTTATCGGATGTCCACTGTTCCGTTTAGGCCGCTGTACACACGCTTGATTTCCTTATGGAGACATATAAATCCATGGGTTTTAAGATTCTTACTTGTCAGGTATCTTCCCAGGCGTTGAATATGGGGTGTTGAGTCCATTTCGTTGAGCAAGGAGTAGGTCTTGTCTATAATATATATGGCTTATGGAAAGGTATCTGTGCTAATTTCAATCTCTGGTTTTATGCAGCACCCCAACTCATCTTTCCCCATAAGCAAGCATAAGTTGTTTTTCTAAACTTGAGACCCTGTTCTGTTTTGTAATTCATTTCATGTGTAGCCAAGGTTACATTCCTTGTATTAGTGATATCTTATGATGTTTCTTTTTCTGTGTAACTTATTTCTCGTAGAATCATCGTACCTGAATCCACTCATTATGCCGATAGGACCTGATGACGTAGATTTCATTGCTGAGTGATATTCCATTGTACGTGCGTACCACAACTTCTTTATCCATTTTTTGCTTTCTTGGATATTTAACTTGTACCGTAGACGAGGTTCTTGTAAACAGAGCCATCCCAAATTTTGGGGTGGCTGTGTCTTTTTGATTTTAATTTCCCTAAGCTATAGGACCATAAGTGGAAGTGCCATAGGCTGTGTTGCTTTGTTTCCTACGTGTTTCTGGAAACACCATACACTTCTCCAGAGTGGTTGTTGGCAATTTACATCCCACCCATCAGCATAACAAGGCTCCCTGTTCTCCATGACCTGTCCTGCCTTTCTGGATTTTACACTTTTTTCAGATGGCCCTTTTGACCGGGGGCAGTGAGACTTCATTGTAGTGCAGATTTCCTTTACACGCTTGCTTGGTTGGCCAAAAAGGGCGTATGCGCTTATTCCTGAATATATTCAGGAAAAAACGCATACGCCCTTTTTGGCCAAGTGCATCATTGTCGACATTTTGCCTCTTTTCCTATGCTTTAAGTGCAATTCCAGTCTACCCCGTGAAATCGTTTTCCTGAAATTCTGCCCCGCTTTCAAGTCCTCTTCGAAGACTTACTTCAATACATTTTTGGACAATAGCTGTCATTCATAACTCTGCAGGTTTCTGAATTACACTGCCCCTGAGCTCCTTTCTTCAACTTGCTTTCTTGTGAGCTGGCCGCAAAACCGCAGGATTGCTTCAGGCCATAATCTCTTTCTGGCAGGTCATGCTGAGCTTTTGGTTAATTCCTCTTCCTGGTGGGAAATGAGCGTTCTATTTGCCCGTGCAGACACCTACAGCTAGTCTCTCATTGGTTCTCCCTATTCCTGTTCATCTTGCGCAGAAATTGCAAACTGTGCCAAACAGGAGGTTAAAGGCACTTACTCTCCAAGTGGGGATAGTGTTAGTAAAGCGTCTGGAATGGTGAACCCGAGTACCAGGGGACGAAAGCTGAGATGCATTTGAAAACGTTTCCCGGTCACACAGTGCACTGTACTGTGGGTTTCCCATTCATGTTTTAGCTGAAGGAAGTATCCCTTAAACCTGGAGAGTTGGGACCCATGGAATGGGTACCATGCAGTATGACTTCAAAGGGTCTGCGTTTGCTCACCGAAACTCACCAATGCTATCAGCCCGAAGTGTCCAGCCTTTTATCTCCTCCAGCTCTGGGTGTAGATGTGGTAAATCCAGGTTGCATCACAAGTCCTGAATGAATTATTTAAGAATTGCTCTCTATTTCACTGTCATTGTGTTTGGTTTTTGAAATTCATTTTGATAATGGGATTTATCGGATGTTCACTGCTGCGTTTAGGCCGCTGTACACACGCTTGATTTCCTTATGGAGACATATAAATCCATGGGTTTTAAGATTCTTACTTGTCAGGTATCTTGCCAGGCGTTGAATATGGGGTGTTGAGTCCATTTCGTTGAGCAAGGAGTAGGTCTTGTCTATTATATATTTGGCGTATGGAACGGTATCTGTGCTAATTTCAATCTCTGGTTTTATGCAGCACCACAACTCACTTTTCCCCATAAGCAAGCATAAGTTGGTTTTCTCAATTTGAGACCCTGTTCTGTTTTGTAATTCATTTCATGTGTAGCCAAGGTTACATTCCTTGTATTAGTGATATCTTATGATGTTTCTTTTTATGTGTAACTTATTTCTCGTAGAATCATCGTACCTGAATCCACTCATTATGCCGATAGGACCTGATGACGTAGATTTCATTGCTGAGTGATATTCCATTGTACGTGCGTACCACAACTTCTTTATCCATTTTTTGCTTTCTTGGATATTTAACTTGTACCGTAGACGAGGTTCTTGTAAACAGAGCCGTCCCAAATTTTGGGTTGGCTGTGTCTTTTTGATTTTAATTTCCCTAAGCTATAGGACCATAAGTGGAAGTGCCATAGGCTGTGTTGCTTTGTTTCCTACGTGTTTCTGGAAACACCATACACTTCTCCAGGGTGGTTATTGGCAATTTACATCCCGCCCATCAGCATAACAAGGCTCCCTGTTCTCCATGACCTGTCCTGCCTTTCTGGATTTTACACTTTTTTCAGATGGCCCTTTTGACTGGGGGGCAGTGAGACTTCATTGTAGTGCAGATTTCCTTTACACGCTTGCTTTGTTGGCCAAAAAGTGCGTATGCGTTTTTTCCTGAATATATTCAGGAAAAAACGCATACGCATTTTTTGGCCAAGTGCAGCATTGTTGACATTCTGCCTCTATTCCTATGCTTTAAGCGCAATTCCAGTCTACCCCCTGAAATCGTTTTCCTAAAATTCTGCCCCGCTTTCAAGTCCTCTTCGAAGACTTACTTCAGTACATTTTGGACGATAGCTGTCATTCATAACTCTGCAGGTTTGTGAATTACAGTGCCCCTGAGCTCCTTTCTGCAACTCGCTTTCATGTGAGCTGGCCGCCAAACCGCAGGATTGTTTCAGGCCCTAATCTGTTTCCGGCAGGGCACATTGAGCCTTTGGTTAATACCTCTTCCTGGTGGGAAATGAGCGTTCCATTTGTCCGTGCAGACACCTACATCTAGTCTCTCATTGGTTCTCCCTATTCCTGTTCATCTTGCGCAGAAATTGCAAAGTGTGCCAAACAGGAGGTGAAAGGCACTGACTCTCCAAGTGAGGAGAGTGTTAGTAAAGCGTCTGGAATGGTGAACCCGAGTACCAGGGGACGAAAACTGAGATGTATTTGAAAACGTTTCCCAATCACACGGTTGACCATACTCTGGGTTTCCCATGCATGTTTTAACTGAAGAAGAATCCCTAAACCTGGAGAGTTGGGACCCATGGAATGGGTACCATGCAGTATGACTTCAAAGGGTCTGCGTTTGCTCACCGAACCTCACCAATGCTATCAGCCCGAAGTGTCCAGCCTTATGTCTCACCCAGCTCTGGGTGTAGATGTGGTAAATCCAGGTTGCATCACAAGCCTTGAATGAATATTTAAGAATTGCTCTCTATTTCACTGTCATTGTGTTTTGTTTTTGAAATTCATTTTGATAATGGGATTTATCGGATGTTCACTGCTGCGTTTAGGCCGCTGTACACACGCTTGATTTCCTTATGGAGACATATAAATGCATGGGTTTTAAGATTCTTACTTCTCAGGTATCTTCCCAGGCGTTGAATATGGGGTGTTGAGTCCATTTCGTTGAACAAGGAGTAGGTCTTGTCTATTATATATTTGGCTTATGGAACGGTATGTGTGCTAATTTCAATCTCTGGTTTTATGCAGCACCCCAACTCACCGTTCCCCATAAGCAAGCATAAGTTGGTTTTCTAAATTTGAGACCCTGTCCTGTTTTGTAATTCAGTTCATGTGTAGCCAAGGTTACATTCCGTGTATTAGTGATATCTTATGATGTTTCTTTTTCTGTGTGACTTATTTCTCGTAGAATCATCGTACCTGAATCCACTCATTATGCCGATAGGGACCTGATGACGTAGATTTCATTGCTGAGTGATATTCCATTGTACGTGCGTACCACAACTTCTTTATCCATTTTTTGCTTTCTCAGATATTTAAATTGTACCGTAGACGAGGTTCTTGTAAACAGAGCCATCCCAAATTTTGGGGTGGCTGTGTCTTTTTGTACTTAATTTCCCTAAGCTATAGGACCATATGTGGAAGTGCCATAGGCTGTGTTGCTTTGTTTCCTACGTGTTTCTGGAAACACCATACACTTCTCCAGAGTGGTTGTTGGCAATTTACATCCCACCCATCAGCATAACAAGGCTCCCTGTTCTCCATGACCTGTCCTGCCTTTCTGGATTTTACACTTTTCTCAGATGGCCCTTTTGACCGGGAGTCAGAGAGACTTCATTGTAGTGCAGATTTCCTTTACACGCTTGCTTGGTTGGCCAAAAAGTGCGTATGCGTTTTTTCCTGAATATATTCAGGACAAAACGCATACGCCGTTTTTGACCAAGTGCATCATTGTCGACATTCTGCCTCTTTTCCTATGCTTTAAGTGCAATTCTAGTCTACCCCCTGAAATCGTTTTCCTGAAATTCTGCCCCGCTTTTAAATCCTTTTCGAAGACTTACTTCAGTATATTTTGGGACGATAGCTGTCATTCATAACTCTGCAGTTTAGTGAATTACAGTGCCCCTGAGCTCCTTTCTTCAACTCGCTTTCTTGTGAGCTGGCCGCAGAACCGCAGGATTGCTTCAGGCCCTAATCTGTTTCCGGCAGGGCACGCTGAGCCTTTCCTTAATTCCTCTTCCTGGTGGGAAATGAGCGTTCCATTTGCCCGTGCAGACACCTACAGCTAATCTCTCATTGGTTCTCCCTATTCCTGTTCATCTTGCGCAGAAATTGCAAACTGTGCCAAACAGGAGGTTAAAGGCACTGACTCTCCAAGTGGGGAGAGTGTTAGCAAAGCGTCTGGAATGGTGAACCCGTGTTCCAGGGGACGAAAACTGAGATGCATTTCAAAATGTTTCCCAATCACACGGTGGACGATACTCTGGGTTTCCCATGCATGTTTTAGCTGAAGGAAGAATCCCTTAAACCTGGAGAGTTGGGACCCATGGAATGGGTACCATGCAGTATGACTTCAAAGGGTCTGCGTTTGCTCACCGAACCTCACCAATGCTATCAGCCCGAACTGTCCAGCCTTATGTCTCACCCAGCTCTGGGTGTAGATGTGGTGAATCCAGGTTGCATCGCAAACCCTGAATGAATTATTTAAGAAGTGCTCTCTATTTCACTGTCATTGTGTTTTGTTTTTGAAATTTATTTCGATAATGGGATTTATCGGATTTTCACTGCTGCGTTTAGGCCGCTGTACACACGCTTGATTTTCTTATGGAGACATATAAATCCATAGGTTTTAAGATTCTTACTTGTCAGGTATATTCCCAGGCATTGAATATGGGGTTTTGAGTCCATTTCGTTGAGCAAGGAGTAGGTCTTGTCTATTATATATTTGGCTTATGGAAAGGTATATGTGCTACTTTCAATCTCTGGTTTTATGTAGCACGCCAACTCACCTTTCCCCATAAGCAAGCATAAGTTGGTTTTCTAAATTTTAGACCCTGTTCTGTTTTGTAATTCAGTTCATGTGTAGTCAAGTTTACATTCCGTGTATTAGTGATATCTTATGATGTTTCTTTTCCTGTGTGACTTATTTCTCGTAAAATCATCGTACTTGAATCCACTCATTATGCCGCTACCGGCCTGATGACGTAGATTTCATTGCTGAGGGATATTCCATTGTACGTGCGTACCACACTTCTTTATCCATTTTTTGCTTTCTTGAATATTTAACTTGTACCGTAGACGAGGTTCTTGTAAACATAGCCATCCCAAATATTGCGGTGGCTGTGTGATTTTGATTTCAATTTCCCTAAGCTATAGGACCATAAGTGGAAGTGCCATAGGCTGTGTTGCTTTGTTTCCGACGTGTTTCAGTAAACACCATACACTTCTCCAGAGTGGCTGTTGGCAATTTATATCCCGCCCATCAGCATAACAAGGCTCCCTGTTCTCCATGACCTGTCCTGCCTTTCTGGATTTTACACTTTTTTCAGATGGCCGTTTTGACCAGGGGGCAGTGAGACTTCATTGTAGTGCAGATTTCCTTTACACGCTTGCTTGGTTGGCCAAAAAGGGCGTATGCGTTTTTTCCTGAATATATTCAGGAAAAAGCGCATACACACTTTCTGGCCTAGTGCATCATTGTCGACATTCTGCCTCTTTTCCTATGCTTTAAGTGCAGTTCCAGTCTACCCCCTGAAATCGTTTTCCTGAAATTCTGCCCCGCTCTCAAGTCCTCTTCGAAGACTTTCATCAATACATTTTTGAACGATAGGTGTCATTCATAACTCTGCAAGTTTGTGAATTACAGTGCCCCTGCGCTCCTTTCTTCAACTCGCTTTCTCGTGAGCTGGCCACAAAACCGCAGGATTGCTTCAGGCCCTAATCTGTTTCCGGCAGGGCATGCTGAGCCTTTGGTTAATTCCTCTTCCTGGTGGGAAATGAGCGTTCCATTTGCCCGTGCAGACACCTACAGCTAGTCTCTCATTGGTTCTCCCTATTCCTGTTCATCTTGAACAGAAATTGCAAACTGTGCCAAACAGGAGGTTAAAGGCACTGACTCTCCAAGTGGGGAGAGTGTTAGTAAAGCGTCTGGAATGGTGAACCCGAGTACCAGGGTGCGAAAACTGAGATGCATTTTAAAACGTTTCCCAATCACACGGTGGACCATACTCTGGGTTTCCCATGCATGTTTTAGCTGAAGGAAGAATACCTTAAACCTGGAGAGTTGGGACCCATGTAATGGGTATCATGCAGTATGACTTCAAAGGGTTTGCGTTTGCTCAACGAACCTCACCAATGCTATCAGCCCAAAGTGTCCAGCCTTATGTCTCACCCAGCTCTGGGTGTAGATGTGGTAAATCCAGGTTGCATCACAAGCCCTGAATGAATTATTTAAGAATTGCTCTCTATTTCACTGGCATTGTGTTTTGTTTTTGAAATTTATTTTGATAATGGGATTTATCGGATTTTCACTGCTGCGTTTAGGCCGCTGTACAGACACTTGATTTCCTAATGGAGACATACAAATCCATGGATTTTAAGATTCTTACATGTCAGGTATATTCACAGGCATTGAATATGGGGTGTTGAGTCCATTTCGTTGAGCAAGGAGTAGGTCTTGTCTATTATGTATTTGGCTTATGGAAAGGTATCTGTGCTAATTTCAATCTCTGGTTTTATGCAGCACCCCAACTCACCTTTCCCCATAAGCAAGCATAAGTTGTTTTTCTAAACTTGAGACCCTGTTCTGTTTTGTAATTCAGTACATGTTTCGCCAAGTTTACATTCCGTGTATTAGGGATATCTTATGATGTTTCTTTTTCTGTGTGACTTATTTCTCGTAGAATCATCGTACCTGAATCCACTCATTATGCCGATAGGGACCTGATGACGTAGATTTCATTGCTGAGTGATATTCCATTGTACGTGCGTACCACAACTTCTTTATCCATTTTTTGCTTTCTCGGATATTTAAATTGTACCGTAGACGAGGTTCTTGTAAACAGAGCCATCCCAAATTTTGGGGTGGCTGTGTCTTTTTGATTTTAATTTCCCTAAGCTATAGGACCATAAGTGGAAGTGCCATAGGCTGTGTTGCTTTGTTTCCTACGTGTTTCTGGAAACACCATACACTTCTCCAGATTGGTTGTTGGCAATTTACATGCCACCCATCAGCATAACAAGGCTCCCTGTTCTCCATGACCTGTCCTGCCTTTCTGGATTTTACACTTTTTTCAGATGGCCCTTTTGACCGGGGTCAGTGAGGCTTCATAGTAGTGCAGATTTCCTTTACACGCTTGCTTGGTTGGCCAAAAAGGGCGTATGCGTTTTTTCCTGAATATATTCAGGAAGAAACGCCTACGCCCTTTTTGGCCAAGTGCATCATTGTTGACATTCTGCCTCTTTTCCTATGCTTTAAGTGCAATTCCAGTTTACACCCTGAAATCGTGTTCCTGAAATTCTGCCCCACTTTCAAGTCCTCTTCGAAGACTTACTTCAATATATTTTTGGACGATAGCTGTCATTCATAACTCTGCAGGTCTGTGAATTACAGTGCCCCTGAGCTCCTTTCTTCAACTCGCTTTCTTGTGAGCTGGCCGCAATACCGCAGGATTGCTTCAGGCCCTAATCTGTTTATGGCAGGGCACGGTGAGCCTTTCGTTAATTCCTCTTCCTGTTGGGAAATGAGCGTCCCATTTGCCCGTGCAGACACCTACATCTAGTCTCTCATTGGTTCTCCCTATTCCTGTTCATCTTGCACAGAAATTGCAAACTGTGCCAAACAGGAGGTTAAAGGCACTGACTCTCCAAGTGGGGAGAGTGTTAGTAAAGCGTCTGGAATGGTGAACCCGAGTACCAGGGGACGAAAACTGAGATGCATTTGAAAACGTTTCCCAAACACACGGTGGACCATACTCTGGGTTTCCCATGCATGCTTTAACTGAAGGAAGAATTTTTTAAACCTGGAGAGTTGGGACCCATGGAATGGGTATCATGCAGTATGACTTCAAAGGGTCTGACTGTGCTCACCGAACCTCACCAATGCTATCAGCGTGAAGTGTCCAGCCTTATGTCTCACCCAGCTCTGGGTGTAGATGTGGTAAATCCAGGTGGCATCACAAATCCTGAATGAATTATTTAAGTATTGCTCTCTATTTCACTGTCATTGTGTTTTGTTTTTGAAATTTATTTTGATAATGGGATTTATCGGATGTCCACTGTTCCGTTTAGGCCGCTGTACACACGCTTGATTTCCTTATGGAGACATATAAATCCATGGGTTTTAAGATTCTTACTTGTCAGGTATCTTCCCAGGCGTTGAATATGGGGTGTTGAGTCCATTTCGTTGAGCAAGGAGTAGGTCTTGTCTATAATATATATGGCTTATGGAAAGGTATCTGTGCTAATTTCAATCTCTGGTTTTATGCAGCACCCCAACTCATCTTTCCCCATAAGCAAGCATAAGTTGTTTTTCTAAACTTGAGACCCTGTTCTGTTTTGTAATTCATTTCATGTGTAGCCAAGGTTACATTCCTTGTATTAGTGATATCTTATGATGTTTCTTTTTCTGTGTAACTTATTTCTCGTAGAATCATCGTACCTGAATCCACTCATTATGCCGATAGGACCTGATGACGTAGATTTCATTGCTGAGTGATATTCCATTGTACGTGCGTACCACAACTTCTTTATCCATTTTTTGCTTTCTTGGATATTTAACTTGTACCGTAGACGAGGTTCTTGTAAACAGAGCCATCCCAAATTTTGGGGTGGCTGTGTCTTTTTGATTTTAATTTCCCTAAGCTATAGGACCATAAGTGGAAGTGCCATAGGCTGTGTTGCTTTGTTTCCTACGTGTTTCTGGAAACACCATACACTTCTCCAGAGTGGTTGTTGGCAATTTACATCCCACCCATCAGCATAACAAGGCTCCCTGTTCTCCATGACCTGTCCTGCCTTTCTGGATTTTACACTTTTTTCAGATGGCCCTTTTGACCGGGGGCAGTGAGACTTCATTGTAGTGCAGATTTCCTTTACACGCTTGCTTGGTTGGCCAAAAAGGGCGTATGCGCTTATTCCTGAATATATTCAGGAAAAAACGCATACGCCCTTTTTGGCCAAGTGCATCATTGTCGACATTTTGCCTCTTTTCCTATGCTTTAAGTGCAATTCCAGTCTACCCCGTGAAATCGTTTTCCTGAAATTCTGCCCCGCTTTCAAGTCCTCTTCGAAGACTTACTTCAATACATTTTTGGACAATAGCTGTCATTCATAACTCTGCAGGTTTCTGAATTACACTGCCCCTGAGCTCCTTTCTTCAACTTGCTTTCTTGTGAGCTGGCCGCAAAACCGCAGGATTGCTTCAGGCCATAATCTCTTTCTGGCAGGTCATGCTGAGCTTTTGGTTAATTCCTCTTCCTGGTGGGAAATGAGCGTTCTATTTGCCCGTGCAGACACCTACAGCTAGTCTCTCATTGGTTCTCCCTATTCCTGTTCATCTTGCGCAGAAATTGCAAACTGTGCCAAACAGGAGGTTAAAGGCACTTACTCTCCAAGTGGGGATAGTGTTAGTAAAGCGTCTGGAATGGTGAACCCAAGTACCAGGGGACGAAAGCTGAGATGCATTTGAAAACGTTTCCCGGTCACACAGTGCACTGTACTGTGGGTTTCCCATTCATGTTTTAGCTGAAGGAAGTATCCCTTAAACCTGGAGAGTTGGGACCCATGGAATGGGTACCATGCAGTATGACTTCAAAGGGTCTGCGTTTGCTCACCGAAACTCACCAATGCTATCAGCCCGAAGTGTCCAGCCTTATGTCTCACCCAGCTCTGGGTGTAGATGTGGTAAATCCAGGTTGCATCACAAGCCTTGAATGAATATTTAAGAATTGCTCTCTATTTCACTGTCATTGTGTTTTGTTTTTGAAATTCATTTTGATAATGGGATTTATCGGATGTTCACTGCTGCGTTTAGGCCGCTGTACACACGCTTGATTTCCTTATGGAGACATATAAATGCATGGGTTTTAAGATTCTTACTTCTCAGGTATCTTCCCAGGCGTTGAATATGGGGTGTTGAGTCCATTTCGTTGAACAAGGAGTAGGTCTTGTCTATTATATATTTGGCTTATGGAACGGTATGTGTGCTAATTTCAATCTCTGGTTTTATGCAGCACCCCAACTCACCGTTCCCCATAAGCAAGCATAAGTTGGTTTTCTAAATTTGAGACCCTGTCCTGTTTTGTAATTCAGTTCATGTGTAGCCAAGGTTACATTCCGTGTATTAGTGATATCTTATGATGTTTCTTTTTCTGTGTGACTTATTTCTCGTAGAATCATCGTACCTGAATCCACTCATTATGCTGATAGGGACCTGATGACGTAGATTTCATTGCTGAGTGATATTCCATTGTACGTGCGTACCACAACTTCTTTATCCATTTTTTGCTTTCTCAGATATTTAAATTGTACCGTAGACGAGGTTCTTGTAAACAGAGCCATCCCAAATTTTGGGGTGGCTGTGTCTTTTTGTACTTAATTTCCCTAAGCTATAGGACCATATGTGGAAGTGCCATAGGCTGTGTTGCTTTGTTTCCTACGTGTTTCTGGAAACACCATACACTTCTCCAGAGTGGTTGTTGGCAATTTACATCCCACCCATCAGCATAACAAGGCTCCCTGTTCTCCATGACCTGTCCTGCCTTTCTGGATTTTACACTTTTCTCAGATGGCCCTTTTGACCGGGAGTCAGAGAGACTTCATTGTAGTGCAGATTTCCTTTACACGCTTGCTTGGTTGGCCAAAAAGTGCGTATGCGTTTTTTCCTGAATATATTCAGGACAAAACGCATACGCCGTTTTTGACCAAGTGCATCATTGTCGACATTCTGCCTCTTTTCCTATGCTTTAAGTGCAATTCTAGTCTACCCCCTGAAATCGTTTTCCTGAAATTCTGCCCCGCTTTTAAATCCTTTTCGAAGACTTACTTCAGTATATTTTGGGACGATAGCTGTCATTCATAACTCTGCAGTTTAGTGAATTACAGTGCCCCTGAGCTCCTTTCTTCAACTCGCTTTCTTGTGAGCTGGCCGCAGAACCGCAGGATTGCTTCAGGCCCTAATCTGTTTCCGGCAGGGCACGCTGAGCCTTTCCTTAATTCCTCTTCCTGGTGGGAAATGAGCGTTCCATTTGCCCGTGCAGACACCTACAGCTAATCTCTCATTGGTTCTCCCTATTCCTGTTCATCTTGCGCAGAAATTGCAAACTGTGCCAAACAGGAGGTTAAAGGCACTGACTCTCCAAGTGGGGAGAGTGTTAGCAAAGCGTCTGGAATGGTGAACCCGTGTTCCAGGGGACGAAAACTGAGATGCATTTCAAAATGTTTCCCAATCACACGGTGGACCATACTCTGGGTTTCCCATGCATGTTTTAGCTGAAGGAAGAATCCCTTAAACCTGGAGAGTTGGGACCCATGGAATGGGTACCATGCAGTATGACTTCAAAGGGTCTGCGTTTGCTCACCGAACCTCACCAATGCTATCAGCCCGAACTGTCCAGCCTTATGTCTCACCCAGCTCTGGGTGTAGATGTGGTGAATCCAGGTTGCATCGCAAACCCTGAATGAATTATTTAAGAAGTGCTCTCTATTTCACTGTCATTGTGTTTTGTTTTTGAAATTTATTTCGATAATGGGATTTATCGGATTTTCACTGCTGCGTTTAGGCCGCTGTACACACGCTTGATTTTCTTATGGAGACATATAAATCCATAGGTTTTAAGATTCTTACTTGTCAGGTATATTCCCAGGCATTGAATATGGGGTTTTGAGTCCATTTCGTTGAGCAAGGAGTAGGTCTTGTCTATTATATATTTGGCTTATGGAAAGGTATATGTGCTACTTTCAATCTCTGGTTTTATGTAGCACGCCAACTCACCTTTCCCCATAAGCAAGCATAAGTTGGTTTTCTAAATTTTAGACCCTGTTCTGTTTTGTAATTCAGTTCATGTGTAGTCAATTTTACATTCCGTGTATTAGTGATATCTTATGATGTTTCTTTTCCTGTGTGACTTATTTCTCGTAAAATCATCGTACTTGAATCCACTCATTATGCCGCTACCGGCCTGATGACGTAGATTTCATTGCTGAGGGATATTCCATTGTACGTGCGTACCACACTTCTTTATCCATTTTTTGCTTTCTTGAATATTTAACTTGTACCGTAGACGAGGTTCTTGTAAACATAGCCATCCCAAATATTGCGGTGGCTGTGTGATTTTGATTTCAATTTCCCTAAGCTATAGGACCATAAGTGGAAGTGCCATAGGCTGTGTTGCTTTGTTTCCGACGTGTTTCAGTAAACACCATACACTTCTCCAGAGTGGCTGTTGGCAATTTATATCCCGCCCATCAGCATAACAAGGCTCCCTGTTCTCCATGACCTGTCCTGCCTTTCTGGATTTTACACTTTTTTCAGATGGCCGTTTTGACCAGGGGGCAGTGAGACTTCATTGTAGTGCAGATTTCCTTTACACGCTTGCTTGGTTGGCCAAAAAGGGCGTATGCGTTTTTTCCTGAATATATTCAGGAAAAAGCGCATACACACTTTCTGGCCTAGTGCATCATTGTCGACATTCTGCCTCTTTTCCTATGCTTTAAGTGCAGTTCCAGTCTACCCCCTGAAATCGTTTTCCTGAAATTCTGCCCCGCTCTCAAGTCCTCTTCGAAGACTTTCATCAATACATTTTTGAACGATAGGTGTCATTCATAACTCTGCAAGTTTGTGAATTACAGTGCCCCTGCGCTCCTTTCTTCAACTCGCTTTCTCGTGAGCTGGCCACAAAACCGCAGGATTGCTTCAGGCCCTAATCTGTTTCCGGCAGGGCATGCTGAGCCTTTGGTTAATTCCTCTTCCTGGTGGGAAATGAGCGTTCCATTTGCCCGTGCAGACACCTACAGCTAGTCTCTCATTGGTTCTCCCTATTCCTGTTCATCTTGAACAGAAATTGCAAACTGTGCCAAACAGGAGGTTAAAGGCACTGACTCTCCAAGTGGGGAGAGTGTTAGTAAAGCGTCTGGAATGGTGAACCCGAGTACCAGGGTGCGAAAACTGAGATGCATTTTAAAACGTTTCCCAATCACACGGTGGACCATACTCTGGGTTTCCCATGCATGTTTTAGCTGAAGGAAGAATACCTTAAACCTGGAGAGTTGGGACCCATGTAATGGGTATCATGCAGTATGACTTCAAAGGGTTTGCGTTTGCTCAACGAACCTCACCAATGCTATCAGCCCAAAGTGTCCAGCCTTATGTCTCACCCAGCTCTGGGTGTAGATGTGGTAAATCCAGGTTGCATCACAAGCCCTGAATGAATTATTTAAGAATTGCTCTCTATTTCACTGGCATTGTGTTTTGTTTTTGAAATTTATTTTGATAATGGGATTTATCGGATTTTCACTGCTGCGTTTAGGCCGCTGTACAGACACTTGATTTCCTAATGGAGACATACAAATCCATGGATTTTAAGATTCTTACATGTCAGGTATATTCACAGGCATTGAATATGGGGTGTTGAGTCCATTTCGTTGAGCAAGGAGTAGGTCTTGTCTATTATATATTTGGCTTATGGAAAGGTATCTGTGCTAATTTCAATCTCTGGTTTTATGCAGCACCCCAACTCACCTTTCCCCATAAGCAAGCATAAGTTGTTTTTCTAAACTTGAGACCCTGTTCTGTTTTGTAATTCAGTACATGTTTCGCCAAGTTTACATTCCGTGTATTAGGGATATCTTATGATGTTTCTTTTTCTGTGTGACTTATTTCTCGTAGAATCATCGTACCTGAATCCACTCATTATGCCGATAGGGACCTGATGACGTAGATTTCATTGCTGAGTGATATTCCATTGTACGTGCGTACCACAACTTCTTTATCCATTTTTTGCTTTCTCGGATATTTAAATTGTACCGTAGACGAGGTTCTTGTAAACAGAGCCATCCCAAATTTTGGGGTGGCTGTGTCTTTTTGATTTTAATTTCCCTAAGCTATAGGACCATAAGTGGAAGTGCCATAGGCTGTGTTGCTTTGTTTCCTACGTGTTTCTGGAAACACCATACACTTCTCCAGAGTGGTTGTTGGCAATTTACATGCCACCCATCAGCATAACAAGGCTCCCTGTTCTCCATGACCTGTCCTGCCTTTCTGGATTTTACACTTTTTTCAGATGGCCCTTTTGACCGGGGTCAGTGAGGCTTCATAGTAGTGCAGATTTCCTTTACACGCTTGCTTGGTTGGCCAAAAAGGGCGTATTCGTTTTTTCCTGAATATATTCAGGAAGAAACGCCTATGCCCTTTTTGGCCAAGTGCATCATTGTTGACATTCTGCCTCTTTTCCTATGCTTTAAGTGCAATTCCAGTTTACCCCCTGAAATCGTGTTCCTGAAATTCTGCCCCACTTTCAAGTCCTCTTCGAAGACTTACTTCAATATATTTTTGGACGATAGCTGTCATTCATAACTCTGCAGGTTTCTGAATTACACTGCCCCTGAGCTCCTTTCTTCAACTCGCTTTCTTGTGAGCTGGCCGCAAAACCGCAGGATTGCTTCACGCCATAATCTCTTTCTGGCAAGGCAAGCTGAGCCTTTGGTTAATTCCTCTTCCTGGTGGGAAATGAGCGTTCCATTTGCCCGTGCAGACACCTACATGTAGTCTCTCATTGGTTCTCCCTATTCCTGTTCATCTTGCGTAGAAATTGCAAACTGTGCCAAACAGGAGGTTAAAGGCACTGACTCTCCAAGTGGGGAGAGTGTTAGTAAAGCGTCTGGAATGGTGAACCCGAGTACCAGGGGCGAAAACTGAGATGCATTTGAAAACGTTTCCCAATCACACGGTGGTCCATACTCTGGGTTTCCCATGCATGTTTTAGCTGAAGGAAGAATTCCTTAAACCTGGAGAGTTGGGACCCATGGAATGGGTACCATGCAGTATGACTTCAAAGGGTCTGCGTTGCTCACCGAACCTCACCAATGCTATCAGCCCGAAGTGTCCGGCCTTATGTCTCACGCAGCTCTGTGTGTAGATGTGGTAAATTCAGGTTGCATCACAAGCCCTGAATGAATTATTTAAGAATTGTTCTCTATTTCACTGTCATTGTGTTTTGTTTTTGAAATTTATTTTGATAATGGGATTTATCGGATTTTCATTGCTGCGTTTAGGCCACTGTACACACTCTTGATTTCCTTATGGAGACATATAAATCCATGGGTTTTAAGATTTTACTTGTCAGGTATCTTCCCAGGAGTTGAATATGGGGTGTTGAGTCCATTTCGTTGAGCAAGGAGTAGGTCTTGTCTATTATATATTTGGTTTATGGAACGGTATCTGTGCTAATTTCAATCTCTGGTTTTATGCAGCACCCCAACTCACCTTTCCCCATAAGCAAGCATAAGTTTGTTTTCTCATTTTGAGACCCTGTTCTGTTTTGTAATTCAGTTCATGTGTAGCCAAGTTTACATTCCGTGTATTAGTGATATCTTATGATGTTTCATTTTCTGTGTGACTTATTTCTCGTAGAATCATCGTACCTGTATCCACTCATTATGCCACTACGGGCCTGATGACGTAGATTTCATTGCTGAGTGATATTCCACTGTACGTGCGTACCACAACTGCTTTATCCATTTTTTGCTTTCTCGGATATTTAACTTGTATCGTAGAGGACGTTCTTGTAAACAGAGACGTCCCAAATTTTGGGGTGGCTGTGTCTTTTTTATTTTAATTTCCCTAAGCTATAGGACCATAAGTGGAAGTGCCATAGGCTGTGTTGTTTTGTTTCCTACGTGTCTCTGGAAACACCATACACTTCTCCAGAGTGGCTGTTGGCAATTTACATCCCGCCCATCAGCATAACATGGCTCCCTGTTCTCCATAACCTGTCCTGCCTTTCTGGATTTTACACTTTTTTCAGATGGCCCTTTTGACCGGGGGGCAGTGAGACTTCATTGTAGTGCAGATTTCCTTTACACGCTTGCTTGGTTGGCCAAAAAGGGCGTATGCGTTTTTTCCTGAATATATTCAGGAGAAAACGCATACGCCCTTTTTGGCCAATTGCATCATTGTCGACATTCTGCCTCTTTTCCTATGCTTTAAGTGCAATTCCAGTCTACCCCCTGAAATCGTGTTCCTGAAATTCTGCCCCGCTTTCAAGTCCTCTTCGAAGTCTTACTTCAATACATTTTTGGACGATAGCTGTCATTCATAACTCTGCAGGTCTGTGAATTACAGTGCCCCTGAGCTCCTTTCTTCAACTCGCTTTCTTGTGAGCTGGCCGCAATACCGCAGGATTGCTTCAGGCCCTAATCTGTTTATGGCAGGGCACGGTGAGCCTTTCGTTAATTCCTCTTCCTGTTGGGAAATGAGCGTCCCATTTGCCCGTGCAGACACCTACATCTAGTCTCTCATTGGTTCTCCCTATTCCTGTTCATCTTGCACAGAAATTGCAAACTGTGCCAAACAGGAGGTTAAAGGCACTGACTCTCCAAGTGGGGAGAGTGTTAGTAAAGCGTCTGGAATGGTGAACCCGAGTACCAGGGGACGAAAACTGAGATGCATTTGAAAACGTTTCCCAAACACACGGTGGACCATACTCTGGGTTTCCCATGCATGTTTTAACTGAAGGAAGAATTTTTTAAACCTGGAGAGTTGGGACCCATGGAATGGGTATCATGCAGTATGACTTCAAAGGGTCTGACTGTGCTCACCGAACCTCACCAATGCTATCAGCGTGAAGTGTCCAGCCTTATGTCTCACCCAGCTCTGGGTGTAGATGTGGTAAATCCAGGTGGCATCACAAATCCTGAATGAATTATTTAAGTATTGCTCTCTATTTCACTGTCATTGTGTTTTGTTTTTGAAATTTATTTTGATAATGGGATTTATCGGATGTCCACTGTTCCGTTTAGGCCGCTGTACACACGCTTGATTTCCTTATGGAGACATATAAATCCATGGGTTTTAAGATTCTTACTTGTCAGGTATCTTCCCAGGCGTTGAATATGGGGTGTTGAGTCCATTTCGTTGAGCAAGGAGTAGGTCTTGTCTATAATATATATGGCTTATGGAAAGGTATCTGTGCTAATTTCAATCTCTGGTTTTATGCAGCACCCCAACTCATCTTTCCCCATAAGCAAGCATAAGTTGTTTTTCTAAACTTGAGACCCTGTTCTGTTTTGTAATTCAGTACATGTTTCGCCAAGTTTACATTCCGTTTATTAGGGATATCTTATGATGTTTCTTTTTCTGTGTGACTTATTTCTCGTAGAATCATCATACCTGAATCCACTCATTATGCCGCTACGGGCCTGATGATGTAGATTTCATTGCTGAGTGATATTCCATTGTACGTGCGTACCACAACTTCTTTATCCATTTTTTGCTTTCTCGGATATTTAACTTGTACCGTAGACGAGGTTCTTGTAAACAGAGCCGTCCCAAATTTTGGGTTGGCTGTGTCTTTTTGATTTTAATTTCCCTAAGCTATAGGACCATAAGTGGAAGTGCCATAGGCTGTGTTGCTTTGTTTCCTACGTGTCTCTGGAAACACCATACACTTCTCCAGGGTGGTTATTGGCAATTTACATCCCGCCCATCAGCATAACAAGGCTCCCTGTTCTCCATGACCTGTCCTGCCTTTCTGGATTTTACACTTTTTTCAGATGGCCCTTTTGACCGGGGGGCAGTGAGACTTCATTGTAGTGCAGATTTCCTTTACACGCTTGCTTTGTTGGCCAAAAAGTGCGTATGCGTTTTTTCCTGAATATATTCAGGAAAAAACGCATACGCATTTTTTGGCCAAGTGCATCATTGTCGACATTCTGCCTCTATTCCTATGCTTTAAGCGCAATTCCAGTCTACCCCCTGAAATCGTTTTCCTAAAATTCTGCCCCGCTTTCAAGGCCTCTTCGAAGACTTACTTCAGTACATTTTGGACGATAGCTGTCATTCATAACTCTGCAGGTTTGTGAATTACAGTGCCCCTGAGCTCCTTTCTGCAACTCGCGTTCATGTGAGCTGGCCGCAAAACCGCAGGATTGCTTCAGGCCCTAATCTGTTTCCGGAAGGGCACGCTGAGCCTTTGGTTAATTCCTCTTCCTGGTGGGAAATGAGCGTTCCATTTGCCCGTGCAGACACCTACATCTAGTCTCTCATTGGTTCTCCCTATTCCTGTTCATCTTGCGCAGAAATTGCAAACTGTGCCAAACAGGAGGTTAAAGGCACTGACTCTCCAAGTGGGGAGAGTGTTAGTAAAGCGTCTGGAATGGTGAACCCGAGTACCAGGGTTCGAAAACTGAGATGCATTTGAAAACGTTTCCCAATCACACGGTGGACCATACTCTGGGTTTCCCATGCATGTTTTAGCTGAAGGAAGAATACCTTAGGCCTGGAGATTTGGGACCCATGGAATGGGTACCATGCAGTATGACTTCAAACGGTCTGCGTTTGCTCACCGAACCTCACCAATGCTATCAGCCCGAAGTGTGCAGCCTTATGTCTCACCCAGCTCTGGGTGTAGATGTGGTAAATCCAGGTTGCCTCACAAGTCCTGAATGAATTATTTAAGAATTGCTCTCTATTTCACTGTCATTGTGTTTTCTTTTTGAAATTTATTTTGATAATGGGATTTATCGGATGTTCACTGCTGCGTTTAGGCCGCTGTACACATGCTTGATTTCCTTATGGAGACATATAAATCCATGGGTTTTAAGATTCTTACTTGTCAAGTATCTTGCCAGGCGTTGAATATGCGGTGTTGAGTCCATTTCGTTGAGCAAGGAGTAGGTCTTGTCTATTATATATTTGGCTTATGGAATGGTATCTGTGCTAATTTCAATCTCTGGTTTTATGCAGCACCCCAACTCACCTTTCCCCATAAGCAAGCATAAGTTGGTTTTCTAAATTTGAGACCCTGTTCTGTTTTGTAATTCAGTTCATGGGTAGCCAAGTTTACATTCCGTGTATTAGTGATATCTTATGATGTTTCTTTTTCTGTGTGACTTATTTCTCGTAGAATCATCGTATCTGAATCCACTCATTATGCCGCTACGGGCCTGATGACGTAGATTTCATTGCTGAGTGATATTCCATTGTACGTGCGTACCACAACTTCTTTATCCATTTTTTACTTTCTGGGATATTTTACTTGTACCGTAGACGAGGTTCTTGTAAACAGAGCCATCCCAAACTTTGGGGTGGCTGTGTGTTTTTGATTTTAATTTCCCTAAGCTATAGGACCATAAGTGGAATTGACATAGGCTGTGTTGCTTTGTTTCCTACGTGTTTCAGGATACACCATACATTTCTCCAGAGTGGCTGTTGGCACTTTACATCCCACCCATCAGCATAACAAGGCTCCCTGTTCTCCAAGACCTGTCCTGCCTTTCTGGATTTTACACGTTTTTCAGATGGCCCTTTTGACCGGGGGTAGTGAGACTTCATTGTAGTGCAGATTTCCTTTACACGCTTGCTTGGTTGGCCAAAAAGGGCGTATGCGTTTTTTCCTGAATATATTCAGGAGAAAACGCATACGCCCTTTTTGGCCAAGTGCATCATTGTCGACATTCTGCCTCTTTTCCTATGCTTTAAGTGCAATTCCAGTTTACCCCCTGAAATCGTGTTCCTGAAATTCTGCCCCACTTTCAAGTCCTCTTCGAAGACTTACTTCAATATATTTTTGGACGATAGCTGTCATTCATAACTCTGCAGGTTTCTGAATTACACTGCCCCTGAGCTCCTTTCTTCAACTCGTTTTCTTGTGAGCTGGCCGCAAAACCGCAGGATTGCTTCACGCCATAATCTCTTTCTGGCAAGGCAAGCTGAGCCTTTGGTTAATTCCTCTTCCTGGTGGGAAATGAGCGTTCCATTTGCCCGTGCAGACACCTACATGTAGTCTCTCATTGGTTCTCCCTATTCCTGTTCATCTTGCGTAGAAATTGCAAACTGTGCCAAACAGGAGGTTAAAGGCACTGACTCTCCAAGTGGGGAGAGTGTTAGTAAAGCGTCTGGAATGGTGAACCCGAGTACCAGGGGCGAAAACTGAGATGCATTTGAAAACGTTTCCCAATCACACGGTGGTCCATACTCTGGGTTTCCCATGCATGTTTTAGCTGAAGGAAGAATTCCTTAAACCTGGAGAGTTGGGACCCATGGAATGGGTACCATGCAGTATGACTTCAAAGGGTCTGCGTTGCTCACCGAACCTCACCAATGCTATCAGCCCGAAGTGTCCGGCCTTATGTCTCACGCAGCTCTGTGTGTAGATGTGGTAAATTCAGGTTGCATCACAAGCCCTGAATGAATTATTTAAGAATTGTTCTCTATTTCACTGTCATTGTGTTTTGTTTTTGAAATTTATTTTGATAATGGGATTTATCGGATTTTCATTGCTGCGTTTAGGCCACTGTACACACTCTTGATTTCCTTATGGAGACATATAAATCCATGGGTTTTAAGATTTTACTTGTCAGGTATCTTCCCAGGAGTTGAATATGGGGTGTTGAGTCCATTTCGTTGAGCAAGGAGTAGGTCTTGTCTATTATATATTTGGTTTATGGAACGGTATCTGTGCTAATTTCAATCTCTGGTTTTATGCAGCACCCCAACTCACCTTTCCCCATAAGCAAGCATAAGTTTGTTTTCTCATTTTGAGACCCTGTTCTGTTTTGTAATTCAGTTCATGTGTAGCCAAGTTTACATTCCGTGTATTAGTGATATCTTATGATGTTTCATTTTCTGTGTGACTTATTTCTCGTAGAATCATCGTACCTGTATCCACTCATTATGCCACTACGGGCCTGATGACGTAGATTTCATTGCTGAGTGATATTCCACTGTACGTGCGTACCACAACTGCTTTATCCATTTTTTGCTTTCTCGGATATTTAACTTGTATCGTAGAGGACGTTCTTGTAAACAGAGACGTCCCAAATTTTGGGGTGGCTGTGTCTTTTTTATTTTAATTTCCCTAAGCTATAGGACCATAAGTGGAAGTGCCATAGGCTGTGTTGTTTTGTTTCCTACGTGTCTCTGGAAACACCATACACTTCTCCAGAGTGGCTGTTGGCAATTTACATCCCGCCCATCAGCATAACATGGCTCCCTGTTCTCCATAACCTGTCCTGCCTTTCTGGATTTTACACTTTTTTCAGATGGCCCTTTTGACCGGGGGGCAGTGAGACTTCATTGTAGTGCAGATTTCCTTTACACGCTTGCTTGGTTGGCCAAAAAGGGCGTATGCGTTTTTTCCTGAATATATTCAGGAGAAAACGCATACGCCCTTTTTGGCCAATTGCATCATTGTCGACATTCTGCCTCTTTTCCTATGCTTTAAGTGCAATTCCAGTCTACCCCCTGAAATCGTGTTCCTGAAATTCTGCCCCGCTTTCAAGTCCTCTTCGAAGACTTACTTCAATACATTTTGGACGATAGCTGTCATTCATAACTCTGCAGGTCTGTGAATTACAGTGCCCCTGAGCTCCTTTCTTCAACTCGCTTTCTTGTGAGCTGGCCGCAATACCGCAGGATTGCTTCAGGCCCTAATCTGTTTATGGCAGGGCACGGTGAGCCTTTCGTTAATTCCTCTTCCTGTTGGGAAATGAGCGTCCCATTTGCCCGTGCAGACACCTACATCTAGTCTCTCATTGGTTCTCCCTATTCCTGTTCATCTTGCACAGAAATTGCAAACTGTGCCAAACAGGAGGTTAAAGGCACTGACTCTCCAAGTGGGGAGAGTGTTAGTAAAGCGTCTGGAATGGTGAACCCGAGTACCAGGGGACGAAAACTGAGATGCATTTGAAAACGTTTCCCAAACACACGGTGGACCATACTCTGGGTTTCCCATGCATGTTTTAACTGAAGGAAGAATTTTTTAAACCTGGAGAGTTGGGACCCATGGAATGGGTATCATGCAGTATGACTTCAAAGGGTCTGACTGTGCTCACCGAACCTCACCAATGCTATCAGCGTGAAGTGTCCAGCCTTATGTCTCACCCAGCTCTGGGTGTAGATGTGGTAAATCCAGGTGGCATCACAAATCCTGAATGAATTATTTAAGTATTGCTCTCTATTTCACTGTCATTGTGTTTTGTTTTTGAAATTTATTTTGATAATGGGATTTATCGGATGTCCACTGCTCCGTTTAGGCCGCTGTACACACGCTTGATTTCCTTATGGAGACATATAAATCCATGGGTTTTAAGATTCTTACTTGTCAGGTATCTTCCCAGGCGTTGAATATGGGGTGTTGAGTCCATTTCGTTGAGCAAGGAGTAGGTCTTGTCTATAATATATATGGCTTATGGAAAGGTATCTGTGCTAATTTCAATCTCTGGTTTTATGCAGCACCCCAACTCATCTTTCCCCATAAGCAAGCATAAGTTGTTTTTCTAAACTTGAGACCCTGTTCTGTTTTGTAATTCAGTACATGTTTCGCCAAGTTTACATTCCGTGTATTAGGGATATCTTATGATGTTTCTTTTTCTGTGTGACTTATTTCTCGTAGAATCATCATACCTGAATCCACTCATTATGCCGCTAGGGGCCTGATGATGTAGATTTCATTGCTGAGTGATATTCCATTGTACGTGCGTACCACAACTTCTTTATCCATTTTTTGCTTTCTCGGATATTTAACTTGTACCGTAGACGAGGTTCTTGTAAACAGAGCCGTCCCAAATTTTGGGGTGGCTGTGTCTTTTTGAATTTAATTTCCCTAAGCTATAGGACCATAAGTGGAAGTGCCATAGGCTGTGTTGCTTTGTTTCCTACGTGTTTCTGGAAACACCATACACTTCTCCAGAGTGGTTTTTGGCAATTTACATCCCACCCATCAGCATAACAAGGCTCCCTGTTCTCCATGACCTGTCCTGCCTTTCTGGATTTTACACTTTTTTCAGATGGCCCTTTTGACCGGGGGGCAGTGAGACTTCATTGTAGTGCAGATTTCCTTTACACGCTTGCTTTGTTGGCCAAAAAGTGCGTATGCGTTTTTTCCTGAATATATTCAGGAAAAAACGCATACGCATTTTTTGGCCAAGTGCATCATTGTCGACATTCTGCCTCTATTCCTATGCTTTAAGCGCAATTCCAGTCTACCCCCTGAAATCGTTTTCCTAAAATTCTGCCCCGCTTTCAAGGCCTCTTCGAAGACTTACTTCAGTACATTTTGGACGATAGCTGTCATTCATAACTCTGCAGGTTTGTGAATTACAGTGCCCCTGAGCTCCTTTCTGCAACTCGCGTTCATGTGAGCTGGCCGCAAAACCGCAGGATTGCTTCAGGCCCTAATCTGTTTCCGGAAGGGCACGCTGAGCCTTTGGTTAATTCCTCTTCCTGGTGGGAAATGAGCGTTCCATTTGCCCGTGCAGACACCTACATCTAGTCTCTCATTGGTTCTCCCTATTCCTGTTCATCTTGCGCAGAAATTGCAAACTGTGCCAAACAGGAGGTTAAAGGCACTGACTCTCCAAGTGGGGAGAGTGTTAGTAAAGCGTCTGGAATGGTGAACCCGAGTACCAGGGTTCGAAAACTGAGATGCATTTGAAAACGTTTCCCAATCACACGGTGGACCATACTCTGGGTTTCCCATGCATGTTTTAGCTGAAGGAAGAATACCTTAGGCCTGGAGATTTGGGACCCATGGAATGGGTACCATGCAGTATGACTTCAAACGGTCTGCGTTTGCTCACCGAACCTCACCAATGCTATCAGCCCGAAGTGTGCAGCCTTATGTCTCACCCAGCTCTGGGTGTAGATGTGGTAAATCCAGGTTGCCTCACAAGTCCTGAATGAATTATTTAAGAATTGCTCTCTATTTCACTGTCATTGTGTTTTCTTTTTGAAATTTATTTTGATAATGGGATTTATCGGATGTTCACTGCTGCGTTTAGGCCGCTGTACACATGCTTGATTTCCTTATGGAGACATATAAATCCATGGGTTTTAAGATTCTTACTTGTCAAGTATCTTGCCAGGCGTTGAATATGCGGTGTTGAGTCCATTTCGTTGAGCAAGGAGTAGGTCTTGTCTATTATATATTTGGCTTATGGAATGGTATCTGTGCTAATTTCAATCTCTGGTTTTATGCAGCACCCCAACTCACCTTTCCCCATAAGCAAGCATAAGTTGGTTTTCTAAATTTGAGACCCTGTTCTGTTTTGTAATTCAGTTCATGGGTAGCCAAGTTTACATTCCGTGTATTAGTGATATCTTATGATGTTTCTTTTTCTGTGTGACTTATTTCTCGTAGAATCATCGTATCTGAATCCACTCATTATGCCGCTACGGGCCTGATGACGTAGATTTCATTGCTGAGTGATATTCCATTGTACGTGCGTACCACAACTTCTTTATCCATTTTTTACTTTCTGGGATATTTTACTTGTACCGTAGACGAGGTTCTTGTAAACAGAGCCATCCCAAACTTTGGGGTGGCTGTGTGTTTTTGATTTTAATTTCCCTAAGCTATAGGACCATAAGTGGAATTGACATAGGCTGTGTTGCTTTGTTTCCTACGTGTTTCAGGATACACCATACATTTCTCCAGAGTGGCTGTTGGCACTTTACATCCCACCCATCAGCATAACAAGGCTCCCTGTTCTCCAAGACCTGTCCTGCCTTTCTGGATTTTACACGTTTTTCAGATGGCCCTTTTGACCGGGGGTAGTGAGACTTCATTGTAGTGCAGATTTCCTTTACACGCTTGCTTGGTTGGCCAAAAAGGGCGTATGCGTTTTTTCCTGAATATATTCAGGAGAAAACGCATACGCCCTTTTTGGCCAAGTGCATCATTGTCGACATTCTGCCTCTTTTCCTATGCTTTAAGTGCAATTCCAGTCTACCCCCTGAAATCGTTTTCCTGAAATTCTGCCCCGCTTTCAAGTCCTCTTTGAAGACTTACTTCAGTATATTTTTGGACGATAGCTGTCATTCATAACTCTGCAGGTTTGTGAATTACAGTGCCCCTGAGCTCCTTTCCTCAACTCGTTTTCTTGTGAGCTGGCCGCAAAACCGGAGGATTGCTTCAGGCCCTAATATGTTTCCAGCCGGGCACGCTGAGCCTTTGGTTAATTCCTCTTCCTGGTGGGAAATGAGCGTTCAATTTGCCCGTGCAGACACCAACAGCTAGTCTCTCATTGGTTCTCCCTATGCGTGTTCATCTTGCGCAGAAATTGCAAACTGTGCCAAACAGGAGGTTAAAGGCACTGACTCTCCAAGTGGGGAGAGTGTTAGTAAAGCGTCTGGAATGGTGAACCCGAGTACCAGGGGACGAAAACTGAGATGCATTTGAAAACGTTTCCCAATCACACGGCCGACGATAGTCTGGGTTTCCCATGCATGTTTTAGCTGAAGGAAGAATTCCTTAAACCTTGAGAGTTGGGACCCATGGAATGGGTACCATGCAGTATGACTTCAAAGGGTCTGCATTTGCTCACCGAACCTCACCAATGCTATCAGCCCGAAGTGTCCAGCCTTATGTCTCACCCAGCTCTGGGTGTAGATGTGGTAAATCCAGGTTGCATCACAAGCCCTGAATGAATTATTTAAGAATTGCTCTCTATTTCACTGTCATTTTGTTTTGTTTTTGAAATTTATTTTGATAATGGGATTTATCGGATGTTCACTGCTGCGTTTAGGCCGCTGTACACACGCTTGATTTCCTTATGGAGACATATAAATCTATGGGTTTTAAGATTCTTACTTGTCAGGTATCTTGCCAGGCGTTGAATATGGGGTGTTGAGTCCATTACGTTGAGCAAGGAGTAGGTCTTGTCTATTATATATTTGACTTATGGAACGGTATCTGTGCTAATTTCAATCTCTGGTTTTATGCAGCACCCCAACTCACCTTTCCCCATAAGCAAGCATAAGTTGGTTTTCTAAATTTGAGACCCTGTTCTGTTTTGTAATTCAGTTCATGTGTAGTCAAGTTTACATTCCGTGTATTAGTGATATCTTACGATGTTTCTTTTTCTGTGTGACTTATTTCTCGTAGAATCATCGTACCTGAATCCACTCATTATGCCGCTATGGGCCTGATGACGTAGATTTCATTGCTGAGTGATATTCCATTGTACGTGCGTACCACAACTTCTTTATCCATTTTTTACTTTCTGGGATATTTTACTTGTACCGTAGACGAGGTTCTTGTAAACAGAGCCGTCCCAAACTCTGGGGTGGCTGTGTGTTTTTGATTTTAATTTCCCTAAGCTATAGGACCATAAGTGGAAGTGCCATAGGCTGTGTTGCTTTGTTTCTTACGTGTTTCTGGAAACACCATACACTTCTCCAGAGTGGTTGTTGGCAATTCACATCCCGCCCATCAGGATGACAAGGCTCCCTGTTCTCCATGACCTGTCCTGCCTTTCTGGATTTTACACTTTTTTCAGATGGCCCTTTTGACCGGGGGGGCAGTGAGACTTCCTTGTAGTGCAGAGTTCCTTTACACGCTTGCTTGGTTGGCCAAAAAGGGCGTATGCCTTTTTTTTCTGAATATTCAGGAAAAAACGCATACGCCCTTTTTGGCCAAGTGCATCGTTGTCGACATTCTGCCTCTTTTCCTATGCTTTTAGTACAATTCCAGTCTACCCCCTGAAATCGTTTTCCTGAAATTCTGCCCCGCTTACAAGTCCTCTTCGAAGACTTACTTCAATACATTTTTGGACGATAGCTGTCATTCATAACTCTGCAGGTTTGTGAATTACAGTGCCCCTGAGCTCATGTCTTCAACTCGCTTTCTTGTGAGCTGGCCGCAAAACCGCAGGATTGCTTCAGGCCATAAACTCTTTCCGGCAGGGCATGCTGAGCCTTTGTTTAATTCCTCTTCCTGGTCGGAAATGAGTGTTCCTTTTGCCCGTGCAGGCATCTACAGCTAGTCTCTCATTGGTTCTCCCTATTCCTGTACATCTTGCGCAGAAATTGCAAACTGTGCCAAACAGGAGGTTAATGGCACTGACTCTCCAAGTGGGGAGAGTGTTAGTAAAGCGTCTGGAATGGTGAACCCGAGTACCAGGGGACGATAACTAAAATGCATTTGAAAAGGTTTCCCGGTCACACAGTGCACTGTACTGTGGGTTTCCCATGCATGTTTTAGCTGAAGGAAGAATTCCTTAAAACTGGAGAGTTGGGACCCATGGAAAGGTTACCATGCAGTATGACTTCAAAGGGTCTGCGTTTGCTCACCGAACCTCACCAATGCTATCAGCCCGAAGTGTCCAGCCTTATGTCTCAACCAGCTCTGGGTGTAGATGTGGTAAATCCAGTTTGCATCACAAACCCTGAATGAATTATTTAAGAATTGCTCTCTATTTCACTGTCATTTTGTTTTGTTTTTCAAATTTATTTTGATAATGGGATTTATCGGAATTTCACTGCTGCGTTTAGGCCACTGTACAAACGCATGATTTCATTATGGAGACATATATATCCATGGGTTTTAAGATTCTTACTTGTCAGGTATCTTGCCAGGCGTTGAATATGGGGTGTTGAGTCCATTTCGTTGAGCAAGGAGTAGGTCTTGTCTATTATATATTTGGCTTATGGAACGGTATCTGTGCTAATTTCAATCTCTGGTTTTATGCAGCACCCCAACTCACCTTTCCCCATAAGCAAGCATAAGTCGGTTTTCTAAATTTGAGACCCTGTTCTGTTTTGTAATTCAGTTTATGTGTAGCCAAGTTTACATTCCGTGTATTAGTGATATCTTATGATGTTTCTTTTTCTGTGTGACTTATTTCTCGTAGAATCATTGTACCTGAATCCACTCATTATGCCGCTATGGGCCTGAAGACGTAGATTTCATTGCTGAGTGATATTCCATTGTACGTGCGTACCACAACTTCTTTATCCATTTTTTCCTTTCTGGGATATTTTACTTGTACCGTAGACGAGGTTCTTGTAAACAGAGCCGTCCCAAACTCTGGGGTGGCTGTGTGTTTTTGATTTTAATTTCCCTAAGCTATAGGACCATAAGTGGAAGTGCCATAGGCTGTGTTGCTTTGTTTCCTACGTGTTTCTGGAAACACCATACACTTCTCCAGAGTGGTTGTTGGCAATTTACATCCCGCCCATCAGGATGACAAGGCTCCCTGTTCTCCATGACCTGTCCTGCCTTTCTGGATTTTACACTTTTTTCAGATGGCCCTTTTGACCGGGGGGGCAGTGAGACTTCCTTGTAGTGCAGAGTTCCTTTACATGCTTGCTTGGTTGGCCAAAAAGGGCGTATGCGTTTTTTCCTGAATATATTCAGGAAAAAACGCATACGCCCTTTTTGGCCAAGTGCATCGTTGTCGACATTCTGCCTCTTTTCCTATGCTTTTAGTACAATTCCAGTCTACCCCCTGAAATCGTTTTCCTGAAATTCTGCCCCGCTTACAAGTCCTCTTCGAAGACTTACTTCAATACATTTTTGGACGATAGCTGTCATTCATAACTCTGCAGGTTTGTGAATTACAGTGCCCCTGAGCTCATGTCTTCAACTCGCTTTCTTGTGAGCTGGCCGCAAAACCGCAGGATTGCTTCAGGCCCTAATATGTTTCCGGCCGGGCACGCTGAGCCTTTGGTTAATTCCTCTTCCTGGTGGGAAATGAGCGTTCAATTTGCCCGTGCAGACACCAACAGCTAGTCTCTCATTGCTTCTCCCTATTCCTGTTCATCTTGCGCAGAAATTGCAAACTGTGCCAAACAGGAGGTTAATGGCACTGACTCTCCAAGTGGGGAGAGTGTTAGTAAAGCGTTCAAATGTTGAACCCGAGTACCAGGGGACGAAAACTGAGATGCATTTGAAAACGTTTCCCAATCACATGGTGGACCATACTCTGGGTTTCCCATGCATGTTTTAGCTGAAGGAAGAATCCCTTAAACCTGGAGAGTTGGGACCCATGGAATGGGTACCATGCAGTATGACTTCAAAGGGTCTGCGTTTGCTCACCGAACCTCACCAATGCTATCAGCCCGAAGTGTCCAGCCTTATGTCTCATCCAGCTCTGGGTGTAGATGTGGTAAATCCAGGTTGCATCACAAGCCCTGAATGAATTATTTAAGAATTGCTCTCTATTTCACTGTCATTGTGTTTTGTTTTTGAAATTCATTTTGATAATGGGATTTATCGGATTTTCACTGCTGCTTTTAGGTCACTGTACACACGCTTGATTTCCTTATGGAGACATATAAATCCATGGGTTTTAAGATTCTTACTTGTCAGGTATCTTCCCAGGCGTTGAATATAGGGTGTTGAGTCCATTTCGTTGAGCAAGGAGTAGGTTTTGTCTATTATATATTTGGCTTATGGAATGGTATCTGTGCTCATTTCAATCTCTGGTTTTATGCAGCATCCCAACTGACCTTTCCCCATAAGCAAGCATAAGTTGGTTTGCTAAATTTGAGACCCTGTTCTGTTTTGTAATTCAGTTCATGGGTAGCCAAGTTTACATTCCGTGTATTACTGATATATTATGATGTTTCTTTTTCTGTGTGACTTATTTCTGTAGAATCATCGTACCTGAATCCACTCATTATGCCGCTATGGGCCTGAAGACGTAGATTTCATTGCTGAGTGATATTCCATTGTACGTGCGTACCAGAACTTCTTTATCCATTTTTTCCTTTCTCGGATATTTAACTTGTACCGTAGACAAGGTTCTTGTAAACAGAGCCATCCCAAACTTTGGGGTGGCTGTGTGTTTTTGATTTTAATTTCCCTAAGCTATAGGACCATAAGTGGAAGTGACATAGGCTGTGTTGCTTTGTTTCCTACATGTTTCAGGATACACCATACATTTCTCCAGAGTGGCTGTTGGCAATTTACATCCCGCCCATCAGCATAACAAGGCTCCCTGTTCTCCATGACCTGTCCTGTCTTTCTGGATTTTACACTTTTTTCAGATGGCCCTTTTGACCGGGGGGCAGTGAGACTTCATTGTAGTGCAGATTTCCTTTACACGCTTGCTTGGTTGGCCAAAAAGGGCGTATGCGTTTTTTCCTGAATATATTCAGGAAAAAACGCATACGCCCTTTTTGGCCAAGTGCATCATTGTCGACATTCTGCCTCTTTTCCTATGCTTTAAGTGCAATTCCAGTCTACCCCCTGAAATCTTTTTACTGAAATTCTGCCCCGCTTTCAAGTCCTCTTTGAAGACTTACTTCAGTATATTTTTGGACGATACCTGTCATTCATAACTCTGCAGGTTTGTGAATTACAGTGCCCCTGAGCCCCTTTCTTCAACTCGTTTTCTTGTGAGCTGGCCGCAAAACCGCAGGATTGCTTCAGGCCCTAATCTCTTTCCAGCAGGGCACGCTGAGCCTTTGGTTAATTCCTCTTCCTGGTGGGAAATGAGCGTTCCATTTGCCCGTGCAGACACCAACAGCTAGTCTCTCATTGGTTCTCCCTATGCCTGTTCATCTTGCGCAGAAATTGCAAACTGTGCCAAACAGGAGGTTAAAGGCACTGACTCTCCAAGTGGGGAGAGTGTTAGTTAAGCGTCTGGAATGGTGAACCCGAGTACCAGGGGACGAAAACTGAGATGCATTTGAAAACGTTTCCCAATCACATGGCGGACGATAGTCTGTGTTTCCCATTCATGTTTTAGCTGAAGGAAGAATCCCTTAAACCTGGAGAGTTGGGACCCATGGAATGGGTACCATGCAGTATGACTTCAAAGGGTCTGCGTTTGCTCACCGAACCTCACCAATGCTATCAGCCCGAAGTGTCCAGCCTTATGTCTCACCCAGCTCTGGGTGTAGATGTGGTAAAGCCAGGTTGCATCACAAGCCCTGAATGAATTATTTAAGAATTGCTCTCTATTTCACTGTCATTGTGTTTTGTTTTTGAAATTTATTTTGATAATGGGATTTATCGGATTTTCACTGCTGCGTTTAGACCGCTGTACACACGCTTGATTTCCTTATGGAGACATATAAATCCATGGGTTTTAAGATTCTTACTTGTCAGGTATCTTGCCAGGCGTTGAATATGGGGTGTTGAGTCCATTTCGTTGAGCAAGGAGTAGGGCTTGTCTATTATATATTTGGCTTATGGAACGGTATCTGTGCTAATTTCAATCTCTGGTTTTATGCAGCATCCCAACTGACCTTTCCCCATAAGCAAGCATAAGTTGGTTTTCTAAATTTGAGACCCTGTTCTGTTTTGTAATTCAGTTCATGTGTAGCCAACTTTACATTCCGTGTATTAGTGATATCTTATGATGTTTCTTTTTCTGTGTGACTTATTTCTCGTAGAATCATCGTACCTGAATCCACTCATTATGCCGCTACGGGCCTGATGACGTAGATTTCATTGCTGAGTGATATTCCATTGTACGTGCGTACCACAACTTCTTTATCCATTTTTTGCTTTCTGGGATATTTTACTTGTACCGTAGACGAGGTTCTTGTAAACAGAGCCGTCCCAAACTCTGGGGTGGCTGTGTGTTTTTGAATTTAATTTCCCTAAGCTATAGGACCATAAGTGGAAGTGCCATAGGCTGTGTTGCTTTGTTTCCTACGTGTTTCTGGAAAAACCATACACTTCTCCAGAGTGGTTGTTGGCAATTTACATCCCGCCCATCAGCATGACAAGGCTCCCTGTTCTCCATGACCTGTCCTGTCTTTCTGGATTTTACACTTTTTTCAGATGGCCCTTTTGACCGGGGGGCAGTGAGACTTCATTGTAGTGCAGATTTCCATTACAAGCTTGCTTGGTTGGCCAAAAAGGGCGTATGCGTTTTTTCCTGAATATATTCAGGAAAAAACGCATACGCCCTTTTTGGCCAAGTGCATCATTGTTGACATTCTGCCTCTTTTTCTACGCTTTAAGTGCAATTCCAGTCTACCCCCTGAAATCGTTTTCCTGAAATTCTGCCCCGCTTTCAAGTCCTCTTTGAAGACTTACTTCAGTACATTTTTGGACGATAGCTGTCATTCATAACTCTGCAGGTTTGTGAATTACAGTGCCCCTGAGCTCCTTTCTTCAACTCGTTTTCTTGTGAGCTGGCCGCAAAACCGCAGGATTGCTTCAGGCCCTAATATGTTTCCGGCCGGGCACGCTGAGCCTTTGGTTAATTCCTCTTCCTGGTGGGAAATGAGCGTTCAATTTGCCCGTGCAGACACCAACAGCTAGTCTCTCATTGCTTCTCCCTATTCCTGTTCATCTTGCGCAGAAATTGCAAAGTGTGCCAAACAGGAGCTTAATGGCACTGACTCTCCAAGTGGGGAGAGTGTTAGTAAAGCGTTCAAATGTTGAACCCGAGTACCAGGGGACGAAAACTGAGATGCATTTTAAAACGTTTCCCAATCACATGGTGGACCATACTCTGGGTTTCCCATGCATGTTTTAGCTGAAGGAAGAATCCCTTAAACCTGGAGAGTTGGGACCCATGGAATGGGTACCATGCAGTATGACTTCAAAGGGTCTGCGTTTGCTCACCGAACTTCACCAATGCTATCAGCCCGAAGTGTCCAGCCTTATGTCTCATCCAGCTCTGGGTGTAGATGTGGTAAATACAGGTTTCATCACAAGCCCTGAATGAATTATTTAAGAATTGCTCTCTATTTCACTGTCATTGTGTTTTGTTTTTGAAATTCATTTTGATAATGGGATTTATCGGATTTTCACTGCTGCTTTTAGGCCACTGCACACACGCTTGATTTCCTTATGGAGACATATAAATCCATGGGTTTAAAGATTCTTACTTGTCAGGTATCTTCCCAGGCGTTGAATATATGGTGTTGAGTCCATTTCGTTCAGCAAGGAGTAGGTTTTGTCTATTATATATTTGGCTTCTGGAACGGTATCTGTGCTAATTTCAATCTCTGGTTTTATGCAGCATCCCAACTGACCTTTCCCCATAAGCAAGCATAAGTTGGTTTGCTAAATTTGAGACCCTGTTCTGTTTTGTAATTCAGTTCATGGGTAGCCAAGTTTACATTCCGTGTATTAGTGATAACTTATGATGTTTCTTTTTCTGTCTGACTTATTTCTCATAGAATCATCGTACCTGAATCCACTCATTATGCCGCTACGGTCCTGATGACGTAGATTTCATTGCTGAGAGATATTCCATTGTACGTGCGTACCACAACTTCTTTATCCATTTTATGCTTTCTCGGATATTTAACTTCTACCGTAGATGAGGTTCTTGTAAACAGAGCCATCCCAAACTTTGGGGTGGCTGTGTGTTTTTGATTTTAATTTCCCTAAGCTATAGGACCATAAGTGGAAGTGCCATAGGCTGTGTTGCTTTGTTTCCTACGTGTTTCAGGAAACACCATACACTTTTCCAGAGTGGCTGTTGGCAATTTAAATCCGCCCATCAGCATAACAAGGCTCCCTGTTCTCCATGACCTGTCCTGCCTTTCTGGATTTTACACTTTTTTCAGATGGCCCTTTTGACTGGGGGGCAGTGAGACTTCATTGTAGTGCAGATTTCCTTTACACGCTTGCTTGGTTGGCCAAAAAGGGCGTATGCGTTTTTTCCTGAATATATTCAGGAAAAAACGCATACGCCCTTTTTGGCCAAGTGCATCGTTGTCGACATTCTGCCTCTTTTCCTATGCTTTTAGTACAATTCCAGTCTACCCCCTGAAATCGTTTTCCTGAAATTCTGCCCCGCTTACAAGTCCTCTTCGAAGACTTACTTCAATACATTTTTGGACGATAGCTGTCATTCATAACTCTGCAGGTTTGTGAATTACAGTGCCCCTGAGCTCATGTCTTCAACTCGCTTTCTTGTGAGCTGGCCGCAAAACCGCAGGATTGCTTCAGGCCCTAATATGTTTCCGGCCGGGCACGCTGAGCCTTTGGTTAATTCCTCTTCCTGGTGGGAAATGAGCGTTCAATTTGCCCGTGCAGACACCAACAGCTAGTCTCTAATTGCTTCTCCCTATTCCTGTTCATCTTGCGCAGAAATTGCAAACTGTGCCAAACAGGAGGTTAATGGCACTGACTCTCCAAGTGGGGAGAGTGTTATTAAAGCGTTCAAATGTTGAACCCGAGTACCAGGGGACGAAAACTGAGATGCATTTGAAAACGTTTCCCAATCACATGGCGGACCATACTCTGGGTTTCCCATGCATGTTTTAGCTGAAGGAAGAATCCCTTAAACCTGGAGAGTTGGGACCCATGGAATGGGTACCATGCAGTATGACTTCAAAGGGTCTGCGTTTGCTCACCGAACCTCACCAATGCTATCAGCCCGAAGTGTCCAGCCTTATGTCTCATCCAGCTCTGGGTGTAGATGTGGTAAATCCAGGTTGCATCACAAGCCCTGAATGAATTATTTAAGAATTGCTCTCTATTTCACTGTCATTGTGTTTTGTTTTTGAAATTCATTTTGATAATGGGATTTATCGGATTTTCACTGCTGCTTTTAGGTCACTGTACACACGCTTGATTTCCTTATGGAGACATATAAATCCATGGGTTTTAAGATTCTTACTTGTCAGGTATCTTCCCAGGCGTTGAATATAGGGTGTTGAGTCCATTTCGTTGAGCAAGGAGTAGGTTTTGTCTATTATATATTTGGCTTATGGAATGGTATCTGTGCTCATTTCAATCTCTGGTTTTATGCAGCATCCCAACTGACCTTTCCCCATAAGCAAGCATAAGTTGGTTTGCTAAATTTGAGACCCTGTTCTGTTTTGTAATTCAGTTCATGGGTAGCCAAGTTTACATTCCGTGTATTAGTGATAACTTATGATGTTTCTTTTTCTGTCTGACTTATTTCTCATAGAATCATCGTACCTGAATCCACTCATTATGCCGCTACGGTCCTGATGACGTAGATTTCATTGCTGAGAGATATTCCATTGTACGTGCGTACCACAACTTCTTTATCCATTTTATGCTTTCTCGGATATTTAACTTCTACCGTAGATGAGGTTCTTGTAAACAGAGCCATCCCAAACTTTGGGGTGGCTGTGTGTTTTTGATTTTAATTTCCCTAAGCTATAGGACCATAAGTGGAAGTGCCATAGGCTGTGTTGCTTTGTTTCCTACGTGTTTCAGGAAACACCATACACTTTTCCAGAGTGGCTGTTGGCAATTTAAATCCGCCCATCAGCATAACAAGGCTCCCTGTTCTCCATGACCTGTCCTGCCTTTCTGGATTTTACACTTTTTTCAGATGGCCCTTTTGACTGGGGGGCAGTGAGACTTCATTGTAGTGCAGATTTCCTTTACACGCTTGCTTGGTTGACCAAAAAGGGCGTATGCGTTTTTTCCTGAATATATTCAGGAAAAAACGCATACGCCCTTTTTGGCCAAGTGCATCATTGTCAACATTCTGCCTCTTTTCCTATGCTTTAAGTGCAATTCCAGTCTACCCCCTGAAATCGTTTTCCTGAAATTCTGCCCCGCTTTCAAGTCCTCTTCGAAGACTTACTTCTATACATTTTTGGACGATAGCTGTCATTCATAACTCTGCAGGTTTGTGAATTACAGTGCCCCTGAGCTGCTTCCTTCAACTTGCTTTCTTGTGAGCTGGCCGCAAATCCGCAGGATTGCTTCAGGCCCTAATCTCTTTCCGGCAGGGCACGCTGAGCCTTTG
Organism: Delphinapterus leucas; assembly: GCF_059928025.1. Lineage (NCBI taxonomy): Eukaryota > Metazoa > Chordata > Mammalia > Artiodactyla > Monodontidae > Delphinapterus > Delphinapterus leucas. Next base: position 5,537,278 of record NW_028322245.1, read on the forward strand.
GTTAATTCCTCTTCCTGGTGGGAAATGAGCGTTCCATTTGCCCGTGCAGACACCTACAGCTAGTCTCTCATTGCTTCTCCCTATTCCTGTTCATCTTGCGCAGAAATTGCAAAGTGTGCCAAACAGGAGGTTAAAGGCACTGACTCTCCAAGTGGGGAGAGTGTTAGTAAAGCGTCTGGAATGGTGAACCCGAGTACCAGGGGACGAAAACTGAGATGCATTTGAAAACGTTTCCCAATCACACGGCGGACGATAGTCTGGATTTCCCATTCATGTTTTAGCTGAAGGAAGAATCCCTTAAACCTGGAGAGTTGGGACCCATGGAATGGGTACCATGCAGTATGACTTCAAAGGGTCTGCGTTTGCTCACCGAACCTCACCAATGCTATCAGCCCGAAGTGTCCAGCTTTATGTCTCACCCAGCTCTGGGTGTAGATGTGGTAAATCCAGGTTGCATCACAAGCCCTGAATGAATTATTTAAGAATTGCTCTCTATTTCACTGTCATTGTGTTTTGTTTTTGAAATTTATTTTGATAATGGGATTTATCGGATTTTCACTGCTGCCTTTAGGCCGCTGTACACACGCTTGATTTCCTTATGGAGACATATAAATCCATGGGTTTTAAGATTCTTACTTGTCAGGTATCTTGCCAGGCGTTGAATATGGGGTGTTGAGTCCATTTCGTTGAGCAAGGAGTAGGTCTTGTCTATTATATATTTGGCTTATGGAACGGTATCTGTGCTAATTTCAATCTCTGGTTTTATGCAGCACCCCAACTCACCTTTCCCCATAAGCAAGCATAAGTTGGTTTTCTAAATTTGAGACCCTGTTCTGTTTTGTAATTCAGTTCATGTGTAGCCAACTTTACATTCCGTGTATTAGTGATATCTTATGATGTTTCTTTTTCTGTGTGACTTATTTCTCGTAGAATCATCATACCTGAATCCACTCATTATGCCGCTACGGGCCTGATGACGTAGATTTCATTGCTGAGTGATATTCCATTGTACGTGCGTACCACAACTTCTTTATCCATTTTTTGCTTTCTGGGATATTTTACTTGTACCGTAGACGAGGTTCTTGTAAACAGAGCCGTCCCAAACTCTGGGGTGGCTGTGTGTTTTTGAATTTAATTTCCCTAAGCTATAGGACCATAAGTGGAAGTGCCATAGGCTGTGTTGCTTTGTTTCCTATGTGTTTCTGGAAAAACCATACACTTCTCCAGAGTGGTTGTTGGCAATTTACATCCCGCCCATCAGCATGACAAGGCTCCCTGTTCTCCATGACCTGTCCTGTCTTTCTGGATTTTACACTTTTTTCAGATGGCCCTTTTGACCGGGGGGCAGTGAGACTTCATTGTAGTGCAGATTTCCTTTACACGCTTGCTTGGTTGGCCAAAAAGGGCGTATGCGTTTTTTCCTGAATATATTCAGGAAAAAACGCATACGCCCTTTTTGGCCAAGTGCATCATTGTTGACATTCTGCCTCTTTTCCTATGCTTTAAGTGCAATTCCAGTCTACCCCCTGAAATCTTTTTACTAAAATTCTGCCCCGCTTTCAAGTCCTCTTTGAAGACTTACTTCAGTACATTTTTGGACGATACCTGTCATTCATAACTCTGCAGGTTTGTGAATTACAGTGCCCCTGAGCCCCTTTCTTCAACTCGTTTTCTTGTGAGCTGGCCGCAAAACCGCAGGATTGCTTCAGGCCCTAATCTCTTTCCAGCAGGGCACGCTGAGCCTTTGGTTAATTCCTCTTCCTGGTGGGAAATGAGCGTTCCATTTGCCCGTGCATACACCAACAGCTAGTCTCTCATTGGTTCTCCCTATGCCTGTTCATCTTGCGCAGAAATTGCAAACTGTGCCAAACAGGAGGTTAAAGGCACTGACTCTCCAAGTGGGGAGAGTGTTAGTTAAGCGTCTGGAATGGTGAACCCGAGTACCAGGGGACGAAAACTGAGATGCATTTGAAAACGTTTCCCAATCACATGGCGGACGATAGTCTGTGTTTCCCATTCATGTTTTAGCTGAAGGAAGAATCCCTTAAACCTGGAGAGTTGGGACCCATGGAATGGGTACCATGCAGTATGACTTCAAAGGGTCTGCGTTTGCTCACCGAACCTCACCAATGCTATCAGCCCGAAGTGTCCAGCCTTATGTCTCATCCAGCTCTGGGTGTAGATGTGGTAAATACAGGTTTCATCACAAGCCCTGAATGAATTATTTAAGAATTGCTCTCTATTTCACTGTCATTGTGTTTTGTTTTTGAAATTCATTTTGATAATGGGATTTATCGGATTTTCACTGCTGCTTTTAGGCCACTGCACACACGCTTGATTTCCTTATGGAGACATATAAATCCATGGGTTTAAAGATTCTTACTTGTCAGGTATCTTCCCAGGCGTTGAATATATGGTGTTGAGTCCATTTCGTTCAGCAAGGAGTAGGTTTTGTCTATTATATATTTGGCTTCTGGAACGGTATCTGTGCTAATTTCAATCTCTGGTTTTATGCAGCATCCCAACTGACCTTTCCCCATAAGCAAGCATAAGTTGGTTTGCTAAATTTGAGACCCTGTTCTGTTTTGTAATTCAGTTCATGGGTAGCCAAGTTTACATTCCGTGTATTAGTGATAACTTATGATGTTTCTTTTTCTGTCTGACTTATTTCTCATAGAATCATCGTACCTGAATCCACTCATTATGCCGCTACGGTCCTGATGACGTAGATTTCATTGCTGAGAGATATTCCATTGTACGTGCGTACCACAACTTCTTTATCCATTTTTTGCTTTCTGGGATATTTTACTTGTACCGTAGACGAGGTTCTTGTAAACAGAGCCGTCCCAAACTCTGGGGTGGCTGTGTGTTTTTGAATTTAATTTCCCTAAGCTATAGGACCATAAGTGGAAGTGACATAGGCTGTGTTGCTTTGTTTCCTATGTGTTTCTGGAAAAACCATACACTTCTCCAGAGTGGTTGTTGGCAATTTACATCCCGCCCATCAGCATGACAAGGCTCCCTGTTCTCCATGACCTGTCCTGTCTTTCTGGATTTTACACTTTTTTCAGATGGCCCTTTTGACCGGGGGGCAGTGAGACTTCATTGTAGTGCAGATTTCCTTTACACGCTTGCTTGGTTGGCCAAAAAGGGCGTATGCGTTTTTTCCTGAATATATTCAGGAAAAAACGCATACGCCCTTTTTGGCCAAGTGCATCATTGTTGACATTCTGCCTCTTTTTCTACGCTTTAAGTGCAATTCCAGTCTACCCCCTGAAATCGTTTTCCTGAAATTCTGCCCTGCTTTCAAGTCCTCTTTGAAGACTTACTTCAGTACATTTTTGGACGATAGCTGTCATTCATAATTCTGCAGGTTTGTGAATTACAGTGCCCCTGAGCTCCTTTCTTCAACTCGTTTTCTTGTGAGCTGGCCGCAAAACCGCAGGATTGCTTCAGGCCCTAATATGTTTCCGGCCGGGCACGCTGAGCCTTTGGTTAATTCCTCTTCCTGGTGGGAAATGAGCGTTCAATTTGCCCGTGCAGACACCAACAGCTAGTCTCTCATTGCTTCTCCCTATTCCTGTTCATCTTGCGCAGAAATTGCAAAGTGTGCCAAACAGGAGGTTAATGGCACTGACTCTCCAAGTGGGGAGAGTGTTAGTAAAGCGTTCAAATGTTGAACCCGAGTACCAGGGGACGAAAACTGAGATGCATTTTAAAACGTTTCCCAATCACATGGTGGACCATACTCTGGGTTTCCCATGCATGTTTTAGCTGAATGAAGAATCCCTTAAACCTGGAGAGTTGGGACCCATGGAATGGGTACCATGCAGTATGACTTCAAAGGGTCTGCGTTTGCTCACCGAACTTCACCAATGCTATCAGCCCGAAGTGTCCAGCCTTATGTCTCATCCAGCTCTGGGTTTAGATGTGGTAAATACAGGTTGCATCACAAGCCCTGAATGAATTATTTAAGAATTGCTCTCTATTTCACTGTCATTGTGTTTTGTTTTTGAAATTCATTTTGATAATGGGATTTATCGGATTTTCACTGCTGCTTTTAGGCCACTGTACACACGCTTGATTTCCTTATGGAGACATATAAATCCATGGGTTTTAAGATTCTTACTTGTCAGGTATCTTCCCAGGCGTTGAATATAGTGTGTTGAGTCCATTTCGTTGAGCAAGGAGTAGGTTTTGTCTATTATATATTTGGCTTATGGAACGGTATCTGTGCTAATTTCAATCTCTGGTTTTATGCAGCATCCCAACTGACCTTTCCCCATAAGCAAGCATAAGTTGGTTTGCTAAATTTGAGAACCTGTTCTGTTTTGTAATTCAGTTCATGGGTAGCCAAGTTTACATTCCGTGTATTAGTGATAACTTATGATGTTTCTTTTTCTGTCTGACTTATTTCTCATAGAATCATCGTACCTGAATCCACTCATTATGCCGCTACGGTCCTGATGACGTAGATTTCATTGCTGAGAGATATTCCATTGTACGTGCGTACCACAACTTCTTTATCCATTTTATGCTTTCTCGGATATTTAACTTCTACCATATATGAGGTTCTTGTAAACAGAGCCATCCCAAACTTTGGGGTGGCTGTGTGTTTTTGATTTTATTTTCCCTAAGCTATAGGACCATAAGTGGAAGTGCCATAGGCTGTGTTGCTTTGTTTCCTACGTGTTTCAGGAAACACCATACACTTTTCCAGAGTGGCTGTTGGCAATTTAAATCCGCCCATCAGCATAACAAGGCTCCCTGTTCTCCATGACCTGTCCTGCCTTTCTGGATTTTACACTTTTTTCAGATGGCCCTTTTGACCGTGGGGCAGTGAGACTTCATTGTAGTGCAGATTTCCTTTACACGCTTGCTTGGTTGGCCAAAAAGGGCGTATGCGTTTTTTCCTGAATATATTCAGGAAAAAACGCATACGCCCTTTTTGGCCAAGTGCATCATTGTCAACATTCTGCCTCTTTTCCTATGCTTTAAGTGCAATTCCAGTCTACCCCCTGAAATCGTTTTCCTGAAATTCTGCCCCGCTTTCAAGTCCTCTTCGAAGACTTACTTCTATACATTTTTGGACGATAGCTGTCATTCATAACTCTGCAGGTTTGTGAATTACAGTGCCCCTGAGCTCCTTCCTTCAACTCGCTTTCTTGTGAGCTGGCCGCAAATCCGCAGGATTGCTTCAGGCCCTAATCTCTTTCCGGCAGGGCACGCTGAGCCTTTGGTTAATTCCTCTTCCTGGTGGGAAATGAGCGTTCCATTTGCCCGTGCAGACACCTACAGCTAGTCTCTCATTGCTTCTCCCTATTCCTGTTCATCTTGCGCAGAAATTGCAAAGTGTGCCAAACAGGAGGTTAAATGCACTGACTCTCCAAGTGGGGAGAGTGTTAGTAAAGCGTCTGGAATGGTGAACCCGAGTACCAGGGGACGAAAACTGAGATGCATTTGAAAACGTTTCCCAATCACACGGTGGACCATACTATGGGTTTCCCATGCATGTTTTAGCTGAAGGAAGAATCCCTTAAACCTGGAAATTTGGAACCCATGGAATGGGTACCATGCAGTATGACTTCAAAGGGTATGCGTTTGCTCACCGAACCTCACCAATGCTATCAGCCCGAAGTGTCCAGCCTTATGACTCACCCAGCTCTGGGTGTAGATGTGGGAAATCCAGGTTGCATCACAAGCCCTGAATGAATTATTTAAGAATTGCTCTCTATTTCACTGTCATTTTGTTTTGTTTTTGAAATTTATTTTGATAATGGGATTTATCGGATTTTCACTGCTGCGTTTAGGCCGCTGTACACACGCTTGATTTCCTTATGGAGACATATAAATCCATGGGTTTTAAGATTCTTACTTGTCAGGTATCTTGCCAGGCGTTGAATATGGGGTGTTGAGTCCATTTCGTTGAGCAAGGAGTAGGTCTTGTCTATTATATATTTGGCTTATGGAACGGTATCTGTGCTAATTTCAATCTCTGGTTTTATGCAGCACCCCAACTCACCTTTCCCCATAAGCAAGCATAAGTTGGTTTTCTAAATTTGAGACCCTGTTCTGTTTTGTAATTCAGTTCATGGGTAGCCAAGTTTACATTCCGTGTATTAGTGATATCTTATGATGTTTCTTTTTCTGTGTGACTTATTTCTCGTAGAATCATCATACCTGAATCCACTCATTATGCCGCTACGGGCCTGATGACGTAGATTTCATTGCTGAGTGATATTCCATTGTACGTGCGTACCACAATTTCTTTATCCATTTTTTACTTTCTGGGATATTTTACTTGTACCGTAGACGAGGTTCTTGTAAACAGAGCCGTCCCAAACTCTGGGGTGGCTGTGTGTTTTTGATTTTAATTTCTCTAAGCTATAGGACCATAAGTGGAAGTGCCATACGCTGTGTTGCTTTGTTTCCTACGTGTTTCTGGAAACACCATACACTTCTCCAGAGTGGTTGTTGGCAATTTACATCCCGCCCATCAGCATGACAAGGCTCCCTGTTCTCCATGACCTGTCCTGCCTTTCTGGATTTTTGCACTTTTTTCAGATGGCCCTTTTGACCGTGGGGGCAGTGAGACTTCATTGTAGTGCAGATTTCCTTTACACGCTTGCTTGGTTGGCCAAAAAGGGCGTATGCGTTTTTTCCTGAATATATTCAGGAAAAAACGCATACGCCCTTTTTGGCCAAGTGCATCGTTGTCGACATTCTGCCTCTTTTCCTATGCTTTTAGTACAATTCCAGTCTACCCCCTGAAATAGTTTTCCTGAAATTCTGCCCCGCTTTCAAGTCCTCTTGGAAGACTTACTTCAGTACATTTTTGGACGATAGCTGTCATTCATAACTCTGCAGGTTTGTGAATTACAGTGCCCCTGAGCTCCTTTCTTCAACTCGTTTTCTTGTGAGCTGGCCGCAAAACCGCAGGATTGCTTCAGGCCCTAATATGTTTCCGGCCGGGCACGCTGAGCCTTTGGTTAATTCCTCTTCCTGGTGGGAAATGAGTGTTCAATTTGCCCGTGCAGACACCAACAGCTAGTCTCTCATTGCTTCTCCCTATTCCTGTTCATCTTGCGCAGAATTTGCAAAGTGTGCCAAACAGGAGGTTAATGGCACTGACTCTCCAAGTGGGGAGAGTGTTAGTAAAGCGTTCAAATGTTGAACCCGAGTACCAGGGGACGAAAACTGAGATGCATTTGAAAACGTTTCCCAATCACATGGTGGACCATACTCTGGGTTTCCCATGCATGTTTTAGCTGAAGGAAGAATCCCTTAAACCTGGAGAGTTGGGACCCATGGAATGGGTACCATGCAGTATGACTTCAAAGGGTCTGCGTTTGCTCACCGAACCTCACCAATGCTATCAGCCCGAAGTGTCCAGCCTTATGTCTCATCCAGCTCTGGGTGTAGATGTGGTAAATACAGGTTGCATCACAAGCCCTGAATGAATTATTTAAGAATTGCTCTCTATTTCACTGTCATTGTGTTTTGTTTTTGAAATTCATTTTGATAATGGGATTTATCGGATTTTCACTGCTGCTTTTAGGCCACTGTACACACGCTTGATTTCCTTATGGAGACATATAAATCCATGGGTTTTAAGATTCTTACTTGTCAGGTATCTTCCCAGGCGTTGAATATAGGGTGTTGAGTCCATTTCGTTGAGCAAGGAGTAGGTCTTGTCTATTATATATTTGGCTTATGGAATGGTATCTGTGCTAATTTCAATCTCTGGTTTTATGCAGCATCCCAACTGACCTTTCCCCATAAGCAAGCATAAGTTGGTTTGCTAAATTTGAGACCCTGTTCTGTTTTGTAATTCAGTTCATGGGTAGCCAAGTTTACATTCCGTGTATTAGTGATAACTTATGAGGTTTCTTTTTCTGTGTGACTTATTTCTCATAGAATCATCGTACCTGAATCCACTCATTATGCCGCTATGGGCCTGAAGACGTAGATTTCATTGCTGAGTGATATTCCATTGTACGTGCGTACCAGAACTTCTTTATCCATTTTTTCCTTTCTCGGATATTTAACTTGTACCGTAGACAAGGTTCTTGTAAACAGAGCCATCCCAAACTTTGGGGTGGCTGTGTGTTTTTGATTTTAATTTCCCTAAGCTATAGGACCATAAGTGGAAGTGACATAGGCTGTGTTGCTTTGTTTCCTACGTGTTTCAGGATACACCATACATTTCTCCAGAGTGGCTGTTGGCAATTTACATCCCGCCCATCAGCATAACAAGGCTCCCTGTTCTCCATGACCTGTCCTGTCTTTCTGGATTTTACTCTTTTTTCAGATGGCCCTTTTGACCGGGGGGCAGTGAGACTTCATTGTAGTGCAGATTTCCTTTACATGCTTGCTTGGTTGGCCAAAAAGGGCGTATGCGTTTTTTCCTGAATATATTCAGGAAAAAACGCATACGCCCTTTTTGGCCAAGTGCATCATTGTCGACATTCTGCCTCTTTTCCTATGCTTTAAGTGCAATTCCAGTCTACCCCCTGAAATCTTTTTCCTGAAATTCTGCCCCGCTTTCAAGTCCTCTTTGAAGACTTACTTCAGTACATTTTTGGACGATAGCTGTCATTCATAACTCTGCAGGTTTGTGAATTACAGTGCCCCTGAGCCCCTTTCTTCAACTCGTTTTCTTGTGAGCTGGCCGCAAAACCGCAGGATTGCTTCAGGCCCTAATCTCTTTCCAGCAGGGCACGCTGAGCCTTTGGTTAATTCCTCTTCCTGGTGGGAAATGAGCGTTCCATTTGCCCGTGCAGACACCAACAGCTAGTCTCTCATTGGTTCTCCCTATGCCTGTTCATCTTGCGCAGAAATTGCAAACTGTGCCAAACAGGAGGTTAAAGGCACTGACTCTCCAAGTGGGGAGAGTGTTAGTTAAGCGTCTGGAATGGTGAACCCGAGTACCAGGGGACGAAAACTGAGATGCATTTGAAAACGTTTCCCAATCACACGGCGGACGATAGTCTGGGTTTCCCATGCATGTTTTAGCTGAAGGAAGAATCCCTTAAACCTGGAGAGTTGGGACCCATGGAATGGGTACCATGCAGTATGACTTCAAAGGGTCTGCGTTTGCTCACCGAACCTCACCAATGCTATCAGCCCGAAGTGTCCAGCCTTATGTCTCACCCAGCTCTGGGTGTAGATGTGGTAAAGCCAGGTTGCATCACAAGCCCTGAATGAATTATTTAAGAATTGCTCTCTATTTCACTGTCATTGTGTTTTGTTTTTGAAATTTATTTTGATAATGGGATTTATCGGATTTTCACTGCTGCGTTTAGGCCGCTGTACACACGCTTGATTTCCTTATGGAGACATATAAATCCATGGGTTTTAAGATTCTTACTTGTCAGGTATCTTGCCAGGCGTTGAATATGGGGTGTTGAGTCCATTTCGTTGAGCAAGGAGTAGGTCTTGTCTATTATATATTTGGCTTATGGAACGGTATCTGTGCTAATTTCAATCTCTGGTTTTATGCAGCACCCCAACTCACCTTTCCCCATAAGCAAGCATAAGTTGGTTTTCTAAATTTGAGACCCTGTTCTGTTTTGTAATTCAGTTCATGTGTAGCCATCTTTACATTCCGTGTATTAGTGATATCTTATGATGTTTCTTTTTCTGTGTGACTTATTTCTCGTAGAATCATCGTACCTGAATCCACTCATTATGCCGCTACGGGCCTGATGACGTAGATTTCATTGCTGAGTGATATTCCATTGTACGTGCGTACCACAACTTCTTTATCCATTTTTTGCTTTCTGGGATATTTTACTTGTACCGTAGACGAGGTTCTTGTAAACAGAGCCGTCCCAAACTCTGGGGTGGCTGTGTGTTTTTGATTTTAATTTCTCTAAGCTATAGGACCATAAGTGGAAGTGCCATACGCTGTGTTGCTTTGTTTCCTACGTGTTTCTGGAAACACCATACACTTCTCCAGAGTGGTTGTTGGCAATTTACATCCCGCCCATCAGCATGACAAGGCTCCCTGTTCTCCATGACCTGTCCTGCCTTTCTGGATTTTTGCACTTTTTTCAGATGGCCCTTTTGACCGTGGGGGCAGTGAGACTTCATTGTAGTGCAGATTTCCTTTACACGCTTGCTTGGTTGGCCAAAAAGGGCGTATGCGTTTTTTCCTGAATATATTCAGGAAAAAACGCATACGCCCTTTTTGGCCAAGTGCATCGTTGTCGACATTCTGCCTCTTTTCCTATGCTTTTAGTACAATTCCAGTCTACCCCCTGAAATAGTTTTCCTGAAATTCTGCCCCGCTTTCAAGTCCTCTTGGAAGACTTACTTCAGTACATTTTTGGACGATAGCTGTCATTCATAACTCTGCAGGTTTGTGAATTACAGTGCCCCTGAGCTCCTTTCTTCAACTCGTTTTCTTGTGAGCTGGCCGCAAAACCGCAGGATTGCTTCAGGCCCTCATATGTTTCCGGCCGGGCACGCTGAGCCTTTGGTTAATTCCTCTTCCTGGTGGGAAATGAGTGTTCAATTTGCCCGTGCAGACACCAACAGCTAGTCTCTCATTGCTTCTCCCTATTCCTGTTCATCTTGCGCAGAATTTGCAAAGTGTGCCAAACAGGAGGTTAATGGCACTGACTCTCCAAGTGGGGAGAGTGTTAGTAAAGCGTTCAAATGTTGAACCCGAGTACCAGGGGACGAAAACTGAGATGCATTTGAAAACGTTTCCCAATCACATGGTGGACCATACTCTGGGTTTCCCATGCATGTTTTAGCTGAAGGAAGAATCCCTTAAACCTGGAGAGTTGGGACCCATGGAACGGGTACCATGCAGTATGACTTCAAAGGGTCTGCGTTTGCTCACCGAACCTCACCAATGCTATCAGCCCGAAGTGTCCAGCCTTATGTCTCATCCAGCTCTGGGTGTAGATGTGGTAAATACAGGTTGCATCACAAGCCCTGAATGAATTATTTAAGAATTGCTCTCTATTTCACTGTCATTGTGTTTTGTTTTTGAAATTCATTTTGATAATGGGATTTATCGGATTTTCACTGCTGCTTTTAGGCCACTGTACACACGCTTGATTTCCTTATGGAGACATATAAATCCATGGGTTTTAAGATTCTTACTTGTCAGGTATCTTCCCAGGCGTTGAATATAGGGTGTTGAGTCCATTTCGTTGAGCAAGGAGTAGGTCTTGTCTATTATATATTTGGCTTATGGAATGGTATCTGTGCTAATTTCAATCTCTGGTTTTATGCAGCATCCCAACTGACCTTTCCCCATAAGCAAGCATAAGTTGGTTTGCTAAATTTGAGACCCTGTTCTGTTTTGTAATTCAGTTCATGGGTAGCCAAGTTTACATTCCGTTTATTAGTGATAACTTATGAGGTTTCTTTTTCTGTGTGACTTATTTCTCATAGAATCATCGTACCTGAATCCACTCATTATGCCGCTATGGGCCTGAAGACGTAGATTTCATTGCTGAGTGATATTCCATTGTACGTGCGTACCAGAACTTCTTT